>NC_141693.1:334493059-335155559 GCF_964263255.1 Lissotriton vulgaris | reverse complement strand
GAGTACCAGATTAAGCTGCCATGTAGGGGGTACTTTCCGAGGCCTCGGAAAGGATCTGTAGAGCCCCTTTAGGAATTGCTTGACCAGACGGCTTGACCACAGAGAAGGCCCTGTGACAGTTCTGGTGAACCTCGAGATAGCCGCCAGGTGAACCTTGATGGACGCATGCGCTAGTCCCGACTGCGCCAAATGCAAGAGGTATGGTAACACCTGTTCAGGGGTGATGGTCAGGGGTCGGAGGCCCTGGTCCGAACACCAAATGCAGAACCTCTTCCACTTGAGGGTGTAGGTTTTGTTCGTACTGTCTGCCCTTGCCTTGGCCAATACATCCCTGCAGTCTTGTGGGATATTCAGGCCACCGAACTCTCTGTGCTCAGGAGCCAGGCTGATAATTTGAGCGATTGGAGGTTCGGGTGTTGCACTTGCCCGTTGGACATCGTCAGGAGGTTCGGGTGTTGTGGCAGGCGAATCGGTGATCTGATGGAGAGTCGAAGTAGATCCGAGAACCAGTGTTGCCTCGGCCAGAACGGGGCAATGAGGATCAGGGTGCAGGGCTCCACCTTCATCTTCCTGAGGAGCCGTGGGATCATCGGGAATGGAGGAAAGGCGTATGCAAAGGCGTTGAACCATCCGATGGAAAACGCATTTCCTAGTGATCCTTGTTGGGGATGCCAGCTTGCGTAGCTTGGGCATTTGGCGTTCCTCTTGGTGGCAAATAGGTCGATGTTCGGGACTCCCCATAGAGAAAAGATGTGAGATAGGGTGTTGTCGGAAAGTTCCCACTCGTGGGAGAGGGATTTTTGCCTGCTCAGTGCGTCCGCGATGGTATTGTCCTTTCCTGGGACGTATTCCGCCTTGAGTGGGATTCCGTGTAGCACTAGCCAGTTCCAGATCTTTTGCGATTCGCCTGAGAGAGAGAGCGAACGCGTTCCCCCTTGTTTGTTTAGGTAGTGCATCGTCGTGGTGTTGTCTGTCCTGACGAGCACCGGGGAGTTCTGGATTCGTGGCAAGAAGGCTTGGAGAGCGAGATACACGGCTCGTAGCTCCAACAGGTTTATGTGCAGCGATTGTTCTTGAGTGTCCCACTTGCCGCTGATCTGAAGGTCCTGGAGAACTGCGCCCCAACCCTCTAGGGAGGCGTCTGTGGTTATCACTAGAGGTGATGCTGGAATGAGAAATGGTAACCCGACAGTCAGATTCTGGCGACGTTTCCACCATAGTAGACCTTTGGACATTTTTGGTGTGATCCGAATAATGTCGTCGAATGAGCCGGTACTTTGAGTCCATTGGCTCGTGAGTGCCTCCTGCAAGGGCCGCATTCTGAGTCTGCAGTGCGGGATGAGGAGTATGCAGGAGGACATCATCCCTAGGAGGGAGGTGAAAGTCCGAACTTTCAGGTGTGTCTTTGTCGCCACAGCCGTGGCCAAGGATAGGATCTTGTCTGTTCTCTCCTTCGAGGGGAAGGCTTTTGTGGACTCCGTGTCCAAGATGGCCCCTAGGAAGGTGATTTTCGTTGAGGGGACCATGCAGGATTTTTTGAGGTTGAGCGTCAATCCCAGTCTCTGAAAGAGATTGGTGCAGGCGTTGGAGGATGTGACTGCGTCCGCAGCCGAGGGTGCTTTCACCAGCCAGTCGTCTAAGTAGGGGAAGACTTGGTGGCCCAGTTGGCGCAGGAAGGCTGCCACTGGTGCGAGGCACTTCGTGAAGATCCGTGGCGCGGACTTGAGGCCGAATGGCAGGACCTTGAATTGATAGTGACGGCCCGCTACCTCGAATCTTAGGAATTTCCGGTGACTCTTGAGGATGGGGATGTGGTAGTAGGCATCCTGGAGATCTAAGGATGTCATGAAATCTCCTCTTTCTAGAATGCCCAGGATTTCTTGAATCGTCACCATCCTGAACGATTGGCTCCGTAGGAAGGTGTTGAGCTCCCGGAGATCCAAGATGGGCCTCCACTTGTTCTCTTTTTGCTGCACAAGAAAGAAGTGGGAGTAGAACCCCTTCCCCTTTGAGGATGCCGGCACCCTTTCGATTGCCCCTTTTTGTAGCATTGTCGAAAGTTCTTTGAGAAGCAGGCGAGGGTGTTTGTGCGTCCGCCTGCGTGGAGGGGTATTGGGAGGGGTGGAGGTGAATTCGAGAGAATGGCCGAATCGAATAATTTGAAGGACCCACCGGTCCGTGGTGATGTACTGCCAATTGTTGAGGAAATGGGTCAGTTTTCCTCCAATTTGAAAGGATGGAGAGGGTTGTTGGACTGGCTGGAGTAATCGGTCACTGGCGGCCGCCAGCGCCCCTCTTGGTAGTTTTACCTCTGTAAGTAGACCTTCCAAAGTAAGATTGGCGGCCTTGTTGCTGCTTGTTTTGGTATTGGCCTTTGTGATTGTATGAGAACGAGGACCTGTTCTGGTAGGAGCCTCGATAGGAGGACTGCCCTCTGGGCTTGTTGCCCCGAAAGGACTGGTTCCTGGACTGCAGAGTACCCAGCGCCCTTGCTGTGTCCATGTCTTTTTTAATGGCCTGCAGTGCCTCGTCGATTTTTTCACCAAAAAGGTGTTGTCCGTCGAAGGGCATGTCAAGAACCTTCAATTGTACTTCTTGGCGGAAAGATGTCGCTCTCAGCCATCCTTGGCGTCGTAGGACTGCTGCCCCCGCAAGCTGACGGAAGCCTGTCATGGCCGCGTCAATAGCGCCGTCGATCAGTTCCGCTGCTGAGGATTGACCTTCCACCAGGAGCGCCTTCACCTCACCCTGGACTGCGTCAGGTAGTTCCTGCACGTAAGGGGCTATGTCCTCCCATAGCTGGCGATTGTAACGCCCCAACAAGGCAATGGAGTTTGCTATCTTGATGGTCATGGCGGAAGTGGACGTGAAACGTTTTCCAATCGTGTCAAGTTTCCGGCCTTCCTTATCCGGGGGAGCGGACCTTGGTGAGGAAGGATTGCGGGAGTGTTTTTGGGCCGCTTGTGTCACTACCGAGTCTGGTTTGGGGTGACCGTTGAGGCAAGCCGCTGCCGTAAGTGGTGCCCTGTACTTTTTGTCCAGGCGTGGAACCACCGCCGGTACAGAAGCTGGTGTCATCATTAATTTCTTTCCTTGTTCCCACAAGAATTCTATAATTGGGATAGCTTTTGCGGATTTTTGAGTCTGTTCTTTAAAATCGAGCAAGAAACAGTCCGTTTCTGTTGATTCCAAAGCCATATGGAATCTTTTCGCTGCTCTCTCCGCAAGCTTATGGAAGCCAGCAATGTCCACAGGTGGGGAATCCGCCTGACGTGGTTGTGGTGAAGCTGGGGATGATGCTACATATTCATCCTCCTCGTCCTGGTCTGAGTGGTCCAAGTGTACCTCCTGGACCTCTCCGTCCTCTAGTTCCTCCTCCTCCTCATCATCATCCGAAGAGACCACCACCTGAGGCTGGACTTCCTGGTGGGGATGAGGGTGATGCTGAGTTTGTTTTGGGGCGGACTCCTGTGCTTGGATTGTAGGTGTCTGATCCCCCTTGTCCTGAGGCGTATGAGTGTTAGGCGCTTGACCGCCCCTGTTCGCCTCTGGAAAGCGTTGCTTGTAGTCTTGTACGAGTAGCCTTAGGTCATCCACAAGGGTCGCTGGTAAGCATATCATGGGGGTGACTTCCGTGCGGACACTAGTATGGACCGAGTGCTCTTGATAGGTGAAGTCTTCCTGCTCTTCATCAGTGCTTTGGCATTTGATGTGCAGGTCTGAGACCGAAGTAGCGGGTTCAAGGTGGTCCTCCTCTTCGGATTCTTCGCTTTGGAATATTTCCTGAGGTGGTTGTTTTTCCACCTTGCTTGGAGAGGTCGTTTCCGGGGTAATTTGTGGTTTGTTAGGCTTGCCTGACTGCACAACAGAGCCTGTCGTCGTCGAGGGAACCGTCGACGGCGGTAGCATGAGGGCCGATAGTTCCACTAGTTTCGATTGTTTCCATGGTTCTGGAAGTGCTCCCTTCGACGACGAGCCTTCCGTCGACGGTGTCGTCGTCGAGTCCCTCGTCGACGGAGTCCTCGTCGACGGAGTCGTCGACAAGGTCGTCGACGAGGTCTTCGTCGACGGTGGAGTGGGTGACAGGTTCTTGGTCGTCGACGACTGCGAAGTCGTCGTCGAGGTCTTCGTCGACGGTGGTTTCGTAGACGGCGTCCTCGTCGTTGAGTCTCTCGTCGACACCTTCGTCGTCGACGGTGGAATTTTTGATAACTGCTTCGACGACGACGGCGTCGTCGACGGTGTAGTCTTCATCGAAGATTTTAGGCTAATAATAGAAGAAACAGGTCTACCTGAAGATGAGGAGGACGTAGTCGTCGTCGTCGACGCTGAAGGCGACGATGCTGAGGTGGTAGAGACTGTGGTCGTGACGGGGGTAGTCCTCTGGGTTTGTCTAGAGGACGGAGCAGGCTTCTTAAAGGTTTTATCCTTCTTAGCAGACACTGAAGATGACTCCGATCTTGCCTCTGAAGAACTTTTGTGGGTCTTCGCAGGAGGAGTGTCTGAGGGGCCCGGGGAAGATACCCTAGGCCTCTTTTGAGAGACTGTTGAGGTCTTGGAAACACTGCTCACAGAGGATTCCAGATTGTCCCTGTCCTTAAGCCTGTCCAGCCATATAAGAAGGCGGCCTTCCCTGTCTCTCACAGTCTTTTTTGGAAAAGACCTACAAATCTTGCATTTGTCTGAGACATGGTCCGGGTAAAGGCAATACAAGCACAGGTCGTGCTGATCATCCACATGGATTCTCTCCTTGCTACATGAAGAGCAGGCCCTGAACAGGGCTTTCTTCTTCGAGTCAGACACGGAAGAAGCAGTGGAAACAACACACTTACTGTCAAGACAGTGTAGTGAAGTAGTCCTTGAAGAGTCGAGGGTTCAGAGAACACTTTTGAAGAAAGTTTGAAGAAATTTGAGGATTCCTGAGGAGAGCTCAGGCTGGAGACTCCCTAGCACAACGTGCGGTAGAAAATCTGAGGGACTGAGGCTCCTCCCAGGAAGGTTCTAGAGGGAGGTCGGAGCTGATTGGCTGACTCTGAGAGTTTGGTCCTTTTTACATAAGGACAAGGAAAGGTTGCTAAGGGGAGACCCTTGCACCTTTTTTTCTCTATGTATGTCTATGGACATTACTTTTTTATTTACCGGAGGCTCCCGTCTCGACGACGGGGAATGATTCAGGCATGTGAATCTGTGAAAGACACCCCTAATACTGGATAATTGCTTATACTGAGCCCATGGCTAGAGATAGATTGGGCCCATGGTATGCAACAAATGGGTAATCAAACATGGGATTTGTCAGGTATGCCCCTCGTCACCCTTATTGTTCAACCTAGCTCTGGAACCTTAGCCGATTAGGCTTAAGGATCTGCTTCAGGATTGCGGGATCAATATTGAGAAAGTAACACATATAGGGGCCGATTCACAGAACTAATCTGAGATAAAATCCTAAACTTACTACTTTTGGTATTCACAGAAGGCATTTAGTGGTAGTAAAGTCAGGACTCCTAACTTTACTATTACTAATCTGAGACAAAATCCAAACTTTACGATTTTTGGTATTCACAAAAGGCATTTAGTAGTAGTAAAGTTAAAGTCCTAACTTTACTACTCCTAAACGCCTTCTGTGAAAACCAAAAGTAGTAAGTTTAGGGTATTATCTCAGATTAGTTCAGTGAATCGGCCCCATAGTATCTATGTACGCAGGTGATACTCTAGTTTAGCTTAGCTAGCCCCATGCTTTTCTATGGATAATGTTGAATGAATTGGAGCGGTTTGGGATGGCATCTGATCTCAGGGTAATCAGGATAAGCTGGTGGCTTTTCTAATGGGGAAAGTGGTATGAACCACACCAGAAAACCTACCAGATGTGGGTCTACAATGGGAAGTGAACAGATTTAGTTACTTAGATGAGCAGATAGCCCATACAGTAGGTAAACAATATGCTTATAATATAGGTAGTGTCCTGCAAGGACTCCGAAATTACATCGCGTTCTGAAATACTTTCCTCCTCTTCAGAATAAGTCATATCATGCTTGCGAAGATGGTGCTCTTGCCCCACTGCAAGTTTTCCGATCCACATTTAGGGAAATAAATTTGTTTCTTATTTCTTTGGATTGGGCGGGCAAGAGGAACAGGCTATGATTATCTGTTCTTAAATTAGATAGAGCAGAGGCTGGGCTAGGTCTCCCAGACCTATAATTATATCACTGTCACAACCAACACTACCTGTACCCTCTGCACCCCTGGTACATTTCTCCCTTGAGTCATTACAGACCCCTTGCATCTCCATTGGCCCTCCCTCTGCTTCCTGTGCAAATTGCCACAATCAAGCTAATCCCTTTGTCCTTCCCTCCAATTCTCATGCATATTACCACAACCATGTTGAACCTTGGCCCTTCCCTCCACTACCCATGAGTCTTTCCAGAAGCACTCTAAAAAGTATGGCCTACTTACTGCTCCTTTCCTACTTCCCATTGCACTTACGATTAGGCTCACAATCCTGCCAATTTGCATATCTTGTGAGATCTGGAAGCTATTTTGGTCTCAGTAGAATAAATACAACATATATCCCTAATTGCCTTTGCTTGGCTTCTTACCTGCCTGGTTAGAAGCTCTCCAGTCACCGTAGATTTTGTTCCTTGGCTCCAACGGGGGTTTGTCACCTGCCGATCCATGATCTTAGGCGCGTGGTCTCCTCTGCGTCAGCCTGGAGTCCATAACCTGGAAAAAAAGAGACAATCTTAGAAACTTATAGAACACTTTTGACCACGCCCAAGCATTGAAGTTTGGAAACACATTAAACCAGATTTAGGTAAATTCAATTTTGCGAGTCCTTAATAGCGATTTTTACCGAATCGCTCTTAAGGATTCGCCAAATTGAATGTAGGTAGGAATCACAAAAATATTTGCAATTCCTTAATATTCCTTGATTACGAATCGCAAATTGAGATTCGCAACCAAGGAATACCATCCCATTCATTAGGAATGAATAGGATTTGCGCCCGCAATTTGCGAGTAACCAAGAGGCACTTGCAAATTGCAGGTGCAATTTCAAGGGTGCAGGGGTTCCAAAAGGACACCCTGTTGCTCCCCTGAAATGTGCACATGTGGCGCACATACATGCCTTGAGGAATGAATGTGTGCCACATGGCACTTTCAAAAAAGTGCTTCTTTAAAGGAAATCGCTAATTACCACCAACTTGAAGTTGGTGGTAATTAGCAATTCCTTAAGGCTAAAGTCCGCTTTCTTTTGTGCTACTTACATTGCAATTAAGGAATCGCAATTTGCGATTTCTTAAATGCAATCGTAAAATAGGGAATCGCAAATTTTGCGAATCCTTATTTTGCGAGTAGGTTTAATCTTACCTGCATTTCTCAAAGCCAAATTTCGATCGCAAAGGCTGAAATTTGGCGAATTTCTGCTTTTGCTAACGCTATTTGGCTTCCTACGTCTGGCCCATTGTGAACAGTCTGTGGACAATTTAGCAGATACGTTTAAGACTAACTCCCAGACGCATCAAGCCCAGATTCTGCGAATTCTAAATTCTGAAAAATACTGAATCGCAAATTAGAATTCGCAGAATGGGATGCATCAATAAAAGCCAACCAAAAAAGCGATTCACAGTCTCCCGCAATCGCTGATTGCGATTTCCGCTAAATCCTACAAAAATCGCAGAATCGCCGGTTTCCCATGGAGAAATTGCAATTTCGCAATTACCGAAATTGCAAATTTACGGGAAGTCGCATTTCGAGCACAATGATGACATCACAACCAGGAAGTAGGCAGTTCCCTCACTCATTCTAAACACAGAGCTTGAGAGTGGAAGAAGCACAGCAAGAGCTCCAACAGACACACCCTGCAGCCCCACAACAGGACACACATCCATATCCAGAATGTCCCAGGAAGCAGTGCATTGATACTGACGTTAAACTTATAGCCAATGTATTGGCAAGTAGACTCAATCATGTTATAGCGTTGTTAGTGCATGAAGACCAGTACAGCTTTATTCCGGGGAGTAGCACATTGCTGAACCTCAGACAGCTCACACAGGTCTTGCATATCACCCATGAAATGGAAATAGCAGGTGCCTTGATAGCACTAGATATTGAAAAATGTTTTGACACTATTAGGTCACAGATGTCCACATTGATGCATGAGATGGGGTTTGCTACAATTATTCAGGGCTGAGTGGAATTGCTTATACTGAGCCCATGGCTAGAGATAGATTGGGCCCATGGTATGCAACAAATGGGTAATCAAACATGGGATTTGTCAGGTATGCCCCTCGTCACCCTTATTGTTCAACCTAGCTCTGGAACCTTAGCCGATTAGGCTTAAGGATCTGCTTCAGGATTGCGGGATCAATATTGAGAAAGTAACACATATAGGGGCCGATTCACAGAACTAATCTGAGATAAAATCCTAAACTTACTACTTTTGGTATTCACAGAAGGCATTTAGTGGTAGTAAAGTTAGAACTCCTAACTTTACTATTACTAAACTGAGACAAAATCCAAACTTTACGATTTTTGGTATTCACAAAAGGCATTTAGTAGTAGTAAAGTTAAAGTCCTAACTTTACTACTCCTAAACGCCTTCTGTGAAAACCAAAAGTAGTAAGTTTAGGGTATTATCTCAGATTAGTTCAGTGAATCGTCCCCATAGTATCTATGTACGCAGGTGATACTCTAGTTTAGCTTAGCTAGCCCCATGCTTTTCTATGGATAATGTTGAATGAATTGGAGCGGTTTGGGATGGCATCTGATCTCAGGGTAATCAGGATAAGCTGTTGGCTTTTCTAATGGGGAAAGTGGTATGAACCACACCAGAAAACCTACCAGATGTGGGTCTACAATGGGAAGTGAACAGATTTAGTTACTTAGATGAGCAGATAGCCCATACAGTAGGTAAACAATATGCTTATAATATAGGTAGTGTCCTGCCAGAACTCCGAAATTACATCGCCTTCTGAAATACTTTCCTTCTCTTCAGAATAGGTCATATCATGCTTGCGAAGATGGTGCTCTTGCCCCACTGCAAGTTTTCAGATCCACATTTAGAGAAATACATTTGTTTCTTATTTCTTTGGTTTGGGCAGGCAAGGGGAACAGGCTACGATTATCTGTTCTTAAATTAGATAGAGCAGAGGCTGGGCTAGGTCTCCCAGACGTACAATTATATCACTGTCACAACCCACACTACCTGTACCCTCTGCACCCCTGGTACATTTCTCCCTTGAGTCATTACAGACCCCTTGCATCTCCATTGGCCCTCCCTCTGCTTCCTGTGCAAATTACCACAATCAAGCTAACCCCTTTGCATTCCCTCCAATTCTCATGCATATTACCACAACCATGTTGAACCTTGGCCCTTCCCTCTACTACCCATGAGTCTTTCCAGAAGCACTCTAAAAAGTATGGCCTACTTACTGTCCCTTTCCTACTTCCCATTGCACTTACCATTAGGCTCACAATCCTGCCAATTTGCATATCTTGTGAGATCTGGAAGCTATTTTGGTCTCAGTAGAATAAATACAACATATATCCCTAATTGCCTTTGCTTGGCTTCTTACCTGCCTGGTTAGAAGCTCTCCAGTCACCGTAGATTTTGTTCCTTGGCTCCAACGGGGGTTTGTCACATGCCGATCCAGTGATCTTAAGCGTGGTCTCCTCTGCGTCAGCCTGGAGTCCATAACCTGGAAAAAAAGAGAAAATCTTAGAAACTTGTAGAACACTTTTGACCACGCCCAAGCATTGAAGTTTGGAAACACATTAAACCAGATTTAGGTAAATTCAATTTTGCGAGTCCTTAATAGCGATTTTTACCGAATCGCTCTTAAGGAATCGCCAAATTGAATGTAGGTAGGAATCACAAAAATATTTGCAATTCCTTAATATTCCTTGATTACGAATCGCAAATTGAGATTCGCAACCAAGGAATACCATCCCATTCATTAGGAATTAATAGGATTTGCTCCCGCAATTTGCGAGTAACCAAGAGGCACTTGCAAATTGCAAGTGCAATTTCAAGGGTGCAGGGGTTCCAAAAGGACACCCTGTTGCTCCCCTGAAATGTGCACATGTGGCGCACATACATGCCTTAAGGGAATGAATGTGTGCCACATGGCACTTTTAAAAAAGTGCTTTTTTAAAGGAAATCGCTAATTACTACCAACTTGAAGTTGGTGGTAATTAGCAATTCCTTAAGGCTAAAGTCCACTTTCTTTTGTGCTACTTACATTGCATTTAAGGAATCGCAATTTGCGATTTCTTAAATGCAATCGTAAAATAGGGAATCGCAAATTTTGCGATTCCTTATTTTGCAAGTAGGTTTAATCTTACCTGCATTGCTCAAAGCCAAATTTCGATCGCAAAGGCTGAAATTTGGCGAATTTCTGCTTTTGTTAACGCTATTTGCCTTCCTACGTCTGGCCCATTGTGAACAGTCTGTGGACAATTTAGCAGATACGTTTAAGACTAACCCCCAGACGCATCAAGCCCAGATTCTGCGAATTCTAAATTCCGAAAAATACCGAATCGCAAATTAGAATTCGCAAGAATGGGATGCATCAATAAAAGCCAACCAAAAAAGCGATTCACAGTCTGCCGCAATCGCAGATTGCGATTTCCGCTAAATCCTACAAAAATCGCAGAATCGCCGGTTTCCCATGGAGAAATTGCGATTTCGCAATTACCAAAATCGCAAATTTACGGGAAGTCGCATTTCGAGCACAATGATGACATCACAACCAGGAAGTAGGCCGTTCCCTCACTCATTCTGAACACAGAGCTTGAGAGTGGAAGAAGCACAGCAAGAGCTCCAACATACACACCCTGCAGCTCCACAACAGGACAGACATCCAGATCCAGAATGTCCCAGGAAGCAGCAGGAAGCAGTGCACCTGGCAGAAAAAGAAAAATTACATTTTCTGAACAGGAGCTCGAGTTCCTCATCGAGGGTGTAAGCAGGGACCATGATAGGCTCTTTGGGAAGCAATCCCGGAAGGTCCCTGAAGCAGACAAGTGGCGCATTGGGCAGCGCATCATCATGGGCATGGTCAACTCTGTTGGAGTCACCCAGCGCTCTATTGATGATCTAAAGAAGAGGTGGTACGGCCTCAGAGGCCATGCCAAACAGCGCATTGCAGAGAGGCTGGGGGAGCAACATGCGACCGGAGGAGGAGACCCCCTCAGTTGCGCCCAACACACCACTTAAAGACCTGGTGGAGGAGACCATCAACCCTGCAGCCTGCGTGGGGGTCAGCCAGCTGGACACCTCCCGACCCACCCAAAAATCCATAGGTAAGAGCCATGCAACTGCGAGCCCATCCCCTAACAATGCCCATGCCCCCAGAGCTAGCCATGTGAAAACCCCAGGGATGCAGGCCATGCACATCGGAAATGCCATATTGCATTGTGGGACCTGTAGTGTGAGAATAGTTTCCTGATAGCCACACACAGCCGGACCTGTAAAGTGAAACATGTCCCTAAAGCCAGTCAGGGATTGCAAGCCTGCATGCATGTCGCAACTTCCCATGTGCAAGATTCATATCATTAATCATGCACCCATTTACATCAAAGGTGCTGCTGAACCACAGAGCACGGACAGCGAGGCACTCCAAATTGAGGAGAACACAAAGGACACTGAGGGAGAGAGCCATCCTGCCCCACGACCTGGACCTTCCGACACACCTGCACCAGTACCACTACCTCCCCATGCAAACAGGGCCACCCCTGCAGCCACAGGAGTACAGCAAACACCCCATGCGTCACAAATGGCAGTGGAACAGGCCACACCACCACCCAGGAGGCAGACACGGCGCACAGCCACTGTGCGGTTGCAGTTGAGTGGCCGGATGAGGCAGCAGGGCAACGTGGCAACACGGGCTGACCGGGGTCAACATGATCAGGAACAAGGGCTTGGCATCGAACGCCGGATGCTAGCTGTCCACCAGAAGCAGGCACGGCACATGGCAGCCATGAAATGAAATGAATGAAATGAAATTGGATTTGTAAAGCGCCTGGCTGCCCGTAAGCGTCCCAGCGCTACCATGCGAAATTAAGAGGCTCTGAGGAGGGACAAGGGAATTTTTTTAAGAGGCTTTGGGAAAAAGAAAAAATTTAAGACATTTGCGGAATTTGCTAAGGGACGGTTCCGTGCGGATGTGTCTGGGGAGGGCGTTCCAGGTCTTTGCTGCATTTACCGAGTAGCGACGGCCTCCCGAGCGAGCTTTTCTGACTCTGGGGACTATGACCAGATTTTCAAGGTCAGATCTCAGGGCTCGTGAGGGTTTGTATGGGCGTATCAGGCTGCTCAGGGCTTGGGGACCTTTACCTTGAAGGGTTTTGTGGACGATACATAATGATTTAAAAGAGATGCGTTCCCGCACTGGAAGCCAGTGCAAGGTTTTCAGCAATGGTTTTGCTGATGCTCTTCTTGGGGCACCCAAGAGCGTCCTGGCAGCAGCGTTTTGTACTCGTTGTAGCGTGTTGATAGTGGCTTCCGGGGCTGCCAGGAGCAAATCATTACTATAGTCCAGTCTGGACAAGATCAGTCCCTGAATTAATAATTTTTTGGATTGGAAGGGTAGTAGTGGCAGGACTTTCCGCACAGTTCGGAGCAAGCCGAAGCATGTGCCTGCCACTTTCTGGGTATGTGCCCTGAAGGTTAGTTCGGGCTCGAACCATACCCCCAAGCTCTTGATTTTGTCTTTTGGTGAGGGCAGCTGCAGCTTTACAAAACAGCGTGCAACGTGAGCCAGCTCACCGAAAGCGTGCAGGTGTTAATGGCTGCAGTGAGGGAGAACAGTCAGATCATGGTGTCACAGCAGGACATCACCCGCCGCCGCCACCACCAGCTGCTGACCCGCCTATCGGCATACACCAGGTCAAGCTACCTGATCGGGAATGCTACTTCCCAACTATCACGCCGGTCCCTGGCAATGCAATGTCAGATGGTGCAATGCTGCCAGGATGTTGCTAGTGTAATATAAAGTGGCCAGCAAGGGATTTTATTTATGTAAAGTTTCAGCACTAGTTAGGACTTGTTAAGGGGCAATCAGAGTACCTAACTCTGAATTCAATCAGCGGCTGTTCAATTGAATTAAAACTCAAAAGGTTCTAACAATAAGAAACAGAAGATGTTACCACACTAACATCATGGGTACAATAAATGAATAATAAAACATGAAACCAGGATAATTTGTTTGTCTGAAAAATTATTATTTTGAATTCAAGACAAAAGATATTTCTGTACAAAAAATGAACAATAACATAAGACAGGGTACATACAACGATATACTTTGGATATTAAAGGTATTGGTTGCTTTTCCTATAATATATCCAAGAAAATAGTCCAGACTGCTAGGAAAAGGTGATAAATTGATTTCCACTATCAATCAGGAGAAAATCAAAAGTCGATACAAATCATACTGTGCAGAATTGAACTAGGTAGGTCGACGTTTCGGTCTTATCTTGATCATTTACAAGACCATCATCAGGACGGAGTGATAATATATACAGTGGTTGACCCTTTTTTTTTTTTCTTTCTTTTTTTCAATTCCGAATCACGACACTTTTAGACTTAAGTGACGGCATCCGCTTATTTCTTTTGAGGCGGGCAATGTGCAAAATCAGATTTGAATATCAAGCACTTGTGCATACAGCGGTATTGCAATGAACAGGTTCTGGTAGTTTGTCCAATTCGTATCACTGTTCCAAGGCGTTCACATTTATTTGTCGGCTACGATCACAGGACGTCAATTACGAGCAGTCCGGGATGTTGCTAGGGCGTTGGAACAGGTCACAACTGCTGTCCAGAACCATCAGGTATGTGGCCATGCCCATGCAGGGGGGGGGATGATGCCAGTGAGGGCACCTCCAGTCTGAGCAGCCTGTCCCTGCTGGTGTTACAAGAACGACGCTGCAGTACCAGGCCCACTGCAGCATCAAGGCCCGATACTGGCAAGGTGGATGTGGAGTGGCGACAGGGCGCGTCCGGCCGGAGGCGCTAGTGATCAACTGACTATTAGCAGCAGTGCCATACTGAAGTACAAAGCAGGCCTGCTTCCCAATAATGGGGCTGTATGACTTAATACAGTTTTCATGTTTTGTGACCAAAAAATTTAAAAGAAAGATCCTGTTTACGCAAATCATATCTCATGTCATTATTTCATTTGGCATGCATGAGTGCAGTGTTGTGTGAGGGGTATGTGAGAACTAAAAATAATTCAGTGTGATGTTGTTGCGGTGCCTGTGTCCTTCAGCAGGATTCTCCCCGCATGCATGACGCACATGTGCAGGTGGGCGGTTGTCCCGCTCCGACTCACTGCCAGAGATCTCCACAGGTATCATCCGCTTGATAGCAATATTGTGGAGTATGGCACACACGGCCACGATGCAGCAGCAGACCTCAGGCTGGTATTTGAGGGCCCCCCAGTCTTCTGTAGGATGCGGAATCGGCTCTTTAAAATCACAAATGTCCGTTCAATTACATTCCTGGTGCGAATGTGCGCTGCATTGTAACGCCGTTCCTGTGGTGAGGCAGGGTTGAGGTATGGGGTGAGGAGGTACTCACGGAAGCCATAGGCGCTGTCACCTGAAGGAAAGGAGGAGAGGGTCAGTGCCTGTCATGCGCAACTACATGTGCTTGACGTACTGTATGTGGGCATGTGTACTTACCTAGGAGGTGTCCTTCGCAACAGTCACCCCTGGCCAAGCGGGTGTCCAATCCGCTGTGCATGAATATGAAAGAATCATGCGTGCTCCCCGGGTATTGGGCCACTATGTCGGTGATGATTGTCTTTGCATTACAGACCATCTGGATGTTGAGTGAGTGGTAGGACTTGCGGTTCCGGTACATGTATTCTGTCTCAGCGGGTGGGCAGATGTGGATGTGGGTACAGTCAATGCATCCAATTACATGGGGAATTGTGCAATGTTGTAGAATTGAAGCTTTGTTTGATTTAAGTCCTGTTGGGGGGTTGGGAAGGTTATGTAATGGTGTATCCGGGTCAGCATGGCATCCAGGAAACTCTGTAGGCAGCGGGACAGTGTGCTCTGGGAGATCCCCCCTGCAACTGCAACTATCCCCTGGAAGCTTCCGGAGGCCAGCAGGTGCAGGCAGCACAGGACCTGGACATGGGTGTGCACCGCTTTGGTCCTCCTCGTTGGGTGCTGCATCAGGGGGTCAAGGTCTCGGATGAGCTTGGTTAACATTGCCCCATTCAGGCTGTATTTTGAGTAGATCTCCTCTTGAGTCTGGCCCAGGAGTGTGATCCGCAGCCGGAAGATGCGCTCCTGGATCCTGCGTCGGTTCCGGACTGCAGCCTGGAGCCTTAGCCACCTTACCACGATGTAGAGTCCTGGCATTGTGAATGTCCTCATGCTCCTACTGTGTCTCCTTAAGTGTGTTTGTTTAGCCCCGCACCTGTATCTTGTTAGGATATTTTTTTTTCCCAACTGAACTTCATGGTTACCACCTGATTTGAGTTCTCCTTAAATTGTGCCTCTGTAATAGCGATTTTGGGATTTTTCGCAAAATGAGATTATTGATGAATTTGCTTTGCGATTTCGCTAATGATTTCGGAGAATCAGTGGAACATAGCTATTACAGAATCGCAAAGGGGGTTCCACGTTGATTCTGCTAATTAAATTGCGAACTCGCAAAAGATTTTTTGCGAATTCGCAATTTGGTGGTTTTTGCTATCATGAATTGCGGGAACGGCAATTGCGATCGCAATAGCTGTTTCGCAACTATTGCACTCGCAATTTTTGTTGATGAATCTATGCATAAGAGACTTGGTGAGTGCCAACCGAGTCACTGTATCACTCTGTTTTGTTTTGTTTTTTCAGTGTAATACCACGTAACTCCTTAACTCATATAGGGAAGGACTACGGCACAGAGAATTTGATTTGAAAACCTTTAAGCTTCGAATAGAGAAATTGATGGTATTCTCACTTATAACTTATTAGTAAGGTGACTAATGATTAGATGGTCACACTCTGTGTGGATGGAAACTAATGTGACATATGTAAACGTGACTGATGTTTGATGTTTGTGCTCCAACAGTGTGTTATGAAGGAAGTCAACTGACAAGAGTTAATACTTCCCGAGGCCGGCCAGGCCACAGAAGACTTTGAGGTTCCCACAGACTACAGCTTACATACCTTTTCTCTTCAAACCCAAACCCCCCTTCCTCGGAGATCAATCACCAATAATAATTTAACATTATATTTTGGGGGTCAATATCAGGGGGCTTGGTTGACTCTCTTTGCTCCCACAGGCTTCTGGTATTTCTTGACAACTCCATTGAAGCTCAGCTCCAACACGCAGCCTCTTGCTGCGTGGATGAGGACAATTGGGAAAACCAGCGACTGAAGGGATGCTGGGAGGAGGAACCCATTCCCATTACATTAATGAGGGATGGAGGTGCGCACATCCACTGACCGGTCATTAATAAACATACTGCAGACATGTGGTAGACTGAGATTTGCATGGTTCTGAAGTACTCCCCATTGTGTGGATCCTTGAAAATCTGGTGTTTATAACCCTTTCTCAAAATTAGAATCGATATACATATGTATTGCTCATTTGGAGGAGGGGGAATTTCTGACCCTGGGAGACCTGTATCTGAGAGAGTTTTATTTAATTTGAGGAGGCACAACTCCAGTTTGGATTAGGCCCTGGACAGTTTCTGCAAAACATAAAAGTATCAAAAACAGCAAAGGAGATTTGGCCCACGTTCCTGGCTGCCTCCAGCTTCCAGGTTACTGGAATGGCTTGTGCTGCATACACTGTATCCCAGTTCAAAAGGGCGCTGAAGACTGATAGACAAAGGTCTGAGCTTCCAGTTCGGTTGATATAAGATGCTGATCTGGTGTCAGCACTAACAAATAAAGATTGGGACTCAACTCTGGAGCACGTGAAGCTAATCTCGAGTAACACCAGGTTGCACCTGACAGAGTTTAATTACCTCCACCCCACCTATACTACCCTTCAGCCAATTAATAGAATTTATCCTGATAGGTCATCAAAATGCCCAAAATGCAGAGTGGGAGAGCGGACCTCCTTCATATGACATGGAGTTGTGAACATCTGTAAATACTTTGGCAAGCGGTTGTACCTAAATTAGTGGAACTTGTAAATATTCCTAGTATGCTCTGAGTACAACATTTCTCTAATTACCCTTATACCCAGGCCCCGGGGACTGAAGGTCAAATGTAAATTTGCTTCATTGGAGGTAGTTAAAAGACATTGTTATTCGATGGCTGAGATCATGTGGCCTGTCCCTAGCGTCCTGTGAGTGAGATCTGTAAGAGTGGGCTATTATTGCAAAGGAAATTCAGCTGAAAACATTTAGAACAGATGCTAAACTCCTAGATTTAGAATTCTGGTCTGCAATGCTTAATGTGTTAATATTGGCGAATGGGGATTGGAGTCAGCGGAGAAGTGGTATTGTGGTGAAATATCAATGACATCTGTGATTTTTGCTATGGTTCAATTATTTTTTCTCCTTGCCTCCTGTCCCATGGTTTACGCTTGAACAAATAAATAAAGTTTAAAGAAAAAAGTGATAAGCAATGTTCAATAAGTTGCATGAGCTAAAACAGTATATGTATGCCAGATTCAAGAAACTCACTGAAAAAGAATGGGTTCCCCCTCGGGGTTAAAGAGTACACAGGACAATAGTGTTCCTAAAGAGCTATCAAAACAGGGGGTGCCACAACATGTGAAATGGAAAAAGTCTTACTGGATGACAAAGGTACATTCTTGACCCGGCTGCTTTTAATGGGTACTTTTAGATTTACTGTGGCTAACATTTATGCTCTTGATTTTGGACAGCAGAGATTTCTGAAGGAGGCTATCATATATATCTCACAGACCCTTAAGGGAGTCATGGTCATAGGTGGGGGATCTAAAAAAAGTGAGGGAAGATTATTGACCGCTTTATATTGAAGGTGAGTCAAGTAGGCTAGCTATGGGAAGGGAATGGTTACAATTAAGTACATGGGTTCAGGAGAGGGAGGAGTGCTCCAAATACTATGTGGCAGCATTTTACTGAACACCACTCTCAGGGCAAGGCTGAGAAACACCGTGATCTGGATAGGTCTGAAATCTCCATGCTCGGAGTCACCATGAGGGGTGTTCTGTGAGCTGCTTGGAGCACTGGGCATTAAGGCAGTGGCGTAACGAAACATGAGGGGGCCCCCCTGCAAACTACATGGAGGGGGCCACCCTCCCATTCTCCGTGCCAGTCTAGAGCTCTCAGGCCAGCGACCCGCCATACTGCAGGGGATGCGGGGCGATTGTTATGCCACTGTCACCAATACAGCCGTTATAAGTAACACTGGATGGTGGAGTCAAAGGTTGGGCTTAGTCTGCCCGCAGGCTATCATATGTGGTGGTCCATTCATTGCAGGGTCCCTGCCATGAGTAGGCCAGGAAAGTTTGCCCAATGTTATGTGGGTTTCCTGATGCAGACTCCTGTCATGATATACAACATCGGGCCCACTCATCGTTTAGTTTTGACAAAAGTGCATCCACTGCTCCTTCTCGTTTCCGTTTTAAGACATTGGACAAAGCTTCAATGCAGTATTTCAAAAGCAGATGTAACCACAAAGAGCACATTTTGATAATACATTTTTATTTTTATTAGACAATAGCAATCTTAGGAGGCATTGCATAGCTTCATACACACGTTGACCCCAATTCCATCACAGTCTCTCTCTCTCTCTGTCAGTCAGTATCTCTTTCAGTCAGTCAGTCTATCTCTCTCTGTCATTCAGTCTCTCTTAGTCAGTCACTCTCTCTGTCAGTCAGTCAGTCTCTCTCTCTCTCTCTCTCTCTCTCTGTCAGTCTGTCAGCCAGTCAGTCTCTCTCTGTCAGTCAGTCTCTCTCTCTCTGTCAGTCAATCACTCGCTGTCATTCAGTCTCTCTCAGTCAGTCTCTCTGTCAGTCAGTCTCTCGCTCTCTCTGTCAGTCAGTCTCTCTCTGTCAGTCTCTCTGCTAGTCTCTCTTAGTCAGTCTCTCTCTCTGTCAGTCAGTCTCTCTCTCAGTCAGTCAGTCTCTCTGTGAGTCTCTCTATCAGTCAGTCTCTGTCAGTCAGTCTCTCTCTGTTGGTCAGTCTCTCTTTCTCTGTCAGTCTCCTAGTCTCTTTCTCTCTCTGTCAGTCTGTCAGTCAGTCTCTCTCTCAGTCAGTCAGTCTCTCTCTGTCAGTCAGTCAGTCTCTCTCTCTCCCAGTCAGTCTCTCTCTCTCCCAGTCAGTCTCTCTCTACCCCAGTCAGTCAGTCTCTCTCTCTCTATCAGTCAGTCAGTCTGTCAGTCAGACTCTCTCACTCAGTCAGTCTCTCTGTCTGTCAGTCTCTCTGTCTGTCAGTCTCTCACTCAGTCAGTCTCTCACCCAGTCAGTCTCTCTCTCTGTCAGTCTCTCTCTCTGTCAGTCTCTCTCTCAGTCAGTCTCTCTCTCAGTCAGTCTCTCTCAGGCAGTCTTTCTCTGTCAGTCAGTCTCTCTCACAGTCAATCAGTCTATCTCTCGGTCAGTCAGTCTCTCTGCCTCTCTCTCTCCGTCTCTCTCTCTAAGTCAGTTTCTCTCTACCTCAGCCAGTCTCTGTCAGTCAGTCTCACTCTCAATCAGTCTCTCTCTCTCTGTCAGTCAGTCACTCTCTCTCTCAGTCAGTTTCTCAGTCAGTCAGTCTCTCGGTCAGTCAGTATTCAGTCTCTGAGCCAGTCAGCCAGTTTCTACTCTCTCTCCACTCTCTCTCTGTCAGTCTGTCAGCCAGTCAGTCTCTCTCTGTCAGTCAGTCTCTCTCTCTGTCAGTCAATCACTCGCTGTCATTCAGTCTCTCTCAGTCAGTCTCTCTGTCAGTCAGTCTCTCGCTCTCTCTGTCAGTCAGTCTCTCTCTGTCAGTCTCTCTGCTAGTCTCTCTTAGTCAGTCTCTCTCTCTGTCAGTCAGTCTCTCTCTCTGTCAGTCAGTCTCTCTGTGAGTCTCTCTATCAGTCAGTCTCTGTCAATCAGTCTCTCTCTGTTGGTCAGTCTCTCTTTCTCTGTCAGTCTCTCAGTCTCTTTCTCTCTCTGTCAGTCTGTCAGTCAGTCTCTCTCTCAGTCAGTCAGTCTCTCTCTGTCAGTCAGTCAGTCTCTCTCTCTCCCAGTCAGTCTCTCTCTCTCCCAGTCAGTCTCTCTCTACCCCAGTCAGTCAGTCTCTCTCTCTCTGTCAGTCAGTCAGTCTGTCAGTCAGACTCTCTCACTCAGTCAGTCTCTCTGCCTGTCAGTCTCTCACTCAGTCAGTCTCTCACCCAGTCAGTCTCTCTCTCTGTCAGTCTCTCTCTCTGTCAGTCTCTCTCTCAGTCAGTCTCTCTCTCAGTCAATCTCTCTCAGGCAGTCTCTCTCTGTCAGTCAGTCTCTCTCACAGTCTATCAGTCTATCTCTCGGTCAGTCAGTCTCTCTGCCTCTCTCTCTCAGTCTCTCTCTCTCAGTTAGTTTCTCTCTACCTCAGCCAGTCTCTGTCAGTCAGTCTCACTCTCAATCAGTCTCTCTCTCTCTGTCAGTCAGTCACTCTCTCTCTCAGTCAGTTTCTCAGTCAGTCAGTCTCTCAGTCAGTCAGTATTCAGTCTCTGAGCCAGTCAGTCAGTTTCTACTCTCTCTCCACTCTCTCCATTCGCTCTCTCAACTCTGTCCACTCTATCTCTACTGTCTCTCTCTCCACGGTCTCTCCTCTGTCTCTCTCTCCACCCTCTCTCCCTTCTCTCTCTCTCAACTCTCTCCACTCTCTCTCTCCACTCTCTCTCTCCACTCTCTCTCTCCACTCTCTCGCTCCACTCACTCTCTCTCCACTCACTCTCTCTCCACTGTCTCCCTCCACTCTCTCTCTCTCCACCCTCTCTCCCTTCTCTCTCACTCTCTACTCTCTCCACTCTCTCTATCCACTTTCTCTCTCCACTCTCTCTCCCCACTCTCTCTCCACTCGTTCTCCCCACTCTCTCTCTCCACTCTCTCTCTCCACTCTCTCGCTCCACTCTCTCTCCACTCACTCTCTCTCCACTCACTCTCTCTCCACTCACTCTCTCTCCACTGTCTCTCTCCACTGTCTCTCTCTCCACTGTCTCTCTCCCCACTGTCTCTCTCTCCACTGTCTCTCTACTCTCCATTCTCTCTCCACTCTCTCTCTCCACTCTTTCTCTCTTTCCACTCTCTCTCTCTCTCCACTCACTCTCTCTCTCCACTCTCTCTCTCCACTCTCTCTCTCCACTCTCTTTCTCCACTCTCTCTCTCTACTCGCTCTCCCCACTCTATCTCTCTCTCCACTCTCTCTCTCTCTCCACTCTCTCTCTCTCTCCACTCTCTTTCTCCACTCTCTCTCTCCTCTCTCTCTCCACTCTCTCTCTCTCTCCACTCTCTCTCTCTCCACTCTCTCTCCACTGTCTCGCCATGCTCTCTCCACTCTCTCTCCACTCTCGGTCTCTCCACTGTCTATCTCCACTCTCTCTCCACTCTCTCTCTCTCTCCACTCTCTCTCTCTCTACTCTCTCTCTCCACTCTCTCTCTCTCCACTCTCGGTCTCTCCACTCTCTCCAGTGTCTCTCCATGCTCTCTCCACTCGCTCTCCACTCTCGGTCTCTCCACTGTCTATCTCCACTCTCTCTCCACTGTCTACTCTGTCTCCACTGTCTCTCTCCACTCTCTCTCTCTAGCCACTCTCTCTTTCCACTGTTTCTCGCCACTGTTTCTCTCCCCTGTTTCTCTCCACTCTCTCTCTCTCCACTCTCTCCCACTCTCCCTCACAAAGTAGTGTGCGTTCCATGGTTGTCCGCAGAAATGTTTCCAGGGGGGGCACATTTTTAACTTCATCACCATCCCCCTTGCACCCTTCTCCCCTCTGCCTTGCACCCTTCTTGCCCTCCCTCTTGCACCATTCTCCCCTTCCCCTTGTACCCTAGTCCACCTCCGCCTTGCACCCTTTTCTACCTTGCACCATTCTCCCCTCTGCCTTGCACCCTTCTCCCCTCTGCCTTGCACCCTTCTCCTCTCTGTCTTGCACCCTTCTCTAACTTTCACCCTTCTCCTCTCTGCCTTTCACCCCTTCCCCCCTCCGCCTTGCACCCTTCTCTACCTTGCACCCTTCTCCTCTCTTCCTTGCACCATTCTCCCCTCTGCCTTGCACCCTTCTCCCCTCTGCCTTGCACCCTTCTCCCCTCTGCCTTGCAGCCTTCTCCCCTCTGCCTTGCACCCTTCTCCCCCTCCGCCTTGCACCCTTCTCCCCCGCCGCCTTGCACCCTTCTCTACCTTGCATCCTTCTCCTCTCTGCCTTGCACCCTTCTCCCTCGACGCCTTTCACCCTTCTCTACCTTGCATCCTTCTCCCCTCTGCCTTGCACCCATCTCCCCTTTCCCTTGTACCCTTCTCCCCTTTGCCTTTTACCCTTCTCCCCTTTGCCTTGCACCCTTCTCCCCTTTGCCTTGTACCCTTCTCCCCTTTGCCTTGCACCCTTCTCCTCTCTGCCTTGCACCCTTCTCACCTCTGCCTTGCACCCTTCTGACCTCTGCCTTGCACCCTTCTCCCCTCCGCCTTGCACCCTTCTCTACCTTGCACCCTTCTCCCCTCTGCCTTGCACCCTTCTCCCCTCTGCCTTGCACCCTTCTCCCCTCTGCCTTGTACCGTTCTCCCCTCTGCCTTGCACCGTTCTCCCCTCTGCCTTGCACCCTTCTCCCCTCCACCTTGCACCCTTCTCCCCTCCGGCTTGCACCCTTCTCCCCTCTGCCTTACACCCTTCTCCCCTCCGCCTTGCACCCTTCTCCTCTCTGCCTTGCACCCTTCTCCCCTCTACCTTGCACCCTTCTCCCCCTCTGCTTGCACCCTTCTCTACCTTCCACCCTTCTCCTCTCTGCCTTGCACCCTTCTTACCTCTGCCTTGCACCCATCTCCCCTCTGCCTTGCACCCATCTCCCCTTTGCCTTGTACCCTTCTCCCCTTTGTCTTGTACCCTTCTCCCCTTTGCCTTGTACCCTTCTCCTCTTTGCCTTGCACCCTTCTCTTTGCCTTGCACCCTTCTCCTCTCTTCCTTGCACCCTTCTCTTCTTTGCCTTGCACCCTTCTCCTCTTTGTCTTGCACCCTTCTCTTCTCTGCCTTGCACCCTTCTCCTCTTTGCCTTGCACCCTTCTCTTCTCTGCCTTGCACCCTTCTCCTCTCTGCCTTGCACCCTTCTCACCTCTGCCTTGCACCCTTCTCACCTCTGCCTTGCACCCTTCTCCCCCTCCACCTTGCACCCTTCTCCCCCTCCGCCTTGCACCCTTCTCCTCTCTTCCTTGCACCCTTCTCCCCTCTGCCTTTCACCCTTCTCCCATCTGCCATGCACCCTTCTCCCCCTCCGCCTTGCACCCTTCTCTACCTTGCACCCTTCTCCTCTCTGCCTTGCACCCTTCTCCCCTCTGCCTTGCACCCTTCTCCCCTCTGCCCTGCACCCTTCTCCCCTCTGCCTGGCAACCTTCTCCCCTCTGCCTTGCATCCTTCTCCCCTCCGGCTTGCACCCTTCTCCCCTCTGCCTTGCACCCTTCTCCCCTCTGCCTTGCACCCTTCTCCCCTCCGCCTTGCACCCTTCTCCTCTCTGCCTTGCACCCTTCTCCCCTCTACCTTGCACCCTTCTCCCCCTCCGCCTTGCACCCTTCTCTACCTTCCACCCTTCTCCTCTCTTCCTTGCACCCTTCTCCTCTTTGCCTTGTACCATTCTCCTCTTTGCCTTGCACCCTTCTCTTCTCTGCCTTGCACACTTCTCCCCTCTGCCTTGCACCCTTCTCCCCTCTGCCTTGCACCCTTCTCCCCTCTGACTTGCACCCTTCTCCCTCTGCCTTGCACCTTTCTCCCCTCTACCTTGCACCCTTCTCCCCTCTACCTTGCACCCTTCTCCCCTCTGCCTTTTACCCTTCTCCCATCTGCCATGCACCCTTCTCCCCCTCTGCCTTGCACCCTTCTCTACCTTGCACCCTTCTCCTCTCTTCCTTGCACCCTTCTCCCCTTTGCCTTGCACCCTTCTCCCCTCTGCCTTGCAGCCTTCTCACCTCTGCCTTGCACCCATCTCCCCTCTGCCTTGCACCCATCTCCCCTTTGCCTTGTACCCTTCTCCCCTTTGCCTTGTACCCTTCTCCTCTTTGCCTTGCACCCTTCTCTTTGCCTTGCACCCTTCTCCTCTCTTCCTTGCACCCTTCTCCTCTTTGCCTTGAACCCTTCTCCTCTTTGTCTTACACCCTTCTCTTCTCTGCCTTGCACCCTTCTCCTCTTTGCCTTGCACCCTTCTCTTCTCTGCCTTGCACCCTTCTCCTCTCTGCCTTGCACCCTTCTAACCTCTGCCTTGCACCCTTCTCACCTCTGCCTTGCACCCTTCTCACCTCTGCCTTGCACCCTTCTCCACCTCGGCCTTGCACCCTTCTCTCTTCCTTGCACCCTTCTCCCCTCTGCCTTTCACCCTTCGCCCATCTGCCATGCACCCTTCTCCCCCTCCGCCTTGCACCCTTCTCTACCTTGCACCCTTCTCCTCTCTGCCTTGCACCCTTCTCCCCTCTGCCTTGCACCCTTCTCCCCTCTGCCCTGCACCCTTCTCCCCTCTGCCTGGCACCCTTCTCCCCTCTGCCTTGCACCCTTCTCCCCTCCGGCTTGCACCCTTCTCCCCTCCGGCTTGCACCCTTCTCCCCTCTGCCTTGCACCCTTCTCCCCTCCGGCTTGCACCCTTCTCCCCTCTGCCTTGCACCCTTCTCCCCTCGCCTTGCACCCTTCTCCTCCTGCCTTGCACCCTTCTCCCCTCTACCTTGCACCCTTCTCCCCCTCCGCCTTGCACCCTTCTCTACCTTCCACCCTTCTCCTCTCTTCCTTGCACCCTTCTCCTCTTTGCCTTGTACCCTTCTCCTCTTTGCCTTGCACCCTTCTCTTCTCTGCCTTGCACACTTCTCCCCTCTGCCTTGCACCCTTCTCCCCTCTGCCTTGCACCCTTCTCCCCTCTGCCTTGCACCCTTCTCCCTCTGCCTTGCACCTTTCTCCCCTCTACCTTGCACCCTTCTCCCCTCTACCTTGCACCCTTCTCCCCTCTGCCTTTTACCCTTCTCCCATCTGCCATGCACTCTTCTCCCCCTCTGCCTTGCACCCTTCTCTACCTTGCACCCTTCTCCTCTCTTCCTTGCACCCTTCTCCCCTCTGCCTTGCACCCTTCTCCCCTCTGCCTTGCACCCTTCTCCCCTTCACCTTGCACCCTTCTCCCCTCCACCTTGCACCCTTCTCCCCTCCGCCTTGCACCCTTCTCCCCTCCGCCTTGCACCCTTCTCCCCTCCGCCTTGCACCCTTCTCCTATCTGCCTTGCACCCTTCTCCCCTCCGCCTTGCACCCTTCTCCTATCTGCCTTGCACCCTTCTCCCCTCCGCCTTTCACCCTTCTCCCCTCCGCCTTGCACCCATCTCCTCTCTACCTTGCACCCTTCTCCCCCTCCGCCTTGCACCCTTCTCTACCTTGCACCCTTCTCCTCTCTTCCTTGCACCCTTCTCCTCTTTGTCTTGCACCCTTTTCTTCTCTGCCTTGCACCCTTCTCCTCTTTGCCTTGCACCCTTCTCTTCTCTGCCTTGCACCCTTCTCCTCTCTGCCTTGCACCCTTCTCCCCTCCGCCTTGCACCATTCTCCTCTCTACGTTGCACCCTTCTCCCCCTCCGCCTTGCACCCTCTCTACCTTGCACCCTTCTCCTCTCTTCCTTGCACCCTTCTCCTCTTTGTCTTGCACCCTTCTACTCTCTTCCTTGCACCCTTCTCCTCTTTGTCTTGCACCCTTCTCTTCTCTGCCTTGCACCCTTCTCTTTGCCTTGCACCCTTCTCTTCTCTGCCTTGCACCCTTCTCCTCTCTGCCTTGCACCCTTCTCCCCTCTGCCTTGTACCCTTCTCCTCTCTGCCTTGCACCCTTCTCCCCTCTGCCTTGCACCCTTCTCCTCTCTGCCTTGCACCCTTCTCCTCTCTGCCTTGCACCCTTCTCCCCTCTGCCTTGCACCCTTCTCTACCATGCATCCTTCTCCCCCTCTGCCTTGCACCCTTCTCCCCCTCTGCCTTGCACCCTTCTCGGCCCCCTTTCCCTCTCCCTGCGGACGTCCATGGTGTGTTCTAACAAGAGTGCTTACCTGAGGGCACCATTTTGCTGCCTCGTCCCTTCTCATGTGAGCTTTGCCCTGGAGAATACTCTGTCTGGGGGCCCCCACTCCCACCCTTGTCAGGGTCCCGAGCACTGCTCTGTGCTGGCTCTTGCTCTCTGAGGCCCCCACCCCATCCTTGTCCCTGTCTCTTCTCTTGTGGGGTGGAGCCCCCACCCCATCCTTGTCCCTGTCTCTTCTCTTCTCTTGTGGGGTGGCCCCCCCACCCCATCCTTGTCCCTGTCTCTTCTCTTGTGGGTGGGCCCCCGCCCCATCCTTGTCCCTGTCTCTTCTCGGATGGGGGCCTGTCCCTTCTCTTCTCTTCTCTTGTGGGGTGGGGCCCCCACCCCATCCTTGTCCCTGTCTCTTCTCTTCTCTTGTGGGGTGGGCCCCCCACCCCATCCTTGTCTGTCTCTTCTCGGATGGGGGCCTGTCCCTGTCTCTTCTCTTCTCTTCTCTTGTGGGGTGGGCCCCCGGTGGGCCCCCCCCCACCCCATCCTTGTCCCTGTCTCTTCTCTTCTCTTGTGGGGTGGGGCCCCCACCCCATCCTTGTCCCTGTCTCTTCTCTTCTCTTGTGGGTTGGAGCCCCCACCCCATCCTTGTCCCTGTCTCTTCTCTTCTCTTGTGGGGTGGGCCCCCCACCCCATCCTTGTCCCTGTCTCTTCTCTTCCCTTGTGGGGTGGGCCCCCCACCCCATCCTTGTCCCTGTCTCTTCTCTTCTCTTGTGGGGTGGGCCCCCCCCACCCCATCCTTGTCCCTGTCTCTTCTCTTGTGGGATGGGGCCCCCACCCCATCCTTGTCCCTGTCTCTTCTCTTCTCTTGTGGGGTGGGCCCCCCACCCCATCCTTGTCCCTGTCTCTTCTCTTCTCTTGTGGGTTGGAGCCCCCACCCCATCCTTGTCCCTGTCTCTTCTCTTCTCTTGTGGGGTGGGCCCCCCACCCCATCCTTGTCCCTGTCTCTTCTCTTTCTTGTGGGGTGCGCTTTGTTTATCGAGAGGAGAGAGTGGGGACCGGGCTCTGTGCTGCCTCAGAGGAGCAGTGGAGACTGCTGTCTCTGGGGCCCCCATCCTCTTTCCGGGACGCCTCTGGCTCTGACTGAAGAGAAACAATCTATATTGATACTTTGTTTCTCTTCAGTCAGAGGGAGGGGGCGAGCAGGCTGCACCTGCTTCAGACACAGAGGGAGAGAGGCTTGCTTCAGCGCAGACCTCTCTCACAGCTCTCAGAAGAGCTGAGGGGGCCGGGCCCCCTGGGGCCCCCTTCATTAACTATAGAGAGTGAGGCCCCCCGCACCGCGGGGGCTGCGGGGGCGTTACGCCCCTGCATTAAGGTCTGAATTGCAGAATTCATCAAAGCAGGGCCGGACTGGGAACAGAAACCGGCCCTGGCACACTGCTCAGCCAGCCCCCCCTGGGGTGGGGAAGTGCAGCAAAGCAGTGTGCGAGGGCCGGTTTCGGCCGATTTTGTTACTGGGGGCCGATATTGCTGACCCCCGGTAACAAAAAAACGGCCCCCCAGGGGTCCAAAATCGGCCCCCACCCTAGCGGCCCACCGGGGAAACGCCCGGTGCCCGCTATGGCCAGTCCGGCCCTGCATCAAAGAGGGTACAATGTCAAAGTTGGACTTGTCAAACAAATGCAATGAGTTGCAGGAAAGTGGACAAGCTTGTAAACTGCCCTTTCCAAGATGGTGGAGATGGTGGTCTGTCCATGGGATGTCATCTGAGGTTCCCACTCCAAGAAGAAGTAGCATCTTTTTCTGTAAGGTCAGTTACTCTTTAGATCATATACAAGAAAACAGGTTACTTACCTGTAACTTTGGTTCTCCAGTATTGGTAACTTTCATAGATTCCCATAGCTTGTATCATTCCCCGTCGTCGGAATGGGAGTCTCGGTAACAAAATATCATAGCAGTAGGTACAAAAAAGAAATAAAAAGGCCTAGGCCTCATTCCCTTTTGTAGCATATCCATCTCTTTTTGCAAAAGAGACCAAAGCAAAGCAACAGCCAATCAGATTAGCCTCATCCCATAGAACCCTCCTGAGAGAACCTCAGAGCCTCAGATTTTCGTAGCCATTGTGTAACAGTATAACCAAACTTGCTGAGGGCTGAACTTTCCCAGGGGACGAGGGTGGGTGAATGGGAATCTATGAAAGTTACCAATACTGGAGAACGAAAGTTACAGGTAAGTAACTTGTTTTCTTACTCCAGTATTGGAACTTTCATAGATTCCCATAGCTTGTATCAGAGTAGCTAGCAGTCATAGAGCACATTTTGCTCCCTCTTTATCATCTCTTCCTCCATTACCTCTTTTTTTTTTAAACCTGAATCAACAGTGCAATCACATAAAGAACACATACCAAAATGTGAAAGTAACAGTAAGAAAAGGAAGTAGGGAAGAAAGGAAAGCTCACCACTCAATGGAAGAGGTTCCTCAGGACTGCTTTGTCTACAGCCGTGTCTTCTTATGTCGAGGCCTCTAGGCAGTAATGTATTGCGAAGGTGTGCGTGCTGTTTCAAGTTGCAGCTCTGCAAATGTCTTTAATCTGAACTTCCTCAAAGCGAGCCGTAGAGGAAGCCTTGGACCTTGTGGAGTGTGCTCTAACTCTATCTTCTAGAGGCTTGCCCGCTGCAGATTGACAGTGCTGTATGGCACTGGAGATCCATCTAGCAATACCCTGCTTAGACAGGGCTAAGCTCTTGCGAGGAGCACTAAATGCAATGAATAATTGAGAAGATTTTTGAAATTCTTTAGTGCTGTCCAGATGAAAATTTCAAGCACCGCTGCACATCCAGTGAATGAAGTGACCTTTCTGCCGGCATGGAAGGTTGCGAAAGAAAGGCTTGAGAATCACTGGTTTGTTGAGATTAAAGTCTGAAGGCACTTTTGGAATGAACTTTGGATTAGTCCTTAGAATTACAGTATTTCTTTTGGATTGGAAAAAAAGGTTCCTGTACTGTGAGAGCTTGCTATTCCCCAATGCGTCTAGCAGAAGTGAGAGCAAGAAGGAGTGCCATTTTCCATGAGAGGAATTTCATATCTGCTCGATGAATCGGTTCGAAGGGATGTTTCATCAGCTGGGTTAGAACCAAATTCAAATGCCATGTGGGAGGCGGAGGCCTCACCGGAGGAAAAACTCAAAACAGACCCTTGAGAAACTGTTTGACAATTCTGGATGGCCAGAGAGAAGGTCCAGATGCAGTGCATCTGTAGCGAGAAACTGCAGCTAAGTAAACCTTTATGGATGAATGAGCCAATCCTGCCTAAGCCAAGGACAGGAGATAAGGAAGAACCTGATGAGGCTCAGATGAGAAAGGGTCAACACCCTTCTGACACCAGATGCAAAATCGTTTCCATTTCAATCTGTAAGTCTTGTTAGTTGAAGGAGCTCTAGCGGGAGAGAGAACATCTCCTATCTCGTCCTAGAGGTGAAGATTTAGGAACTCTCGCTGCTCAGGAGCCATGCTGACAGGTGTAAGGAACGAGGATCCGGATGCCAGATCTCACCCTGGGACATCGTGAGAATATCCAGAATCACCCGCAAATGTTGTGGAGGGGCCAGAGAAAGGCGGTGAAGCTCCGTGAACCAAAACTGCCTTCAGCAAGCTGGAGCTATTAGGATCATCCTGCACGGTTCTGTCTTGATCTTCTTGAGTAGCCTTGGAATCAAAGGAATGGGGGGTAAAGGCGTACACAAATGCTCTTGACTCAAGCTATCGAAAGCGCATTCCCCAGCGATCCTCGATGGTGTACCCTGCTTGCGTAAAACTGGCATTTTCTGTTCACCAGGGTGGCAAAGAGATCTATTGAGGGTTTGCCACACCAATGGAAAATCTCCTCCAAGACCGTCTGGTTCAGTTCCCATTCGTGGCTGACTGACGAAAGCCTGATGAGCCTGTCCACCTTTTCGTTTAGCACTCCTGGTAGGTGCTCTCCTTGTAGCAATATTCTGTGTAGGATTGCCCATTCCCAAATTTCTTGGGCCTCCTGTGACAACAGAAGAGATCTGGTGCCCCCTTCCTTGTTTATGTAGTGCATGGCCGTGGTGTTGTGAAGGACCAGGTTTTAGAACCCAGCGCCGTCAGGGAAAACGCCCGATGCCTTCGAGTTCCCCTGTCTTGGCAAACAGAGACACGGGACACTTCTTGATGACGTCAAAGACCAACGTTTATTGGCTGCAACCAGGAACAGAGGTCTACGAAGCACACACGGGTGGTTCGCTAGAGACTGCACAAATTCAATGAGCGGAGCATGGTCTTTTATGCCAAAAATCAAGCCTCAGGCAACTTTCCAAATTAGCATTGGGCGCATACAAACTGACCAATAGCAATGTGACATTTTGTAAGTAGCGTATGACGACAATGCCACTTACCGTTGTCCAGCCCACCAGAAATGACTAAGCACATTCCAATATCCTGTTCAGTCTGGCCGGACAAACCCATCATAAAACCCTCAACCCAAATCAGTGATTATGTGGTAAAGGAAGGAACAGAAACAGATTGGAAGCAAGATTGAAAGGTGGGAGCAGTGTACCATAAACTTCGGCATGTCCTACTCTTTGATCTTTATCTGACCAACTGCTTAACAAGGAACTGGCTCAGCGAGGTCAGCCTCGGGCAAGGAGTCAGTTCGGCCAGGTCACTCAGAAGTCAGCTAAAGTGTACCTGTCCCAAAGACTCGCTCGGCCGCAGTCATCGGCCTATGTGAGGGCAACCACAAAAAATGGCTGCCGTACACAAAATGGAACCCGAAGGTTCAAACGAAATCCTTGAATACGTAGTGTTCTCATTGATCGATTAATGCGAAAACACTCGTACACACTACACTTGTGATTTGCGGTCTGCTGACATCAAAATCGCCTATTTCCGACGACCTTTATTGAACGGGTTCGGAACCACCGAACCACACCCACGAACCACGGAACTACAGTTGTCCGTGCGGACGAGAACCGCTGAACCCTGCAATTGTGGAGCAATGCTTGCAATGCCAGACAGAACGCTCTGAGCTTCAGGAGATTGATGTGAAGAAGGCGGTGCTGGGGCAACCAGTGCCTGCTTACAATCCTGAAGCACCGCACTTCAGCCCTCCAGCGAGGCATCGGTCGTTACCACTTGAGAAGCTGTATCGCTAACGAAGGGTAGACCTTGGGATAAATTCTCTTCCTTCGTCCACCACAAGGCCACCACATTGCCACAGTAATCACCACCTTGTCGTCGAATGAGCCATGAACATGTTGCCATTGCATGTCTAGTTGCTCCTGAAGAGATCGCATCCAAAATCTGCAGTGGGGTATTAGAGGAATGCATGAAGAAATCACTCCTAGAAGGGATTTGTAACGGCATACTGAAAGAAACTTTCTTTTTCTTAACATATGAGCCATGGACCTCAGTTTTTCTTGCCTTTCGAAGGATGGAGAAGCCTTGCTGGGAGTCGTGTCCAGGATAGCCCCCAGGAACTTTGCTGTCCTGGAAGGGAAGAGAGATAACTTCTCCCTGTTGAGTGCGAGACCCAGATTCCTGATTAGGTTCGTACATGCCTTGACCGTTTCCTCCGCTGCCCCATTGGACGGGGCCTTCAGTAACCAGTCGTACAGGTATGGGAAGACCTGAAAATGCTGCTTCCTTAGGAAAGCTGCCACCGGTGCCAGAACCTTGGTAAAGATTCTCGGGCAGAGCGAATTCCGAAGGGTAAAACTTTGAAGTGGCTCCTGGCTACTGTGAATCAAAGAAACCTCCTGTGGGCTGGATGAATGGGTATGTGAAAATACGCATACTCGAGATTGAGAGTGGCCATGAAATCTCCCGGATTGAGGAGATGTAAGATATCCTGGAGCGAGACCATAAACAAGGATTGACTTATGAAATAGGTGTTTAGCTCCCTGAGATCTAAAATGGGGCACCATTTCTCCAACGTCTTCTTGACCAGGAAAAACCTGGAATAGAAACCTTCCCCTTTTTGAGAAAAGGGAACCAGCTCTACAGCTCTTTTGAGGAGCATCTGATGAACTCCGAGCCGCAAGAGACGCAGATGTTTCGAAGGCATGGCAGCAGGGGGCTTGGAAGGTGGTATTTGAATAAACTCCAATGTATGGCCCTCTTGAATGATGTTGAGCACCCAACAGTCTGATGTTATCCGTTTCCAGTTGTGGAGGTATTGAGACACCCTGCCTCCCACAGATGTTGATGGGGAGGTGGGTACAGCAGGCAGAGCCAGAATGCCGCTATTGCCTCTTGGAAGAATCACGTCCCTGGCGATTCTGCTTTCCTCCAGCATTGGACCTAGAGAAAGACGAGGTTTGGCCTTGTTTCTACTGGTAAGGTTGCCGATACGATTGAGACGTTGACCCATAAGAAGAGTGCCGTTGTTGTTGGTATGAACCTCTGTAAGAAGTAGTACTCTTTCCTCTGACCACCCCCCGGAAAGGAACCTTCCGAAACTGAAGAGTACCGAGAGATCTAGCCATCTTCGTATTCTTTTTATGTCCTGGAGGGCACCATCGATATGCTTGCCAAACAATCCCTCACCATCAAATGGGAGGTCCAGGATCTTGTTTTGGACCTCCGGCCTGAACCATGTCACCCTGAGCCATCCTTGGCGACGAAGAACCGCTGTGCCTGCCAGCAAACGGAAAGCTGTAGTGGCGATGGCACAGTCTATCACCTCTGCCGATGTCGCCTTTCCCTCCTGCAGGATCTTCTTGGCCTCTGCCTTGAACTCCTGGGGGAGTTGGTCTAAATATGGTGGTAGATCGCACCACATTTGGCGATCATATCTGCCAAGGATAGCAAACGCATTCGCAGCCCGTACCAGAAGACTGCCATAGAGGAAAATCTCTTCCCTGCATTATCAAGGCGCCTGCCCTCTTTATCAGGAGGAGTTGTCAGCGGTGCAGAAGGATTACGTGACTTTCTCTGCGCCGCCTGCGATATTACTGAATCTGGTTTCGGTCCCCAAAAAAAGACACCGGACTATCCTCAGGGGCCTTGTACTTCTTTTCCAGGTGTGGCAAAACTGGAATCACCGTAGCCTGGTTCTTCATTGCCTTCAAACCCTCATCCCAGACATGGCAGACAATGGGAATGGACCGGATTACCTTCCTGTAGGGCTCCTTAAAATCATAGAGGAAGCACTCTTTGCACAGAAGGCATAGGAAGTTTGAACCTACTGTAAGCTCTCTCCATCACCTTGTGAAAACCCCCAATATCTGCTGGGGGAGAGTCCACTGGGTCCGGAGTAGGTGGCGCTGGGTCCGGGATCACATAATCATCCCACTCTAAACCTTGGTTAGACCTGTTGCAATCATCCTGATCCTCGTCCGAGGAATCATCCCGAACATCCTAGGCCACTAGAGGTATACTTGGACCAGGTGTCTGTGGCTGAGAAACTACCTGGGATGGTACTTTTTTTTAAAAACATATTTTATTACGTTTTTTTATGTATGCCATATATCGATACAATACGTCATTCTCATATTATTTCCGTCTCGTACAACAGTGTTCCAATAACATAACTTTATGCATTCATTACTGCAATGTTAAGTGTAAAGATCTCCGACAGTGTCAACATTATTTTTGATCATACATTTCACCCGTGTTTGGACAGTACAGGTAATATGAAGACTTCTTTATTTCTAACTATCCCCATAACTCCCCCACCCGATCATCCGCGGTCACAGTTCCTTAGCTTCAGTGTTTTTTGAACCATTGTTACTATAACATATTCTTAAATTGTGTGTACCTAGGCGTACAACTTCTCTTTAGTACACAGTAGGTCGAGGCATGGGCACCACATATTACCATTTTACATAAAACATTTAACCATAGTTATCTATATCAGTTAATTTCAACTCTTCCAACATGGTCTCCCATTCTAGAGCTATTGGTGTCTTCCGTAGTCCTCTTATTTCTTCCCTGCGCAGTGCTGCACCCTCCGCACAACTCCAGCCTATCATTTCTGTGCGCCAGCTCGACACAGCAGGGGGTTTACTCGACTTCCAGCGCATAGTAAGGGTTCTAATAGCCAGTATTAATGCAAGGTCTATGAATTGATATTGTATCTTATGTTTGGACAAATGTTTGTGCAGACCCAAAATGCATTCTTCCACTGTCTCGTGAATCCAGTGATGCGCTGCCATCCCGGTTATCCTTCTAATCATGTCCCAGTATCCCCTTATTGTCGGGCACGCCCACAGCATGTGTATCAAGTCCGCCCCTTCTGTCCTACACCTCGGGCATGAATGCTGTGTTTGTGGGAACATTTTATCTAACCTACGCGGGGTCAAATAAGCACGATGTAATACCATAGTTTGGATACATTTGAATTTTAAATTTCTCGTTGCTTTTGATGCTCAATTACTGCCATCCATTCCTTATCTGTCAGGTTTCTACCTATATCCCCTGTCCATACAGTCTTCAGTGCATCCAGAGAGACTTGTGTATGGGCGCTGGTGCCAGTCTATATCCAGCGAATCAAGTGTCTACCTCTGCCCATATAGTGTACTATCTTGACCAGCTCGTTGCTGGTAGGTTCCCTCCTCTGTGGTGCCCAATACTTTTCTATGTATTGAATCAGTGCAACATGCGTTAAGTACAGGTGTGCTGGGGCTCCCGACACGAAGGTGTCGTGATTGAGTAGTGTCTCATTACAAAATAGGTCTGCTACCGTGTTGATACCTGCTTCAGACCAGGGTGCTAACTTGCGATTGGTGAGTTTGCCACTTGCTAATGGGATACCTAACAGCGGAATGTTGACTGCGTATGCAGGGGGTGCATTCGTATACCGCAGTGCTGCTTTCCAACACTTAAGCGCAGTGTCTAACAGGGGGGGAAGGTCTCTCGGGGGTCTATGTACTGGCAATACCAAAGCGTGTAGTGTTCCTTTATCAATGTCAGTGTCAGTGTACCCTATTTCCTGCAGATTACGTCCCACCGTCTAGTATGATAACCATTGTAATTGGCAGGCGTAGAAATAGGCGCGGAAGTCTGAAACTCCCAGTCCCTCCATACGAGTATTCACTTGCAGTTTCTTCAAGCTTATACGTCTTCTACCCTTACCTCATATAAGATCTATTACCAGAGTATTCAGTATTTTGAAGGTGGACTGCGGCACTATTAATGGCAAATTTGTAAAATAATACAATAATTGCGGCAGAACAACCATTTTCGCTATTGCTGCTCTCCCCTTAACGGACAATGGCAGTGCAGTCCAAAAGGTGACACTGGACCGTAAGGCTCTAATTGCCCTGTTACGGTTGCCATCTAGCATATCTGCATGTGTCATGTATACTTGGATGCCCAGATACTTAAACGTGGTCGTTGCTATATGAAGTTTGGTATCTCCGAAGTCTACGTTCATGTCATCTGCATGTTCCTTGAAGATAAATGCATGTGGCTTTGTAGTGCTTAAGGCCAGACTAGACAATCCTCCAAATTGTTTGTACAAGTCAAACAGTGGGGCTAGGGGCAGACGGAGATCTCATATGTACACAAGAATATGTCAGCGTAGGCCGAGAAGAGATGTGTTGTGTTCCCTATCGGTATTCCCCATCCCAGGAAGTTCAGTCTCATTTTTATTGCTAAGGGTTCCAGTGCCAAAATGAAGATGAGAGGTGATAACGGACAACCCTGTCTGGTCCCTTTATGTATCGTATATTCTTCCAATATGTGTCCACCCGTTCTGGCTCGCGCTGTCGGGCCTTGTATAGTAGACACAGCCATGCTATGTACTCTTCCGGTATCCCAAATTTCAGTAATGCCTGAAACATGTATTCCCAATTTATTGAGTCAAACGCTTGTCTGAGATCTAATGAGATACAGCCCGCATGGGGGAACCGTTTTGGTGCTTCTGTCATTAAATAATGTAATTTCCTAATATTCAGTGATGTGTTCTGCGCAGGCAGGAACCCGGTTTGGTCTATGTGGACCAATTTTGACAGATATGGCAATAACCTGTTGGCCAGCACTTTACTCAGTATTTTGTATTCAGTGGGCCGCCCCGCTCCCACCTCCCAGCTGCTCCTCCCTCCCTCTGCCCCTCATATGGAGGCCGCGCAGCGGTAGAGAGAGAGCGACCTTTGACCCTGTCACCAGGCAGGTCGCACCCCTCACCGCCACGCACAGCCTGTGATCCGCTGCTACTGCTGCCCGTGTTTGCCCGCCTGCATCACCGCTGAGTACTATTCTGTTATTGTTTTTGCATCTGTGTCCATTTTACCTTCTGTACACCTGTGCCCGTTTTCTTACCCCTGTGCCCCCTTTCTTTTTTGTTCCCTCGCATTCCGTGTCCCCCGCTGTTTTCCCGCCACTGCATCCCTGCGGCCCCGCCCCCTTGTCTCCCATTGGCCGCCCGCTCCCACCTCCCAGCTGCTCCTCCCTCCCTCTGCCCCTCATATGGAGGCTGCGCAGCGGTAGAGAGAGCGACCTTTGACCCCGTCACCAGGCAGGTCGCTCCCCTCACCGCCACTCAGCCCCCTGTGTGACCTGTGATCCGCTGCCACTGCCGCCAGTGTTAGCCCGCCTGCATCACCGCTGAGTACTATTCTGTTATTGTTTTTGCATCTGTGTCCATTTTGCCTTCTGTACACCTGTGCCAGTTTTCTTACCCTTGTGCCCCCTTTCTTTTTGTTCCCTCGCCTTCCGTGTCCCCCGCCGTTTTCCCGCTGCTGCGTCCCTACGGTCACGCCCCCTTGTCTCCCATTGGCCGCCCGCACCCACCTCCCAGCTGCTCCTCCTTCCCTCTGCCCGAGGCCACGCAGCGGGCCCGCCAAAGGCAGGCCTGTCTGCGCCTGGACCGCGCCTAGCACCAGAACCCCTGGTCCCAGCCGATGCCAGGAACCCTGACTGGGATACAACACCACCACCCTCAACGCACTCAACACCGGACGACCACCCGCCTGCTATCAAGCCACCGCGAAGCACACCCATGGACCCTTCACCTGCCTAGCCTGCAAATTCACCTGTCTCCGAACATGCACATTGCCGACCGGACCTAACATCAACAACAACCACCTCAAGTGCATCCTCCTCAACACCCGCTCCGTCCACAAGCACGCCGTCGAACTCTGGGACCTCCTCGACACAAGTGGGCTGGGTATGCTCAGACGTGAGTCCCAGGCTCTCCACACCACTGGAGTCAAGCTATCCAGGCTGAAGAAGGCTGATAGCCAGAAACCGGTCCTTGGATGCTTGATTCCGGTCTAGGAAAGACATGGCTTGGTAGTTCGGGCTAGACTGTTCCCATGAGGCACAGGGTCAAGGCTGATTTACATATAGCCATTGTCTGACCTAGGGTGGTGTGGAGTGCAAATAAACGATGGATTTAGGCCCAGATCTTTGTACTGGGGTGAATGTAAGAAATTGTTCTGCATTCTGTCCATCAACTGTGTTTTTTGCAATTTTCACCCCGAGTGGGCTGGGTATGCTCAGACGTGAGTCCCAGGCTCTCCACACCACTGGAGTCAAGCTATCCAGGATGAAGAAGGCTGATAGCCAGAAACCGGTCCTTGGATGCTTGATTCCGGTCTAGGAAAGACATGGCTTGGTAGTTTGGGCTGGACTGTTCCCATGAGGCACAGGGTCAAGGCTGATTTGCATATAGCCATTGTCTGACCTAGGGTGGTGTGGAGTGCAAAAAAACGATGGATTTAGGCCCAGATCTTTGTACTGGGGTGAATGTAAGAAATTGTTCTGCATTCTGTCCATCAACTGTGTTTTTTGCTCCTCGACACAACAGCACCGGACGTCGCCTTCCTCACGGAAACCTGGATTAATGCCTCCTCGGCCCTCGACATCGCCATAGCCATCACGGATGGCTACAAGATCAGCCGGAAGGACCGCGTCAACCAAACCGAAGGAGGAATCGCCGAAGACACACTCTCCGCGGCCGAACACCTACACTTCCGGATCCACACTGACCCCAAAACCACACTCAGAGGAACCCTCATCTAGAGACTAAGTATGGGCGAAATTTGCGGATCTGTGATCCGCGAAATCGCAAAAAAAGTCCACAAATTCGCGATTTTTTTTGCGATTTGCAAAAAAATAACAGTACTTTCTGTACTCTTCTTCTGCCTTTCTGCCCTCTGTGCCACTAGTTTTTTGTGCCTTTCTGCCCTCTGTTCCACTCATTTTTGTCTCCTTCTGCCCTCTTTCCCACTCGTTTTTGTGCCCTTCTGCCCTCTGTTCCACTCGTTTTTGTCCCCTTCTGCCCTCTGCCCCACCCGTTTTTGTGTCTTTCTGTCCCACTCGTTTTTGTGCCCTTCTACCCCACTTGTTTTTTGTGCCCTTCTGCCCTCTGTACCAATCGTTTTTGTCCCCTTCTGCCCTCTGTCCCACTCGTTTTTGTGCCCTTCTGCCCTCTGCCCCACTCGTTTTTGTGCACTTCTGCCCTCTGCCCCACTCGTTTTTTGTACCTTTCTGCCCTCTGTTCCACTCGTTTTTGTGCTCTTCTGCCCTCTGTCCCACTCGTTTTTGTGTCCTTCTACCCTGTCCCACACGTTTTTGTGCCCTTCTGCCTTTTGCCCCACTTTTTTGTGCCCTTCTGCCCTCTGCCCCACTCGTTTTTGTACCCTTCTGCCCACTTTTTTGTGCCTTTCTGCCCCACTCGTTTTGGTGCCCTTCTGCCCTCTTCCCCACTCGTTTTTTGTGCCCTTCTGCCCTCTGTACCACTCGTTTCTGTCCCCTTCTGCCCTCTGTCCCACTCGTTTTTGTGCCCTTCTGCCCTCTGCCCCACTCGTTTTTTGTGCCTTTCTGCCCTCTGTCCCACTCGTTTTTGTGCTCTTCTGCCCTCTGCCCCACTCGTTTTTGTGCCCTTCTGCCCTCTGCCCCACTCGTTTTTATGCCCTTCTGCCCTCTGCCCCACTCGTTGTTGTGTCCTTCTGCCCTCTTTCCCACTCGTTTTTGTGCCCTTCTGTCCTCTGCCCCACTTTTTTGTGCCCTGCCCTCTGCCCCACTCCTTTTTGTGCCCTTCTGCCCTCTGCCCCACTTTTTTGTGCCTTTATGTCCCACTCGTTTTTGTGCCCTTCTGCCCTCTGCCCCACTCGTTTTTGTGCCCTTCTGCCCTCTGTACCACTCGTTTTTGTCTCCTTCTGCCCTCTGTTCCACTCGTTTTTGTGCCCTTCTGCCCTCTGTCCCACTCATTTTTTGTGCACTTCTGCCCTCTGTGCAACTCGTTTTTCCCCCTTGTTTGTGTCCCCCTTTTGTTTAAGTATTGCTGTTAATCGGAGCCCCTTCACGGGCTCTGATTAACACCAATACTTAAACTAAAGGCCACAGTCAAAGCGTCGAGACAGCTTCCAAACACTGTGTTTGGGAGCTGTCTCTACGCTTTTGTTAGTAAATCCAAATGGGCTGGGCTTCTATGCCACTCCACATGCCACTTGCATATGAAAGGTCAGATACTGATCAGAGAAGCAGATATGGAGAAAGAAGCTCCTGGGCGCTCAAGAAAATCACAGATGTAAAGGCCTCCCTGGACAATCCGTTCCGCTCGCGGATTGCGAATTTTCGGCTATTTCGCGGACTGCGAAATTGCCGAAAATTTGCAAAATCCGCGAGCGGAACGGATTTTGCGCCCACCCTTACTACAGACCCTCGGACCAGTGCACACAATTCAGCAAAACCATCGCCGACTTAGTCAGACTGCAGGCACTGACCTCACCAGAATACATCCTCCTAGGGGACCTGAACTTCCACCTGGAGAACAACAACGACAACAACACCACCACCCTGCTCGACAACCTCGCCAACCTCGGACTCAAGCAACTGGTGAAAACCCCCACCCACTACGCCGGCCACACGCTGGACCCCATCTTCTCCACCAGCAACCACGTCTCCTTCAGCCACTCCACAGGACTACACTGGACCGACCACAGCTGCATCCACTTCACCTTAACGAAGACTACATCCCACAACCGCACGCCACAGATCCCCCGCAGATGCTGAAGCAAAGTCACCACAGACCAGCTAACCACATCACTGAGCCAGAACCCACCAGCCAGAACCCACCAGCCGACACCTCTGACACCAACGACGCAGCCCACAATCTCGCACAGGCGCCGCCCGCTGTCCTGTGCCCTCGCCCGCTATATCTCTGCAAGGGCGAACGGGGGAAGGAGGGGGGCCAGGGTAGGAAGGCTGTCACACCGCCCCGATCCTACCGGCACTCCGTGTCCTCTGAGCCGGCACCTCCACTGCTCCCCAGGATAGCAGCAGGTCCAATTGGCTCTCCGCTATCGGGTTCTGGTGCTGGCTGTGTACGCTCCCCCACTCCGCAGCAGTCCCTATCAGCCACAGCACGTCAGCAGACCGCGGCGGCAATCCTCCAGCTGCCTCACCGCGGGTCCAAGATGGCGCCCTCCAACCTCCGCAGCGGCAGGCCCACGAGTTGAAATGGCAGATCTTGGCGATCTACAGGTCCATCTGTTACATCGCCCAACTACAACACTCTTCCGGCATCAGTATCTGGTCGCTTGACCTCCCCATGCAGGTATGGCGGATTTATGGCAGGATGTTGGTGGCCCTGGTCTGGAGCTCGTCCACAAGACGAACGCCATGCTTGGCGCCTAGCCACTCCCCCTCACCCGGGATAAACCATTGTAGAAGCCGATGATGCAGGTACAGCCTGTACTGCAGGGAAAGAGGCAGCAGGAGGAGGAGCCTGAGAAAACATGGCCCTATAATCTTGCAACATGCCATGAAGATCTGCCAAGAGGGAGGAAGAAGTAACTGAAACCATCTCCTGGCCTGCGCTTTCTTGTCGTCAACAGGACTGCCGGTAAGAGCACTCATGAAGGTACTCGCCCTCAGAATCAGTCTCTTGGCATTTCACTAACAATTGTGAAGGACTATGTGCATAACCAAAAGAGTCCTGATCATCCCATCAGAATCCTCTTCTTCTTCCTCAAGCAACAGTGTGGGAGGCAAGGGTGTAACCCTCCTTGGAGATGTCATATCCGGCGTTATCCTCTTTAAGGACATTTTAATCCTCTCCGTCGACGAAGACGTCGTTGACGGTACAGTCGGTAATGGAGTTGCCAGAGAAACCATTGTCCACGAGGTCGTCGATGGAAGATCAACCGTTTACGGCTGAATCGTCGAAGACGAGATGGGCGTCGTTGACACTGCCGTCGACGAGACTGTCGACGCTCCTGCCGTCGTCATCGTCGTAGTTGCTCTCGTCGACGACACCGGCGTCACCACTGCCGTCGTCGACACCCTCGTCGTCGCCGCTGTTGTCGTCGACACCTTCATCGACACTCTCGTCTTCGTTGCTGTAACCGTCGTTGACGCTCCCGTCGACGGTGCCGTCAGCGTCGACGGGAGCGTCAACGACGGTTACAGCAACGAAGACGAGCGTGTCGATGAAGGTGTCGACGACAACAGCGGCGACGACGAGGGTGTCGACGACGGCAGTGGTGACGCCGGTGTCGTCGACGAGAGCAACTACGAGCCCGTCGACTGTGTAACTTTCTTCACTTGAGATTTAGAAGCCTTCGTCGAAGGAGTCTTCTGTAGCATCGTCGACGACTTGGAATCTTACTCTGACTTCTCAGATGTTAGAGAAGAGGGCTTCTTAAACGCTTTAGCAGAATCCACCACTGCTGTAGCTGTACTTAGTCTTTCCCTCTCCTTTACAGCGTGGTGAGAAGATTTGCTAGGACTCTGGCTCTCAGACTCACGGGGGGTCTTTTTTGAGGCCTTAACTGGATGCTCTGAGGATTGTGAAGGGGAAGCCCTACCCCTTTTGACTGACCTTCTGGATGAGGTAGGAGATGACGAATATTCACTGTCACTTGATAGAGTTTCCTTCCTCAACTTCATCTTCTGGAGCCAAGTGAGGAGGCGAACCTCACAGTCCCGGAGGGTCTTCATAGAGAAGGTGTGGCAGATCTTGCAGTCCGCAGCCTTATGATCAGGGTACAGGCAATAAATGCAGTCCTTATGCCTGTCCTCCACATACAGCCTTTTCTTGCCACAGGTGGAACAAGCTTTGAAAAGGGCTTTCTTCTCCTTGTCAGATATTTCTAGATGAAACACCTAACAATTCTGAAGGAAAAATGTTGAAAAAATCTTCAAATAGAGTTGAAGAGAGCAGAGCTCAAAGGAGACTCCCTTAGCACAATGTGTGGTAGAAAACCTGAGGCTCTGAGGTTCTCTCAGCAGGGTTCTATGAGGTGAGGCTAATCTGATTGGCTGTTGCTTTGCTTTGGTCTCTTTTGCAAAAAGAGGTGGATATGCTACAAAAAGGGAATGAGACCAAGCCTTTTTCTTTCTCTTTAGTAGAGAAGTGTGGCTCAATGCTTAGAGCGGCAGACCTTGATGCAGAACACTGGCCAGGGACCAGGGTTCGATTCCTGCCTCAGCGGGTTTCGGGCTTAAATTCCTCTGACCGGATATTCTCGCCTCAGTGCCGATTCTAAGCATGGGTCCCACGCTGCAACTCTGGGCAATAGCTTGCTTAGTCTCCACAAAGGCCCCCTGATACACAAGGGATGCCTGGTTTCAACATGGGATGCCCAGGAGTGGACACCCCACAAGGAAAAGCCAGGAGGGGTTCCCTTGTGGTAGGAGTACAAGCGCCGGGATGCCTCCGGGTCACTGTTCGCGCTATACAAATACGCCACGTTTACGTTTACGTTTACTGCTATGATATTTTGTTACCGAGACTCCCATTCCGACCACGGGGAATGATACAAGCTATGGGAATCTATGAAAGTTCCAATACTGAAGTAAGGAGGCATTTCCAAGTGAAGGATGCATAACAACATATTTGTTCATATTCCCAAATGTGTTGGTTTGTTCTTCACTCTCTTTTGTACTATTGTTTTGTTGGATTTCTTTCTTCTAGCAGTTGGAGCTACTACTGGAGTCCTCTTCTGGGTATATTGCTGGGCTCTTTTCTCATCCAAAATGACAGTGGGAATCTGATGCCTTGCTCTTCAGTACTAAAATCCATCTCCAATCAAGAGCTACAAGATTGCCAAGGAGGTTGTTAATCCTTTGTCATTATTTCCTCCTAAAGTGTACCCTCTTAAAGAGACAGTGGACACCTTTTATGTATACTATACTTCAGGGAGGTATTGTGGCTTATGGGAGTCCCTTTCCTTGGTCGATTAAGCAAAGGTAATCAACAGATATCAGTGTTTATTTCTAGACAGTTAGGCAACCTGGAGTTAGCACACCATAGTTTTGGAAGGGCATAGATCATACTCCAGACTACATCAGTTTTTGGTGTATTCCTCCTTACTTCTGGCCAAACCCAGCAAAGACATACGCCACATAGCTATATCAGATAACACCCTAATGTCATTGCCACATTCTTTTTTTCAGAAGTACCCGACCTGGCAAGTGCTGGAGGCTAGGGGTCGGTCTACTGTGTGTCAACTCCATTAGAGACAAGTAGAAGATGACATGTTCTTATAAATGTGAGAGAATGTCATAAGGGCAGTGAAAGATAGCATCCTTTGGGACACCGTTAAAATGATAATTAGAAGCCACTAATATCAGCATCTACTAAACAAAATAAAGCCAGATATGCGGCAAGGGAACACTTAGAATCCCAACTAAAAGAGCTAAAAGGGATAAACAAGACAACCCTTGTAATTAAAAATGCTGCAGACACAGGATAGGGCTTTGGATGAGGACAATGCTGAATATGTTCTGCTAAGGATGAAACATTATTAGAGTGGAGGCAATAGAGCGAGAAAAGGCTGTTTTACATACAATCTGAAAGACAAAGTGGCATGGGACAGATTACCAGCTAAAAGGGATGAAGGTGGAAAGCTAAAGAATGATGACCTTGGGATAGCTAATGTGTTTAGCGCTTTATACAATAAATAATGCCAGTCTGAGGATGTGACCTTGAGCATATGGAGTACCTAATGAACGCATCATTAATTGTTATTGACTCTGCCGCCTGGACAAGCAAAACAACTAGACAAACTAATCAAAATAGAAAAAGTTTTTAAGGCCCAGTCAATAGGATCTGCAGTAATGGCATGTGGCGGGCCTTCCCTGGCTTGGTAGATAAACTGCGGTTAAAATGACAGCACTCGGAGGGAGGGATGAGTGTGGCGGGATATCGTAGGGTGGCATGGCCAAGATATCTAAAAACAGGTGACTGTAACTCATCGGAATCCTTTACAATCAGGACCTAATCTGTGTTCAAGCGCAAAGCCACGAAAAGAATCCAAGACTCACTAACCTTTAGAATCTCCAGCTACTGTGGCATAGCCACGCGTACTGTAACATGGCCACGCGGAGACATACTTGAAATCGGCAGCAACCCTAAGAGAAAACACACAAAAAGGAAAGAACAAGTAAGAATCCGAGCAATGCCCTTAGGAGTGCAGCATGGCAGTCCTTAGTAACACTGTTTCTAAGTCAAACTACCTAGAGTAACTTCTGAGACACATACTTTTCGCACAGAGTAGCTTTTAAAAACGACAACTAACCAATTTTTTCTTTTTAAGACAATAACTGGTGCGCTATGAGGCTTGATTATTTGGCAAAGGCAGATTTCTTGAGCAAGAATAACAAGTGTTTATTCACTGCAAAAAATAACTTGCTGATATGAATCAACTCGAGAGACTTTATAGAGAAGTGCCACAATTGGGTTAACCCTTGAGACATTAATCCAGGATGTGAAATCCGATATAAGAGAGACTGCATTTTCTCCTATTTAGAGTGTCTATATTATGACTCAAGACAGGTAAATCTCCATTCCCTAAAACCTTGTCCCTACAATTTTATATAATGTTTGGAACAAGGGTCCCTATTCTGACAAGGTTGCTTAACTCATTCACAAATGCTCGCTAAATGGCTTTATCTATGACAGAGACCATTGTAACAGTCGTTCCCAACCAGGCAAAACCCACACACGATGCAGCTCCTACATCTTCACCTCTTTATTAAACGTTGATGCCAGCACAGGTATCTTGGTGACTAGGTTGGAGACCGATGTTGCCAGGCTTGATTGATCTTGATCAATTGTGCTTCATTACCAGGAGAATCTGAAGAGACAATATAAAACTGACAATACATGTAATAAAGAATATTCACTGAATGGAAAACAATGCAAACTTTGCTTTCACTCAAGACAGGGCAAGTGCTCATCTGGGTTAACTGGTGATTTATGTACAAAATGCTAGAAACTTTCAGCTCTGCCTCTAGATTGCTAATCCGTATCCTTTGCAGAAACAGAGATCGTATGGCTTGTATTAAGATCAAGGCAGGAATTTTCGCCAGGAGCGGTACAAAAGGGAAAGCAGCAGGGTGCTCATTCCCACCACTATTGTTTGCTCCCCCCATGGTACAAAATTCAGAAAAGTTTATAAATAAGGGAGGCATTAGCAAGTTATAAACTAGAAGAGACAAATTATATCCACCACATATATAGATAACCTTTTAGATCCACTCTGATCCCATTTAATCCCTCCCTCCTCTGTTGACAGAATTCAAGGAGTAAGGTGAGGTGTCTGTGTTTAGGATTAACTGGCAAAAATGGCAAGTGCTAAACATAACCACTTCAAAAAATGCCAAACTAGCATTACAGACAATTGTTTCTCTTCATTGGGCAGATGAGTCTATAACATATGTGAGGTTGCAGATCACTGCAGTAATTTAACAAATAACAAACCCAATTATATCCTGCTTTTAAGGCCCAGTCAAAAGGATCTGCAGTAATGGCATGTGGCGGGCCTTCCCTGACTTGGTAGATAAACTGCGGTTAAAATGAGGGAAGGATGAGTGTTGTGGGATATGGTAGGGTGGCATGGCCAAGATATCCGAAAACAGGTGACTGTAACTCATCGGAATCCTTTACAATCAGGACCTAATCTGTGTTCAAGCGCAAAGCCACGAAAATAAACCAAGACTCACTAACCTGTAGAATCTCCAGCTACTGTCGCATAGCCACGCGTACTGTAACATGGTGACGTGGAGACATACTTGGAATCGGCAGCAACCCTAAGAGAAAACACACAAAAAGGAAAGAACAAGTAAGAATCCGAGCAATGCCCTTAGGAGTGCAGCATGGCAGTCCTTAGTAACACTGTTTCTAAGTCAAACTACCTAGAGTAACTTCTGAGACACATACTTTTCGCACAGAGTAGCTTTTAAAAACGACAAGTAACCAATTTTTTTTTTTAAGACAATAACTGGTGCGCTATGAGGCTTGATTATTTGGCAAAGGCAGATTTCTTGAGCAAGAATAACAAGTGTTTATTCACTGCAAAAAATAACTCGCTGATATGAATCAACTCTAGAGACTTTATAGAGAAGTGCCACAATTGGGTTAACCCTTGAGACATTAATCCAGGATGTGAAATCCGATATAAGAGAGACTGCATTTTCTCCTATTTAGAGTGTGTCTATATTAAGACTCAAGACAGGTAAATCTCCACTCCCTAAAACCTTGTCCCTACAATTTTATATAATGTTTGGAACAAGGGTCCCTATTCTGACAAGGTTGCTTAACTCATTCACAAATGCTCGCTAAATGGCTTTATCTATGACAGAGACTATAGTAACAGTCGTTCCCAACCAGGCAAAACCCACACACGATACAGCTCCTACATCTTCACCTCTTTATTAAACGTTGATGCCAGCACAGGTATCTTGGTGACTAGGTTGGAGACCGATGTTGCCAGGCTTGATTGATCTTAATCAATTGTGCTTCATTACCAGGAGAATCTGAATAGACAATATAAAACTGACAATACATGTAATAAAGAATATTCACTGAATGGAAAACAATGCAAACTTTGCTTTCACTCAAGACAGGGAAAGTGCTCATCTGGGTTAACTGGTGATTTATGTACAAAATGCTAGAAACTTTCAGCTCTGCCTCTAGATTGCTAATCTGTATCCTTTGCAGAAACAGAGATCGTATGGCTTGTATTAAGATCAAGGCAGGAATTTTCGCCAGGAGCGGTACAAAAGGGAAAGCAGCAGGGTGCTCATTCCCACCACTATTGTTTGCTCCCCCCATGGTACAAAATTCAGAAAAGTTTATAAATAATGGAGGCATTAGCAGGTTATAAACTAGAAGAGACAAATTATATCCACCACATATATAGATAACCTTTTAGATCCACTCTGATCTCATTTAATCCCTCCCTCCTCTGTTTTTTTTTTTTTTAAGACCAACGGTCCCAAACTTTATTTAGTTTCACAGATAAGAAGGCAATTATTCACACAATGTCATAAAAAGGAATAACTTCTACAAACGGTACCCAGCAAGTAGCACATTTTGACATGTCAGTTATACATGAGTGAAAATAAACAGTAGCCAGGGGGGATGCAATAGTCCGCAAGCGGCAGTGCCAGGAAATGTCTCCGGCTGCAGTGCTCGCAGCCCGCAGCACTGCGAAAGGACCAAGGTGGACATGAATGCCAACAACCATTGTCTCGGGTCGCGTTCCCTGATTGACACAGTATCAGTCAAAGGCAGGATCATATCCCACATAGTCATATGGGTCGCTGAGTTTCAGTCTCCTGTTCTTGGCAGTGTCCAGCAGGCATTGTGTGAAAAATAAACGGGGAGGGGAAATCGAGCATCATCATGAGTACAGCGTAAACAATCTCTTTGCCAACCAAGAGACATAACTGGGAATTAAAAGAAGGGGGGAGGGAGAAACATTTCAACAACTGTTGGACTAGTATTTGCGTGTACAGTAGTGTATCAGTGATCTTAGCTGCGTGTGGTGCACCCTATGTGGGCCGTGTGGGAGTGGGGATGGTTGAGGATAGAGCGTCGCTGCGACTGCAGGGTGGGGGGGGGGAGGGGGGAAAGGCGGGGGGGACGACAGGGGACATCTCCCGTTGGGCAAGACCCTGGCGGCCGGAGGAAGGGAAGGGGGGGCGGAAGAGAGGGGGGGGGGAGCCCGCGCCGTGTCTGGACAGTAGTCACCTGGGCCCTTACTATTCCGGCGTCCCTGAACGAAGCTAACGTGGTCTCCCTACTAAAAGCGGGTAGAGAGGCAAACAAACTCGGCTCGTACAGACCACTAGCACTCCTCAACACCGATTACAAAATCTTAGCGGCGGCACTGGCTTGGAGGCTTGCACCACTGGTCCCCACACTTGTACACTCTGATCAGAACGGCTTTGTGCCCACCCGGAGCACGTCCTACAATCTGCGCCGCTTTTTCAGAGTCCAACGGTATGCGACCCCCACCTGGCCACGCTCAGGATGCATCATACTTGATCTGGAAAAAGCGTTCGACTCGGTGGAGTGGCCATATCTCCTCCGAGTCCTCGAGAAGTACGAGCTGGGCGACGCCTATGTCCAGATGGTGGGGCTCCTCTATCAGGCACCCGAGGTGCGAGTCCGGACTGGGCGATTGTTTTCTGACAGGATCCGTATTGGGAGGGGCACCAGGCAGGGCTGCCCCCTCTCCCCTCTATTATTCGCCCTGGCGATGGAGCCGTTAGCAGAACTGCTCCGCACCTCCGGCGACAACTGGGGCATCCCACTGGCGGATGGCATTCACTCGGTGTCTCTGTACGCCGACGACTTATTGCTATATATCAGAGACCTCGCCTGTATACCCGCGGCAATCACGGACATCTTTCAAAAGTTCGGGGACATGTCAGGGCTCCGCGTTAACTGGGCCAAATCGGGAGCCTATGCATTCAGTGACGAGATGCCACAATGTGATGTGCGAATGATGGGAGAGACGCTCCGGTGGCACCCGACAGTATTCAGGTACCTGGGGATCTTAATATACCGAGACCCTGTGGATCTCCTGGAGGGCAACCTAGTGAGAGCCATATCCTCGCTCTCGGCCCAGGTCACGTTCTGGAACTCCCTCCCACTGAATGTGCCGGCCAGAGTGGCGCTAACCAAGATGATAATGCTCCCCCGGCTCCTCTATTATTATGCTAACCTGCCAGTGTATGTACCGGCACGCATATTCAAAGGGTTGGAAGCCATCACCAGGCGCCTCATCTGGAATAAAGGGCGACCCCGAGTAGCGTTGAAGACCCTCTACGCGGCCTCGGACGCTGTAGGCTTGGCGGTTCCCAATCAGGAACTATATTACTTAGCAGCCCAGCTACAATGGGTCGCTTACTGGCTGAGCGGCAAGAACCTGATGGACACGGCCACGATTGACACTACCCTGTCCCCCGTGCAGGTGCTGACACTTTTCCGCCCCCTGACGCGGGGCCGGCCCCCCGTTCAGGTCCATGTGGCAGTCGCGAAGCAGTGCTTTATGCGGAGCCTCAGACTTACCAAAAGTACGGTGCCCTATGCCCCGAACCTGCCTCTACTGGGGACTCCCTTGGGCACTGGCGTGTTGTCATCGACCGAGCTACGCAGTTGGACTGCGGCAGACTTGGACGAACTGGGCGGCCTGTATAGCGACAGAGAGCTGTTGCCCTTCGAGTCCTTGGCCGCAGATACCGGTCTACCAGTGGGCCAATTTCTGACACACGCCAGACTTCTCCGTGAGCTGACGAAGACATGGGGTGACATGGGCCACGAGACGTCCACACATATGCTTATCCAGTATCTACATGTAATGGGCGATGGTTCCCATATAGTGCATTGGTTAGCACAAGCACTGCACGGTCATACTCAATTCTCCTCTCAAAGACTGAGGGAGAAGTGGACGACCGACCGGGGTAGCGACTGGACAGACAAACAGTGGGCCGCGGTATTAGCGGGCGCCTGAAATATTCCTCGCAACGCGCGATTTAAGGCCATCCAATATTACATCATACACTGCGCGTATTTGTCTCCAGACAAACTGAATCGCTACTTCGGGCTCACATCGTCGGCGTGTCCCAGATGCGGCCTCCTGAATTCGGACTTCCTGCACGCACTCTGGAGTTGCGCCCACCTCACCTTGTACTGGTCGGCGGTCACTGACACATGAACGGCGGCCACAGGTGACACCCTCCCCAAAACGTGGGAAGCATGCCTGCTGGGACTCTACAAGAGAACCAAACAGACCAAGCTACGGGCGTGTTTTTGGGACTTAGGACTCATTACGGCTAAACTTCTCATCAGGAAACGATGGAAGAGTGCCACCCCACCGCGCCCTGCAGACTGGCGTTGCTCTCTTGGCAACTGGGCTTGCGCGGAGAGTGTGTCTTTACACAGGGAGGAGACTGCGGGCCTACGGAAGTACCCGATCGCCCAAGACTGGGACGCTACCCTGACCGCGTACCATCGAGCGTGCACCCAGGCCGGTATAGCGTGCCTTATACACCTTCAACAGTTCCGGTATTAACACCAGTGAGTAGGCTTTGTAGAACTCAGCCGGGAGTCCGTCAGGGCCCGGAGCCTTGCCATTGGAGAGGGAGAAGATCACCTCCCGTAGTTCCTCACTGGTAAGCGCAGCACCCAACTCTGTCTGGTGGGCAGTAGTAGCTGCCGGGAGTTGCAGTGTCGCCAGATAGTCCGTGATCTCCACCACTGTGGCCCGCAGCCGTGAGCTGTACAAGGACCTGTAGTGCGACGTGAACGCTTCGTGTATCTGTTTCTGGGTGTAGACCTCAACGCCCTGAGCTGTGCGGATTGACAGGACCGACGCGGACTGGGTGTCTTGTCGTACCAGCCACGACAGGAGCCTGCCAGGTTTATCACCTGTGTTGTGGGTGCGTGCGGAGTGTGCTGCGAAATTAATGTTCTTTAGGCGGTCCATCAGAACAGCGTGATCCGCCCTGGCCGAGATCAGCTGGAAGTCATCGCCCTCCGCCGCCTCTCGTTCTTTGTCCTGTAGTGTCCCCTCCGCCCGTATCAGATCTCTCTCCACCTGTCCTCGTAGGCCCGCTTGCACACCGAGGCAGCCTCCCCGGGTCACCGCTTTGAAGGCGTCCCACTCGACTCTCGGGGAGGAGGCCGAGTCACTATTGTCCTCGAAGTACTGTATTATCCTCCTGGATATCTCCTCTCGGAATGGGGTGTCGAGCAGGAGATCTGGTTGTAAGCGCCACGTGGGTACTGGCGGGCGTGGGCGTCTCCATCCATATACTAGAGTGTGTGGGTTATGGTCTGAGTGCGTCAGCTCCAGGTAGTCAGTGTCTGTCACGGAAGGAATCAGGTCGCGGGACATCATGTATCTATCTAGTCTGACATGCAATGAGTGGGCTCCTGAGTAGTAGGAATGCACCCGGGCGGTAGGATTTCTGACTCACCAGGCATCTTGCAAGTTCCACTGCGCCGCTCAGTCAAGTAGGGCCCTGGAGGCTGCCTGCGCTGGGGCGATTGTCGCTGGGGGGGACGAGCGGTCAAGGGAGACATCTAGTTCGCAGTTGTAATCCCCACCCAACAGTAGGGGTACGTCCGGCCAAGGTGCAATCGCTGCCGATAATCGCGTGAAGAATTTCCCCTGCTCGACGTTAGGTGTGTAGATGGAGGCTATGACTATCTGCTGCCCGTCTAGTCTGCCCTGTATGAAGACATAGCGCCCCTCAGTGTCAACATTGCTGTGTGTCAGTGCGAATGGAACCCCGGGCCGAACCCAGATCAGGGTCCCTCGTGCAAACGCTGAAAAGGTCGTGGCGAATATCTGCCCCCTCCACCTACGGCGAAGTGTGGCTACCTCAGTGGCGACTAGGTGTGTCTCCTGTAGTAGTGCAATCTGGATCTGATGTCTTTTAAGATAGGAGTACACCTGATACCTACGCGAGGGTGTGTGCATGCCCCTGACATTCCAGGTACAAAATTTGACCGTAGTCATCACAGTATCCATTGCGCCCAAGCACCCGTCCCCCCCACAACCCCCAGTCCGCCCCGCCCACACCCGCACAGCAGCAGTTATCAATGACCATTTTTCCCACCCGCCATCCCACACAGGCCCAGGAATGCGCGCTGTAACACTTCAGTGCCAACACTAGTCTCAAAAAGAGGAACTTGAACAGAACCATAATACCACAAGGGCAACAACAAAACAAGTCGCCGCCCAAACGCTCTATCGAGCTCAATCAATCCGTGAGTTCAATGGGGGGATGACAAAGTACGTCACTTAGGTAAAGCAAGTTAGTTTGCTATGCCAAGAGAGCCGTTGTGACTCCCCTCCACGGGCAGTGGGCCAAAGGGTATCAGCAGACAGTGGCAGTGTCCGCAACCAGGGTCAGAGTTCCCAATGTCACTGGACTCGGAGGTTGAGTTCCGGGGGCGACCCCATCTGTTTTTCCCCCGAGGGGGGCACTCACCTTTAGGGGTCCGTCAGTCCCACCAACTCAGTGTTTCCGGTGGTGCTCTGGTGGGACAGCTCCGGCCCTCCTCCCGGTGGCCGCAGCGGCCCCGTGTCCGTCTGGTAGGTGGGGGGTCGGGAGCAGAGCATAGATCCCGTGGACGGGGCCGGTCGCAGCCACCGGAGTCTCTAGGAGTGCCGATGTGGACCCCTGATCGGAACAACCTTGGAAGTGAACAAACTGTTCCATGTTGCCAGTTGCAGTAGCCCAGCGAGGGCTAGGGTGAGGAGGGCTGCTACGCTATCAAATCCGCCGTTTGGGGTGTGACATCCGATAGGCCCTCTGTGTTCGAATCATCCGGCAATCCGTACAAGTATTCGTCGTCTTCGCTCCCGCGTGACCGTGGGCTGGCGTTGGAGATCAGGATGGGTGATTGTGACCCACTGATCTCAGCTGCTATCCGGAGGGCCTCTTGCTGTTCATTCTGGATTTGCTCTGGTGTGGGGCCGATCTTTGTGTCCGCGGTTGGCGATCCGGCCCTCGAGGTGCGCCGCTGGCTCCGCCTGCGTGTACCTCGATTTCTGCGTTGTTCCATCGGTGCGGACCCGTGGTCCGTATCCACCCCCGAATCCAGCCAGGTCGCCGCCGCCTCCGGAGTATCGAAGAAGTGGGTCTTGTCCTGTGCCACCACTCTGAGGCGTGCCGGGAACAGCAATGAGTACTTGAGAGCCAGACGCCTGAGCCGTTGCTTCACCGCTAAGAACGATTGACGCTGTCGTTGAACTTGTACAGTGTAATCAGGGAAGAACATCACCTTGGCGTTGTCTACCTTTATGTCTGACAGTTTCAGTGTTTCGCGCAGGATGGCGTCCCGATCACGGTAGTTCAGCACCCGCATAAGCATTGGTCTCGGGTTGGAGCCCTCCGGGGGTGGACGGGACGGAACTCTGTGCGCTCTTTCCACTACAAAGTGTGGTGACAGCGTGCCCTCCGGCAACAGTTCTCTGAGCCAGGTCTCCATGTGTTCCGCTGTCTCCCTCCGCTCCCATCGTTCCGGCAGGCCTACTATGCGCACATTGTTTCTTCTGGCCCGTCCTTCCGCATCCTCCGCCCTATCCTCGAGGAACTCCACCCGGTTGAGTAGGTCACGTACGTGCTTGTCCGTCGGCGCCAGCTTGGGCGAGGTCTCCGCCATCGTTTGTTCCAGGGTCTTGGTGCGTTCGGACAGTTTCTTGTGGTCCGCTCGGAGATGCCTCAGGTCCACTGCTACCTTATCGATCCTGTTCTCCAGCGATGTACAGGTCAGCTGCATGGATTCTTCCAGGCGCTCCATGGCCGCCAGCATAGTGTCCAGCTTGGAGGCGGTTTGGTCAGCCTCTGAGGTCTTCACCATCTTTCCTTTGTTCAGAGCCCCACCGGTGCCGGTCTTTGCTCTGGTCCCCCCTGACATGGGGCTGCTCGATGCTGCGAAGCAGCCGGGTGGGTAGGTCCTCACAATGAACACTGTTGGGGTCTGTGTGCGTGGGCCACCTGGTAAGGCACCTTGCTCCACTCGTGCCGGGCGGCGCGTGGTCCGCGGGGAGGGGGGTCCGCTATGCCGTCAGGACTTCTGGACCTTGCACTATGACGCCGTCCGGGGAGGACGAGATGGCTGTGTCTTGACTGATATGGGAGCTCCCATGCGCACCGGTTGTCTCTGTGAGCGTCTTAGTGTCGAACCGCCTTCCGGCTGCGCCACGTGGAGGTCTGCTAGGCCGGGCCGCGTGGTCTCTCCGATCGTGTCCGCCCCTTGGGCCTGGAAAGGCACGTTCTGTTGGGCGACTCCGGACGCCACCAAGCGCCGTGTGGGGCTCCGTGCAGCTCAGCGCTAGGTTAGTAGCGGTGAAAAGTGCGGGGCCACGCTGGTTCCTCACCCGCGCAGGCACTGGTTAGTCCTCTTAATGGAGGGCCGGCCGCCGGTGGGGCTGCTCCGTTGTGGTCGCACTCTGCGTGCTGTGTGGGCCGGGCCCCTGAGTGTTGGCCAGGTCCGGTGCCGGTTCGTGGCTATTTCAGTGTGGTGGGCGGGAACAGAGGCTCAGGAGACAGGACCGTTCAGCCTCCGTTGGTGGTCGTATGGGCCCAGGGGTAATATCGTCAGTGTGGGCCCCCAAGCAATAGAGCGCGATCTCCCCTCGGCTTCCACGAGGCTTGGCGGGGCGTCTCCAGTGTCGGCAGGCAGGGTGGGCCGGTGTCTCTGCTCGCCGTGAGCCAGGGTGGTGTGTCCACTTACAGCGTCTGGGGCCCCTGAGTAGCTGGGTCGCCGGGGGTATCTGGCGCTGTGGCGCGATCCCTGTCCCCTCACTGGGTCCCGCGAGGGGAGAATTTGCGCGTCGCGGCGTACCTCGTAGGGCATCCCTCCCTCCTCTGTTGACAGAATTCAAGGAGTAAGGTGAGGTGTCTGTGTTTAGGATTAACTGGCAAAAATGGCAAGTGCTAAACATAACCACTTCAAAAAATCCCAAACTGGCATTACAGAAAATTGTTTCTCTTCATTGGGCAGATGAGTCTATAACATATGTGAGGTTGCAGATCACTGCAGTAATTTAACAAATAACAAACCCAATTATATCCTGCTTTTAAGGCCCAGTCAAAAGGATCTGCAGTAATGGCATGTGGCGGGCCTTCCCTGGCTTGGTAGATAAACTGCGGTTAAAATGAGGGAAGGATGAGTTTTGTGGGATATGGTAGGGTGGCATGGCCAAGATATCCGAAAACAGGTGACTGTAACTCATCGGAATCCTTTACAATCAGGACCTAATCTGTGTTCAAGCGCAAAGCCACGAAAAGAAACCAAGACTCACTAACCTGTAGAATCTCCAGCTACTGTGGCATAGCCACGCGTACTGTAACATGGTCACGCGGAGACATACTTGGAATCGGCAGCAACCCTAAGAGAAAACACACAAAAAGGAAAGAACAAGTAAGAATCCGAGCAATGCCCTTAGGAGTGCAGCATGGCAGTCCTTAGTAACACTGTTTCTAAGTCAAACTACCTAGAGTAACTTCTGAGACGCATTCTTTTCGCACAGAGTAGCTTTTAAAAACGACAACTAACCAATTTTTTTTTTAAAGACCATAACTGGTGCGCTATGAGGCTTGATTATTTGGCAAAGGCAGATTTCTTGAGCAAGAATAACAAGTGTTTATTCACTGCAAAAAATAACTCGCTGATATGAATCAACTCTAGAGACTTTATAGAGAAGTGCCACAATTGGGTTAACCCTTGAGACATTAATCCAGGATGTGAAATCCGATATAAGAGAGACTGCATTTTCTCCTATTTAGAGTGTGTTCCCGTGAAGATTATACACCATGTTGTGTAGCAAAAGAAAACGCAATTCATTCATAAATGTATCAGACGGTAGTTAATTCCCGTTTGTGATAAATAAAGATATCTGTCGAAGTACAGCACCTAGCTGAGACAGAGGCCGTTTGAGAAAAAATTCGAGTTAAAAGTTTATCAGTTGCCAAGTGTCATCCTTGAAGACCACTTAGAAATCATCTCACTCTTTCCATCCCCTCCTTCCTTTCTGGCGCACCTATCATCTCAAAACATTTAGACTCTGAATTGAGTTGTTCTGAAGAGCAGCGGGAGGACCAGCATCGCCCCTGTGGACTCTCGGGAATCTTCAGGTGAGTGGCAAGTGTGAGAGGAAGGCAAGCTATTAAAAAAAAAGAATTCCACCTGGGCGACATGGTGATCTTGGTTTAAACTGATACACAGGATATGATAAACAGTCCCAGAGGTATATGATTTGGCACAGACCTTAGCAAAAAATTCAAAATGAGGTTTAAGCACCAAGGGTGGAGAATTTAGAACTGTGGAATGAGTTGTAAAGATAGAAAACTTGGTATGACTCATGGAATAGGGACATTTCTAAGGAACACCGTCTCATTTTACAACCATCTTTATTTAGGGGACCATTGGTTCCTAATTTAAGTTGCTACATGTTGCACTTAGAACTGCTTGGAGAATCAAGCCATAACGCAGCACCAACATTTGCATCTTCAAGCACGCATCCACTGAATGCCACGGTTATTACCTCCATGCTACTGGCAGCCCTCAAGCAATTCTACAGAGACAGTTCCAAGTGCAAAGTATTTGAGTCATGTCAACTCCAGGTCCAGTGTGTCCAGTCTAGAAGGAGACTTTTCCTAATGATGCAGCAAAGGCAGATTTCGTAATTTCTTATCTTGGAAGTAGCGAGTCCAATTGGTCAATTTTTATGATTGAAAATAATAATCCAATACTATCTGACCATAGGAAATTTAAGGAGGCTGTTAGAAAATTGTTTGCAAAGCATGTATTATACTGTCAAGTGATGAGGAGTTCCTGAATCTAAAACGAAGGTCCAAGGACCTTTTGACGTATATTATGACTTTTAATTGTTTAGTCGTAGAAGCTAATGGCCTGTAGAGAAAAAAATAGCATCTTTATTTTTATAGGGCATTAAGAGACAACTTGAAGGACTCCCTGTCTTTTATTTTAGATTTACCACAGGCTGCTCAGAATCTATTGCCCTAGTAATCGAATTGGAGCACAGGGTAGAAGAACGAAAAGGGGAGAGGTCTCGAGGTGATGCTATAGTGGTAATATTAAATCCTGAAAGAAAGGGACTGGACCACAAAGGGCAGGATGTAAAACTCATGCATGTCTGGGAATATGATTATTAAGGATGCCAACACACAAGAGCTTAACCTGGCCTTGCAAATTGTTTGTGGAATATATGAGTTTTAAATTTCCTCCTAATTGACAGCTTTGCAATGGAAGAAATCAGCAATAAAGATATATATTTGCCGGCAAGAAACTTGACAAATAATGCCTATGGGCTGGCAAGATCATAATGAATTTTTCTCACTGGCACAACACTCCCAATAAAGAGGGGCACCCCCATCAGGAGGTGCCTCAATTTTGGTCCTTAAAGCTCTGAAGCCAGATGTGAGAGTCCTCGCTTGTGGCACTAGTGCCTTTATTTTTCGTATGTTAGCGGAAACATCCTCTGGAAACGTATACATAAATCCTAAGCAGCCAAAAAAAAAGTAAATAATCTTTAGTGATAGCTTAAAGTTAATCAAGGCCCTATGACAGCAGTAACTTGCAGAAACGAGTCTTTGGGGGTAAACTCAGTATGTTCTTGCTCGAAACACCTGAACCAATCCCATGGCAATAGGAAAATGACAACATATGGGGGATTCCGGAGATCGCTCTCGGTCATGTAAAGAAAGACAAGGTTAGCCAGAAGTTTACAGCCTCCTTGAATGCCTTGGACTTCAGAACACTAAACAGAAGAGTGGGTTTTCACTCCGTATTTCACGAGGGTAAGCAATTTCCAAGTGTGCCACACTCTGACAACCGACCATGCAAGGCTATCCTGTACCCTCAATAGGGATACTCAAATTGATACAACTTCAAACAATTAGTACAATTAGTACACAAGAGGGAGATTTAAAGAATAAAATGGCCAACAACGTCTTCACCTTCCTCCCTGGTGGAGTTAAGAGAATCTCTGCAATTTGAGGCAAGCGATTCTCTGCTCTCAGCAGCGAACTGGCCGAAATTACTGGAAAAGCTAGTGGAGAGACTCACCAGTAAGGTCCAAAAGCCAGGCAGTGCTTATACTCAGAGGGTAGCTTGTAACCCGGAGCAGAGGGTCCTTAAACAAGAACTAAATAAACTCCAAAGGTTAGCCCACAAAAATACTGATACTGCTTCAGAAGCAACTGTGATCTGGAAGTTCAGAAAGTCTGGGAAATCTTCTGGGAAAATCAAAAAGAGGCATGGGTGGAACTACATGAGGCCTTGAAAACCAAAAATCCAGCAACATTCTGTAATCTCATTACAATGAGCTTGAGTCAAAACTCTTGTCTACCGTGTCAAAGTGGTTAGAATACATTTTCAACCTTTATAATGCTGGGAAAATGAGTGTGGGCAGGATGACCATGCAGAAGAACTAGTAGGCCCCTCTAATAAAAGAATCAATGAATTGTACACTGGCATCTTTTCGAGCTGCAGGAGCCCCGGGCCACAGAAGAATGGGCATCTCATAAAATAAAAACCACCTCTGGAGGAAAACAAGGCTGTATCCTTGCTCCACTATTGTTCAACCTATACTTGGCGGACATTAACAAAGCACTGGGGTCGGCACGTGCTGTCGAGATCTACCGGGGAGTGGTGAATTGGCCCGGACATCTAACCCGCAGCCAGAACCTGTATGCTGCTTCCCCAGTCCTGCGGAGGGTGGCTGACTGGCGTGAGGGGCCTTGACCGTGGGCAGTGCCCCTCTCCTACCTTGATCCTACTGCTGGTGGGCTGGATGTCTCTTCCTGTACTTGGTGGAGGCCTGCCCTAGCCATGAGATGGGTGACTGGTCACTGTTGCTGCCCAGCCTGGCGTTGTGCCTTCTGCTGGTCCTTTCTTCTCCCTGTATCCTGCTGCTGACGCGGAAGGCCCAGCCTGGTGTCTTTTGCGGGCTGTGCTGGCTGTGCTGTGGGAGCAACTGGGAGCCCTGTGCAGACGACGGGGAGATTTGTGCTGGGCCTGGCTGCGGACCATGGAGGGAGCGAGATGTCTGGTGAACGGTGAAGGACTGTCCCTGGTGCTCCTCCTTCCACCCCTCGTGACACGCTTGACTGGGGCCGCACTTGAACCCATGTCCAGACGGGAGCCTCAGGGCCTAAGCCATTATGAGTAGGAGGGCTGCTGCAGTGCACACAAAAGCCCAGGGCGAGGGATCCGGGTAGAGCCGCTGCAGGTCTGGATGGTAGTAGCAAATATTGAAATGGGAACATTGAAGGCCGAAGTGGAGAAAGGTTCCATGTGAACAGCAGTTGAACATGGGTCAGTCTGTCCTGAGAGATGGGTCTGTGCCATTCAGAAGGGACGGCCGATGGCATATGTTGCCCTCGCCGATCAAAAGGGAGTTGGGTTCAGATCTCCAAACCCGGAATGGCGGAGACAGGCGCCCTCGCGGTGTCCATTGCAGTAACGCAAACTATCCTGTTTCTCTAGGAGCTCTGGGGAGAGTTTGTTTTTCTCTGTGAAGGGCAGGGCGCCCTGGTATAGGTTTGCCCCAAGAGGGGCCTGAGCTTTTGAAAGCGTCGGAGTTCTGGCTGAATCCAGTGAGCTCTTGCTCGTCCTCGAAAATCTGGGGGAGATGGTGTACATCTCACGCCGGGCCATACCCATAACCGCAGCAGGTCTTCATGATGGTGCACATCTTCTGACATGTTGGAACAATGTGGGTAAGGGAAGTTGGCAAGTCAGATCTGTAAATTAGGGATAAGGATCGGCTCTAAAGGCTGAGTCAGTCGGGCTGGGGTGGAGTGCAAAGAGGGACTTCCTGTGGATCACTCCAGCTGCAATGGTCGCCTCTCCCCATGCCCCCGCCCCGGGGCTGCTGGACTGGCATTCTGCCTCGGCCAGCACCTAGCAGCTGACTTAGAACTGGTGTGGACCAGGGGAATCTGACTGTTTAATTGAAACAAAGCATTGCAAAGGCCCGAGGCGTTTGTTGACGCAATGTGATTTCTGCCCAGTGCTCTGAATGTCAAAGTGAAGAAATTCAATGAAACATGGGTAAACGGCGAGAGTAACTAGGACTAGGAAGATGGAATCCAGTGTGATTTCTGCTTTATAAATTATGAATATTTTGCATAAACTATTTCTTCATCCCAGTTATGCATTTATACCTGCAGGACACTGGCTTGAACACACATTATCTTGTGGGAGCTGTGAAACTAAGGTGTTTAACAGAACGAATATGTTTTTCTACTTGAATCAACATCCTAAGGTAATTTTTACCACGAGGTATGCTTTCATGTACAATTTTACCCACGCAGCTAGCGAAGCCAATTTAAGGTGATGTTATGTGAGTGGGAGGGAAACTCGTTTTTTTCTACCCACCATCCTTTGCAGTTTCCTTTCTTTGCCTTTGTAGTGTGGGAGCCACCCGGCCCACCTTATACAGCGTTGCACCCTGTTTCACCCTGGAGGGCGGGCTCGCCCAAAAGGGATAATGAATGGGCGCATGAGCGCTCGTGGTCTAAGCCCTCACTACATTACTTGTGTGTGTGTATTCTTTCCTGCAGAGATCACAACGCAGGCCTCGCAACGTAGCACTGGGTCACCCACCTTCCGGCCCACTACAGCCTTATTTATATTCTTTTCTGCAGGGCTGTGCCTTTCTGATATGCAGGCTCTATTTCTCTTGTTTCTGATGAACAAGCCCGGTGTATCTTGTTCCTCCTGTCTCCGATGTACATCTCCGGTGCTTTTGTTTTTTCCCCCCTTTTTGATGATATCCCTTTACCTTTTGCCACCCATCTCAGTTATTGTGTCTTCCCCTTTCTGTCTCTGAAGCATATTTCCACCCAGTATATTTCTCTTTTTGCCTCTGATGCACAGATTCTGTCTTTTTCCCTCGCTACTTTGCGCCCATGAGTCTGATGCACATATTTTGTTTATTGCTGTAACCTTAAGGTCCCTTTAGCTGTTTCAATAACATAAAGTTTGCTAAAGCTTCTTTCTGCTTTGCAAGCTATCTGTAAATGTTCGTAGTCTTTTTTCAGTGAATAGGTGATTAAAGGTTTGGCATTAGCCAAGACTTTCTGATTTGACTAAAATTGTATATATAGCATACTTACAAAAGGTTTTAAACAGCCTCCCCTTTCAATCAATCTATTGTTGTCGTTTACATCTTCTGCACATTACAACATGAGGGCACTGGATCAGCTCACTTAAACCATTGGCTAACGTCACTGCGAGTGGCAGCAGTGTGCCCTTTTACAAGGATCATATCCACACAAAGTAGCTCCCTTTTATGCATGAGGTTTCAAGAATAGAATTTGTGTTTTTTTGAGACAAAAAATATTTTTGCTTCTACGTAACTTTATTTTTACATATTGGCGCATACCTGGCACATCCTTAAACAATAACGTTTTGCATATGCAATGCGAACAAGCATTGCCAAAGCAATATATGATGGTAGCAACAACTGACTTATTAGTTTCGTCAAAGCTTGTTTAGAGCTGTGTTTGGTTTTAACAGCACAGCTGGGAAACAGAGCTATCACTAGCAATATACTTAGATTGGGTTTGGGTCTGCCTCTTTCAGACATTGGCTTACTTCAAACAGCTAATTTCATCTGTTGACTTGAGACTGTCAATTATGTCAGGGCTCAGCCCAGTGGAGTGTTTGTCTGTTACCTATTCCTATTGCCTGTTTGGGTGTATCCTTCCACCTCCACTGCACTGGTGTGCTTCAATGTAACTGTATGAGGGACTACTTTACAACAGTAAACCTATCTGTGCGCTCCTCCTGGGTCACTCACAAGTATCTCCCTCTAGTGTGCTTATACTGCAAGCAATAGAACATTAAACCCTGACTTATTGACTCTGTCGATGCTTGTTATCCATACTAATATAATAAAGAGAGAGCCCAAACCTTTGAGGCAGGTTATCTCAGGAACCACAGCACCAATCACAACACCCAACACAGCGTTGGAAAGGGCAGTTGCAGCAGAAGGACATAGGCTATGCAGACGCCCACAATATACATTTAAAAGGTAAAAGAACCGTGCCAGCAAAGTAGTCCCTTGTGGGCGTATCTGCGTTGTGATGTGGGCGTGTGCTGGGGGCGTGACAAACGCTGGGGGCGTGTGGTACGTTCCACCCTTCAAGCCATGTCTCATATCGTGTGCTAATCCCACCCTGCTCCCTTTAAATACCCGTGCAGCTCATAATCATAACCCACCCTTACTCCTTAAAATACCCCAACACCCTTAAACACTAACCCATCTTAACTCTATAGGTATACCCTGTACCCCAAAACCCAAACTTAGCCCTGAACCCTAAAAATACCACTGTACCCCAAAACCCAAACCTACCCCTGAACCACAAAACCCAAACCTAGCCCTGAACCCTTAATATAACTCTGTACCCCAAAACCCAAACCTACCCATGAACCCTAAAAATAACCCTGTACCCCAAAACCCAAACATATCCCTGAACCCTAAAATACCCCTGTACCCCCAAACCTAGCCCTGAACCCTAAAAATACCCCTGTATCCCAAAACCCAAACCTACTCCTGAACCCTAAAAATACCCCTATAACCCAAAACCCAAACCTAGCCCTGACCCTAAAAATACCCCCGTACCCCAAAACACAAACCTAGTCCTGAACCCTTAAAATAGCCCTGTACCCCAAAACCCAAACCTACCCCTGAACCCTAAAAATACCCCTATACCCCAAACCCATACATATCCCTAAACCCTAAAACTACCCCGGTACCCCATAACCCAAAACTATATCTGAACCCTTAAAATACCCAAACACCCCAAAACATATACCTCAGTACCCCAACACATATACCCCTATACCCATACGTACTTTATCCAAACATTTAAAAAAAACATGCTTTTACCATTCATGCATTTACAACGAATTTCGTTGTAAATGTATGCGTGTTAAAAGCATATAAAATGTAATGCCATGCGTTATAATGGCATTGCGGAGTCATGGTACTTTTGTAATGAAAGTATGCGGAGTGATGGTATGTGGAAAGAAAGTTGCTGAATAATGGGTGTTTACCCTCCCCCGGTAAGTACATTGGTGGCACGGCGGCCCACATCTCCAGCAACATACTCATATTTTTTCACCACCCATTTGAAAAATGCACAGGTCCCTCTCATTGATGGCCAGCACCGACATACACTTTTAGACACACCTTCCGCCACAAGTTCTAGAATTGCGAACTTTAGAGCTGGGGAGCTTCGTTTGAATCTCGGTATCGGCTCAACATCCTGTGATTCAAGGCAAATTGCTTTGTCTCCCCGTGCCTACCACAAATGAATGTGTTCTTCTGTAATGTAAATTGTGCTCATGCCATGTTGTCGAGTTCGCGCTATATAATATTGCAAGGAAAAATAAAGTAGGGAAACTCGAGTTCACACACTACTGAACGCGCACTCTTAAGTGCATCAGCAGTGCACTGTGAATCGGAGCGTTTCACAGGCCTGTCACAGATAAGAAATGCTATCAAAACGAAATCCTACAAAACAATATACTTCTGGCCGGCAGAAATTCATACCCGGACAACGTCGGGACGGGCTGCTAGTGCCTTAATAAATCAGGTAGCACACACTTTTGATAGCCATGTACACACCTTAAATTTATGTGTATGGTATACAGTGCAGCTCTGTACTACTATGATAATCTCAAGGCATGCACCTAGTGCATGTTTAGTGCTTTGCACAAATAGTTGGTTGCTGTACAGTGCGTGGGCCTCGCTTAAAAAGAACAAAGCCTGCCTGCATTCTTGGACTGCATGCTCTAAATATTGTAGGACCCTTTGAACTCCTACGGCCACTGCCTGGATTCAATCCGTATTGCTCATCGGCTCCATGCGGCAGAATTAATCCCCGCCTCGCGTGAGAAAGAATATCAGACTTTGCTTCTACACAGCCGGTTCCCTTAACTCACGGCGTGCAGCTCATTCAAGGAATGTGAACTTTGTGACTCCTCAACAGCGCACCGCTTGGCGGGCGCCCCGTGTTGTCTGACACCTTCACAACTCTATCCAGATTAAATTGTCCTGTTTTACAGTCTACCTCCACTCTCACATTTCCTTGTGCTCGTGGTGCAGTAAAGATTGTACCCAGTCCCTGTCCTGAGGAGAACCTGTAATTATTCCGGTTCAAAACGAGTTGACCCCCAGCCTGTGACAACAAAGAAGGGTGCAGCTAGGGATCAACTCATCCCACTGATGTGGGCCCTTGCGTGCAACCAGATCGAACATTTAGTCACAGGTTTTGTGTGATAGGCAGGCAATTGTTTTCCACTCTCGATTCCGCCTGTCCACTGGTATTTCAGTTAAAGGATTGGTCTTTTCCTTTCATGTTGTATATGTTATTTGACTACAATTGATTTGGGCTGTATGTATTGTATTCAAAGTTGTACTTTGGTGTCATGTGATTGTTTGAATATTTAGTATTCACTTTTGTATATAGTGTATTCATTGTGCACATAATTGTTTTTGCTTTTGACTTGACTGTTTTTGACAGTGTTTCTTTTTGATGTCATGCCTTTATGAACTTTGAAACGTGCTTATGAACCAAAATAAATGTTTTGCTAAGTAAATGGTCTGTTCACGCAGTACTTATGGGCTGTGTGAGCTCTAATTGGAAATCAAAATATCCAGGCTAGCCACTTTTGTTCTGTTTCGCAATTGTTGAGGTCCAGGCTGGCCAGTTTGTTGGACCCAAAACCTTTTTGTGTACATCTAAATATTGTAAAAGCATTGTAAATATTTTGTGTGAAACCACATTACAAAACTGCCTAGAAAAGCTTTGGATGATGAATGACTTTTTTCTGTTTTGACAACCATGATTTGCAATGTATTCTCTGAGAATGTTTTCTTATTAGATTTGGGCGTAAGATAATTTTTTTTGTAAAGGTACTATTTTCAGTAGTATAAACAAGGAACTTGGAATAAAAGTTCCCTGATAAAAGCTATTTGTTGCAGCACATCTGTTTATCAGAAATTTCATCCTCAATTTAGCTACCTACGAAAATTGTTTTTGTGTTTTATAGAGGCTGTTGGGCATCAATCTAGTGGGTAGAGCTTGCGACGGAGCCTTTTAGAATCTATCAGCCCGATTCATCAAGCTGAATTGCGCTTGCAAAGGGCAAGATTCTGAGAATCTGGCCCTTTGCAAGTGCGATTTTTGCATTTGGAATTCATCATCCCAAATGCAAAAATCGCTATTTGCGAAATCACATATTTGCGAGGAATTGAATTTAAGGAATCTATATTAGAGATTCCTTAAATGCAATTCATGAACCAATTTTAAATTGCGAATTCGCAATATTTGGTCGCTATTTACCACGAAGTCTGACTTCGCGGTAAATAGCGGAAAAATAGAAAAAAGCACTTTAATGCATTTTTCTCTTTTGCATGTTACACACACACATGTCCTTTGGACATGTGTGTGCGCAACACCTGTGTAAATTACATTTCAGGGGTGCTACAGGGTGTCCTTTGGACACCCCTGGCACCCTTGAAATCGCTATCTTATTTGCGATTAGCTAATTGCTATTTTCAAATAAGGAATGTGTAGGAATCGCAATTTATTTTGCGATTCCTACATGAATCCCGTTTTGCGAGTCTGATAGCAATTCCTTATGAATTGCTATTAAAGACTCGCAAAACGGGTCTTTGATGAATCTACCTGTTAGCCCACTAATTCCTGCATGCACTACATATTAATTGGTGACAAACTGCATAGCTTCTGGAAGCATTTGCACTCAACAAAGCTGAAGGCCTGCAGCCTTTGCTTGAAGAATGCGTTAAATACAATCAGGCAATACACTTCCACTGTCTGGGAAGCTGTCCCCACCTTACATCTTGTGTGAATGCAAACCAGAGGCATTCAAAGGGCTCCAATTCTGCTTTGTAACAAGTACTGAGAGCTAAACTTGAGGACGAACGCCAGCAGGCATCAAGTCTTGCATCTGCAGAATCTTCGTTTCAATGTGTACATTATTTCCCAATATATTGTCTCACACTGCCATGATCTTGAAGTTAGTGCTTCCTCTAATTGCGGACTAAAGCTCTTGCTATTTCTTGACATACGCGACCAGCCATTATTTTTAACTTTCAATCTTTAAGCTCATCAATTGACCTGGCCGGATTGGTGGGGTAGCAGCAGTCTACCAGAGGTCAAATGGTTTACGTAATTTAACCCTTTTGGATTGTTTGTGGGGGTTCAGACCTCGTGTATGTGAGCTGGACCCCCTCCCCTCTCCAGGACCATTAAAAAAATGCCCATTTCAGAAATACATAAGTTTCCTTGATACCCAATGTTGGACAGGCCACGTGAAGGGCTTACTCCCCCCCCCCGCATGACAGGGCCCGAGCCCGGCCCTCCAGGTGTTACCCACGGAAGCAACCCGCTCCCCGTCTCATACGGGACTCCTGCCCCCGGACATCTCTGCATCATGGGGCCGAATCCCCACCGGCCCCCTCGCCCGGCCTGGCCGCCATCTTGGACACTGCACCACGAGGCCGCGTGGCCTCAGATCGACCCTAACCCTGGGCCTGTCCAGGCCCCGACATCCCGGCACCACCATCCACCCAGGAGGTGAACGGACCACTTGGCAGGTCAATGGGAGAAAGAAGTATCGATGGCTCTCCCCCGCCAGGTGCCGATCGCCCCCAGCTCCCCCAGGCGCTGGCTCCACCCCCCTGCTGGGTGTCTGGACTCCCTCATCCCGGACCTCCCGACCTCCAAGTGCGAGGGTCCGGACATCAAAGGGCGCCAGACCTATAACTGGGGCAGCTCCAGAACAGGAAGGCAGTTGTATCCTGGAGTCGAGAGACGCAGTGAAGAACTCATCCTTGACGGACTACTGGCGCTGCCGTAGCCCTGCCTTGCGAACTATTGTCTTGCCTGCTGGCGCTGCCGCAACCTTCTGAAACCTTCATCCTCGTCGGGACCTGCTGGCGCTGCCGCGGACCGTTGTAATCACCACCTTCACCGGGACCTGCTGGCTCCGCCGCGGACCGTCGCTACCTTCGACCATCTCGGGACCTGCTGGCTCGGCCGCGGCCCGACCATCTAGAACACCGAGCTCGAGGATTGTGAGCTATCCATCATATCATCGCTTCTACCAGATTGGTAACAAGACTGTCCCGCTACCCCCTTTTCCCATCCAAGAGACTAGAACCGAGGGGACCCCTGAGTCCAGACCTCCTTGTACCATTCTACCGTACTTAAAGATTGCTTATAAAGAACGTTAAACCTTATCTTTGTGTGGTGTACATCTGTGGGGGGGAAGTTACTCGTCTGTACGATCGCTGGAGACGGTTCTCCCCGGAGACCTCTCCCCTTGTCCTCGGCCGACTCTCCCGGTCCGTCTAACATTGGTGGCCAGCGGCGCGATCCGAATCAACGCGAGAGTAGCTCACCCCACAACGAAACCACAATGACAACCAAAGAAAGCGGATCCACCGAGAAATTCCAGATGGAGAAATTGGAAGAATACAGCCATCGTGAGTTGAAACAATTCTGCATTGAACTAGGTATCGCTACCACCGGTCTGAGTACTAAAGACGATTTCAAGCACGCCATTGAGTCATGAGCAGAAACTGGGGCCGTCAGACCCTCGGACCAAAATGTTGCAGCATCAGAGAGGAACACCACGGCTCCCGAGGAGCGAAGAACGGGTCTCTCGCAGGAAGAGATCCAAGAGAGAGAAAGAAGCAGACTACATGAATTAGAAATGGCCCGGCTCAAAATGGACGGTGAACTCAAATTAGGCGAACAAAAACTGAACCTAGAACATCTGCGGCTCCGAGAAGAACGGGAAGAAAAACAGAGACAAAGAGAACTCGAAGAAAAGAGACTAGCGTATGAACACGAGCGCAAGCTAGCAGAAATAGACTTACGTAAGCAGAACAAAGAATTAGGGGTGCCCGAGCAACCGCGCACCCCAGGAGCGACAGAAAAGAAAGTACACATCCCCAAGGATGTCGTTCGAGAGTATTTCCGAGATGACGACATACAACAGTGGTTCAAGGCCTATGAGATCGCCATGACCTCCCACTGGATCGATCGAAGTGACTGGGGAGCCGGTCTGTGGGGGAGGTTCGTCAATGAGGGCCGCGATGCCCTGTTACAGCTCCCAGACCACCTGATGACCTCCTATGACCACATGAAGGCTACCCTCCTCACCCGCTATGGGCTCACACCCGAAATGTACCGCCAGAGGTTCCGAGACTGCACCCGGATCCCGGGTACAACTTGGGTGGAGTATGTGAACTATTTTAGCCGAGCCTTCGAGGGTTGGATCAAGGGAAGCAATGTAACGACCTACGAACAACTCTTTAATCTCATGGTGTGGGAGCACCTCTCTAACAACTGCTTCGTCGAGCTCAGGCAGCACCTCCTCGACAGTAAATTGACTGATCCACGGCAGCTCGCCGCCGAGGCTGACCGGTGGGAGATTACCCGAGTAGGCCGGAATGGGCCACATGAACAGAACCGGAACAACCAAGGTCAGCACCGTCCCCGAGGAGGAGGAGGCCAGGGACGAGGAAGAGACACCGCCCCGGCCGCTCCCGCTGCCAGCACACCACCCCCGGCCAACCGGGGCAACCCCCCGGCGCGCCCAGGGTACAGAGCCAATGTCACGTGTCACCGATGCCAGCGAGTCGGCCACTACGCAAATGACCCGAACTGTCCACAGAACCAGACTCCGAGACCCCGCCAGATGGCCGCCGCCGCCCTGGGGGAAGAACAAATCTCCGAAGAACAAGAGGAGCGCGAGCAAGAACACCAAGAGTGGGAACCAGCCGCCATGGTTCTAGCGTGCCTAGGGGGAAGAGACATGGTCCCGCGGACCCCCCTACCCGCCAACACCAGGAAATATAGTCAGTGGGTGAACATTAATGGGCGCAGGGCCGAAGCCCTACGTGACACAGGGGCCAGTGTGACAGCCGTCCGCTGTCACCTTGTGACCCCGGAACAGATCCTGCCGAACATTCTCTGCCCTGGCCGTTCAGCCGACAATTCGGAGAGTCTATGCCGGATGGCCTGCGTCCCCTTCAAGTGGGGAGGAGTCTCCGGCATGTTGAAGGTAACGGTCCGAGATGATGCCCCCGTGGACTGTCTCCTGTGGAATGATCTTGAGAGTTCCCCGTGGGCCGCCGTAGAGAGAAGAGAGCACCTGGGGATGTTGGGCCTCCCGGACTGGGCGTGCGTAACCACCCGGTCCATGGCTGCCCATACCATCCCTCGACCCGAAGAACCTGAATGGCCAGCACCTCCTCCCCCGGTCGCTCCAGTAGAAGACACCGACCGTGCCGACCCCCCAGAGCAAACACCCGAAGGGCTCGCTCAGCCCCAGGACCTTCCCGATCTGGCTCAGTGCCGTCAGGAAGGGGGGCCCACCCAGGAACAGTTCCGTCAAGAGCAGAAGACCTGTCCCTCCCTCGAGGGACTCCGCCAGCAAGCCCTCGCCCAGAGCGCAGGGGATACCTCCGGAGCCCATTGGATCTATTGGGACAACGACCTGTTGTACAGTGAACAGAGAATCGCGAAGTTGGGGGCCAGTCGAGTGCTAGTGGTGCCCCTCCGCTTTAGAGACTTCTTGCTAAACCTGGCCCACGATGTCCCCCTGGCTGGTCACCTGGGTCAGGACAAAACCTACAGTCGCCTGGTGACCCACTTTTTCTGGCCCAAGATGAGAAACGACGTACTCAATCACTGCCGGTCTTGCCCCACGTGCCAGGCCAGCGGGAAGAGCGGCCGCAAACTTAAAGCACCTCTGCAACCTTTCCCAGTTGTCACCACCCCGTTCGAGAGGGTGGGAATAGACATTGTGGGGCCCCTGGACCCCCGTACCGCACAAGGACATCGGTTCATCCTGGTACTGGTGGACCACGCCACCCGCTACCCCGAGGCTGTTCCCCTGCGAACTGTGACAGCCCCGGTGGTCGGCCGGGCCTTGATGGGGATCTTCTCCCGGGTGGGCTTTCCCCGAGAAGTCGTCAGCGACCGAGGCACACACTTTATTTCAAAATACATGAAGTCCCTCTGGCAACAGTGCGGGGTCACCTACCGATTCACGACCCCCTATCACCCTCAAGGAAACAGACTAGTCGAGCCGTTCAACCGCACGCTCAAGGGGATGATTGGGGGGTTGGAAGAGCCCCTCCGTCGCCAGTGGGATGTGCTACTGCCGTGCCTCCTCTTGGCATATCGAGAAGTCCCCCAGAAGTCCCTCGGCTTCAGCCCGTTCGAACTCTTATACGGACACCCTGTGCGAGGGCCCCTCAGCCTAGTCAAAGAAGGTTGGGAGATGCCCCCCCTAAAGAACCCTCCAGATGTCTTCAAGTACCTCCTGACCCTACGTAATCAGACCAGGCGATTCAGGGAAATGGCAAAAGCGAACCTTGAGGCCAGTCAGGAGGACATGAAAAGGTGGTACGATCAAAATGCCTCCTCCATCGAATTCGAACCCGGCCAACAAGTGTGGGTGATGTCCCCCACCGAACCATGCGCCTTGCAGGACAAGTGGACAGGGCCCTTCAAAGTGGTCGAGCGCAAGAGCCCTGTCACCTATCTCATCGATATGGAATCTTCACGGAACCCCCTCCGGGTCCTCCACGTCAATAGACTCAAACCCCACTTTGTGCGTTCGGAGCTCAGCCTCCTGATGGCTACAGACAGCGGAGCCGAAGAGGACTCCGAACCACTCCCTGACCTCCTACGGACTCGGGAGAAGGATGGTTCCGTGGACGGGGCCCGACTCTCAGAGGCCCTCACCCCGGAACAGCGCCAAGGCTGCCGAGACCTCCTGCTGCAGTTCGCAACTCTGTTTTCCCTCACCCCAGGGGTCACCCCCAGGTGCTTGCACGACGTAGACACTGGAGACAGTCCCCCTATCCGACATCGGGCCTACCGCGTACCAGATCGGGTACGGGCCTGCATCCAAGAGGAGGTGTCCAAAATGCTCACGCTCGGGGTCATCGAGCCCTCAGACAGCCCCTGGGCCAGCCCAGTGGTACTGGTCCCCAAAGCTGCCGCCCCCGGCACCACTCCCGAGCTCCGATTCTGCGTCGACTACCGGGGCTTGAACGCTGTCACCAGAACCGATGCACATCCCATCCCCCGAGCGGATGAACTAATCGACCGCATGGGAGCTGCCCGCTACCTCAGCATCTTCGACCTGACAGCGGGCTACTGGCAGATCGGTCTCACACCCCGGGCCCAAGAACGATCCGCCTTCTCCACCCCTGATGGCCACTACCACTTCAAGGTCATGCCATTGGGCATGAAGAATGCCCCAGCAACTTTTCAGCGGCTAGTGAACCAGGTCCTGGCGGGACTCGGGGAATTCAGCGCCGCCTACCTGGACGATATCGCTGTGTACAGCCGCCACTGGTCCGACCACCTCCACCACCTCCGAGAGGTCCTGCAGGCCCTCCAACGAGCCGGCCTCACGATCAAGGCCAGCAAATGCCAAATTGGCCAAGGGTCCGTGACCTATCTCGGACACCAGGTGGGAAGCGGTCTGGTGGCCCCTCTTCAACTCAAGATCGCTGCCATCCAGTCCTGGCGGCCCCCCATCACCCAGACCGAGGTCCGCGCCTTCTTGGGGCTCACAGGCTACTACCGGCGGTTCGTGAGGGACTATGGCAGCATTGTGGGGCCCCTCACGGAACTCACATCCAAAAACCACCCAAAGAAGGTCAACTGGACCCCAGACTGTCAAGCGGCCTTCGAGAAGCTGAAGGCCGCCATGTGCTCCGCCCCTGTGCTCCGGGCCCCCGACTACAGTCGGGAATTCATCGTCCAAACGGATGCCTCCGACCATGGCATTGGGGCAGTCCTTTCCCAGTTGAACCCCGAAGGACTTGACCAACCAGTGGCTTTCATCAGCAGACGTCTCCTGGCCCGAGAGCAACGCTGGAGCACCATCGAGAGGGAGGCCTTCGCAGTGGTGTGGGCCCTCAAAAAGCTCCGGCCTTATCTCTTCGGTACCCACTTCTGGGTGCAGACAGATCATCGGCCCCTGCAGTGGCTAATGCAGATGCGGGGGGAAAACCCAAAACTATTGCGTTGGTCCATCTCCCTGCAGGGGATGGACTTCACTGTGGAACATCGACCTGGGCAAGACCACGCCAACGCAGATGGCCTGTCACGCTTTTTCCGCCTCGACGAGGAGAGTCCCCAAGAGGATGGGTGACTCTCCCCGCCTTCAGCTGGGGGGGACGCATGTTGGACAGGCCACGTGAAGGGCTTACTCCCCCCCCCCGCATGACAGGGCCCGAGCCCGGCCCTCCAGGTGTTACCCACGGAAGCAACCCGCTCCCCGTCTCATACGGGACTCCTGCCCCCGGACATCTCTGCATCATGGGGCCGAATCCCTACCGGCCCCCTCGCCCGGCCTGGCCGCCATCTTGGACACTGCACCACGAGGCCGCGTGGCCTCAGATCGACCCTAACCCTGGGCCTGGCCAGGCCCCGACATCCCGGCACCACCATCCACCCAGGAGGTGAACGGACCACTTGGCAGGTCAATGGGAGAAAGAAGTGTCGATGGCTCTCCCCCGCCAGGTGCCGATCGCCCCCAGCTCCCCCAGGCGCTGGCTCCACCCCCCTGCTGGGTGTCTGGACTCCCTCATCCCGGACCTCCCGACCTCCAAGTGCGAGGGTCCGGACATCAAAGGGCGCCAGACCTATAACTGGGGCAGCTCCAGAACAGGAAGGCAGTTGTATCCTGGAGTCGAGAGACGCAGTGAAGAACTCATCCTTGACGGACTACTGGCGCTGCCGTAGCCCTGCCTTGCAAACTATTGTCTTGCCTGCTGGCGCTGCCGCAACCTTCTGAAACCTTCATCCTCGTCGAGACCTGCTGGCGCTGCCGCGGACCGTTGTAATCACCACCTTCACCGGGACCTGCTGGCTCCGCCGCGGACCGTCGCTACCTTCGACCATCTCGGGACCTGCTGGCTCCGCCGCGGCCCGACCATCTAGAACACCGAGCTCGAGGATTGTGAGCTATCCATCATATCATCGCTTCTACCAGATTGGTAACAAGACTGTCCCGCTACCCCCTTTTCCCATCCAAGAGACTAGAACCGTGGGGACCCCTGAGTCCAGACCTCCTTGTACCATTCTACCGTACTTAAAGATTGCTTATAAAGAACGCTAAACCTTATCTTTGTGTGGTGTACATCTGCGGGGGGGAAGTTACTCGTCTGTACGATCGCTGGAGACGGTTCTCCCCGGAGACCTCTCCCCTTGTCCTCGGCCGACCCTCCCGGTCCGTCTAACACCCAATTTTCACTCTGCCTATTTCGCTATAAGAATTGTTCTATGTTCGGTACTCAATGAAAAACCATTGTACAGTGTAGCTCAACTCAGTGGTTTGTTCTGGGGTAGCTTGGGTTGTTGGAGAACCTACAAACCTTATATATTCCCGCAACTAGAAGGGTCTAGCAGACATAATGGTATATTGCATTTGTCACTTGGCTATTGTGACAAAAAGATACAGATGAAAATGCAACAAATTACGATTGTTTTCCTACTCTTTTTCAATATTTCTTGATTTCAACAGTTATTTTCCTTGGGACAACCTTTTGAGATCTACACATAGGACCCCTTACTGAATTTGGAATGTCTACTTTAAAGAAATCTATAGCTTTCCTGAACAACCCATGGGTTTCACACTGGTTCCTACCACAAACTGAAAGTAGGTTGAATAGCAGAAAAAATAGTGAAAATAGACCATCTTTTAGAAAAATGACAAAACAGGTATTCTGAATCAGCCCTGCATGTTCCTGAAAACTGGGAATATGGTGAATTTAGTACAGCAAACTGTTTGTGAATGCAATTTTTAGGAGTATATTGTGCTCACATATATAAATTCGGAGAAGAGAGGAGGGACCAACTTTACCCCTGAATCCCCCATTAAAGCAAGGTAGATCTGGGGATAATGGGTTGGTGGCACTAAACCTAATAGATTCCTCACAATTATATGATATAACCAAGGGAGGAAATTAAACTCTTTAAATATGGGTAGAGCCAGGAGTACTAGACTAGGACGTACCTCTCACCTCACTAACAAAAGTGAAGCAAAGAATTAACGCTGCATCCTTACAATGAATTCACAAGGCTATAAGTAGCAAGGTATAATAAATATAACTCTTAGGATCAAGCCTAAACAAAAATATTCAGTTCCAGACAAAAACTCCTATTTGTAACCAGATATTGAAATAGGATTGGGACTGGTAACAACCCATACCAGGTATATATATTAAAGAAGTTAACATGCTACCTCTGTAATAAATATATAGATTTTATGAATTGTTTTTAATGTATCACTGTCTCTGATACTACATATCCCACAATGCTTCTATGGTGAGCCTAGTGGGAGTTCGGTATAAATGGAGAAACAAAAGAGGGACTCACTCAACCGTGATCTAGACTTGTTTGTCGAAAGAATTGGTGATGCCCGGTTACTTACCGGAAATACACATTACTCCGAGTCCTGGTCTCCCCGTCCCATTCCTGACAAGTAAGCAAGTAAGCAAGTGAGCAGCTAGTCTGCTCCCCAGAAACCTAAAACCTAGCAGAGCTTTTCAGCACTTCCCCCAATATGGCGCCACCAATCCGGTGAGGATAAAGGGGGAAGTGCATCATAGAACACCCTGAGAATACCAAAGAAAACCAGAACGAAACAGATAACCAAAGAAAACCCAAACCAGGGAGGGAGGGAAGGGCTCAGGAATGGGACGGGGAGACCAGGACTCGGAGTAATGTGTATTACCGGTAAGTAACCGGGCGTAACCTCCTTGTCCTGTCTCCCCGTCCCATTCCTGACAAGTGAGCCCATACCCAAGCACACGGTGATTGTGAGAAAAAAACAGACCAGAAAGTATGAGAAAAGACAGGTCCATTTTAATCAATAGAAAACAGTACAGACTACAAATCATGTACAGAAGACAGGAAACAAGCCCCAAAGGCAGCAGATGCCGCCATCCCCAACTGAAGATGGCAATGAGCAACAAAAGTATGGGGAGAAGCCCACGAGGCAGCATTGCAAATGTCCCACGAGGCAGCATTGCAAACGAGGCACCCTTGAACATGGCCCAGGAGGACGACACGCTCCTAGTCGACCTACCCTGAATAGAAGAAGGCAGAGGACAGTGGGCAGAATCGTAAGCAGAAACCACAGCACCCCTGACCCACCGAGACAAAGTGGACAAGGAAGGACGAAGCCCCAGCCCTGAGAGGCCATAGGTGACGAACAGTGAATCAACCTTCCTGAACCCAGCCGTACCCTCCAAGTAGATGCGGAGAGCCCGCAGCACATCCAAAGAATGGAGGAGCACCTCCTCCGGAGAGGCAGGAGCCGGAAAAAACACCGGGAGGACAATATCCTCCTGACAGTCAAAGGAAGACACCACCTTAGGAAGAAAGAACCGACTCGGACGGAGAATGACCTTATCCTCGCAAAAGCGCAAGAAGGGAGGGGAAGCCATCAGCGCCCCAATCTCACCAACCCTCCGCCCAGAAGTAATGGCCACCAGGAAATAACCTTAGCAGAAAGGAATTTCAGGGCCACGGAATCCAAGGGCTCGAAAGGAGGACCCGTCAAAGCCCGGAGAACCAAGGGAAGATCCCAAAGAGGCACAGGAGAACGAGAGACAGGACGCCGAAGCAAGAAACACCGCAGAAGGCGAACCACCAACGAGGAAACAGAAGAACCCCGGAAAGCAAGAATGGCAGCCCACTGGGCCCGAAGGGAAGAAACCCCAAGCCCCAAGACGAAACCATCCTGCAAGAAGTCCAAAACCTTCACGGCCTCAGAGGAGGCAGAAGAGAGACCCCTCACAAGATGCCAGGAGGAGAAACTCTACCAGTGACGGTCATACGACCCCAAGGTGGGAGGACGCCAAGAAAGCCGGAGACAACGGGCAACGTCAACCGAGCAACCCAGACCCAGCAAACCTAACCTTTCAAGTGCCAAACCCCCAGCCGGAGGCGACGCAGGGAGGCAACCCCGAGAAGAGGAGCCCGCAGCGGGGAGGGAGACAGGGGAAACCTCCAATGAGGGCAAACCGAGAAGGCCAGCAGAAGGGGAAACCAAGACTGCCGAGACCATACCGGAACCACCAGGAGAACCTCCGCCCGATCCCAACGAACCTTCCGGAGGACCCTCGGAATTAAGGCAAACCGAGGGAAGGCAAACAGCAGACCCCACGACCAAGGAATCGAGAAAGCATCGGTAGCCCACGCCATTGGAGAGGGAACTGTGCTGCAAAACCGAGGAAGAAGGGCGGACTCCATCGAGGCAAACAGATCCAGCCAAGGAAGGCGGAACCTGAGGACAATCAGATAGAACAGACCCGGGGACAAACAGAGGGACGCCGAGGAGGGGAACACCCTGCTCAAAGAATCCATAGGCCCATTCTCCTACCCCGGAAGATAGACCGCTGTCACAGACAAGAGAGTCGACACGGCCCAAAGGCGAACTTCCGGGACAGGAGAAACAGAGCACGACACAAGTCGACCTGGCGAGTCATATAAGAACGAACCACCTGATTGTCGGACTGCACAGAGACCGACCGACCCGGAAGGAGAGGAGCGAACCAAATAAGAGCCAACCAAACCGCCCACAACTCATTCCAGTTCGAGGACTGGAGGGATCCGAAACCTGACCACCGCCCATGACCCTTTTAGGCACCCAGAACGGCACCCCACTCCAAAGCACTGGCATCCGTGGACAACATGACCACAGACCGAGGAGGAAGGAGACCAAACCCCAGGGACAGAGACAGAGGGGACAACCACCACCGGAGATCCGCCCGAATCCCCGGAGTGACAGGGATGAGAGTCTCGCAGTCCAATGAGGCAGGATCCCCAGTGCGACAGGACAAGAAGCAACAGGGGGCACAGACGCAGCCAGGCCCAAGGAAGGAGAAGCAAAGCGGACGCCATCTTCCCCTAACTCCCCAACCAGAGTCAGGCAGACACCCGGGACAGGGACAGAAGCCAGGAAAGGCGATGACACAAAGCCAACCGGCGCACCTGGGAGAGGAACACCAAGCCCAGGTCCATGCGGAAGAGAGCCCCCATGAAATACAGGTACTGGGAGGGCACCAGGGAGGACACTCAAGGTCGAGAAGGAACCCAAAGGAACCCAGCAGAAAACACACCCGCTCCACATCCGACAGAGCCGGAGAAAAAGAAAGAGACAAAAACAACCAGTCAACCAGACAGGGAAACACCTGCAGCCCTCAGGAATGAAGAACATCCACCAGAGGGGCCTAGAGCGCCGAGGAAAGGCCGAACAGGAGCACCCGGAAAGGTAGCGAAGGACCCCCACAGCAAACGGAGAAAACCGCTAGACGGCCAGGAACGAGCAGACACGCATCCAGCAGAACCAGGAACGCCAGACAGCCACACAGAAGCACCATAGGCAGGATGGACAGCAAAGCCACCAACATGAACGCAAGTCCGGGAAAGAAAGAACGAACCCCTCGAGACACAAACAGGGTACAGAATAGGAAGAACCCATCACTGAGGCCAGAAAGAGGAACGAACAACAACTCTCGCCACCACACCAGAAATGAACCACCACGACAGCCAACCATAACAACAGAAGGCACACACCCCCAAGCAAGGCCACCCCCGTAGAGGATGACGGGCAGGGGGGTTCACAAAGAAGATTGGGAGGGGGGGGGGACCCTGAACCAAAAATCCATGGACACAGGCCGCAAGGACCAGGCAACCGGAACCGGCAACCACCGGGGAATGCAAAAAACAAAGGCGCAGCCGGGGTCCGACCATCCAAACATCACACCAGCAAAAAAAGAGCCGGGGCCCGGAACCTGCACCAGGGACCGGACCATGTAGACGGAAAAGGACACAGCCTGACCTCAAAGAGGCAGTGTAGGAATGTCCAACCACCCCCTCCACTCGCCGACAGCGGCAGAGGGAGGGCAAACTGGAGAAAACAGCCACAGCCTGGGCAGGCAGTGAACCAGGCCCGCGAGGGAGGACACCACCAAAGGCACAAGACCTACCCCAGAGCAACAGCTCCTCTGACCAAGAGGGGAATAAAACCCACAGCAACCGGCACACCCAGGCAGACCCCCAACCAGAGACCAACCAGGCAAAACAGGACCACAGAAGCAGCAGGAGTGAAAACACCTGACAACATGCGTCGCAAGAAAGAGACACGTGGAGCACAAAAGATAGATGTAGCATCGCCACCAAACACAAAGGCAGCACCACATCGACCCCAGAGGGATGGAAGGCTGAGCGGACCCGCCGGGACCTGAAGAACACAGGCCGCAGCAGCGGAAGCAACAGGCCACTGAGCCACCAGACCCAGCATCCACTAAGCAAGAGGCCCGAACCACTAGGCCACCGCAATGAAACCAAACGAAAACAGGCCACATCAGGGAGGCACGGCCGCAGTCCAGCGACCATGACGAACCTAGGTCGTAGCAGTGGATGAAGCACCAAGCGCACAGCGTGCCGCAAGTGCCCCACAAACACCCCTTAGGGGCCCCACCACAGCAGCAGAAGGGGCAGGCCAAACCTGAGGGCCACCATGCATCATGGCCGGAGAGCACATGCCTCACCAATGAGGAGGAGCAGGGCAGCCAAAGAAGGAGCCATCGAGGCACCCGACCACGCAAGCCAGGCGGTAAGGGGGCGGACGCATAAAAAAAGCGACCGGCCACCCAACAAACACCAAGGGGAGGCATTAAACCCAAGGACGCTCCGCGCCGCAGGGAAAGAACAGATGGCCCCCGCCCGCTAAAGCAGGGCGAAAAGGGACCCCCGGAGAGAAGCGGCCGCCAAAGCAGGCCGAGGACCAGAGAGCGAGGGGCAGGGAAAAGAAAGAGGCACAAACGGCCGCTAAAGCAGGCCGAGAGAAGGCACAAAACACAAACGCACAATTCCCAGCACCAACCCCAAGTTCAAGGGGAGGCAGCAAACCCAAGGACGCTCCGCGCCGCAGGGAAAGAACAGACGGCCTCCGCCCGCTAAAGCAGGGCGAGACGGGACCCCCATGAGAGCAGCGGCTGCCAAAGCAGGCCGAGTACCAGAGGGCGAGGGGCAGAGAAAAGAAATAGGCACAAACGGCCGCTAAAGCAGGCCGTGAGAAGGCATAAAAGAAAAACTCACATTTCCCAGCACCAACCCCAAACACAAGGAAAAAAGCGGCCGCTACAGCAGGCTGCCAAAATAAACAACCTACAAACAGAAGGGACACTTACCCGAACCGAAGCTCTGCTAGGCATAAAGGCAACTGACGAAGTCAGAAAAAAAAAGAACAGGATGTTCTATGATGCACTTCCCCCTTTATCCTCACCGGATTGGTGGCGCCATATTGGGGGAAGTGCTGAAAAGCTCTGCTAGGTTTTAGGTTTCTGGGGAGCAGACTAGCTCCTCACTTGCTTACTTGCTTACTTGTCAGGAATGGGACGGGGGGACAGGACGAGGAGGTAATGGTAATATGTGTGGCAATGGTTAACCACTAATAAATACCACTGCATAAATAACGTGTGGAGTGTGGAGTTAAACTTGCGGTGGACTATAATTACACAACACTGGTCGATCCAGATCGCCGGCACCAACCATGAGCGCGCTGTAAGTGGAACTGATTTGGTGAATCGTATTGGAAAGGAAAACAGTAGCGTCCGACATTAAGCGCAAAAACAGATCGAAGAAACAAGATCTATTGAACTGGTGGAACACAAAGGAATCGCCATCTCCGCAAAACCGATGAAAAGGTAGTCGGATCTGGGGTCAACACAAGGCAAGACGCCGAAGAACGTATAGCGGAGCAGCAATCGCGTGGAGAGGAACACCGAGGCAGAGCGCTGAACAACAAGTGGAGCCGGAGGACAGGTAAGCAAAGCCAAACCGGCTGCAGTGTGGTGCGGGTGAATAAAATTGCTTAGTATCGAGGTGGGGTAACAAAGCATTTTTGAGTTTCCTCGTTCTTCAGGAGTGTAACAGGAAGAATAACTGCTAAACATATCAATCAATGGGAGTTCCGAGGACAAGAGAGAATTGATAAAGCATAAAATATCACAAGGAAATCGGGATCAAATTAATTATACAAGATGGAAGCGAGAGTGGCGAAACGCTTACAGAAGGCGGAAACACTATTTACTAAAAGGAATGAGGGACAATCTAAGAAAAATATGAATACCACAGTAATGAAGACATCAAGTGAAAAAAATCTGACATACGTGCATACAACTAGAACAACTTTTAAAGAAAGAAATAACAAAAAGTTGGGAGTTAATTATGATGGAGAAATATATAGAGGTTGGAAGAGTCCCTAGAGGATTGTGAATATTGCACAGGCGCCCAGAGGAGGGGCGCCCTTAGTTGCGCCATGTGACGAAGCCCCCTACAGGTCGGTTAGGATGGGGTGGTGTATTGAGTAAGGCGGGACAGTGATGTCATCAGGGCGCACTGTCTCAGTGGAGGCGGAGTGAGTGTGGGACGGTGTGTCCCACGTCAGCCCGAAACCCTATCTCAGGGCCTGGAGGGTTCCCTAAGGGAGCGCCAGGTCAGGGGCCTAAGCTGTACATAGATCATTTGAGGAGGATTTTCCTTTGTCTAGAGGACGGGGAGTGTCTGTAACCAGAACTCCGGCGGTCCTAGTGTTGGGCAGTACCACTCCTAAGTGGAGGGTGCAGAAGTCCTGGCTCACTGAGCATTTGACCGTCTAGAGTGCTTGACCATTTTTGGGGCCTCTGGAGGTTGTTCCCCGAGGAGGGGGGAGGCCAGGGTCAGGTTCAGCCTGACCTGGAGGGAAGGGCATCTGTATTCAGTGTCCTGACCGGTTTTGGCTTCTAGGGTACTGCTCCATGGTGGGAGGGTGCAGAACTCTGGAAGGGGGTGCAGAGGGACGGTGTACTTCTGACCCCGGTGCAACCTGAGGGTTTAGATCCTAGGTTGGGAGATTAGGAAGCTTCCAGGTCAAGAGGAATCTCTACCAAAGTGGATCAGCTGAAGAGACTGAGGGGGCTGCCCTTGCTGTGTGATCTGGGGCTCACCTGCAGTTTGTTGTTTCCACTAAGGTAGAGGAAAGGGGACTTTACTGTGTGCTGTGTCCCCCCACCTGCTTGAAGAGGAACTGTGCTTTGTGCTTTGTACCTCAGAAGTGAAATAGTTTCCAGGTGGTAGACCAGTGAGGGAGTGAGGTCCTGATCTGGTAGGAGAAGAGAGTTCTGGTTTGCAGGTAACCAGGTGGGTTCAGAGTGGCGAAAAACCAGAAGGTGTCCCTGCCGTGCGCGTCCGTGTCCGTGTTTTGTAGCCCAAAGCTGGGAAGCCCATCAGTGGAGTGATTGGTCTACCCTGCGTTTTGGCTGGAAGGGGTTTGTGTTGGACCCGGCCCTTTTGGCAGGTTCACCCCGAGACATTTTGCTTTTTCCTAGCCTGTTTCTGGAACCTGGTGGTGGTGATTTTAGGCCTCTGCGCACTTTTTCACTGTGGTACAGTGTAAAGTGCTTGAGCTCTCTGTGTATGTGTGGTGAGTGACCTGCCCTCCCATAGGAATGAATGGGGAATATGTATGCCCATGGTAGTTCCTGATGTGTCGGGAGTGCAGGGGCAAGTTTTATATGTGCGAACTCGTGAGATTGAATGCTGCGTCATGGTATATGCGGCATGATTGTGTCTAGTCTAGAAGTGCCACTTTTAGAAGTTAGCATATTTGTGTAATTTGTGTCTGGCGTGTGATTGGCTGGTGAGCCTGGTCCAGGAGTGCCTGGGCCTGCTTGTGGATTGAGGGTGACAGGGGCTGGGGAGCCCCAGGAGGTTGTCTGAGTCAGCCCGTGGATGAAAGGCTGCATCTGCTGCCAGGGAAGTGGGAGGGGATGGCACCTGGGAGTGACTAGGGCTGTGCCTGCCTGACCACAATGCTGGCTTCACCTCCCGCTGGGCGACTGTCTCCTCTGTCCCTGACACTGAAGAGAGTTCCCTAAAACCAGTTCCAGCTGGTTCTCACACTGCCTGCACAAAGACTTCAAAGACTTTTTTCTGTATAAGAAGGGGCTGTGTCCCCTTCCAATTTGTTCTGGTTTTTCTAACTTGAATCTGCCAGGGGCGTGCTGCTGCTTGGGCCCAGGGGAATCCCTGGGCCATGCCCAGCCCCTGGACACCTGATGGACTTTCCTGGATGCCTGGAGGACTCCTGGGGGACCCCTCTGCCTTGCTTGGGCTGATGGGGGGGACTTGGCTTTGCCCCCTGGGAATCTCTGGGACCTTTGCAGCATAGAGAAGCTGCATTTTCCTGCAGGCAGCGCTTGATTTGTATTTCTAGCGCCTGGAAGAGCTGTGCTTCCCCCTGAGCACCTGGGAGCGCTCTGCCTGCCTTCTAGCGCTGGGAGCGCTGTGTTTCCTCTCTTTAGCGCCTGTGAGCGCTTCACTGGGACAATAGCGCTTAGGAGCGCTTTATTTCTGATTATAGCACTGGTAGCGCTCTGCTCATTGTCCTTAGCGCTTGGAAGCGCTTTATTTTCATGGCCGGTGCCCACCCAGCGTTTTCCCCCGTAAATTGTGGCGATATCGTCCCTGCCGCCGCCCGGCGCCTGAACCGGAAGTCAGGCAGGCCGGGGGCGGGACGACTGAGACAACCGGAAGTGGGAGAGAAGCTGTCCAGGAGCCGAGAGAGGAGGAGGGAACATGGCGGCTGGGCGGCAGGGCTCCTGTGAGCTGAGGGAGCCCTGCAGCATCTGAAGGAGAACCCGCCGGAGGAACTGGAGATGCGCCGGTCTGTGCGGGGCTCCCGTGAGAGAGGGCGAGCCCCGCAGGCATCACCCAGTGCTGGGGAAGGCTGGCGTCCCGCGTCGGAGTCCCGGTGAGTGGGGGCTTCTTGTTGTTGGGTGCCTCGAGGCACCGTGCCCGGTCCTAGTCTTGAGCGGCCCCCGTCTGGCAGCGGGCCGCTCCCACCTTGCCCGCATTCTGTTTCGAGGCCCCGGGGCGTAATGGTGCAGAGTCCCCCAGAGGAAGGGGGGACTCCAACGTACGGGCGCACTATTCTTTAGAGCCTGAAAGGGGCAGATTGGCTATGTCGAGCCAAGAGGCCCATGTGTGAAGGAGCCCACGAGAGGCTCCCTGGGGGCATATTTGTTGTAGAGCCCCGAGAAGGCTCCGGGGGTCATATTAGTTAGAGGGGGCGTCGGGGCACATTGCTGGTGCCCGCACCTTCTGCCTGTGAGGGATCTGTTTAGAGCCTCAAGGGCTCCATCGGCCATAATTGTTTAAGAGCCTGTGTGGCTCCGACGCTTGGCTATGTGTATTGTCAGAGCCTGGGTGGCTCCACCAGTTGGCGCAGTTTGCGCCTAGGGGTCAGTGAGGACCCTGTTGCAGTTTGGACTCTCAGCTGCCCAGCAATTAGTGGGCAGCTGCACCGTTTAGGTCTTGTGAGTGTCCCAGGTGCCCAGCAGGTAGTGGGCACCTGCAACGTTTAGGTTTGGTGACTGGCGCTGCCTGGCAGCGCGCCCTGACATTGTGGACACAGGGCTTCTTAGCCCCAAGAAGGCCAGTTGGCCTAGGGACTGCCACAGGTGGTGGCTTATGTAAGTTTTACGCAATTGTATGGTTATTGCACCTCTGAATGTGTTTTCTTGCATCCTGTGTTATTCCTGCACCTCTGAATGTTTTTAGGCATCATGTGATTTTTGCGCTATTGTATTGTTCTGGCACCTCTGAATGTTTTTAGGCATCATGTGTCTTCCGTTCCCTGCGCTGCACCTCTGAATGTTTCAGGCATCATGTGTCTTCCTGCGCTGCACCTCTGAATGTACTTTATTGCATCATGTGCTTTGTTCTGAATACCGCTGAATGTGTAGGTTTATGCATCATGTGTTTCCCTTGTCTGTACACCTCTGAATGTTTTTAGGCATCATGTGTTTTCCTTTATTACTCCTCTGAATGTGTTTCATGCATCATGGGTAATGTGTTCTTGTTTATACCCCTAAATGTATTTTATTCTTAGGTGGTTGTTCTTTTTAGTACAGGTGGTCCCAGTGAGGTCCTGATACCTGTTCCCAGTAGTTACTGGATGTGATTTATAACTGTTATTTATTTTGTGCTATACTTATTCTAAGTTCTAGAAGTGATTTTATATCCTATTTTCTAATTTCTACTAAGTGCTGATTCTGACAGTGGCCCACGTGGCCCTGTCTCCTGTAAATAATCCCTTGTGAATATTGCCCGTGCCAGTTGGCACCATGTATTTTGTGTGATACTATCTGATGTGTTTTTACAATACAAAAGTTATTTTATAATGACCTTGTGTGGAGTTCCTTTTGTGGTGTGCCTAGTATGTTGTTGCTGTTGTGCGCTGGCGCAAATGCTTACACATTGCCTCCGAGTTTAGCCTTACTGCTCGTGCCAAGCTACCAGGGGTTGAGCAGGGGTTATCTTGGCGTGTGACTCCCTTGCCCTGACTAGAATGGTGGTTTCTGCCTGGCTTTGGCGTCAGCCTTAGCCTACCAGAAATAGCCGGTTCTAACAGGCGGGATGTATACAACTTTCTTCGACCTGCATTGGCACATCTGCTCAGGAGTGATAGTCAAAAGGGATTGCACTTCAGCCATGTAATGTTAGCATCCATTTACTCCAAGTCGATTGTTTAAGGTCACCCTGGGCCGCATTTACACAGCCCAGTATTAGGCCTTTGTGTTTGTCAGTGCCATATATTACTACATTGAACCGAACAGGAGGCGTGACCGTGGGTTACAACAGCAGAAGTTTCGGGAGAGCAAGTCTCCACACGTGGTCATGGTGTAGGTTTAATCAATTGGAGTTGGCACTCTTATTTGACCATGGGTTTGATGCTGCTCAAGGGCATTGCCGCACTTCGGCCAGAGCACAGGCATTGGGTTTCCCAGGGGGCAGCAAGTGCAGGCAAGGCTTTCCACATCTGGCACCAGAACACAAACATAGTCAGGGCCAACTTGTCTGTTGGGTGACTGGTGTGGGCACCAGGGTTGCTGTCGCTCCACGTAGGGGTGAGCTGGCTCCAATACAGGGCCTATGCATATATTGTTTCAAACCAGATTTGACACCAGTAAGATGTTCACCAGGGTCTAGCAATCACAGAGGTCTGTGCAGTTGTTAGGGGAATTAAAACTCCATGTACAGGTACAGTGTCAGTCGCCTGTGCATAGTTCTTGCAGATACTGTATCATATTAATTTTAATAATCGCTTTAGTTACAAGTGGTAAGCGTGAGATTCCCTCAATTTCAGCAAGTGGGTCACATTGTCAGCAACAAAGCTGCCTGGGGGGTCTGGGTGCAGTCACCACAGATTAAAACTGAACAGGCAACAGTTTGGCAGGAAAGTAGGGATGTGGAATCGATTGCCCACTTAACAGTATGACTATTGCACAGGAGGATGTCAGCCTATGCTGGGTAGGAGGTTCCGCTTCATCACCCAGATTATCAGTTAGAGGTGTTCCCAGAAAAAATTGTGAACTGCTTAAGGTTCTAATGAACAGTGCGGTTTGTGATATCGCGGGGAAGAGATATGTTAGGGACTTCATTGCGTACAACGTAGCACATTCAAGCAGGTGTTTTGTTGCAAGCTGCAACTGGAGTTTCCTTTATTACTCCAGCAGCTGCGCACAGGGACAGCAGTACGCAGCCCGGGAAGTCTGGAGATGAATAACTCAGAGCAAAATTAGCGTCCAACCGGAGGGATAATGGCAAGTACACGAAGTCTCCCTTGCTTAAGTCCCATATTACATGGCGGGATAGTCACCGATTGGCACAGGAACCTTAACTTCTAATAGTATTGTTGGTAATATACCCACGACTCTGTTGTCTCGTGGAGTATGTAGTCCCACTCGTAAGTGTAGAATGCATAAGAACTGCACATTGCACTATTTTAGTGTGACAGGTGCAACAATTAGATCCCTGCCAAAGCAAACTAAAATTCTTATGGTCAGATGCACAACATACAACTGTCACTCCAGTCTCACTGAAGGAAGTCTGTTAGCAGAGGTGTAGAACGGGATGTCTTGCGCCAGGATGCGGTCATTGCACGGGCGACACAGCAGATAGTCTGCTTTCAGACGAGGGTGCTTGCAGGCTAGGAGGCTAAGCAATGTAGCAGAACTAATGCTAAAGCCCCCCCACTGGACTGCCTGAGAATGTGAGTGCAGTGGGATTTACAGTGTTACAGGTATTTTCCCGCCCATACAGGGGCAGATGGGTAGATGGCAGGAATCTGTATAGAGTGGGGGGCAAGACCTATGGACCATCAAGGGTCACAGCTGGGTAGCAGGTATGTGGGTTTCTGTGCTCGAGCTTTAGTTAAGCAAGCCTTTAGGCTGCGTAAGTTGTCACCCCAGATGGTTGTGGTGACTGCGGTAGCGTGCGCTATGCGAAAAAGGTCATCCACTGCGATGAAACCTTGTTGCACCGGAAGAGACCACCGGCTTGCTCCAGAATAGCTCTAGTGTTTCACTTTTGCTAGCATGGGTGAGACTAGCATGGAGGAGATCAACAGTGAAACATCTGCTCTGTACCAGAAAGCAGTTCGTATTTTCAGTTTGGAAGCTGAACATGCATATTTGCAAGGCTGCAAGCATACTGGTGTAATAAGGGTGCAGTTGCGGGGAGGAGTTTTACATATGATGACTAAACTGCACTATTGTGCTGACGTCTTTAAACCCTGAATTTATATGATTACCCACACAGCGGGACTTTCTTTTGATGCCCTTAAACCATTTCCGCTGGTGAGTGCCAACGCATTCACAGTGTCATAATTCTAGGGCCGATCTGGCACGCTCTTGCTGATGGTGCTCTACATGGCTGCATAATGAGTGCCAGACTCTCTGCATCCTATGCTTTGGAGCGCTAAGGGCCAGAAAAGAGCGCATCCTTTAAACGTCCAGCCTGAGGCACAGTACCTGATCCCCTCGCGTTGGGGTCACTGGAAATTCATGGTACAAGCACATCTCAATAACAGGTACAGTTGTATGGGACCAAACGCAATTCTCTGATATGTACCTACTAAAGTTGCTCTTCCCCTGGTAGTTGAACAGGCGGTGAATTACTTTCAGGCATACTCCACTGGCAATAGGGATTGCTGCGATATATTTCAGGCATTAATAGGCCAGTGCAAACTTGTAGGGCTGTATTTGGCAAACATTATTCTGCTAAGTTCTCGTTCTTTTTTAAAAGCAACTCCCTAGAAGGGTTTGCAATTTATTTGGTGACATAATACACAGGCGAGTAGGATTGCGAAGATCCTTTTACGGCTTTATTTTATGGCCAAGGTAGGTGGAAAAGGAGGACTGACCAGCCGGTGGTCCTGGACTCTACTGCCCTGACTCACAACATATGAACTGCATAGAACAGGGGTGGGGGTGCCTGTGTTCAAGCACCTCGACATACGGACTAAATAGAAGATTGGGGAGGTGACCTGTGTTCAGACACCCCGGTGGGCCAGTGCGGTATGCGGTGCCCTAGATTGCAAGTAATGCAACTGTTGGCTGTAGCACGTTGGGGCCTGCAGGCACAATATGCACAGCTGAGTGGAGAGCTTGGCGGGCTGTCGCTCAACAGCTGAGTGGAGAGCTTGGCGGGCTGTCGCTCAAGTGCAATTGTAAGGCTAAGCTCATGTACAGGGTTAGGGTTGTGTCTATGCTTATTAATGCCGTCCACATGTTGGGGCCGATAAAGTGTGCAACAAAAAATTGAAGTTTATGCTTTGAACAATGGTATATAGCCAAACAGTTTGGTTTACTCCTATTGGCCTATCACGCTTAGAATATTTAGCGCCAGGGGCCCACTTTAGTGGCGCCGAAGACCGGACAAGGGGGAAGATTAGATTTTCTGATCTGGCTTTCTTTCATAATTAAAGCCGACACTAGCGGAAAAGGTGTGGCACTGAGTAGAACTTTGGGGAGGCTGCCTGTGTTCAGGCACCGCGGTGTGCCGGTGCGTTATGTGGTGCCCTGGATTGCAAGTAATGGAACTGTTTGCTGTGCACGTTGGGGGCCTGCCGGCACAATATGCGCAGCTGAGTGGAGAGCTTGGCGGGATGGATGAGTCGGTCAAGTTCCATTGTAAAGCCAAGCTCAAGTGCAGGTGTAATGTTGTGCCTAATTTTCTTACAGTCTTTGACATGTTGTTGCCGCTAAAGTGTACGGCCAAAACTGAAGTTCAAGTAATGTTGTGCCTGATCTATTTGATGCCTTTGACAGGTTGATGCGGCTAAAGCATGATGCTGTGAATAATTGTTTATATCCAAACAGGATGGTCCTCTCCTATCGGTCTGTGAAGTAATACCTGGTTTCACTATGAATAAACGGCTACACCCTAGACAACACGCTTTTACTCTGCGAGTTCTTGGGCTTAGTGGGGTAGAAAATGTCAAAAATGGAGAAGGGTGAATGTCACATTGTGCGCATACTATCACTTTACCCAATCAACTTGACACAAGGCCAGAAATGCTACAGGACTGGGGCAAAAATAACATGCAGTGCTCGAAAACAATGATGCTATTATTAATCATCAAATATGCGAAAAAACGATGTTGAGGAAATCCATAAATTCAACTGAAACAAGAAGGGAAACTCCAGAGAAGAGATAGAATTATGTTTAGATTAATTTAGACGAGATGAGAGAGATTATGAGATTGGCACCAGTTCACGTTCACAAAAAGATTTTATGTGTTAACAAAAGTTATGCACCCAGCGAACCTTTGGAAATGAGTCTGACGCTACCATCAGTGAATCAGACACTAACTTAAGTGAGGGAGAAGGGCCCTCACTAATATCTTATAGAACCTTTTTTTAGAGTAAATTAAGTTGTTATACATAATCCAAAGATCAGGGAGAGGACAGTCACCGAGTCAAACAAGAGTAAAAAACACAAGGAGGGGAACCAGAAAGAACAAACAAATACCCACTACGGAACCATCAGAAGAAACAATAGATCTACTTGAAACCGACACAGAAAACAACCTAATCATTAACCTCTCTAAATATCCTTTAAATAAAAATCAAATTAATCTCCTTAACAAAGGTCTAACATTTTGTCCTGAAAAACATCATGACTATGTAAAGACTAGGATAGAGCACGACCTTCCCACACCACTATTGCTGGCCGCCTACACCCAAATCTTAGCTTTGCTGCCGCCCAGCCATGGCAACACAGGAGCAGGCTAACTCCGCGGGTGGCCCAATGCATCCTGTCCTGCACAGAACATGTGGCAGCAGGGGGGTACCGCCTCAGAACTCCAGTACTGGGCTGCCCATGGTAAAGCTCCACAACGTTGGTCTCGATAGAAGCGCTCCAAAGCCCACCTCTGTTGTCGTCTTTCCTCAACTGCATGTCTATGAGCATTCCTTCAACTTGATTGTCTTGTGTCAAAGCAAGATCATTGGCTACAGGTGCCACCTCAGCTGTCAATATTATTTTTGGGCCACGGGGTGTTTTGTTTCATATGCTGTATGTCTTTGTTGCCTATTTCTGTTACGTCGCTACTTAAAGGATAAAGATCCAACAAACGCACGCAAAGACAAACTGGCTAGCAGGCTGCATTTCAGATTTTAAAACAGAAAAGTAACAGAGGTGAGTCCACACGCATGCTAGCCCACTAAGTTTTGTTTTTATGATCAGCATGAAAACCAGACACCCTCATGACCCCAGCTTTGCATTGTGATGCAGGAGTAATTCAATTGTGGCTGCTTAGTTCTTACGGCTCTCCCTCCCCCACAGCCCCCTCTTTCCAGGGGCCTTATTTATGAAGGACTTGCGCCACCGGTGCGTCACTTTTTCCCATTTTAAAAGTGACGCACCGGTGGCTCAAGGCCTTCATAAATAAGGCCCCAGGTCTCCAGTGGTCTAGTGTGTAGTTTGGAATCGATAAAATTGTAAGTGTAGATGTATACAGAAATGTGGCCATAGATTAATGTCATGTCGTTTTATGTTTGTGTTATGTAGCGTATAAATTTAGGATTTCTTCTTTTGTGAGGAATGCTACAGAATGTTAGGAAAGGAAATCTAAGTAATTGAATGAGTTAGGCAAATGTTTCACGACTTTGCGAGTGATCAATAACAGGTCCCCAACTTAAGTGTCCATCTTTATAACTGTCAGGTTGTAGGTTTCTCCTACAGCACTAACCCCAGTAGACTACCAAAACAATTACCACCTAAAAATCTCTTAATGGAAGAAATGCTTGAATGTCTAGGTACACCACATCACCTTTAGGTCTAAGGACAACATACATTTATGTAATAACATTAGATACTTTATATGGTTACATAAGTGTTCCAAATAACTAATTAGAAACGTTTTATAACCTCTTACAGGGGTGCAGATGAGTATCTTGAGGGTATATACAAACAGTAGAGGAATTATCAAACAGTATGGGCAGGGACCCCCACACTATCAAATATTGGCAAAGAAGAGACACAGCAAGACATTAATAAAAATGTGGAAGTAAGTAAGAAGTAAAACCTCTTTGAAGTGGGGAAATGTTATGCCTAATACACAGGACAGGACAAACCCCAACAAAACATCTTTCAAAACTCTTTATGTGTAACACTGCTGCTACCTTGAATAGACGATACTGAGATAATATCTACATTTCGGTGGGACCACGTGCAACTGTTGAATGATTTCCCTGAAACAATAACAGACTTGTCCAAGTATTAGACTTCTTAATGTACGCATTTGTTAGGGACCTTCCAGAGTGGAATTTAGGATATGAGTAACACACAAAAACTACAAATAGTAATACACATTCATGATAGAAACACCGGAATGATCAGAAACAGAAGAAATAGTTGAATTGACAGTGATTTTTGAATATCTGAAAGCCTGAAATAGTAACAATCTTAGAAATAGTTAGGGAAGCGTTAATAGCTGCATTATTGACAGAAAAATGGGCAGCGTTATGAAAGTAAAATGAAATATTTGTGTCATGTATCTAAATCTGTAGAGAGGCTAAGATGTTATACTAGTCTCTACTCATAGGTTCACCAGTCAAAAGAAACTACATTATTTAGAAGAACGTATGAGAATAAGTGAGTTGAAAGGGAAGAAAAACAGGTTGAATTTATGGTAACATTTTGTCAGGAGTAGGAGACGAGTGGATCTCCAGGATGATATGGAATAAATGGAAGGGAAAGAATTGAGGAATATCAAAAGTTTAAATAAAGATGCTAAGTCAACAGGCCTGCCTTCTGTCAGAGGTAGGGGAGTTCCAGGTTAAAGAGAGAGGTAGACTATCTATTAATGGAGTAAATATTAATGTATTCTCCAGAGCAACCTCACTATCCAAACTTAAGGGTTCGCCAAAGAGACATGGGATCCCCCTTAGAACACATGATAAAGGTGTTCCCTGGAAACAAGAACAGGATAGGAAAATAGTGTAAAGAATGTAATAAGGAAACATTAAAATATGCACATGCCTGGCCCCAAGATGACATTTGATAACACAACATTAGATTACAAGACTAACTTCTTGCAAAGTGCATATACAGGGTCTAAATTGGAGAAAAGGAAGGCCACTTAGGCACTATAGCTGTTTACCAAGACCATATACTCCTATGCACCGCACTAGAGACAAGGTCTGCGAAGCGGAATACTGTCTCTGGCTCAATCAAGGAAGGTTGACATTGTATAGGTGCCCCCCAGTTCATAGACAAAGGGCCCCCATGATGTAGGCTTTATTCACCTGAGAGTACCAACCATTATTTTGATGATAAAACTATAGATTTACAACCTCAGGACTGGGGGCTAGGAGAATTAATATCACAAGGCACACTGCAGATAACAAAACAGATAACCTTGGTGCCACATTACTCAGCTTAGGCTGTCAAGCTAGTAGTATTAGTGACAGCCCTCAAATAGGGACAAGGAGAAACAATAACAGTGTATTCAAACTCAGCCTAGGTCACCACAACAGTGCACTCCAGCATCATGCGGTGGAACAGACGTGGGTTCCTCAAATTTGATGGAAGCCCTGTCATGCACCGCCCCCTCCTAAAAGACTTAATACAAGCCTAGACACGGCAAATTCAGTCGCAGTGGTGAAGTGCGTAGCCCACACTAATGCCAGGACTTTGTATCCTCCGTAAATGCCCTTGTAGTTAGGGCAGCCAAGGATGCAGTATGACGGCCCCTTTAATAACACATACACCAAAGTCGTGTTAGCTAGTGAAACATTGCCATCTTCAGGCCCCTTGGGTGCCTTTGGACATTATACAAAGGCAGCTCACTTTTACCTAAATGAAATACAAGAAAGTGCCCCAGACATGAGAAACAGTTGTTGGAACCTAGAGGATGCACACAGACGGGAACAGATTTAATAAATAGACGGATATCCTCAGGGAAGCCAGTCATGCCCCAATCATTGCTATTTCAGCCCTAAACCAGCTAGCTTTCCCTTCGCACACTGCTAGAGGCATGTCTCTCCAAACATACCAGGATTGGTTTGTTCCCAACCTACATGAGATGATCACAATGCTCAGCTCCCACCTGCACTGTGTGCCAGCAGGGATCACTAAACCTCCTCTTCAAAGTAATATTTCTACAATACTTCAATGACGAGGGCCCTCCACTGTAATCAGGGCTGGCTCTAGGGCGGTGGTTTTTCTTGGTGCGACCAGTGCCACCACACTGGGTGCTTGACTTCAGGTAGGGGGCACCGTTTCCAAGTATATTAATGTTTTAAACGCATTTAATGTTGCGCTCCTTGCCTCCAGCAAATCAGAAAGTGCATACAGTGTAAATAGGTTAGTGGGTTATTACTTTTGGTAGCCTTTTGTTACTTACAGTTTTATATGTTAACACAATAATATGGAGCAGTGAATTATTAACAGTCATCTAAGAGCTGTAGAGATATTACAAGGTATAGATTAAAGCAATATATATTCTGCCCAGTCTTTTATTGTTATTCTAATGTTGCAAAAAAAGTAGAAATTCGTATTAACAAGAGAACTCCCAACCATGGTGTTACGGTTTAAATGCAGAGTTTGTGCTTCTCCAAACCAAGCACTCTTATATTATACTGGCCACCAGTAAGGATGACAAGTGAGGCCTTCACTTCTGTTTTATGTATTATTTCTTATACACTGATTTATGCATGAGTGAGTGATTGTCTCTATATAATGTAGGTTTTATGTAAAGTGTTTTGACACCCTACACTGGTATGAGTGGCACTACAGAACTAATTAAATGAATCTGGGTCAGAGTGAGTATAGAGACTTGAGGAACACTGTTAAAGGGTGGTAGTAAGGAGATCTGTAGCAGAAGTGGTCATTGGGGAGTGCCAACAAGCACTGTTGCACCGGCCGCCACCAGTGATAAAGCCTAGCCCCGTGTCCATTGTAATGCCAAGTCTGCTGCTAATTTTAGGTCCGTGAGGTAATACTCTGGTGGGGAATTCCTTAGGGGATCAGATTCGACATTTGCACATGTACTTCTGTCAATAATATAGTCTCCCACCTCACCACTTTGTTATGAATGACAGAAACTCTTGTTAGCTTTCCACACCCAAAGTAACAATATCCTGGAGTGCCTCAACGGCTTCCTAAAAAACTAGTAAACTGTGTGAAGCATTGGAAAAGAACAGGCTGTACTGTCTCCCACTAGCACTGATCACCTTGAGAAACACCTCAGGGTCAGTCCACCCTCTAACCTCACATCAGATGATGAACACCATCGCGTCACTAGTCATAGGTTACAGAGAGTGTGCCTGAAGTAGTACAAACTGAAATGTCCGTTTATTTTTCTCAGCTAACACAAATGTCAAAGTTTGTCTCTAAACAAGTTACAGGTGTAGCTGAAACACACGTCAAAGCCCCCTCCAACTGAGGCCCCTCCAGTACATGACCAACAAACACCCTTGCCAATGGGAACTCCAATTTGCATCAGGAACTTAAGTTCACCAGTAGAGAGATCTAGATCTTAATGACCCATTCCTGTGATAGACAGCACATTGCTACTACAGTGAACATTAGTGGCCACAAGCCATGGATCTCTCCCTCCAACATCTGTCTGGCCCTGGCTGTGCCAGCCATCTCTTTGGACACCGAGCAGGAAAAACAGAGGCGAGAATAGGAGCAGCAACAGGAGTAAAGCCTTCCTCTGCAGCCCCACCAAGAGACAATATGCATTTCAAGTGATGCATTTACATTTTTTTTCCTCCTTGGTGTACTAATGATTTTTGGCCTCCTGTATTTCTATTTCTTTTGCCCTACATAAACAATTATACACATGCTCAGAACTACTGATAATGATACTGACCATCCCCCTCTACAAATATTTGGTACCAGCACATACATAGTACGGGCCCATCCAAGTCTAGCCCCATTGCTATGTATGCTCCCTTATTACCCAAGCTACCTCAGTAGACACATTGCATTACCTTAAAGAGGTATCCCTAAACATTACACACTCACTGTCTCTTGTACCTCTTTTTATGCAGAATAAAAGTACAGCTGCAACCAAGACATGTTAGCTCCTGTATTGGGCGAGTTAATACAACTAGATTTGATAACACCCCTGAAGGACTACAGATCCTGACAGGTAGATGAGAGATCGGATATCAAGAATGAAAGAAGCAGGTCATAAGAGAGATTGGCCAAAGTGGGAAAAAGGATATCAAAGTGGGGGATCTTAGGAATTACTCACCTGCCGCTTGAATATTATAATTATAAGGCTAGGCCCCACTCGCCTGGTTGCGTGGGCAAACCAGGTCTCAGTATCACAGGATCAGTATTTGCTCATGACAAATTGCATACAGGGGCTAAGTGCACGATTAGAGAAATCATTGTGGAATGGCAACAAGACAAGCAGCCCCTCGTGTTTGATAAGATAAGCCCCCTGTGAGCTCCCTTGAACTTGATTTTAAAGTAGAACCTAATTTAAAAATGATATTGATGGCCATGAAGGGTGGGCGTGTACAAGGGGACAATGGGTCACTGACTGAGGCCATTACAAGAAAATGGTCAACGAGGGAGGTGGGGCCCTGACAGGTGTTCCTGACTGTCGGGGTTGTTCAAGGCCTTGTTGCCCCCGATTGTTGTTGCTCTTGACGAGTCTTATTTTTTAGGTGACAAAAGCATGCTGCAAGAGGATGACAGCTAACATGGGAGAAGCATTTATAGTTAGGAAGAAAGCGAAGGGTGTCAGGGGGTGCAGAAGCGAGTATGAGGTGATCCCCCTAGTAGATTGGAGATTAGAAGATATAATTGAAAAATCAATTAGAGAGGAGGATGATACTGGGAAGAAAGATGCATCATGTAAAGACCAACACAGATCTAAGACGTGAGACCCCCATGCATATCTTTCAGGTTAGAAATAATTTTAAGCCCCTGTAAGTAACGCAGACCCGTGCACAGAAGAAGAGACTTGATGATACACAATGTGTTTCAGCAGAGAAAAGACAGGTCACATCACACATTAAAGGTCATGAAACTTCTTGTGGTTAGTTAGTTGAGCGGAAAAACTCACACATGCGCAAAGAGTTGCTAACTGTAGGTCTCAAGTACTGCATGCCTGGCATATGATTGCCTGAATCTTAAAAAAAGTTTTTTGCTGCTAACGCTTTGCTTAACAAAGAAGAAAATAACATGGGATAGAGTAGAAGGGGGCGGTAAACAGTGATAATAACATATTTGAGAAATTAACATCTGTTTATGATTCTTTCATCAATAGTAGACGTTTTAGGCCTGATATGCTAAGCCGCAAGAAAAGATTGCGGTGAAACGCAACGCAAGTTGAGTCTGCGCATTAAGAGTCCTGGAATGATCTGCTGACCTGGACATTGACAGTCTGCCAAGACCCAAGGACGAGTGCTTGGGAAAAGATCCTCAACTGAAGAAATTATATAAAATGTGTATCTATCTATCTTGTGAGATGTATGTGAACAGGAATTGTCATGAGAATTGAATAAATTAAGTGGGAAGAGTTTACTAAACAAATAATTAGTTAAGAATTTTGGAATGACCACATGAGGGGATGATAACTCCCCTGCCCCGGCCCAATCACAGTTCAGGATTCACAGACATTTACAACATTTGAAGGTAGGACATGCAAAATTAAAGGATATAATTCGAGCAACCTAAGGTTAAGATAGAGAGCTGCTGCTAAGAAGAAGCATTGTTGATGCTGAGTGAGGAGTAGGCGAGAACTGCTACTGAGAAGAACAGACTGGGAAGATTAAGTACTGAAAGACAGCCTCATTAGATAAATAGAATTATGTTGTAAATTTAAAATTTCATTACAAAGTATGAGATACTATGTCCTTTTGTCTCTTCATCTATCACTCCTAATGTGTTTAAATTGTTGAATGCATTTGTGTATGTTATTTGATAAATTAATTTTTCTCTCTCGTGAAAGTTGGAGTTTGCACTGTGAAACTGTACAAATGAGCGTTAATTTTGATTGAATTAGCAGATAAAGTCTATTGAATCTTACCTGAGTCTGATTATTTTTACTGTGAAGTTATAAGGTAAATTAGTGAATTTGTTAATATCACCAAAAACTACTCGACTAATGGTCCATTGACCAAAGGAAGAGTGTTGATCTGTGAAGATTAGTTAGGCACAGACTAATTTAGATCAAAGAAAATAAAACTTGACCCCCAGCGAAACAGTCAGGAAATCTAAATGTGTATATGGACCCGTTGTAAGTGATACATTGATGCGTGAAAAGTTTATCATGGCCTTTTGCTGGCTGGATCAGTACCACCCTTCACTGCCTGTGATGTAACTTGAAAGAGACTCCTTATTGTTTTTTTACAGTGTCATTTTTTCAGGACAGAAGTATTTTCAATTATTATATGCAGAAAAGCCATAGTTGTTGCTTATGTATCTTACGCAACTAACAGCCATTTACAAAGCCAATAGGCCTGGATTGTTGGTATTCTTACTTATTGTATTATATATCTGGATGCAATGACTTAATCAGTCGGGCGGAACACTGTGCTAAGCACAGATTTTTAGTTTATGCGTTTTAAGCCACACCCTTAACTGTATCGGCCGCGCCCCTTTGAGAGACCCCCGAGTTTTTTCATCCCATTAAAAGCCCTGGATACCTGCATGTGAAAGTGCATCTCTCTGCATGTGATAAAGTTGGGGCGAACCCAGGCCTTTAAGTGGGCGGGTCTCACCAGTGCTGCGCACCAGCAGTTTTTTAAAGGGGGCCTCGAAACAGGTCTCTATCGGGCTCTGTTTTGTGCCCTGGCACAGGCGGTCAGTTTTTTTCCCGGACTGCAGTGACAGGAGGCACATCCATGTGCATGTGCTCACTTCTCACTAAGGGAGAAGTTACTGCTTGATGGTATGCCAGGTGAGCGTTGTAGTGGGAGGGAAATCCTTTAAAGAGAGTAATTTTCTCTCTGGATTTCTCTTCTCTTTTTGAAACTCGTGAGCAGCAACATTGTCGTGGTGTCACCAGGGCTTTAAGTGAAAGCTTTTTCAATATTATGTACAAGCCATAGTTGCTGCTTATATATCTTATGCAACGAACAACCATTGACAAAGCCAATAGTCCTTACTTGTTGTATGTATGAAGTTACTTGTATCTTATATCTGAATGCAATGATGGAAACAGCAAAATACAAGTCGGGCGGTACACTATGCTAAGCACAGATTTTTAGCTTACGTCTTTTTAAGCCATGCCCTTAATTACCTTGGCCACGCCCCTTTGAGAGACCCCCCCCAGTTTTTTTATCCCACTTAAAGCCCTGGGCGTACCTCTCAAGAGTGCAGCAGGTATAGTAGGGCCGAGACCCGAGGGCTACGAAGGACTGCAATTATACATTCTTAATTATCATTTTTTTAAATATACTGTATTGAGCAAATTAGGATATATTTCACAAGTTGTCTCTTTATGGATCTACTTTGTGGCAAAATATAAACAAGCTCTGACAAAAGTACATACTTGGTTGGCTCAGCGAGCTTGCCACCACGTCTTGGTATACATTGCTTCTACAGATACAAGTAAACAAGCCTTTGTAATCTGAGCGCTGCATGCCCTCCACCCTCCCCATGGACTCACATACACCGACCACCACTCTTCCAGAGATGACTCACCATTTCCGCCTTGTTATGCTTCTTCTTCCAACACGGTATGAGCAGCATACTTAGCCCCATGCGCGAGGCAAAGAACTAGAGATCGTTCTTCAATATGAGTGAGAAATCATTCTCCACAGAAAATGTAACTGATGCGAGGATACAGGGCATTCCACGAAGGGATAGCAGCATGGCATGATGGCCCAGAACATGGCCAGGCAGCAATTCCAGATGTATTCATGGTGTGGCAGAGAATGATCAAAGACTGGGGTCACATTTCAAGCTACGGAATAACGAAAGGTAGGTGCTGATGGGGCAGAAATCAGAGGGATAAGTCTTAGTAGAGAGAGCAGAAGAGACAGACACATCGGGGTACGAAGAACAAGGGTATGACTTTACTGGGGAGGACGGAAGCAGGCTGATATTTTCGGAGTGGGGCCCACGGGGGCAGATGTAAAATGAAGAATCAGCAGAGGGAGAGGTAAGTCCCAGGAGAGAGGCACAAGAAGCATGAGGAGAAACATGTCTGCTGCAGGTGCAATAACGTGCGTCTTCCTTGGAGAAGGAAGCAGAGAGATCCCTATCCTCTCGGGATGAAGAGAAAGGGTCAGCGCTCCCTAAGAAAGAAGAGGCTGCATGCTTGGGGCACAATGTACCTGCACAACTTGAGACTGTGTAATTATCTATTTCCTCTAGGTAGTATGCACCTGGGTCTGTACACTCTGGGGGAGAGGTAAGGGGGGCAACATCTTCATAGCAGACACTGCAGGGTGAGGCATCTTTTGAGGAAGAAATAGGGAGATCAGTAGTCTCTAGGGTGGAATAATAGAAATCCCAATTATCATGGACAGAAACTGAGGAGGCAACCTTATTGGTGGAGACAGAATGGTTGGTCCCCCGAAAGCAAACACTGTCGTTATTATTCTGTAAAGGATAAGCGTAGGGCTCAGCGTTCCCTAATGATGACAAAGAGCAGTTGGGATGATTGGGACAGACCTCATGTGAGTAGGCACAACTAGAAGTGTAAGTAGTAGTTGAGGTATTTGGGACAGCATCGCTGTGGCTGGCAGCGCAATACCTGGAACAACAATTTGGGCAGATCGAATAATTCAAATTTCTTTGGGAGCTTACGCATGATTCAGCATCCCAGGAAGAAGAAACCGAGGGTGGAACATTCCCGGAAGAGACAACAGATTGGCTGTGACCTAAGGAGGTGCAGGCACCTCTATCCTCTAATGAGTAATTCTGGCAGACTGTGTTGATGGGAATAGTGAGAACCGTGCTGTCAAAGGAGGTACGGCGCTTGGGCTTTACTGGACAGACATCCTTGGCATCAGTTGTCTCTGAAGAAGTAATTAAGGAATCAGATTTTAGTAGAGACATATCCTTGATGCCAGTTTCAACTAGTGTGGTAATTGAAAGGTCGCTTTTTACTAGAAAGACTTCCTGGAAACATGCCTCCACTGGAGAGGGAACAGAGAGGTCTGCTATCAGAGGACAGTAGTCCGGAATGTTATTTTTCACTGGAGAGATGTTGTGGACATCCGTTCCCACTTGAGAGGCAACAGTGAGGTCAGTTTTTACTGGAGAGACCTCCTGGACTTCATTTTCCACTAGAAAGGAGACAGGTTTTACTGGAGGGACATCCTGGAAGTCGGTTTTGACTGAAAAGGCGACAGAGAGGTCGGTGTTTACTGAAGAGACTTCGTGGACGTCCACTACCACTGGAGAGGTCTTTAATGCACAGCAGTCAGAAAGGTTATTTTTCAGTGTAGGTGAGATAGGCGAGTCGGTTTTCTCTATAACACTGTCAGGGAACTCAGTTTTGGCAAAGAGATTTGATTTTTCTTGGGAGGAGACTGAGACAATACTTTTCTCTGTGGATAAGACCCTGAGATCGACTATCTCTGGAGAGGGAACTAAGGCGATATTTTTTCCTTCGCAGGAGACAGAGAGATCGTGTTTCTCTGTGGCACACACAGAGACATCAATTTCCTCAGTAGTGCAGACAGAAAGGTTAGATTTTTCTTGGGTGAAAACAGAGATATCTGTTTTTTGGGGGACAGAGAGTGAGAAGTCACTTTTCTCTTTGCCACAGACAGACACCTCTGTTTTCACTGAAGAGATGAATAATTTATTAGATTTATCCAGACAGGAGAGAGGGAGTTCGAATTTTACTGGAGAAGAAAATAGGTCAATTTTCTCTGAAGCAGAGACACCGTGCTCAATTTTGACAAAGACCGTTGCATTCGATGCATCACTTTTCTCTGTCTCTGAACAGCAGGCTGGAGAATCCGTTTTTTCTAAGGCGGAACTGGAGAGGACTGAAGTCTCTAAACGATAGGCAGAAGGGGCCATTTGTTCCGCTGAGACAGTGAAATCAGCTTTCTCTTGAAAGGAGAGCGAGAAACTAGTTTCCTCAAGCAAGGAAGGAGGGAGGTCGTATTTCTCTGTGGTGGAAACAGATGATTCAGCTTTATCGAACCTGGACGTAGAGGCCTCCGTTGTTTCTGAACAAGGTTTGGAGGTCTCTGTGCCAGAGACAGGGGAGCTGGTTTTCTCCGGGAGTAATACCGAGAGATCATGTTGCTGTGATACTGAAGAGTATGCTTTCTCGGTGGTGGAGGGAGAGTAGTCAGTCATCTTTGAGGCAACCAAAACAGATTCCCTACCCCCCGAGAGTTGAGGGGAGAGGTCAGGACTTATGAAAGGGGGAGCAGTATGGTCAGTACACCCATGCAAAGACATATCAGCATTCCACTGACTTAGAAGCAGGGGTGTTGGTATTCCCTCAAGCTTCGATCTAAGATGTTGGTATTCCATCAGGGGAAAGCAAATATTTTGGTATTCAATGGAGGGAGCAGCACAGGGGTTGACAGTCTCTGCGGGTGGAACAGATGTGTTGATATCCATTGTGGAAGGAAATAAGTCATCACTATCCTGCAAGGTGGAAAAAGATGGAGTACTCTCAGTATCCATTGACTGACCAGGACAGGAGGCACTGATCTCCAATAAGGGAGTAGTAGCCTCTGGTGCCCTAGTACACTCAGCTTCCGCTGGTTGGCCAGGACAGGAGGCACCGATCTCCAATAAGGGAGTAGTAGCCTCTGGTGCCCCAGTACAACCAGCTTCCGCTGGCTGACGAGGACAGGAGGCACTGATCTCCAATAAGGGAGTAGTAGCCTCTGGTGCCCCAGTACAGTCGGCTTCCGCTGGCTGACCAGGACAGAAGGCACCGATCCCCAATAAGGGAGTAGTAGCCACTCTTATTCCAGTACAGTCAGTTTCCGCCAAATGACCAGGACAGGAGGCACCGATCTCCAATAAGGGAGTAGTAGCCTCTGTTGCCCCAGTACAGTCAGTTTGCACTGACTGACCAGGACAGAAGGCACCGATCTCCGATAAGGGAGTAGTAGCCTCTGTTGCCCCAATACGGTCCGTTTCCGCTGACTGACCAGGACAGAAGGCACCGATCTCCAATAAGGGAGTAGTAGCCTCTGTTACCCCAGTACAGTCAGTTTGCGCTGACTGACCAGGACAGAAGGCACCGATCTCCGATAAGGGAGTAGTAGCCTCTGTTGCCCCAGTACGGTTTGTTTCCACGGACTGACCAGGACAGAAGGCACTGATCTCCAATAAGGGAGTAGTAGCCTCTGGTGCCCCAGTACAGTCAGATTCCGCCGACTGACCAGGACAGCAGGCACCGATCTTCAATAAGGGAGTAGTAGCCTCTGTTGTCCTGGTAGAGTCAGTATCCACTGAGAGCACAAGAGCGGAGGCACCGCTCACCCCTACGGATGTAGTGTCAGTTGTAATATATTTCGCTTCCACAGAGATGGCAGAAGTGGAGGCATCGTTCCTTAAGAGAGAGGCAGAAGCACTGCTATCCGCAATGGGTGTAGTAGCCCCGAATGGGAAAGGCTTGAGGACCTTACTCTTTAAAGAGGGAGCTGAAAGATCTGTTGCCCCTGGAGCTGGATCTATATATCCCGTGGTACTTGGACAAAAGTCAGTATCAGCAGCAGTTGCGGAAAGTGTATTGGAAATCTCTGAATGTGGATTAAAGAGATAGATATCAATCCCACGGGGAGATAGGGTGGTAGCATCCAGTAGGGGGGGAACAGAAGAATCAGTTATTGTCAAAAGGCATAAAGAAGTATTGTCTGATGGAGAATCAAACGGATTCACACCTACTGAAGATGCAGTTCGCCACATGGAGAGATTAGGTAGATCACTATCTGACACGGGGGAAACAGAGATGAAGGTAATCCACTCCTGGTGAAGGAGTGAACTTGGTCTTCCCACAGGAGGGCGCCAGAGATGTAAATATTTCATACGAGGATGACAAATACTGTTTTTTCCACAGGAGTCGGTATTCCCTAATTGATGAAAAGGAGAGCCTATTCCCAAGACTGAAGGATTCAAAGAGGCAGAAGGAGCACCGTCAGAATCTACAGATGCTAGGAGAGAAGGGGTGCCATCTACTAAAGAGGAAACAGAGCGGGTGGCACTGCCCGAATCAGAATAAGATAAGCGGGGATGTAAGACTGAGGTGTCCGCTCCTATCTCCAATGGGTGAAAAGGAGAGCCTATTCCCAAGACTGAAGGATTCAAAGAGGCAGAAGGAGCACCGTCAGAATCTACAGATGCTAGGAGAGAAGGGGTGCCATCTACTAAAGAGGAAACAGAGCGGGTGGCACTGCCCGAATCAGAATAAGATAAGTGGGGATGTAAGACTGAGGTGTCCGCTCCTATCTCCAATGGGTGAAAAGGAGAGCCTATTCCCAAGACTGAAGGATTCAAAGAGGCAGAAGGAGCACCGTCAGAATCTACAGATGCTAGGAGAGAAGGGGTGCCATCTACTAAAAAGGAAACAGAGCAGGTGGCACTGCCCGAATCAGAATAAGATAAGCGGGGACGTAAGACTGAGGTGTCCCCTCCAAGGGAAGGATGGCGATCAAATAAGGGTGTAGAAGAGTCTGCTTCCACTGAGGCATTAGTTGGAAGGTTTGTGTCTAATGCAGGGGCAGGCGATTGCTCCGCTTTGCTAGAGGGCAGGTAGAAGTGTACCAAGGGGGGAGGGTGGGCTGAGAGATGCCTAGAAACGGCAGTGTCTTCCGACAGTAGAGCCTCGGAGGAAGTTAATTGTGGAGTCGAGCAAGAATCTTCCCGAGGTGAGCAAACCAGGAGAGTCTTTGAGCGAAGGTTATTCTTTTCCCAATGGATTTCGTACTGAGAGCTGTAACCCGAGTTACCTGATGTGGGAGGGTTGTCGTCTTCCTCCTCAGAACGAGACGTCTGGATCCTCCATAGCGAATAGCTAAGGCGTTCCGTAAAGAATGGATCGCCGTTGATGTCCCTGGTGTCAAAGGTATTAGAAAGAACCGAGGGAGTAGTGCTGCTGGAGAATGACCGAACCGGAGGGATGAAATTGACGTAGATGGAGGAAGGACGAGAGGAAATGCTGCTTTCAGACAAAGAAGGCCTTACAGAGGAAGTGACGCCAGAAGTTGGCAAACCGCTGGTACTCGATGTGGGAGGGTTGTCGTCTTCCTCCTCAGAACGAGACGTCTGGATCCTCCATAGCGAATAGCTAAGGCGTTCCATAAAGAATGGATCGCCGTTGATGTCCCTGGTGTCAAAGGTATTAGAAAGAACCGAGGGAGTAGTGCTGCCGGAGAATGACCGAACCGGAGGGATGAAATTGGCGTAGATGGAGGAAGGACGAGAGGAAATGCTGCTTTCAGACAAAGAAGGCCTTACAGAGGAAGTGACGCCAGAAGTTGGCAAACCGCTGGTACTCTCTGTGCTGGGAGAAGGCGCGGGCTGAAAGAGAGATAGACCAGGTCTGCCAGGGTGGAGGTTGGAGTAAGAATACAGGTAGGGAGTGGTGTGCTCCGAGAGTGGAGAAGGAGGAGAGAGAGTGAAGTCAGAGATGAAAAGAGGAAGGGAGGGAATGGTGTGGACGGAGGAGGGCGAACCGGTCGTACTCTCTGAGCGGGGATAAGCATCAGATGGAGTGGGCGATGCATCGGCCTCCCCAGTGGTGAGGTTGCTGCCTATTCTAGGGTTCGTGTCACGTAAGAGCACAGCAGAGTGGTCCGCATTGGCTGCGGGGTGAGTAAAACGCTTGGGCTCTACTAAAGACGGTGAAGAAATGGGCACTCTGTCTGATTTCTCCTCCAGGGATGGCACAGCTGGGGCACTCTCTACTGGGCAGATAGTGGTGATGTCGTAGTTGGAAGGAAGAGAGATAGTGGTGGGGTCAGAGATAGAAGAAAGAGAAACAGTGGTGAGGTCAGAGATAGAAGGAAGAGAGACAGTGGTGGGGTCGGAAGGAAGAGACACAGTGGTGGGGTCGGAAGGAAGAGACAGAGACACAGTGGTGGGGTCGGAAGGAAGAGACAGAGACACAGTGGTGGGGTCGGAAGGAAGACAGACAGTGCTGAAGTCGGAGTTGTGAATCTTTGGAAGGGGACACGTTGTGTCATTCTCTGCAGGCCGAAGGGGAGTGCCATTCTCCGGGATACACGGTGTAGAGGCGTCATCAGTGGCGGAGGGCAGTATCAGGTGGTATAACAGATCGGTATTACCTAAAGGAGAGTCCGGCTTATCTGAGGCTTCCGGAGAACTCATGTTGGTCGGGATGCGAGGCGGGTTTCTTCGGGTAATGCTGCCTGGCCATGCGTGCGTGACAGGAGGGCAGGGGAAATGGATCTGAGGCACAGCGACAAAGTGCTTGGTATTTAAGCGGAAAGCCGCCTACGTCTAACAATAACCCATTGTGTCAATAACATTTAATGATGTTGCGCAGTGTCAGTCAGCAATATGGTGACCAACTGGCATGGGTGCAAATTCAGGTCGGTGAGGGTAAAAATTCAGGACAAAACTTCAGTACAAAAGGTACGTTTTACGGACACATCAAAGGAGGTCGCGTGGGTGGACGCGGACGTCACAACAGGAATTGACGTCACAAAGGTGGTTTGCCATCAGACTCATGTCCTGCCCTCACTCACCCCTTAGATGCGATTGCATCAGAGAAACCAGGTGTGAGCAGCGTTCTGAATGAGCTCCGATCTCGCCCCAGAGAGGCCAGAGTGGCTCCGTTTTCTCCAGTTATTGAGCTCCGGGTAAAATAAGTGGGGGGACGCCGTCCGCGTGGTACCCTGACTCGAGCCATGCATACATCACTTCACTCATCCATCCCTCCATCCACACTTTCACTCATCCGTCCATCCACTCTTTCACCCTATCCATCCGTACACTCATCCATCCACTCTTCCACCCAACCATCTACTCATCAATCCAACCATTTATCCACTCATTCAGCCATTAACTCTTTCACCCATCCAGCCATCCTTTCACTTATGCTTGCTGACTCAGCAAGCATAGGATCTGAGACACAACTAGAAACTGCTTGGAATTCAAGCGGAAGTTGCCACCTAACGTTGTAACAAGTTCCGATGATGTCATAAACATTTACGCATAATGTGACGCATCGCCAGCTGCAGTCAGCAAGCATAGGATCTGAGTCTTGGGCGTCAACCGAGGGTCTTTTCATATTCTAACGTGCCCCTCTTTACATCCTGTTGTGCTGCTTCAATGACACCATAGCACAGTGGTAGTCTTTGAAACGAAAGCAAAACAATTTACATCAAATGTGCACGCTACCCCCACCCCACCCCAATACCCGGACATGTTGCCATTTTAATAAAAACTGTCCGGACAGTCCACAAAAACCCGGGACTGTCCGGGGAAATCCGGGACGTCTGGTCACCCTACTATTGATCTACGTATGTATGCCTTTGTGATGAGGGGGAGCGGGCCAGGAATGTAAACACTACCCTGTAATAAATATCACCCAATTCAGTGATGTTATCTATTTTGCTAAAAAAACATTTTTGGGCATTTTTAAAGCCCTCTTCATATTTTACGCAGCGTTTGTTGCGCAGTGTAGCTACCAAATATTGTGATGCACAGGTTCGTGCTTTGTCTCTTACGCAGTGCTTGTACTTTGTAAAAAAAACAAAAGCAAAAAAAAACATATAAAAAACCAGCACCACATAAGTGCTTGATGTAGAAATAGTTCCCCCGGAGCCTTCTGCCCGTGCCGCTCAATGGCGGGGTTGCCTCATACCAAGGCTGGCTAGTCTTTATTCATCTTTCTTCCACCAATCCCCACCCTTCCGATCTGTCTCTGTGTCTCACTCACACTGGTTCTTCTTCACCCCTTCTTTCTCTGTTTGTATCTCCCTATCTTTTGCTTGCTTTTCCTTCTCTTTTTCTGCTTTTCCTCCTATTGGGTCGAAGTCTGATTATGTCAGAGTTGCTGGCCTCTGTGAGGTATCAAAACCTCCATGCATTACAGTGCTCGACAACTCTGGGCAGGCTATCTGCTGAGTTTCTGTTAGTAAAAACTGATTCCCAGAGGGAGGAATTCCTTGATGTAGTGCAACCTCCCCTCGCGAGGAAATTATATACCCAATTGAGACACGGCTGCCTGCCCATGAGGGCGTTCACTTCTAAAGGGGCCAATGCAGAAGAGGGAACCTGCCCAGTCTGTAACTGTAGCCGAGAAGATGTTGTGCATGTTATGTTCTTTTGCCCTGCGTATAGTAAAATACGAAAATGTTGGCTGATTCCCCTATGTAGAAACCTGGGACTTAGACAATATGTGCAGGCGTGTAGGGTTTTAACATATGATACCTCCCCCCTATTGTCTATGCTGTTTCCCGTTTCCTGCATGGTATGTGGCGTAGAAGGAAAGGCTTTGTTTAAGGTCAAATGGAAATAACTTGGATCAACTGTCCCCCTTTTCTTTTTTTTAAATACAATTTTTGTCAGCTAAGCCCCCTTTGATAACTTACTGTTTAATAACTTTTTATCCTCTATTCTAACTGTTATATTTATGGATTTTATTACTGTGCTTTGTATGTATTTTATCCGCACTTTTATGGTCTATGACTGAAATAAAGTTATCAAATGGTAAAATGGATTATGCCATAAAAGTCCCTGTCCCCCAAAATGAGTGCTGGTTGGCGCCCACCTCCTGCACACATTAAGCACTGCTTTTAGGGCAGGGTCTCGACCCTCCCCCTCCCTCGGGCATTTCATTGTGAAGGAAAGTGTGACTTGCACCTCTCCTCTTCGATATTGGAGATTTTCTTCAAGCAAGACTTCGCTGATGTAGGTTTTAATGAATTCCGTGAACCTGGGCACTTTGTGGTGGTTTAACGAATGCACACTTTATTGTATGTACATAGCACTTAGTACCCCCGACGAGGCTTCGATGCGCTTCAGGGCGGAACAAAAATGCCATTGTAGTGAATGTACCATCTTTTCTTGGTCCTAAAGCAAGACAACACAACTGATAGTAATCTGCGCTTTTAGACGGTATAGTTGGCCGTTGTATCGATTGAGAGTAAAAGTCTAGCACGGTTTCTCTGTTGTATTCCACTTTCTGTGAAAACATGTTCTGGGTCGACAGATGATCGCTTACTTGTAAGAGTGGGAAGCACGCCACTGAAACCTGATCACATCAGCTTTGCTCAGATGGTAGAGCGCTCGCTTAGCATGTGCGAGGTAGCGGGATGGATGCCCGCATTCTCCAAACGTATATCTTTGAAGATGAATGCAAGTGCATTTATAGATCTGCTCATTTCTGCCACTGTTGAGGTAGATGTTCTTTGGGATTTTCAGTTTAAATGTTTACGTCATTCGGAAAGCAATAGAAGCCTAGTACTGTCCAGAACGTGGAGCGATTCCTGGCTGGTAGGTATAAATAGAAGCAAAGCATCCTGTGCCTAAAAATAACGACGCATTCGTAAAACACCAGCCTGGTCTCAGTAGGGATATCTTAAAACAAGCATTTGCAATGCAATAGGAGTCGCATTTACGCAAGACCTATTGCATTGTGGGGGGGCAGGAACAACGGGAGTGATGGGCATGGCAGAAAATAGTACTCTGAGTAAAGGGGCCAGTAGCCATATATTGTATTGAATTGTAATTGCAGTTATGTAGCGCTTACTACCCCTGACGAGTCGTCAAAGCGCTTTTTCAGTGAGCAGCATGCTACTCCGGGACCCATAGAGGATTAGTGTTGAATAAGTATAGTGAAACATGCAAGTACATTTTAAGTGGTGGATAGGTTAGTCAATTATAGGTTAGTCAGCTATCTGGATTTGGAAAGATAGCAGAATCTTGAAGCACGCTGCTCCGGAAACTCATAAAGGATTAGTGCTGAATTAGTATGGTGAAATATGAAAGTAATTCGAGTGGTGGATATTAGTCAGTTATTTGGAGTGAGAAGGGTAGCGGAGGGATAAAAGGAAAGAAAGGATTGCATTCATGTAGCACCTGTTACCCCTGATGGGTGTTGAAGTCCTTTTCTAGCTAGTAGGACGCTACTCTGGTACCCATAAAGGATTAGTGTAGGGATACAAATGACAACATGGCCGTCATATGGAAGGACTAACAGGCCTATAAACCAATGAAAGGCAGCATTTAGTAAAGGACAAAGACACAAGGCAATGAAAAAGATTGTAGGGGAGTGGGCGTGGCTTCTCTCCCCTACTCAACTACCCCAGATCAACCCCAGAGCAGCGCTTGCACGCTGGCTCAGGGCTCAACCTTAAAAAATAATGGTACTTAAATTATTTCAACGTGTCCTCAGGGGAAGTAAGCTCTATATAAATGAAATTTGCTTCGTTTAAATACTGGGAAAGACTAACACATCTGATATTCTTACAGTGCAAGCACATCTTCTAAACAGGGACTGAACAAAGTGAAAAGCTGCCTCTCAAGTATGTGTGAAGTGGTAACAAGGTGTGAGCCTTTATTTCCCCTCCACTTCATTTGCACCAGGTGTGAGGTTCCTGACTGCTCCCAGCCCAGAGACTGGATCAAAAGGAGGCCTGATGACTCCTCGGATTTAGCCTTTGTTATGGGCCCAGCAGGAGTCTTAAATGTCCCCGCATGCATGTTGTTGCTTGTTGCAGATGGAAAGCAGACAACGTGCAGGCGTTGCTGAAAGTGTCCTGGTGTTTGGAAATTACACCGGGACGAGTTCAGCACATTTTTAAGTGGGACCCAAATTCTTGGCAGGGTGGACAGTGTTCACCCTGTGAAAAAAGTGGGTGGACGTCATCCACCCGCGTGTACCCCCGACTCGTGCCCTGCAAATGTTAATTAGTCAAATCGTGTTCCAAACTGTAAATGACATACGACTTAAGGCCGGTGTTGTGTAATATCTGGAATCCCTTCGGGTTCGTGTATCCCCTACTCTTCGGCTGACTTCAGAGCTTTGCCCTATTGTCCAGCTCGGACAGTTCTTCTGTAGCCATGCCCACTCAATCCTGCCTGAGCAGGACTATATACAAAATACATATCCTTCTTCCTGCTCCAGTTTGTGCAACAGCAGGGAAGGTGTTGGATTGTAAATCCAACACCTCTGCCCCCTACAGCAAGTCGTTGTAATTACTTGCAATGTAATGGATGGCGTTGTAACAACGCAGTCTTTGTAACGACCGCGTTGTAATAGCATGGGATGTGAAGCATGCAATCTAAAGGCTGTTTTCCCTATGGGCCATGCTTTACGTTCTCTCTTGTCTTTTCTATAAATCTTATTTAGTAAATGAAATATCTCAGAGTGTACGTAGCTTCACTAAGCAAAGAATGTTTCAGTCTTGTAGTGCAAAAAATAGGTAATTTGACACCCCAACTCCTATTAGAGTTTTGATTTCAGGAAAGGCATTTTATTTAGTTTAAGGCAAAGTATAAGCAAATATGGAATAAACAAACTGTCCAACTGACACAGGCATTCCATATCCATAGCAGTAAACTTCTGGAGTTCTGTTTGCTTTTGAATTAACAATAACTTTTCTTAGTGCCTGGTTGCTGCATGAACATACGTGCAACATGAAAGTAAAGTTAAACTCTGTAAACTATAAAATGCATATTTGAAAGCACACTAGTGTAGATGTCTCAAGGTCAATTACTGTTAGAAATAAAGATATTCAATATATATATATATATATATAAGCGGACTCTGGGAGTGAAAATTCAAAACATAGAAATTAAAAAAGAAGCAAATCAGGGTATACAGCAGCTATCATACATTATATATTTAGATATGTAAATTATTTTTTGTTGTGCAACATACTGAATTGAATACACCAAGCACCGAGATACACTGCTCACTGGGTCACCCTTATTCCTTATATTGAGGTGTGTTTAGTAATCGTTAAACTACAGACAGCTGAGAAAATATATTTTCTGCTTGCGATTTGTGGGTATTCAAGTTGGAATCCCACTCGCCTTCATCTTTCTGAAGCCAATAAAGGGAGTGCATTTTGGGTTGCATAATAGTCTCACTCAGGCGCGCAACACCCATAGAGCTAAAAGGGCACTGCACTAACACTGCTCACCATACAGTCACTCCATTCACCCGTCTCCTACCCTGCACTCACACTAGCACACCACTCACCCTGCACACACATAACACTGTTATATGTTATGTTATATGTTATATGGGTATTTATTACGCGCACGACTACTCTTGAGTATCCTGGCGCGAATCATAACCACAGAGAAATCCCAGAGAAAGCACAGCATTATATTAGTAAGCTTGATTGAAAAGGTGAGTTTTAAGCAGCTTTTTAATGCAGCTAAGGTCTCTGGTGTCCCTGAGAGTGAACAGATGGGCATTCCAGAGGGTAGCTGTTTTAACCGAAAATGATAGGCTGCCCAGTCTAGAGCGCTTGAAGCGCGATATAACCAGCCTGCGTTGAGAAGCCGACCTGAGATGTCGACTGGGCACATGAAAGGTCACACTTTTCTTAAGATACGTCGGGCCAGTATCATGTAGGGCTCGATGATTGAGAACGAGAGCCTTGAATTGCACTCTTTGGGCCACCGGCAGCCAATGGAGTGCGGCCAGTTGTGATCTTATGCTGATGCGTCTAGGGATGCCCAGCAGAAGTCTGGCCGCTGCATTTTGGATAAGCTGCAGTTTGTTTGACAAAAAGGAGGGGGTGCCCAGGTAGAGAGCATTGGCGTAGTCTAGGCGGGACAGTATCAAGGCTCTGGCAACCGTTTCTTTAGCCGGCTGGGGCAAGAGAGGGAAAAATCTGCCTAGGGATTTAAGGGTCCCAAAGCAGGCACCCGTCAGTCTTTTAATCTGCTCTGTGTGTTCCTGGCCATAATCTGACTCCCATTGCAAGGACAACCTGCTGCCTGCATACAACGCTGACCTTTCGCGACACCCGCTTCGCGGGTGCCGCTCATCACCTGCCTGCCTCCGTTCTCCCTGGTGTGAGCGCCCACAGTCGGTGGTAAGCCATCTTCGCTCCCAGGTTGAGTACAGCGGAGGTCAAGAGAGCGGCAAGCCTACCGGGGGACTGCGAGTACCAGCAGCCTTAGCTCACCACAGCTGCTGCCTCTTCCCCCGGCGGCCACGCCCCCAGCCTTCGGCCTCTTGAAGCGCTGAGCTGCGCACACAGAGTGGTGTGTTCCTGGCCATAATCTGACTCCCATTGCAAGGACAACCTGCTGCCTGCATACAACGCTGACCTTTCGCGACACCCGCTTCGCGGGTGCCGCTCATCACCTGCCTGCCTCCGTTCTCCCTGGTGTGAGCGCCCACAGTCGGTGGTAAGCCATCTTCGCTCCCAGGTTGAGTACAGCGGAGGTCAAGAGAGCGGCAAGCCTACCGGGGGACTGCGAGTACCAACAGCCTTAGCTCACCACAGCTGCTGCCTCTTCCCCCGGCGGCCACGCCCCCAGCCTTCGGCCTCTTGAAGCGCTGAGCTGCGCACACAGAGTGGTGTGTTCCTGGCCATAATCTGACTCCCATTGCAAGGACAACCTGCTGCCTGCATACAACGCTGACCTTTCGCGACACCCGCTTCGCGGGTGCCGCTCATCACCTGCCTGCCTCCGTTCTCCCTGGTGTGAGCGCCCACAGTCGGTGGTAAGCCATCTTCGCTCCCAGGTTGAGTACAGCGGAGGTCAAGAGAGCGGCAAGCCTACCAGGGGACTGCGAGTACCAGCAGCCTTAGCTCACCACAGCTGCTGCCTCTTCCCCCGGCGGCCACGCCCCCAGCCTTCGGCCTCTTGAAGCGCTGAGCTGCGCACACAGAGTGGTGTGTTCCTGGCCATAATCTGACTCCCATTGCAAGGACAACCTGCTGCCTGCATACAACGCTGACCTTTCGCGACACCCGCTTCACGGGTGCCGCTCATCACCTGCCTGCCTCCGTTCTCCCTGGTGTGAGCGCCCACAGTCGGTGGTAAGCCATCTTCGCTCCCAGGTTGAGTACAGCGGAGGTCAAGAGAGCGGCAAGCCTACCGGGGGACTGCGAGTACCAGCAGCCTTAGCTCACCACAGCTGCTGCCTCTTCCCCCGGCGGCCACGCCCCCAGCCTTCGGCCTCTTGAAGCGCTGAGCTGCGCACACAGAGTGGTGTGTTCCTGGCCATAATCTGACTCCCATTGCAAGGACAACCTGCTGCCTGCATACAACGCTGACCTTTCGCGACACCCGCTTCACGGGTGCCGCTCATCACCTGCCTGCCTCCGTTCTCCCTGGTGTGAGCGCCCACAGTCGGTGGTAAGCCATCTTCGCTCCCAGGTTGAGTACAGCGGAGGTCAAGAGAGCGGCAAGCCTACCGGGGGACTGCGAGTACCAGCAGCCTTAGCTCACCACAGCTGCTGCCTCTTCCCCCGGCGGCCACGCCCCCAGCCTTCTAGCGTAAAGGAAGAGGGGCCCATCCCGCAACGCGGGACGCAGGCCGGGGCGAAGACCGGGCAAAGAGCGGGCCGTTTGAGGCCGTTCGAGATCGTGAGAGTCCGGTCCGGCCCATATCCCTAAGCATTACACACTGGTCATCCCGACACAGATAACCATCATCTCTTTGACCTCTACAATAACCCTGTCAGACAGCTTAGAAAGATCTCCTAGCAACATATCACGGAAAAATGAATACGAGATCTAGCAAGCAGAAAAAATCTAAAAAGGACGGGATAGGAGAAAAACTGTTAGGTCCAATGGATGACTTTCTAGCTAAAGCAAATTCCTTCATAGACCAAAGCATAAGTCTAATGGAGGGAAGAGTTTCATCCGAACTTGCAATAGCACGCCGCTCCTCAATGGGGCTACTAGCAACCGCAAGAACCCCAGAACTACAGTCAGCGCCAAACCAAACCTCGGCGACTGCAAATAGACTCAGCCTTCCAAATAATGTAAACCTTTCAGCTTCTCAACTATCCATAACTTTTACAGAGAGCGACTTAGAGAAAACCCCTGACATCTTCCCTGACCCAACCCCAGAAGAAATAAGGCAAAAGAGAGGGATTCGGGAGGGCGCCATAAAGAAAAGGAAAACTAGGAAAACCCCAGAGCATACTGAAAATCTCAAACCGTCCGAACACATAGTTTTGGTCGGTGATACAAATCCGGCAACTCTATCCCACCCCACGGTTCCCCCAAACAATAATATTGTAACAATCCATCATGTACCACAAGATTTCCAAGACTCCTTAATACCAGAACCCCTTATACCACACCAATCAGGCAGAGACAGGGAATCAGCGAGGCTAATTAAGGAGATAGCCTCCCTCCTAAATTCCTACATTCGCCCGTTAGAAACCAGACTCAGCAATATTGAGAGCCAATTAATAAAAATCTCTGGCTCCTTCAAACCTATACTCCTACAACCCCAGCCTAAACCAGCCCCAAATCCCACGACCACACTTCCCGTACATAAGAAACCCGCAACTTTACCTCCACCACAGACCAAAAAACAAATTGCAGTAAAAGTTCCCACAGTAACAAACCCTCCCACTGCACAAAAAACAATCCCAAAGCCTCTGACCATTCCCTCGCAAACCAATTCCCACCCGACACCAACAGTAAATACCCCAAAAATAAATACAACTGTTCCTAAAACTCCCGCTACAACAAATGCAAATGCTCCAAAAACAAAAGGTCAACAGGGGGGGATTACTGACCACAGACCTATTTTAAACTTGCCCCCTGAGGCATCCCCATTTGTGGTAGTTATGACGGGGGTCCCCGAACTTACAGGTGAGGGGACAGAACCTAACTGGTCGTTAAAGAACAAAGTCCAGTATTGGTTGAATACAAATCGCCCCGTCCCGCCACCCTGGAAAAGCAAAATAGCATCAGTATCCCGTACCTCGTGGGTAGGTCACAGGAAAAAAAACATCCGGGGGGATTGCATAGTTATCACGTTTGAGGACCCCAGTATAGCCGATTATATCTGCTCCTGGGAATACAATAACTCCTCAGGAGGGATTGCAACAAGATCTCTGTCGTATTTTTATCCAAAAAGGTTTAACAATAACAACTACCTACGTGATAATGATAACATCTGGCGGAAACCAATCCCACAGCCATGGGAGCTAGACTTTACTGGTCCCAAACTACCACCACAACTTAATGACCCGAATAACTCCTGGTGGCCAGTAAATCAGAACCATCAGCAGAGAGAGGCCCCATGGCAGCTCATCGGCCCACAAAATAGATTCAGAAACTGGGAACAATGGGAGAGACCACCCCACCAACCTTATGGACCCAGTTACAGAGATAACATCTACGGACAAAATTGGATGGGCATACCAACCTCGAACAGGTTTAGCGGCTTGGAAATGGTCGATTGACCAACAATTATACCCCCGGAGCCCCCACAAACAACTGTGACCTCCCCCGTCCTTATCACAGTCCCCCCACAAATGGAAAACATAGCTTCAGAAAATATGTCCACCCAGCTTTCTGTGATCTTCTGGAACGTGGCCGGCCTCCGAAACAAGATCGAGGATGGTACGGCCGCTGGCTTCCTAAAGGACACTCAAATCATTTGCCTACAAGAAACCTGGGCAACGGCGTCCCTCCACCTTGTAGGGTACAGGACTTTTACATCCCCCGCCCTTCCCAGCATTTCAGGCAGACCAAAAGGGGGTCTGGTAATCTACCTGGCAAATACAATCCCAGATATGAAGATTCTCAAGGTAGATTTACTATCGAACTTCCAGATCCTCACTGTCATGCTGGGGAAAAAACTCTCTATTTCTATAATCAACATATACAATAATTTGGAGGACGAAAACTTTTTGCGTATTCTTTCTATAATTCAGGAAAAAATAACCGAACACTGTCATTCTAAACAGAAAACGGAAAATGCCCACATATTATGGGGAGGAGATTTTAACCTACATCCTTGCCCCAACAACGATACCTGTGGTCTGGTGGACGAGCACGACAACCCCTTAGTCCACTTTATCCACTCAGGAGCAGGGACAGCCATGAATAAAATACTGTCTGATTTGGATTTGCAAATTTTAAATCCTATCCATCAACCAAATAACACACTGGAACCAACGTACAGAGGAAGGGGCCATAAGACTACCGTGGACTATGTAATAGGCACAGAAGCTTTGAAAGCCCAAACTAACAATTTCAAAATGTTGGAAAACAACCTCAGCGACCATTCCGCCATAAGCCTAAACCTAGAAATAAACCAACCAATAACATTGATGACAACCATGGCATCCGCACTAACCCAGAATCGGCTTGAATTGGGCAAAAGGAACGGATTTACCATAAGATGGGAAAAAGTGGACCCTAACATCTTGACAAAGCAATTAATAACATCTGCATATGATAACATAATGATCTGTCTCGATCCCTGTGCGGAACCAAAACAAATTTTGGAAAACTTCAACATTATAATAGAACAAATTAAAAACTTTTTAACTAAAACATCTAACCGAAATAGTTCCGCAGGATGGTTTAACCGAGACTGTACCAAAGCGCATACTAATCTGAGGAAAGCTCTCGGAAAACCAAACAGAGACAAGTTAAATATCCAATCACTTCGACGGGAGTATAACTCCGTCAGAAAAACAAGGAAAAAAGAGCTTAAACAATCCTTGTGGAATGCTTTGCACCGGAGTGCACTCACGAAAGACAGCCAGGCATTCTGGAAAATAGTTAAAACCCCATTCCTAACCGATTCCAACGGCCCAAAAATCGACGTGGCTATTGATGAGGACACGTGGGTGAATTATTTCTCGAAAATCTTCAACTTGACATCTAGCACTGAAGAATCCCAGTATACCACCACTGTAGTAACCTATCCTATACCACTGGAAGTGGATTTGCAGGACTTTGAACTGGCGCTATCCCTAAGCAAGACCAAGAAAGCCCCCGGCCCTGATGGGGTCCCAGCCGATCTATTCAAACATCTTCCTGACCTCTGGGTACCAATAATTACAAGAGTTTGCATGGCAACAACCAAACTTGGTCTGTTAGATTCATGGTCCTCCTCTACCATGGTACCAATTTTTAAGAAGGGGGACCGACAAGATCCTAAATGCTATCGACCAATATCGCTTCTTGACTCTTTGGGCAAAGTTGTGGGCCGAGTCCTCCTTGAAAAACTACAAGACTGGGCAGAAGATAAAAAGATCCTCTCGGACCTGCAGTTCGGGTTCAGAGAGGGTTTTGGAACTATCGAACAGGCCTTAAATCTAAGCTTGTTAACATCAAAGTACACCCACGCCAAACCTGGTGCCATCTACATGGTTTATGTAGATTTCTCCTCCACATTCGACTGTGTCTCGCATGCTAAGCTTTGGTCACTGCTGAGCGAAATGGGGGTAGATCCCCCTCTTCTGGACTTTTTAAGAGAGCTGTACAGTGAAGCCACGGCGAAAGTGAGGTTTGGGACAAGAGGCGAACTAACGAGGCCATTCAAAATAGAGCGGGGAGTGAGGCAAGGCTGTGTTTTGGCCCCCTTCCTCTTCTCCTTGTACACCAATGGATTAGAAGAGACCATGTTGAGAGGAGGAAGGGACCTCCCTAGAGCAAAAGACCGCCTGATCCCCGCCCTATTATACGCGGACGACGCTGTCATGCTAGCGCGTACCCCCATTGAACTGCAGAAGTCCTTATCTAAATATGCAGATTTCATGGGTGCTCTGGACTTGCACATCAACATTAAAAAAACTTTCGTCATGGTGGTCGGTGGACCAAGAAAAGCTCCTAAATCCATTTACTTGAAAAAACAAAAAATAGAAAAGACCTCACAATATCCCTATCTAGGGGTTATGATTGATGACGCCCTAAATTGGAAAGCGGCGGTTGAGGCTAGGAGACATTTATTCAAACGTGCAATTATGGCATTAATGAAATTCTCAAACAAACTTGGGAAAAAACCCCAGGTAGAACTACTACAGATCTATGCTGCGAAATGCCAATCCATCGCATTATACGGCGCAGGGATCTGGGGTCATACTCCTACTGGCTCTATTCAAACAGAGGAAAACATTTTCATAAGATTCCTTCTATCAACACCACGAGGCACCTCCACCTATGCCTCACACATAGAACTGGGAATATCATACATTGAGGATTTAATTAAAATCCAACCTCTTTTACTTTGGAGGCGAGTCTGGCTGTCGGAATAGAATACTCTGACCAAAAACATCGTACAGGACATTATGGAGTTGGACCACGCCCACAAAATAGCTTGGCTCTCCTATGTAAGACACTTCCTTTCCGACATGGGTCTACAACAATATTATTATAAACCAGAAGACCTAAAAGACATATCCAAAAAAGAACTGAAACAGACTGCATTGAGCCATTTGGAATCTTTGAGACTGTCTTCATTGATCTCAAAAAAATCTACCATGCATGCGATTTTAACACAGCAGTCTCCAAAAATCCAGCTCTATTTGACTTTAGAGATCACCGCATACGAAAAAATGCTTTTAACAAGGTTCAGAATGAACCTCTTCTTCAGACTTGTGACATTTCCGGAAAAAAATAACTGGAAAACTCAGCTGGACCTGTGTCCTTGCGATGATCTTTCTCAACAGTCCACCATGCATACAATATTGTTTTGCAAGTTCTTCCACACCCACCGAAAAATATGGCTTATCCCCTTACTAAAAAAATGGGGTTATAGACAGTGTCGTCCAGCTATGCTAGCACTTCAATCTCTGGACTCTGAAACCATTGTGTACCATGTGTTGAACTTTTTAAAGTGCATTATGAGACACAGAAACAATCTTTAAACTAAAAAGATAATTCTATATGTCACGTAAATTCTAGGCACTTTCTCTTCTTTTAAATGCATATTCAACTGCAAATTTTTACTGTGAATGTTTGAATGTCATTTTTTATGGTTTTGCAAATGCTAAAAAACCGAATAAAGATTATTATTATTAATCTGCTCTGCAAATCGCAGATCTTCATTAAACCAAATGCCCAGGTTCCTGGCAGGGCCCCACTCAGAGAGAGGACGGGGGAAATCGGGAGGCCAAACCAATTCAATAAATTGGTTAGGGAAGTGACCATATAGTATAATTTCCGATTTTCCCTCGTTGCATTTAAGCCTGGCCTGTGCCAACCAAGTGAATACGGCCGTCAGACACCTTTGTGCTGCGGCCGTTTCAAATTGTGTTTTACCCCAAGTGAACAAGAGCTGGGTGTCATCGGCGTAAGCCATAATTTTTGCACCCAGCTTCTCAGCCAGATAGATCAAAGGGGTCATATAGATGTTGAAAAGAAGTGGGCTCAATGCTGAGCCCTGTGGGACCCCCGTCTGAACTAACCTGGCCGAGGAAGAATGAGGGGGCATCCAAACTTGCTGATACCATGAGTCCAAGAAGGACTCCAGCCAGGACCATGCAGCCCCAGTGAGGCCGATGTCTGTGAGGTGAGCCAAAAAGAGTTGATGAGGGACCGTATCAAAGGCGGCAGAGAGGTCCAATAAAATTAGTACCGCTCTGCCGCCCCCGTCCGTACAATCCCTGATGGCTTCCACCACCTCGACCAAGGCTGTCTCTGTGCTAAAGGAGGCCCTAAAGCCCGACTGGACTGGGTGAAGTGCCCCAGATTCTTCAACAAAGGCGCTAAGCTGACGAAAGATCACCTTTTCGCAGACTTTCGCCAATGCCGGGAGCAGAGAAATGGGGCGATAGTTTGCTGCGACAAGAGGATCTGCTGAAGGCTTTTTTAAGAGGGGCAGAAGTTTTGCTTGCTTCCACTGTCTAGGTACCGTTGCCGATTGCATTGACCAGTTCACCATGGCTGTAACTTCTGTCACTACACAGTCCGCTATTCCAGCCAAAACTCTTGCCGGACAAGGGTCCGCGGGGGAACCTGATTTGAGAGCCTTCAGCAGAGCAAGAATGTCTGTTTGATCGGCCTTAGTAAATTTGGCCAGGCAATTGCTCGAGAGAGTACCTGGCGCCTCTGCTAGCGGAAGAGTGGCAGCTGCACTTAAGGCAAATCCCTCTTCAATTAGCTTAATTTTGTTAATGAAAAAGGATGAGATCTCCTCACACCAGTCTGCGGAAACCGGAATCTTTTTTTTTCCGCTAGAGGTGACAGAAAGCTTTGGACTATAGAGATCTCCTTATCATTATTCTCTGCCTTTAGAATTCTAGTTGCAAAGTAAGCGCCTTTTGCAGTCTTAATTGCAGAATAGTATTCTCTTTGGACTAGGCGGAGGTTGGCTTTGGCTTGAGGAGAGTAAGCAACCCTCCAACGCCGCTCAGATTTTTTACATGCTCTTTTTAGCTCTCCAAGCACTGGTGAATACCAGGGTTGAGATGGCAGACCGCGACAGTGGTTTTGCGGGGCTGGTTTAGAGGTAGCCTCTACACTTCGGCTAATCCAGGCATTAAAGAGGTCAACTTGGCCCTCTAAATCACTAGCGAGAGCCATCTGGGAGTGCGTAAGGGTTTCAACCAACCCAGGGATATTAATTTTCCGTGCTTGGGGGCCCACCGGGGGGAAGAGTAGAGAGATGATAATGCCACTGGCCAGGAGAAGTGAATTACCGCATGGTCGGACCAGATAACCGGCTGGGGATCTTTAAGAGCCAGTGTAAAGTTGGAGCATATCAGGTCCAACATATGTCCGCGGGAGTGTGTAGGTTTGGCAACCCACTGTGTTAAGTGTGTTATGCCTAGAAGGTCTTGAAGAGCCAGCACATCTGGAGAGCCAGGTGCATCCCAGTGAATGTTAAAATCACCGAGAAGGAGAAATTTCGGAAAGCGTAAGACGCGTTCCGCTAATGCCTCTCCTAAAGATCTCCCTAAGAAGGATTCTATTGCCTTGAGCAGTGACTGTAAGCTTAGACAGGTAGCAAAGATGTGTACTATCCCAGCATCTGCGCTGCTACACCGAGGGCAAGTAGTACCAGATGTGCCCCCCATTGTGCAATCCTAGTCGGCGTATAATATAATGAGTATATTGTTTTGTAGTGCTGGGCCTGGAGTGCAGCAGAACAGAAAATGCTCCTTCCCATTTCTAGTGAGAGGTGGAAGCTGTCCTGCCCAACACTGAGTCTCTCGGCCCACTTGCTTTCATATTTTCCTAGATCATTCTCTCTGCTTGCTATCAATTCTGCATATATTTGTTTAATCGTACAGTTTCCTCTGCCTTCAATGAGTTCCAGAATTGCATTTTTGCCAAACCCAGCTGGGCCCCCTTTTTTAGACATCAAGAAACTCCTAACTTGTAAATATTTGTAAAAGCTCTTTGTATCCACACCGTACAACTGCTGGATATCAGAGAATTTACAGATTCCATGCGAGCCCATGAGGTCCCCAATTTTCACCACTCAACGCCACCCCCAATCTAAAAAGACAGAGTCTGCGAAGATTGCTGTAGGAAGGAAATTATCTCCATACAACCGTGTATATGCATTATATCTCCCAAGGCCACTCTTCTTCCTGAATGCTGACCATATCTTATATGCAGCCATCAGGGTATTGAACTTAGTTCTCTTGAAATATCTAGGGTCTGTGTATTTCAGAAAAACATTGAGTGCCCCCCCCCCTAACAGTATTGAATATATAGTAGTAGAACCTGAGTATCCTCCGCCTCCGCTATACCTCCCCCTATAAGCCCAGACATGTACTGCAAAGCTGCTGCCCAGTGGTACATTTTAAAATCAGGGACAGCCCAGCCACCTCGGTCTCTAGGGAGTGCCATATATCGTAAAGCCCGCCTCGTCTTGCCGTGTGCCCATATAAATCTATTTGACATCTGCTCTAGGGTAGTGTACCACTTTACCTCAAATATTAGTTGGATTGCCCTAAATATGTATAAAAACATTGGCAGCAGGATCATTTTTATAACATTAGTCCGACCTACTATAGAGAGGGAAGGTTATGAAGTATATCAAGACCTTTTTTTGCCTTGTTAATTATAGGCTCTATATTCCTAGCCACTACATTATCCAAGTCTGCTGATATATTGATCCCCAGGTATACCCCAGTTTCCACTACATGACTATCAGAGCAAGCCACCTTATTATTTTTGATCATTTGTGTCTTAGGGCCATTAAGGGCGTATCCAGATACTCGGACAAACTTCGCAGCCTCCCCTCGACTTCCCTTATAGCCTCTGTAAGGGCTGGAGTGATGACTGCCACGTCGTCAGCATATGCGAGTATTTTACACTCACCACCCATGGTCTTTACAGACAGGGTCCTCCTATTGACTTCGAATCTATGAAGCAGGGGACCTATGACCAACGCAAAAAGCAGTGGAGAACACGGACACCCCTGCCTTGTACCTTGCTTGATTTCTAAAATCTTCGTGTATTCTGTATTTACAGTGACGTGCACTGTGGGTTCCAAATATAAGGCCTGAATAGCCTGTATGTAGTCATCACCAATACCTGCCCATCTTAGAGAAGACCAGAGATAGTCCAAGGAGACCTGGTCAAATGCTTTCTCAGCATCCAGCAACATAACAGACATCGGGTCTCCTGAGACCTCTGTGGCATCAAATAAGGTGATAACTCTACGAATGTGTTGGGTCGTCCCTCTTCCTGGGATGAATCCATGTTGTGATTCACTAACCAGTGTACCTATCTATGTACTAGAAAAGATCTTTGCGTCTGCGTTCATCAATGTTATTGGCCTATAAGACCCAGGGTCTGTCGGAGATTTCCCTTTTTTTAGAATGATAACAATTTCGGCTCCCGCCCAAGTCTTTGGAGTAGAACATACTCTTTGGGCCTGTTTTCAATGTTTCAATCAGATCCTTAGAGATTTCTTCCTGAAAAGTTTTATAGAACTCAATGGGGATCTGGTCCAGTCCTGCGGCTTTACCTGATGGCAAGCCCGCTAGGGCAGCCATAATCTCTTCCTCCACCACAGGTGAATCAAGCTCTTCTCTGCTCTCGTGCGAGAGAGGTGGGGGAGGTTTATTCGCCAGATAAGCTTGGATTTTCAAGGGGTCTTTTAGTTGTTCTTCATTGTATAGTTTGGTGTAGAACTGTCTGAACACCTCACAAATCTCACTTGAGTCCGTAATCATGTGCCCAGAACTGTCCATAATCACTTCGATCTCACCAAGAGCAGCTTTTTGCCTTGTTCGAGCTGCTAAGGTTTGACCCACCCGTTCGCTACATTCATAACAGTGCTCCTCCTTGCTACGTACATGGCGGCCACCTTGCTAGCAATATTTTCCTTTGCCGCCGCCTTCGCCCTCGCCACTTTGATCAAAATCTCTTCTAAGGGCGTGCCTGCAGATGAAAGTGCCACTAGTTCCTTCTCAGCCTCCACTAAGGTCTTAGTCAACTCTATTGACCTTGCCTGCTGCTGCCTTTGTCTAAATAAACTAAAACTCAAAGTTTCACCACAGACTCCTGCCTTAAAGGCATCCCAGGTAAATCCTGAGGCGGTACTACCCCTGTTAAAATTCCAGTAACCTTTAATCCAGTTTTTCATGTGCAGCACATAGCTACTGTCTTTTAATAGTCCACCCTCAAAAGTCCACTTGCGCGCAGGCCTGGTTCTTGTTTTTGTTATCTAAGGAGAAAACTAAGGGATTGTGGTCTGATATGAAACAGGGTAGTTTTTCAATCTGGGAGTTTGCTGTCAAACTGTTAGAAATCAAAAAATAATCTAACCTAACGCAAACTTTGTGGGGAGCCGAGTAATAGGAAGTCCCAACAACGTCTCGGGGCTTTAGTTTAGACCATACATCTACTAATGCGTTATTTCTTGCCAGACTTAAAATTGCCAGACATACCTTCTTCTTACGCGCCTGATATTTGTCTGTTGGCTCCAGGCCGAGTCCTCCTACACCATTGATATTAAAATTACCACAGAGAATCACATAGGGGGCCCACGCCGATAGCTCTAAATCTAAAAAGGAAAAAATCTCCGGATCGTCCTCCATATAGCCATAGATGGATCCTAGCGTGACCCAACCGCCATTAATCATGCATTCTATTCAAACCCACCTTCCCAATTGATCCTCAAGTTTCTTCCAAATTGGGACATCCTTATATTTGGAGAGAATTGCCACTCCTCTAGTTTTAGTACCCTGCTTTGAATGAGCCAGCACGTGATAGCCTAATTGCTCCAGCAAGAACCCCTTATTTCCTTCAATGTGTGTCTCCTGTAGGCAGATAAAGTCTGCCCGCGAGGCTCTTAAAATCGCTGCGACTAGCTGCCTCTTAAGCTGCTCATTCAGACCATTCACGTTAATAGTGATTATTCGTGTATACATCAGGGTATGTCTAGTGATTGTCCTAACCGGCCATCCGATCAAACATTAATCAAGTTTCTACTATTGCATTCAAGGCCTACAGTGTCCCCTGCTACCTCTTTGTTCTGTGTGTTACTTAGTGTGTTGTGTCTATATACCCAGGAATGCCCTACTGTGCTGTTCCCTGCCACCCTCTCCCCCCTGCTCCCCCTACTCCCCCCTCCCTCAGACCCCCCCACCCTTACGGGCAAATAGGTCAACCATGACCTATGTGCGGCAGCTGTATGCCCTCAGAATGTCGCACCGCCTTCCCCCCCTCTTTATATTCCAAATTACTGCCAATATACTGATGCACTAGTCACACATTCAATACAATACTATACTGGGCTTGAAAGCTAAACTCCTGGTCTTATTTAGGTAATTGTTCGGGTCAATTACCGCATTCCATCAGTAGCCCCCTTTAGAGCATTCTTTTCTTTTAGCTCCGTCAGGTATGCCTGGGCCTTTATCTCTGAAAAGAACATCCTTACTTGCCCATTCACCAACACTTTCAGGCGAGACGGAAATAACAAAAAAACTCATGTCCCAAAGATTGAAAAGCCGGGATCATTTGCCTTAAGCGCCACCTTCTCTCTACAGTCGCGTGGCAGAAGTCTGGGCGGGCAAAGAATGTTATACCCTCAGCAGACCTCTTTGCCTCTGGTCTTGCCCTGTCCATAATCTCCTGCCTAAGGAGGTAATTCCCTATATAGACAAGAATAGCTCTAGGTTTGGTATTTGATGCTGCTACATATCCCTTCCACTGGGACAAAGGGAATCTATGTACCCATTGGACCTTACTCTCCCAATTCCATGCTGATAGCTCAGGAAAGGCACCTTTTAGTAAGGAGACAACAAAAGAACGGATATCGATGGGGAGGAGCCAAGATGGCGACCTGATCGGACGTGTAGTCCCTCGGCTCTGGAGACCGTCTCCTTCGCGACTATCCTGCCGGCGATCCTGTTTTTAGAAGCCACGACGTGGAAGCCGATGTGCCCAGGCACCCTGCGGTGTAATCCTGAGGCTTGTGACTTTTTGCAGGAGGGAGCGATGTCGGACTGAAGTTTGCGGCCCGCAGCGGACCCGAGTCCGGGGCCTCGAGTGGATGCTGGGGCCGGCTGCCGGGTGATCAACAACGGGCGTCAGACGCGGCTTTGACCCGGTCGGATCATCTTCGACAAACGCGGCCGACTTTGGAGCGTGAGCTTCCTTGGACTGCAGGTACTGCGTTGGTTGTGCCTGGTGAATTATTTGCGGAGATTGCATGAGTGCAGATATCCACATTGCGACTGCAGACGAAGGCTTGCACACTACCCTGCTGGCAGCGGGAGGCCCCCGATCTTTCTACCCCCCTCGATGACGGGCGGAGCGGCTCACTTTTGGGGCGCTGCTTACGGCCTCTTTTGGACCTGCTTACTGCCTTTCCTAGAGCTGCACGCCAATACTAGCGGCCTTGCATTAATTGAGGTCTTCATCAGTGGTGTTTACGAAGTGCACAATGGAGGGCGGATTCGGAGAGACTGTGACATGGTGCTCTGGTGGATGTGTGGTGCGCAGCAATTTGACTGGGGAGGCACATGTAACTGCTCGGGGATATGGAGAACTATTGGCGGCTATTGTCTCCCTTCACTCCGAAGTGCTACACTCTGCTAAAATCCTGATCGACAAGGTGGATGATCTAACAAGTGCTCGTGGAGGCTCTAAAATGGCCGCCTCGTTAGACAGTAGCGAAATTCTTTGTTCTTTGTCTGACCGCAACAAGATGGCGGCGTTGCGTAGCGGTGCCTGCCCAGCGACCCCAGACCCCGAGATGCCTCTTGCTGCTGCTGTTTATTGCCCTGGCCGAAATGGAAAGTGCGGTCTGCAATTACGGCGAGTGTCCTACTCCAGCACTATGTCCCCATCTACCCGGAGATCGCTCCAGGAGGGGCCTGACAATGGGATTTTCATCCTTGGATCGACCTTGCTGTGCACCACTGGTGTGGGGTACTCCTGGCCCAGCTGGTTCTCATTGACCTTGTATGTACGGGACATGGTTGTGTGCTCCAGACGATGTTTCCCGTTTGGACTACCGTGTACATCTCCCGGGCTCCTCTGGGTTTCCGTGGTTAGCAGCGGAGGCGGAGAAAGAACGGGACAGGGGTGAACACTTCTTACTATGGTCTACAGATCTCCTGTTGCTGACCTGGGCTTGTGGGTGGTGTGTCACTGCTCCTGACTGTGCTATGTGTTGATTCTGGTACTCTAATTCATCCTGATTTTACTGTTTCATTTCACCGGGCTTCTCCTCCTGTGTTATTGCTGGCTTTGCGGGACGGTGGGGCAGAGGGACGGGTGGTGGGCTCCTCCCCACCTTTCTTATTTTTGAGAGTTATAGATTAGGATTCTTTTCTTACTCTCTATATTTCGGGACTCCTTTTACTGGGCGACAGTCACATTGCTAGGGGGGGTTGGGCCGTAGCCAGCTGCATTTGTGCAGGGTGGGGGGTGGCAAGGGTTTTTTTTTGTTTTTTTTCCTTTAGGTTCTATGGGCCCTCTATTCTTTTTTCCTTTTTCCTTTTCTGGGTTTAGACGTTTTGCATGTGCGCTAGGCGGCGAATCTGGCACTTTATTACAGTTCCTATTTGTCAATCCTGCTTCTATGACACCAGATCTAACTCATTGTGCTTCGATATCCTGCTTCTGTCTATCCTACAGAGAAAATCTTTAAAATTAGACCTCATTGATCCTGTTACATGTCCTTAGTACCCTTTATGTTGCAATGTACTGTACTTGCTAGCTCTCGGGCTTGTTGCTGTATTGTATGTGGTTTTTGTCAATAAAGGTCTTCCAAAAATTAAAAAAAAAAAAGAACGGCTATCTTGCCCCTCTTCCCCCTTGGCCACTCCCAAGAGTCTAACATTGTTGCGTCTTTGGCGATTCTCGAAATCTTCGGACTTCCATTGCAGATCTTCCGCCAACTTTTTCCCGCGTCTCCTTAAACTTCTGCCATTTAGAGACATCGTCCTCAAATTTCCCAGTCCGTTCTTCAACCTGAGTGACTCTACCTGCCATGTCCATATACATTTTGTTCATTTTCCTTAGCGATCCGTGTATTTTTTAGACGCTTGTCTGGCCCTTCTTGTCTCTGTCCTGGCCTTCCCCTGCATTTGCTTAAGAGTGCTGAACACTAGGTCTATGGTAGGGGGTTGCAGTGCGGTTGCGGTATGCTGCTGTACATCTGAGCCTCCACTTTTTTGATACAATTGGGATGTTACGGAATAGTCCCAGTCGAGCTTTTTAACTACACCCCCCTGGGATGGAATACCTCTCAATTTTTGTTTGACCCAGGGTCTTTCCCTCTGCTGTCTGCTTGAACTGAGATACCTTCCTCAGTGAAGGGGTCAGTGTTGGAGTCAGAGTCAGAATCGCCTGTCAAGATTTCCCCGCTTGAAGGTGAGGAACCTGTGTCCTCATTAAGAGAAAAAAAGCAATCATCGCTGAGGGAGCCAGGCACCGAATCTGGGATAGCTGTCTTCTGTGGATACTTAGATATATCTGACCCCGCCGTAACTACTGGTGCCAAGGATGCCTTATTCCCATCTCTCCTGGTGCGGTTTATGCGGTTTGTGCGGCTTGCGGCATTTCCCCCTTTTTTCACAATATCCAGCATTGGTGTAGTTATTCCCAGTCCCTGTCCCGACCCTGCGTGAGCATTCTGCAGAGTGCAGTTATCTGCATCAAGAGTTCCGAGAGTTTGTTCCACCTTGTGCTCCCTCGCTTGCAACCGTACCTGTACTGTGGAGCAGGGAGCTGCTGACTGATGTCGGCATCCGTGTTAGCATCCGCGCTGTCCTCCAAGTCCTCTTCTGGGTGTTCTGCCTCTTTCTGCTGGCTACCTCCGCGGTCCTGCACAGATACAGCGTTGGTTGCTGGCCCGGTGATTCCTTTCCCTCCGATCCTCTTCTCAGCCTCCTCGTCAGTATCCAGGATCCCCTGGACTGATCTCCCGGTCTCTGTCTCATCCGCCTTCTCCACGCTCTGCTTACGCTGTCTTTCCGAGGGATCGGAGCTGCAGGGAGTCTGCCTGAGAGCCGAAGGTATTCTGGCTCCGTCTGCATTCGTCTCCTGCCCGGTCAAGGCAGACACCGCGGGAAAAGCCTCGTACAAGGTAGGTTGCTGCAGTGCAGCGTCTTTGCCTTTTGCACCCCTAACCTGGCACTCTTGGTACTTTTCTTTGCCGCTTCGATGGGTGTCTCCTTTTCTCCAGCACAATGTCTAGTATAGCCCCAAATTTTTAGCCGCTGCTAATTGTTTTACCAAGGCTGCTCCGCGTAGGTTAGGGGCAGATGCTGTCACAGGTGTTATTGCTGCAGATTCTTTCAGCTCCTTTTGCTCCTTGAGTTTAGCCCCTCTCAGCGCCATTCTGGACATCAGGTAGCTTACTCTCTGGAGGAGGTGAGCCTTCAAAAGTTTCCCCACAATAATCCGGCGTCAGGTTTCTTCAGCTTGGTTCTGTGGATGCCTCGGTCTACTCAATAATCGCAGCAACAGTCTGAAATAGTCAGCATAGTCAGCGTACTTCAGCATCAGCTTCTGTAGTTATACCATGGGGAGGAGAGGCATGCGACTGCTCCCCTACGGTCTGTCAGCAGCCATCTTGCCCACAAGACCACAAATGAATCCTTACTGAATAAACTTCAAGTGGTCCAGATTACTGCAGTTCGACTGGTTTTCAATATTTCAACCCCTCTCCCTCTTTTGCAATGACTTCACTGGCTCGATATATATTAGAAAATCAAGTTTAAGATCTGTTGCATTGTATACAAAGCACTTAATGACAAGGGTCCTAGCCATCTAACTGAAAAACTCATCTGATATCAGCCAAGCAGATCTCTACGCTTAAGGGAGAAACCTTCTTGTCACCCCATGTTTTAGAAAGTCTTATACATGTTTTAGGAAGTCCTGCACGGGGGTAAAGCCTTCTTCTTCCTTGCTCCACTATATTGGACTCTCTGTCTGCACCTTCGAAAGTGCACAGTCCTCCTCCTTTTTAGGAAACTTCTGAAAACAGAACTCTTCTGCAACTGACTCTTCTGGCCTGATGTCTATGCTCTTCCCTTAAGGGGTGATTCTAGCGCTCGACAAATTTAATCATTCATTCATTTAAGCTAGGAAGCATCAGATAGAGCTTGAGAGGCTCAAGATGGAATCACAGAAGGTGGTTTTAGACCATCAGCGTGGGCTCAAGGAGCTGGAGTTAAAGAGTAAATCCAGCACCGATGGTGGCAACAATTCCTCACTTCACTCAGATAGGATTTTGCATATTCCCATGAATGTAGGCAAGGAATTTAAAAAGGTTTACAACATACAAAGGTGGTTTTTGGGCTATGAGGCAGCTATACACATGAATGGGGCCTCTGAAAAGCATTGGGGGGCAGGGTTGTGGCTCCATTTCTCAGAAGAGGTGAGGGATACTTTGTTGGCTTAGGGTAAGGGGTACAATATCACCTACACTGACATGAAGGAGTCCTTTTTCACTAGGCATGCTCTCACTCTGATAAACATCGGGATCAGTTTAGGTCTTGTAAGAAAACAGATTCCCAGACATGGTTGGAATGTGTGGATTCTTACCTCAGGGCACTGGATGGTTGGGTGAAGGGCAACAGTGTAACAGATTTTCAGGGTCTGTACAATTTGAATGCGTGAGAGCACTTGTCTAGTCTATGTTTTGCAGAGTTGCACCAGTGCTTAACTCAGTGCTTTCCAAACTTTTCATGTTGGTGACACACTTTTTATACATGCGTCATTTCGAGACACAGTAATTCAGTTTTCCTAGCAAACTGGAGGTTAAATTTACTGCATTTTTAGATGTGCATCATTTTGCGACACAATTATTCAGTTTTACTAGCCAACCGGGAGGTTAAATTAACTGCATATTAGAGATAAGGACAAATACATATGTCATAGATTAGAAATTGTAAATACCAAAATGTATGGGGACACAACATATCTCACAAAACCTTTCATTGATATTTTCAGAAACATATGATTTGTAAGATAACACACATACATTTCCAAAACATGTTGTCCTTTATGAGTAACAATATGGAAATATGTGCAATAATTAAAACATTTGAACAAAACCAACAACACTTACTATTTTAATGAGATGTATGAGGTTGATAGGATGAACACAGCTGGTCAATATTTGGTGTAATATTAGATTAAGACACTCATTTCGTCATCAAGCATTTTCAAGTTTCCACGTTTCAGTGTCATTTTTTATTTCAGCTAATTCTCTTCTTTAAAAAGTGAAAAAATTCCTAGGAGCAGTTGAAAGAAATGGATTTCTGTTCCAATCATAAGGCGTTATTACGAAAGTCTGCCCGCCATCGAGGTGGTGATTGGGACCTCCCGCTTGTATGGTGGCTGTCCCACATGTGAAATTACAATTTTTCCTTTACACTTCTTACATACTGAGACAGACCGTTCAGTTGATTCTTGGGTACTTTCCTCAATAGCTGAAACATTTTGTTCTTTGTAAACGCCATCCTCACCAGCTTTTCGCTTCTTAATTATAAACGTATCCATTTTGTGTTTTTGTTTGCCTTATCTTGCCCTTGCCTAGTGATCTCTGGAATGTCCCCCAGCAAATCTTGAACTTCAAAAGTGTTTCCTTTTTTAGGCTTTCACGAAATAGGTTACCACCTGGGTTAAACTGATACTAGATTAAAACATGCTGTCTCTCATGCCTCTGTGTGACTGGTGCCTGCTACCTTTTGTGCTATTGTCTCTGGTGCCTGTTTCTGCAGTGTAGCTGTTTCTGTGGCAAGTGCTTCTGCATCCACTTCTTACAGCCTATGATGCTGCTGTGTCCAAAGTAGCTGTTTCGATGGCTAGTACTGCTGCATCTGGGAAACTATGGGGCTTCCGGGAAAAGGAAGAAATGTGGAAATCTTGAGAGGAATAACATGAGATACAAAGTTTAACATATATTATACTGCCTACCAGTATGGATGACATGATTCGTACACTACAGTCCTCATTCTCTTTAGTAACATTTCATATACATTAATTTGAGTAGTAGATAATAATGTGAAATTAGAGCTCTCAGCATAAGGTGGGACAGAAGTAATAACTGCATTGACACTAGATAGGACAGACTCAGGGCAGCAATTGACCTTGGTTTGGACAAAGCTAGTCATCAGTCTTTGTGTCAAAAGGTGAAAAGACAGTGTTTGCATAAAATCTAGAAGACCAGGTGCTCATTATGGCAGAATATATACTGCCTACTACTGGGAAGTGGTACTCTGCCTGTGGAAGTATTTCAGTTGTGCTAAAAAATATGGGTACGCCCCTTTTCCAATGCAGGTGTAGGTGTTTGAGAGTTTAAGTGCCTGCTCACACAAAGCAGTGTATGAGAGAGCGTGGAGCCTGAACGGGTCTCTGAGGCAGTCTGCCTGTGTGTACATGCAGTGTTGACTGAGCTCTGCCTTAGAACACTGGCTAAGTGTTTAGATATACATATTTCTTTAAAGAGGGGGTCAGGGATTCGGCAGACCGGAGGAGGATGCTAGACAGGAGCACTGACAGAAGGTGAGAAATCAGGAATGTGGCAGAAAGGAATGACAGGAGGTGGTGAGGGATTTTGAATGCAAGAAGGACTGACTGGAGAAGGCTGACTGACATGAGGGGGTGAGGAATGTGAATGACAGGAGAGGCAGACGGACTGATAGGGGCAGTGACGGGTGGAGGGGCAGAGATCCAGGTCTCATTATAGACAGTGGTAGGCCAGAGAGATGGGAAGAGGGGTAGCTTCTGACAGGAGGGGGTATCCCTGCTAGGTGTGGATGAGGGGCACTCTTGCAGGAGTAATGACAGGCACGTAGAGGCATGCCAATGAGGCACTGACATGCTGCAGGGGAGGCAAGGGGTCTCTCGCAACCTGCAAACCCGGGCCGGCGCATCCTTACTTTTGAAGCCTGAGTTGGCGTCTTCATCTTCCTCGCCGTTGGACTGCATGGGCTCCTACACCTCAAAGTTGGCGTGATGGGTGGGGGGGAGGTCAGAGATCCAGGTCTCATTATAGACAGGGGTGGGCCAGAGAGATGGGCAGGAAAGTTAGCTTCTGATAGGAGGGGGTATCCCTGCTAGGAGTGGAAGAGGGGCTGTCTTGTAGGAGTAATGACAGGCATGCAGAGCGTGCAGGCAGGGTCGGATGTGTCAATGAGGCGCAAACATGCTGCAAGGGAGGCAAAGGGTCTCTCACAGCCCGCACACCCATCCTTACTTTCGAAGTCTGAGTTGGCGTCCTCATCTTCCTCGTCATGGACTGCATGGGCTCCTATGCCTCAACGTTGGCGTGAATATTGTGCCCGCGGCAACCATCCCGCACCATCCTGCACTGCAAACTCCACCAGGTCCGGTGGCCGCTGGCGCAGCACCTCCACGGTGTAGCCCGACAGCAGATCGGTCAGGCAAGCTAGGATCTCGATGCCACGATGCTCATGGTGGCAGTGGTGCCCGGGCATCTCCGCGCCATGGGGGCTCGATGCTCATGGTGGCAGTAGCCCCTGGCGTCTATGCGCCACGAGGGATCAGACAGACAGCAGAGCCCAGCGGCCACTCTTTCCCCCTCGACCTCGGGCAAACCCTCCTGCTGGGAATGGGTAGCAGTGGCGACTCTGCTGACCAGACTGCGCACATGCTTGCCTAACGGTCTCCCTCTCCTTTCTCAGCCTATGCCTGCATACTGTGAACTCACTAACATGTGCAGTACCAGCGTCACCGCGCGACACAGCCACCCATGGCAGTCGACAATAGTACCGTGTTGCTACACAGAGTTTGGAAAGCTCTGATTTAACTGATTATAAGCTGACTGACCCCAGGAAGCTTTCTATAGAGGTGGACCGCTGGGTTAGTACCAGGCTTCACAAGAAGGTATATGGGGAGTGTTAGACCTGTCTGCTTCTGGGAAGACTCTAACCACCATGATTTATTTTTGTCCCCCTTAGCCTCCCAGAGTTTCTATTTTTATTTTTACATATGTCCATCAGGAATCTTTTTTTAATGCTGTCAGGGGGCTAGGTGTTCCTTGGCGATGACGCCATTTTTCCCTCATAACTTGTGAGGCCTAGTCACCCCCCTTGAAAATCTAGGGATCTCCAGAGATCTAAAATGGTGTCCACCAACTGCCATAACGGACACTACTGGAGGACAGGTCCATAGGGTAACATTAGGGAACCTTCTGGAATTAACTAGAGACTTCTGCAGGTCTCAGGCCACCCTATATAAGGCCAGTGACGAGCAGCCATTTTGTGCTGACCCCAGAGTAGAGGAGTGAGGCAGTGGTGAGAGGAGGTGGACACACTGAGAGCAGCTAGTTTGTCACTGAGGTTGACAGTTACTTCAGAGGATTGTTCCCCCTTCAGCCTTTGACCGATCCCTCTCTCAAGACAACAACTATTGATAAAGAAATCGAGCTACGTGAGAAGGAAGACCCTTCTTAATCAGCATTCCCGTAAAAACTGACAGGACCTTCCTTCTGAAACTTATTCCCACATCCCCTGCCCAGCGCTGCACCTACCAGGGTGTCGAATCAGTTGTGGACCCCTTGAGGCGCCTTGGTGAGATTGGGGGACTGTGGAGCCTGTAGCAATCGGAGGAGCGAGTGCCCGATCAGGAGGATACCTTCCCTGGAGCCAAGTGAGGGAAGTGACAGCGTGTGGAGAGCGGCGCTGTGTGAACTGTCTGCGGGACCCCGGGGGCACCGGACGCGTCAGTGGAAGCCAGGAAAGGCTTCCGCGCATGACAGAAGCGCGACCGCTATTTGGAGCAGGAGGGGCCTAGGGTCGAGCAGGCCCGGAGATGCAGCGTTCCCGGTGAGGCGAGGTCCGGCGAGGAACGCGCAGGCGCCGAGGAGCAGCGCGACTCGAGAGGCGGAGCCGACGAGGAGCGACGCGCATGCTCAAGAGATCAGCGCGTCCATCGGGTTGCCTGAGGTGACGCCGGAAGATTCCCCTGAGCGCCGCGTCAGCGGTGGTAATCCCCCACTCACGAGCACTATCGGGAGGAACTAGCGCTAAAGCAGAAGACTGCCCAGCCAGCCCCTAGTGACCCACGGCAGCGGGGAATCATCGCGCTGAGCCTGAAACGAGGCCCCCTAGCCCAGCGCTGACAGGTGGGAGCGCGCTTGGGCTGAGGAAGTCGGCAAGGTTTCCCCCACGCCAGCAACAGGAAAGCAGCTGGTCGGGGAAGCCCAAGAGGCAGGTGCCAACTGAAGGCCTGTGGACTGTGGCATATCTGCCACCAAGACAGTAAGGAGAGTGGGGGTGTGGAAAGGAAGTGTTGGGCACTAAGTGGTAAAAGTTAACAGATACCATAACAGTTCTATAAACAAACAAGGTGCCTTGACCATTTTAGTTTCCTTGGAATTCATTCTGTGCCATAGAAGATAAGGGGTTAGAGAGCATAACCCTGAATGTGATAGCATAACCCATGAATTGGCAGGTTTTATTAGTGAAGTATTGGTGTCATTGTGCATTAATGTAAAGTAACCCTGCATAGTGTGAAACTAAGAAGATTCACTTAATTATCCAAAGAGTTACCTTGATGTATTATTGAATCCTTGACAATAGTATGTGATTTACTGCCCTTTTTCCACAGCTGGAAGAGTGAAAAGTAATTTCCCTAGTAAAAGTGTAATGTTTATTCCTAAAAGAAATTGATGTTATAACCTGTATGATTTAAAATCCAAAGAGCCATATTATTTTTATAAAAGGTAACGGTATTTTTCCAAACAGAGGTGTTGTGTCTTTATTTTAGTGGTTCATCACTGTGTTACTGTGGGTGAGACTTGTAAGTACTTAGCCAACGCCTTGAGTTAGCTGTAGACCACTACTGTGCCAAGCTACCATATGTAGGCTTGGGTAATCTAGGTCCAACATAATTGGTGTTTCAGCGGTGGGATAGCGGATTTGTACTTACACTCACTTATTAGTAACGCAGTGCCAACCACGAGACCCCACCTGGAGTTTTCTCCCTGCGGCCCTCCTAATTTACATTTTTGATTTTTCTAAATTTACCTCTGGCGGTGGGTGGAGGTTGACCTCAGGTCACTCTGTGGATTTCTCCTGTGTAGCATTGTATACTTCAAATAGAAATGGAGATAAATGTGGAAGAGCTAGACAATTATACTGTGCCCCAATTGAAGGAATGGTGTCAGCAGCAGGGGGTGTTTTTCAAGAAAGGCGCCAGAAAAGTTGAGCTGCTGACCAGTATCCGGGCATGGGTAGAGGCTCATTCCGGGGAGGAGGTAGATCCTGAAGGGAGTGATAAGGACACTGTCCTAGAGACCGCAACACTGTACCAGGCGGGAGGGGAGAACCTTGTAACAGGTCCTAGAACACCTTCCAGGGTGGGCAGTAGCGTGTCAGAGAGGGGCCTGACCGACGCCGAGTTAGAAGATAGGAGGGAGGAGAGGAGGATGAGAATAGAACTAGCCAGGATGGACATGGTGAGGGAGGAAAAGAGGTTGGAGCATGAGCGGACCATCAAGGAGATGGATTTGCAAGCCCTAAACTTACGTACCCCTAAACCAGAGAATGGTGGCAGCGATATCCAGACCAACACCAGGGAACCTAGACGGTACCTACCAAAAGATATTATGGCTTGTTATGTACCCAGTGACGACATTGCTAAATGGCTAGCCGCCTACGAGGTCTCGCTGAGGGCCCATGGGATTCTGGAAGTCCACTGGGGAGGTGGGTTATACAAATACATGCCCCCCACTGGCAGGGATACTTTGTTGGCCCTTGACCAGAGTGAACAGACCTACTATCCGGCTATGAAATCAGCGCTGCTCAAGAAGTTTGGGTTGACCCCTGAGAAATATAGACAAAAGTTCCGGGGCAGCTACAAGCTGGGCACACAAAACTGGGTAGATTTCTTGGACTACTCCAGGAAGGCCCTGGAGGGTTGGGTAAGAGGCAGCGAAGTAGGAGACTATGAGGGACTATATGACCTCATACTCAAGGAACACCTACTCGAGAAGTGTCTTCCCGAGCTAAGACAGCATCTGGTGGACAGCAAGCTGACCAGCCCCAGGAAGCTTGCTGAGGAGGCGGACATCTGGGTTAGTACCCGGGTGTCGACTAAGGGGACTGGAGGGAATTCCCAGAAGCAAGGACAGGGCGTCCCCCAGAAGAAAGAGGGGGGGGAAACTAAGAGGGAGTTCTCAAAAGGGCCACAAAATACTTCGCAAGGAAGGGGCAGAGGGTTCATCCCCAAGAGTAACCCCCCTCGCAACCCTACCCCTGGCCAAAGCCAGCAGCCAAGGGTTGTTCATTGTTTTGAGTGTGGTGGTGTGGGACACTATAAAGGAGATGTGAGATGCCCAAAAAGACCACCCCCTCCCACTGGAGGAAAAGCCCCGGGAATCACTAGTGTAGTGCTCGGGGAGGAGATGCCTTTGGTTAATGGAAGGGAGCGGGCGGGTGTCACCTTAGTGTCCCTGGGAGATAAGGAGATGGTTCCCAAGACCCAGCTGCCCTCTAATACTACTAAGTATGAGCAGTGGGTCACCATCAATGGCCGTAGAGGGGAGGCTCTGAGAGACACAGGAGCCAGCATGACTATGGTAAGGAGTCAGCTGGTGTCTCCAGAGCAGGTCATCCCAGACGTACTCCATCCCGCCGTAATGGCTGACGGCAGATTGGGCCACTACCCTGTGGCTGAGGTTCCCTTTGAGTGGGGAGGGGTTGCAGGTCCACTTCGAGTTGCCGTAAGCCCTGCCGTGCCTGTTGACTGCCTGTTAGGGAATGATATGGAGCACAATGCTTGGAGGAGGGTGGAGTACCAGACTCACTCTGAGATGCTGGGACCCCCTGACTGGACTTGTGTCAGCACAAGGTCAGCGACTGCCCGAAGGGGGAGTTCACTTACGCTGGAGCCTGGAACAATGGCCCAGCCGGCTGCCAGAGAGGAGAAGGACAGGAGGCCGGAGGACCCTGCCTCGACATCTCCACCTCGTGAGACAGCTGGGCCACCTGCGGAGGTGGATCTGGAGTCCACAGGGGAGAATGTTGCTTCCTTGGAGAACCTACCCATCCCTACTGAATGGCATGTGGAGGGAGGTCCTTCCAGGGAAGAATTCTGTGAAGCTCAGAAAGAGTGTCCTACTCTCGAGGGGCTGCGGCAACAGGCCAACGCCCAGGCAGCAGGAAACATTGAAGGGAGTTACCGGATTTACTGGGAGGATGGACTCCTCTACAGTGAGCCCAAGGCACCTGGCCATGGTTCAGCCAGGGCCTTGGTGGTACCTCAATGCTTTAGAGCCTTTCTACTGGAACTGGCTCATGAGATACCATTGGCAGGGCATCTAGGACAGGACAAGACCTTTGCCCGGCTTGTCCCCACTTCTATTGGCCTCGAATGAAAGTGGCGTCTGACACATACTGTCGGACGTGTGTGTCCTGCCAAGCTAGTGGGAAAACAGGAGTGAAGCTTAAAGCTCCCCTGGAACCACTACCTGTCGTTAGCACCCCCTTTGAGAGGGTGGGCATCGACATTGTAGGGCCATTGGATCCACCAACGTCAGCTGGTCACCGGTTCATACTGGTTTTGGTGGATCATGCCACACGGTACCCAGAGGCAATACCTCTGAGGACCATCACTGCACCTGTGGTGGCAAGGGCCCTGATGGGGATCTTTACCCGAGTGGGTTTCCCCAAGGAGGTGGTGTCCGACAGGGGGACTAACTTCCTTTCAGCGTACATGCGGGCTATGTGGAAGGAGTGCGGAGTTACCTATCGGTTTACCACTCCTTATCACCCACAAACCAATGGTCTTGTGGAAAGGTTTAACAAAACCTTGAAAGGTATGATACGGAGTCTACCTGAGAGCCTGCGGAGGAAATGGGACATCCTCCTACCCTGTCTCTTGTTTTCCTACAGGGAAGTGCCACAAAAGGGAGTGGGCTTCAGCCCCTTCGAACTTTTGTACGGGCACCCTGTACGGGGACCTCTCAGCCTGGTGAAAGACGGATGGGAACGGACTCCCAGAAAGCTTCCCCAGGACGTGGTGAGCTACATGCTGGCCTTCCGGAGCCAAATGGCTAAGTTGTGGAAGCAAGCTTCAGACAACTTGGAGGCCAGCCAAGCAGTGATGAAAGAGTGGTATGACCACAACGCTCACCCAGTGGAACTGGAGCCTGGACAGAAGGTGTGGGTGATGGAACCTGGAGAGCTAAATGCCCTACAGGACCGTTGGACAGGCCCCTTTGAGGTGTTGGAGAAGAAGGGGAAGTCCACCTACTTGGTGGATCTTAAGGCCCCGAGGCAGCCCCACAGGGTGCTGCATGCCAATCGCCTCAAGCCACATCATGAGAGGCCCGCGGTTGTCTTGATGATGGTAACCGATGGAGCAGAGGAAGAAGAAAGCGAACCTCTCCCTGATCTTCTCTCGTCCCAAGAAAAGGATGGGTCGGTGGAGGGAGTAATTCTCTCGCCATCCCTAACTCCTGAACAGCAGAGTGATTGCCGCCAGATCCTGGAGCAATTTTCTTCTCTGTTCTCCCTTGTCCCGGGTAGGACCCACCTGTGTACCCATGACGTGGACACAGGAGACAGCCCACCTGTGAAGTCTAAAATCTACCGGCTGTCGGACAAGGTGAAGGCCAGCATCAAGAGTGAAGTCGCCAAGATGCTGGAACTGGGAGTAATTGAACCTTCTGGAAGCCCTTGGTCTAGCCCGGTGGTTTTGGTACCAAAAGCTGCCCCACCAGGCACCACACCTGAATTGAGATTCTGTGTGGACTACCGAGGCTTGAACTCAGTGACCAAAACTGATGCACATCCTATCCCACGGGCGGATGAGCTTATTGACCGGCTGGGAGCTGCTCAATACTTAAGTACCTTTGACCTAACTTCAGGGTACTGGCAGATTTCCCTTACCGAGGAGGCGAAGGAAAGGTCAGCCTTCTCTACACCTGAGGGACACTACCAATTTCGTGTGATGCCCTTTGGGCTCAAGAATGCCCCTGCCACTTTTCAGCGGCTGGTGAACAGGGTCCTTTCTGGAATGGAAGCTTTTTCTGCTGCATACCTGGATGACATTGCTGTCTTCAGTAGCAGCTGGGAGGACAATTTGCAGCATCTGCAAGCTGTTCTTCATGCCCTGCAACAGGCTGGATTGACAATCAAGGCCAGCAAGTGTCAGATCGGACAGGGGTCAGTGGTGTACCTAGGTCACTTGGTGGGCAGAGGGACGGTGCAGCCCCTCCAGGCAAAGATTGAGGCTATCATCGCCTGGGAGCCCCCCAAGACTCAAACAGAGGTCCGAGCCTTCCTGGGCCTCACTGGATACTACCGTCGCTTCGTGAAGGGGTATGGCACTATCGTGGCCCCCCTCACTGAGCTTACTTCCAAGAAGCAACCCCGACGGGTAGTCTGGACGGAGGCTTGCCAGCGAGCCTTCATGACCTTGAAACAAGCATTGTGTTCCGCTCCCATTCTCAAGGCCCCTGATTTTGCTAGAGAATTCATTGTCCAAACAGATGCGTCAGAACATGGCATTGGGGCAGTGTTATCGCAGCTAAATGATGAGGGCTTGGATCAACCCGTGGTCTTCCTGTCCAGGAGACTACTCCCCAGGGAAAGGAGGTGGAGTACAATTGAGAGAGAAGCCTTTGCGGTGGTCTGGGCTCTGAAGAAGCTGCGACCATACCTGTTTGGTTCACACTTCCTAGTTCAGACTGACCATCGCCCCCTTCGTTGGCTGATGCAAATGAAGGGGGAGAATCCCAAGTTGCTAAGGTGGTCCATCTCCCTACAGGGGATGGACTTTAGGGTGGAACACCGACCTGGGGCAGACCATGCCAACGCAGACGGTCTATCCAGGTATTTCCGCCTTAGTGATGAGGACTCCCAAGGGGTTGGGTAGTTCTCCCCACTTTCAGCTGGGGGGGGGACGCGTGTTAGACCTGTCTGCTTCTGGGAAGACTCTAACCACCATGATTTATTTTTGTCCCCCTTAGCCTCCCAGAGTTTCTATTTTTATTTTTACATATGTCCATCAGGAATCTTTTTTTAATGCTGTCAGGGGGCTAGGTGTTCCTTGGCGATGACGCCATTTTTCCCTCATAACTTGTGAGGCCTAGTCACCCCCCTTGAAAATCTAGGGATCTCCAGAGATCTAAAATGGTGTCCACCAACTGCCATAACGGACACTACTGGAGGACAGGTCCATAGGGTAACATTAGGGAACCTTCTGGAATTAACTAGAGACTTCTGCAGGTCTCAGGCCACCCTATATAAGGCCAGTGACCAGCAGCCATTTTGTGCTGACCCCAGAGTAGAGGAGTGAGGCAGTGGTGAGAGGAGGTGGACACACTGAGAGCAGCTAGTTTGTCACTGAGGCTGACAGTTACTTCAGAGGATTGTTCCCCCTTCAGCCTTTGACCGATCCCTCTCTCAAGACAACAACTATTGATAAAGAAATCGAGCTACGTGAGAAGGAAGACCCTTCTTAATCAGCATTCCCGTAAAAACTGACAGGACCTTCCTTCTGAAACTTATTCCCACATCCCCTGCCCAGCGCTGCACCTACCAGGGTGTCGAATCAGTTGTGGACCCCTTGAGGCGCCTTGGTGAGATTGGGGGACTGTGGAGCCTGTAGCAATCGGAGGAGCGAGTGCCCGATCAGGAGGATACCTTCCCTGGAGCCAAGTGAGGGAAGTGACAGCGTGTGGAGAGCGGCGCTGTGTGAACTGTCTGCGGGACCCCGGGGGCACCGGACGCGTCAGTGGAAGCCAGGAAAGGCTTCCGCGCATGACAGAAGCGCGACCGCTATTTGGAGCAGGAGGGGCCTAGGGTCGAGCAGGCCCGGAGATGCAGCGTTCCCGGTGAGGCGAGGTCCGGCGAGGAACGCGCAGGCGCCGAGGAGCAGCGCGACTCGAGAGGCGGAGCCGACGAGGAGCGACGCACATGCTCAAGAGATCAGCGCGTCCATCGGGTTGCCTGAGGTGACGCCGGAAGATTCCCCTGAGCGCCGCGTCAGCGGTGGTAATCCCCCACTCACGAGCACTATCGGGAGGAACTAGCGCTAAAGCAGAAGACTGCCCAGCCAGCCCCTAGTGACCCACGGCAGCGGGGAATCATCGCGCTGAGCCTGAAACGAGGCCCCCTAGCCCAGCGCTGACAGGTGGGAGCGCGCTTGGGCTGAGGAAGTCGGCAAGGTTTCCCCCACGCCAGCAACAGGAAAGCAGCTGGTCGGGGAAGCCCAAGAGGCAGGTGCCAACTGAAGGCCTGTGGACTGTGGCATATCTGCCACCAAGACAGTAAGGAGAGTGGGGGTGTGGAAAGGAAGTGTTGGGCACTAAGGGGTAAAAGTTAACAGATACCATAACAGTTCTATAAACAAACAAGGTGCCTTGACCATTTTAGTTTCCTTGGAATTCATTCTGTGCCATAGAAGATAAGGGGTTAGAGAGCATAACCCTGAATGTGATAGCATAACCCATGAATTGGCAGGTTTTATTAGTGAAGTATTGATGTCATTGTGCATTAATGTAAAGTAACCCTGCATAGTGTGAAACTAAGAAGATTCACTTAATTATCCAAAGAGTTACCTTGATGTATTATTGAATCCTTGACAATAGTATGTGATTTACTGCCCTTTTTCCACAGCTGGAAGAGTGAAAAGTAATTTCCCTAGTAAAAGTGTAATGTTTATTCCTAAAAGAAATTGATGTTATAACCTGTATGATTTAAAATCCAAAGAGCCATATTATTTTTATAAAAGGTAACGGTATTTTTCCAAACAGAGGTGTTGTGTCTTTATTTTAGTGGTTCATCACTGTGTTACTGTGGGTGAGACTTGTAAGTACTTAGCCAACGCCTTGAGTTAGCTGTAGACCACTACTGTGCCAAGCTACCATATGTAGGCTTGGGTAATCTAGGTCCAACAGGGAGGCTCAGCTAAAGGTGGGCAGGTTCCCCAGCAAAAGAGTGGGGGAACAAGGATAAAGCACAGGAGTTCTCTAAAAGGCCCCACAAAAATACCCAGGGTAAAGGTGCTATGTGAACAGGTGGGTCACTTGAAGGGGGACCCCAAGTGTCCCAAGAGGGCACAGCCACCCACTGGTGGGCAGTCCAAGGTGTTGGCTAGTGTAGCGCTTGGGGAGGTGGGGTACCTACAGGAAGGTTGGTATCCCACAGAAATGACACTCGTCTCACTAGGGAACAGTGAGATGGCCCCAGGAAACCAGATGCCAGCTAACACTAAAAAATACAGCACCTGGGTGACCATCAATGTAAGAAGAGTAAAGGCTCTCAGAGATACTGGAGCTAATGTGACCTCAGTCCGGTGTCACCTGGTCTCTGAGGAGCAAGTAGTCCCTGGGGCATTCCACCAAGTGGATGACTTAGAGTGCCAGTGCATGGTGGCGCAGGTTCCTTTTAAATGGGGGAGGGGGAGTCTTAGGTCCACAGATGGTCGTTGTGAGCCCTACCATGCCTGTAGATTGTCTGCTAAGTATTGACCTGGAGTAGTCCTTATAGAAGCATGTGGAACTACTGTCTCACTTGGAGATGCTTGGGTTGCCAGAGGGGCATGGGTGACCACTTGGTCAATGGCAGCAGGTAAGGACCTGGAGCCTGAAACAGTGGCCCAGGTTGCTGTCAAGAGAAAGGGCAGTGGGTGCGGGAAACCTGCCGGTGGTTCCAATGGTCCGGGAGGAGGCTGACCTCGAAGGGGAGGCCTCAGTACCTACTAGGGATGTGGTAGATGAACTGGGGGACTTACTTGAGTTGACCCATTGACAGCAAGAGGGTGGTCCGACTAGGGTAGAATTCTGCAGGGAGCAGAAAGAATACTCTTCCCTAGAGAGTTTGCGGCAGCAGGCTGCTAACCAGGCAGCTGGTGATCAGTCTGAATCACACTGGATTTACTGGGAAAATGGTCTCCTATACAGCGAGCCTAAGGTCACGGAGTCTGGGTCAGCCTGTGTGCTGGTGGTACCCCAGTGCTTCAGGATGTTCCTACCGGGTCTGGCTCACGACGTGCCTTTGGCAGGACATTTGGATCAGGATAAGACCTTTGATATGATTGTGGCTCACTTCTTTTGGCCCCAAATGCAAAGGCAGTGAGATGCACATTTCATGTCTTGCCAGGCAAGTAGTAAGAGTGGAAGGAAGTGTACAGCTCCTCTCCAACTTTTTCCAAGTGTAGGAACCTCATTTGAAAAGGTTGGTATGTATATTGTGGGGCCACTGGATCCCATGACAACCATGGGCAACAGGTACATCCTGGTTTTGGTGGGCCATGCAACCCAGTACCCGGTGGCTATCCCTCTCAGGACAACGACCGGTGACAGTGGTGGGCCTGGCGTTAATGGGGATCTTTTCCCGTGTGGGCTTCCCCAGAGAGGTGGTATCTGACCGTAGGGCCAATTTCATATCCAAGTTTATGACATCCCTGTAGAAGGAGTGCATTGTGGCCTACAAGTTCACCCACTCCTTATCACCCACATGGTAATGGTTTGGTGGAGAGATTCAACCAAACCTTGAAGGGCATGATCAAGGGTCTAACAGAACCCATGAGGCGAAGTGGGACGTTCTCTTACCATGCCTTCTCTTTGTATACATGGAGGAACCACAGAAGTCCTTGGGGTTCAGTCCCTTTAGGCTTCTGTATGGGTACCCTGTGAGGGGACCTCTCAGTTTGGTCAAGGAAAGCTGGGAGACAGCTCCCAGGAAAACTCCCCAGGATGTATTTACCTAAATGCTGGTCTTCAGGAACCAAACTTGCAGCTTCAGGAAACTTACTCAGGCGAACCTGGAAGGAAGCCAAGAGGAGCTGAAACGCTGGTATGACCAGAATGCTTCTCTGGTAGAGTTTCAGCCTACCTGAAAGTGTGGGTCATGGCCCCAGTTGAACCTTTTGGCTTTCAGGACCAGTGGACTGGGCCTTTTGAGGTAGTGGAGCTCAAAAGTAATGTCACCTACCTGGTGAATTTGCAGACTCCCAGGAACCCTTTGAGGGTCCTACATGTGAACTACCCCAAGCCTCCCTTGTAGAGGTCCGGAGTGAGCATGCTGTTGGGGACACATGATGGGTGGAACAGGAAAGTGAACCTTTCCCTGACCTCCTGTTCACCAAGGATCACAATGGGTCAGTGGGAGGTGTGATTCTCTCTCTTTCACTGACCGCAGAGCAGCAGAGTGACTGTCACCAATTGATGGGGCAGTTTGCCATGCTGTTCTCCCTGACCCCAGGTGTTACTCACTGGTGTACCCATGACGGGGACACTGGTGACAGCCCTCCTGTGAAACACAAGATTTACAGGCTGATTGACCGGGTCAAAACAAGCATCAAGTGGAGGTTTCTAAGATGTTGGCGATAGGGGTGATTGAGCCCTCCAACAGTCCTTCGGCAGCCCAATGGCCTTGGCCCTAAAGGCTGCTGCACCTGGTACCACTCCTGAACTGCGGCTCTGTGTGGACTACCGTGGGCTCAATGCATTCACCAGGACTGACGCGCACCCCATCGCCAGAACTGATAAGCAAATTGATCGGTTGGGAGCTGCCAAGTTCCTCAGCACGTTTGACTTGATGTCTGGGTACAGGCAGGTTTCCTTAACCGAGGGGGGCAAGGAGAGGTCTACATTTTCAACCCCAGAGGGGCACTACCAGTTTCAGGTGATGTCCTTTGGGTTGTAGAATGCCCTGTCACCTTTCAGAAGTTAGTCAACCAGGTGTTGGCTGGAGGATTTCAATGCTGCCTACCTGGAGGACATTGCAGTGCTCAATTCCAGCTGGGAAGAACACTTGCAGCACCTCTGGGAAGTGTTGAAGGCTCTGCAGAGGGCAGGCCTCACAGTCAAGGCCAGTAAGTGCCAGATAGGGCAGGGCTCTCTGGCATACTTAGGGCACCAGGTGGCACCCCTACAGCCTAAGATTGACACTATTCTGGTTTGGAAGCCCCTAAGACCCAGACAGAGGTGAGAGCCTTCTTATGTCTCACCGGCTACTATAGAAGATTTGCAAGGGCTATGGCATGATTGCTGCCCCCTTGACAGAGCTGACTTCCAGGAAGCAGCCCAGGAAGGTGATCTGGACTGATGCTTGCCAGAAAGCTTTTAATGCCCTGAAGGCAGCCATGTGCACGGTGCCTACGCTCAAGGCACCCAACTTCTCCAAGGAATTCGTGGTGCAGACTGACGCTTCCGAGCATGGTGTGGGAGCGGTGCTCTCACAACTTAATGAAGAGGTCCTAGACCAGCCTATAGTCTTCCTTAGCAGGAGACTACTCAGGAAATAGAGGTGGAGTGGCACAGAAAGGGAAGCTTTTGTTGTGGTCTGGGCACTGAAGAAGCTAAGACTCTACCTGATTGGGACTCACAAGTTCAGACAGACCACAGGCCCCTCAGATGGTTGATGCAAATGAGGGGTAAGAATCCAAAACTGTGAGGTGGTCCATCTCCCTACAGGGAATGGACTTTACGGTCGACACCGTCCTGGCACAGAACACACCAGTGTTGATGGTCTGTCCAGGTTCTCCAGTCTTAGTGAAGAGAATTCCGATTAAGTTGTGTAGTTCTCCCTACTTTCAGCTGGAGGGGACGTGTGTTAGACCTGGTATCTTTTGGCATGTTTCTCCTGTCTTTTGCTTTCTGACCTCCTGGTTTTGACTTAATTTTTGCTGATTTAGTGTCTCTGCGCCCTTTCTCACTGCTGTTCAATGTTAAAATCCAAGAGCTCCTATTGTAAATTGGATTATGGATTGGTGTTTCCGTGATTGGCATATTTGATTTACTGGTAGTAAAGTGCACTGAGAGTGCCAGGGCCTGTAAATCAAATGCTGCTAGTGGGCCTGCAGCACTGATTGTGCAGCCCACATGATCAATCTTTCAAAGGGTTCTCAGACCTGCCACTGCAGTGCCTGCACGCAGTTTGTACTGCCATGTCAACTTGAAGTATAACTTCCCATTGTGAGAAGATAGGATGATGGGGTTTAGTATGCCTGAACTCAGAATATAAAAATACATCTTTTAGTAAAGATGATTTTTATATTGTGTATTTAAAAATCTACTTTTAGAAAGCAGGTATTCTCTTGCTTAGCTATCCGGTGAGCTTCTAATGGGTTGTGGATTGACTTTGTGGCTTTGGTGTGACTGGGGCTGGGGAGGTGCCTCTCTCCAAACAGCCAGGGGGGGGGTCAAGGTGTGTCCTGTCTTTCCTGGATGAGTCAGGGCTGGTCTGAATAGACCTGGGCTGTATTTAGAGTATTGGGAGATTTCCTTGCAACTGAATAGGCCTGGTCTCCTTGAACAATGCTGTCTCTACCTCCTGGCGAGAAGCTGGGCCAGAGAGGAACAAACTGGTTTGGATAAGCACTGACATTCTCTGCCCAAGATAAATGCAGTGTGGATATTGGGGCCCAAACCTTTAGAACCCGCTTGCATCAAGGAACCTGCCAAGAAGAAGAGCAGGAAGAACTGCCAGGCTTAGTACTGCCCCTTTGCTGTGTTGTTGCTTTGCTGGTTTGGCCTGCAGTTGCTACTTCTGCCTTGGGTAGTGAAAGAACTGAACTGAACTTAATTTAATTGTTGCTGAGCATCTCCAAGGGCTTGAAATAGTACTTGCTTCCTATTCATAAAGTCTCAGGTATAGCAAAGACTTCATTTACCTTTGGGTACCGCGCCTGGAACTGTGGGTTTCAGTTGCCACAGGGGGGGGAAGCAGCTGACATCATTGCAGGCTCCAGGTCCTGAAGGCACCACAGAGGGTACTGCTGCACTTCGCACCACAACCCTGGTCTCACCGACGATAACCCCTGTCACCACCGAGCTGCTGCTTGCACCGTGACCTGTTGGCACCGAACTCTGCACCACCTCGCTTCACTCCACCGCCTTGGTCTCACAGACAACATCACTGCCCACTGACCATGACACCTGTGACCACACTGTGGTTAGTGGGCACCGCTCGTAAGTTACACGACGTACCACCTCATATCACACCCCAGTCTGGGCTGACCGACACCAGCTCCCATCAACTGGCACTGTTGTTTGCACAGTGACTTGTCAGCACAACTGCAAGCACTGCCTCAGTCCGCACTGCAGCCCTGGGCTCACCGAGGGCGCTGGACGATAGTCACCGAGCCGCTATCTGCACAGCGATTTGAGTGCACCGCACGCCGCACTGCTACGCTTCACATCGCAACCGCTGCGGTTGCCACAACTGGCCTGCACCGACGCAGTTGGCTGGAACCAAAGTTACTGTTTATTAGTCTTCTGACACTAAAGCCGGCCTGCACTGACAAGGTTGGCCGGAACTGTTGGAGTGTTTGTTTTCAGCACTGCAGTAGCCCCATACGGAGCTACCGGCTTCAAGGAACTGCATTTTAGCGTTATTCTTGCAAAGTGCCTATTTTGGATTACTGTATTTATTTATGAAGTTTTATATAGCGCGAACAAGATACCGAAGGATATCAGAGCGCTTTACAATAAGTTGGTGGAGAGGACAAAATGAAATATACACAGCAATTGTGGGAAAAAAACAACACACAATGATAAACAGTAAGCAACGGAACACATAAAAGGTACAATATTAAGCAGACGATATGGTCCGTGACTGTTAGTTGTGCTATGGAGCTAGGAACCAAGAGATAGCAACCTTATGAGTACCACAACCCCTTATGGTAGGAATTTGCTCATTAAGAATCTCTAGGCTTCCAGTATGAAAGCCGTCATCGTAGCCAGTCTTGGCCTCTGCCTTGAGGACGTCCTCAAAAGGACTGCCTTCCATGCTCGTACGGCCAACTTTGTTGATATCCCTGCTGTTGTGATTGGTTTCCTCCCTGATAGGTTTGTTGGTACTTTTAATGCGAGGTTGTGGGGTGTAGATTACCCTGTCCTGCAGGTCTTCTTGAGGTATGTTGGCTTTTTATCATTTCGGTCTTGTTTGCACAGATAAATATTATTTATTTTTCTAAAACTGGTGTGGTGTCCTTTTGTAGTGTTTTTACTGTATTACTGTTGGTTATGTGCAGCTGCTTTACAGACTGCCTCTGATATAAACCTGTCTGCTCATGCCAAGCTCCCAAGGGGGTGAGCAGGGGTTATTTTAGGAGTGTATGCTCCTTAGCCTGACTAGAAGGAAGGGCCCCTATTTGAACAAAGGGCAAACCATTGCTAACTACAGACACCCATTTCTAACAGCTGCAGTCACCTGCATGACAGCAGCGATGTGATTGGCTTGGTTCAGCTCTTGACAGGGAGTTGAAGCCTGTCATGTTCTACACCCAGGCTGTGCAATACAACCAGGCGGCGAACATGCTAAGTGCGCATGACTATTTAGCCGGCTCAAGACGTGCAAATATTTCCTCCTCCTCCTACTCCCACAGCCAAGCCCCACCCTGCACTAACCTGGCTCGCACTGAAAAATAAAATTATAATAACATTGTGTTATCATTTCCTTTTTCCTTTTTTGCACTGCTGAAAACCAGCGGAGGAGCCGCCACTAGTGGCAGTGTGTCTGTGTGTGAGGGTGACAGAGTAGAAATGTAAGCAAGAGTGCAAGAGATATAGTGAGAATGTGTATGTGAGTGTATGTGTGTTATGCATGCAAGTGTGCTGCTGGTTATTCTTGCCTTATGGAAAGGGAAATAACAGCATATGGATGGGAGGTGTTACATATGGCAAACTGCAGGTCCATCATTGCCTAGGAGACGCTGAACAGGAGAATTAGCTGGGAAAAGGTACGATGCGTTGGGTACGCAACAGCTGGCCCAAGCCCCACTCACATACCCATATGTTACATAACGCTATACGGTGGAGTGGTCCACGTAGTGACGCACATTAACGCCTTTGCTCACCGAGTTGAGATCCATGGTCACACTGACATCTCAATGATTGCCCATGCTGGACAGCCGGGAGACAAATAGTTTGTTTTTGGATGTAGGAGGGTGGGGGGAGGTGGGCGGATGGGGGGCTGTTTGATTGATGATATTTCACTGCCTTATACGATGATTGCCACGACAATTTGAGTAGAATACCTATGTAATGTATTGATACACCGTGGGACAATTACTGTGATGCGAAATGAAGATCTGAGCTGGGGAGAAACCATAAAACCCGGCTGTAACACTCAAAATAATCAATGTAATGTTTGGATTGATGCCTATCCGCTGTGAATAAAGAATTTACAAAAAAAAAAAACAGACACCATCATTAGCTATGGGGACTCGAATTGTCTTACTGCGAAAGCCACTAGCCCAGTCACACCCAGCCACAGGGTATGCACCACCACACCTGGCCAAAGGTCCTGACATTATGTACTTAATTCTTAGCATATGGAGTGGATTCATAGCAAAAGGTGGAACTGATATTTGAGGTAACTCTTGTCATAAGATTTCCTGTACTCATTTTATTGGGCTGCCATTGGCAAAATGCTGACCCTTGTATACGGTAGGGAATTTCTAGAGGTACCCAGGACTGTGGATGAAGAATCCATGGTATATTTCTGGCACTTTCATATTGAATGTACTACTTCGCATAAGGGGCTCACACATGAAAAAATGATGACCATGGTATAGTAGAAGTAATTTCTGACTTAAGACATTTGAAAAAAACAGGATCTACTCCCAGGAAAAGCCAGGCTTCCCTGGTGCACCATGAAGGTACTGCAATATTTCATGAATACCCTATAAGATCTGTGGCGTTTTAGCAAATTTGATCCCAGCAGTTTCAAAACATTCTCAGGGGAGAAGTCTACTCTCCCTTAAATCATCTGTTATCTTGTTTTGCTTGGTGGAATTTGGGGCAAGTATCCCACCCCACCACTTACATAAATGGCTATGAGGTTAGCTTTGACCACATTTCTGGGAATGTGTGTCCTGCCCCTTTGCTGGAAGCAGGACTGGCTTTAGGGTGGTATGACAGGGCAGCTGCACCTGGTGCTGACTTTTAGTGAGGGGTGTTGTGTTTAAAAATAGCTTTGGTTTTAAAAGCACATAAACTTCCTTGTGCATCAGACAGTTTTCAGACAACACTAAAAATGTAAAGATAACTCTGGAGATTAATGTTCATAATGATGAGAGGTCAGACTTTTGTTTAGTTGCAGTTTAGGCCCATTGTAAAGTAGCACAGAGGGTTAATGTGCCTAACCTGCTGAAAAGAATGTGTGCCATGCAGATCACAGAACTGAGTATGCAATAGTGAAAGGCTACGGAAACTGAAGGTAAGTTGAAGGTTTTATTCCCAAAGTACTCGCACATGACAGGCATTGACCGGCCAGCTTGAATCCCAGAAGGAACTGGCTCTGTTCTCTGGAATCCTCGCCTGCCACTCAGTTTGCCAGCACAGGCCTATTTCAAAAAATAACAATGCTTTTTGATCAAAACTATGGTTGAGAGCAGGAGAGGTGCAGTTTGAGCGTGGAACATATTGCACGAGCTGCAACACTGCAGATCAAGCATTGTAATACAATACATTGAAGCAGTATATAAAAATGTTTTGTACATCACGGAGGCTGTGGAGAGATGATGTGCACTGTTGGAGAGTGGTAGTGAGGGAAATCATTGAAAAGACTAGCGAAGCGCCGGGACGCCCCTTCGCTGGGGCAGCTGTGCGCTCAAAAATTTAATTAACATAACAACATAACATAACTACTAGTGCTTGAGCTGGCCCTGGCTGAGAGTCTTAGCCCCCCCGGCAGTTTGGGTCTAGTTGTGCCCCTGGTTTCACTCTTATCACACTTCTCTTAGATTTAGGTGAAGAAGTTCTATGTCCTATGGGGTTCAAGGGCCATTACCCCCTTCCGCCCTGGCCACTCAGTAGAACGCCCGCACCGCAGCGGAAAAAACGCAGAGGTTAAGGCATTAAGCAATCCTTGGTACTAGTGTTGCTTTTGTCCCTGTGACCACTGGAGCCAAACAAAAACTACTATTGCCATTAGTCTAACTCTGTGCTTGCCCGAGGCCACGCAGTGGCCATCAAGAGGGCGGGCCCCTAGTCACGGAGGGCTGGCTCCGCCCACCTTGTGGCCAGCCACTCCTCACCAGGGCAGGCTTCGCCCGGTAGGAGGTAGGCGGGTCGCTGACGCACGTCCGGGGCGGCTGGGAGGAGCCTCAAGGGGTACATTACTCCCTTGCTCCAGTTTGGAGGCCTCTTTGCCGCTCCAGACGTCGTCGCGTTGCAGCTTCGGGACACTCTTTTACTCTCTGCGGTGAGTGTGGCCTACGGGCCTTACCCCCCCTCCACCTACTCCCTCCCTGCGGAGGTATGAGTTATGGCTAGGCGGCCCGCTTAGCGTCGGGCCGCTGTGGAGGTGGGGGTTACGACTCAGCAACGAGATATTCCCCCCCGCGCTCTCCCTTCTGGGTGCGGGCGATACTGGTTAGCCCACGTGGTCGCTGGGGCTGCCCTCGGGGGTGTGTGTTCCTCCCCCTCCTCCCATGCCCCGTCTCCTCCGGGTGCCGGGCGGCGCGAGTGGCCCATTTAGAGGGAAAAGCTTGTGCGCTGGCCGAGCGGGTTCCCTGACGGTTAGTGCGTGCGAGGGGGCAAGGTTTAGCACATTAATGTCAGGGCACATCCTATTGTCTCGGCCCAGGCCCTGAGTTGGACGTTTGTCGTCTTCGTTCACTCGGGCCAGGCAGGGACCGTGAGATGGCGTTGGATTGCTCCTAGCTCCCTTCCTCTTGTCCCCTTGCGAGCTTATGTGCGGGCCTCTTTGGTATGCTAACGTTGCATCAATGAATCGCATTTCATCCTCAACGGAGTCTTGACTCATCCAATGAGCTATGGTTTGGTCGCTTTGGTGCATCACTGTTTTGTTGTTAGGATATGCTTTGCTAAAGGGGTTACAGAGTAAGATATTTTGCGCGCTCGTAATCACGCGAACGCAAAAACGTTTCCTTTAACCGTATTGCACTGTTGATAGTGGGGATTGGTGTGTTGTTTAGCCATTTTGAATATTGCATTTGCCCAGACATGGTATGCATGCTATCGTTTACTTCATTGATGAACTCGTATACATGCGATCGCTTATGCTATTGATTGTATATCATGTGTGGCGGGCGGTATTCATGTGTGGGGTAGATAGTTTTGGATGATTGCATCGTGTTTATGTCATGCCTAGTGATTCCAAGCATTATTGTCGATGCATAACGCTTGTCGCCGCTTGCTCCCCAAACCCTCCCCCCACCCCCCTCTGCTTTGCCATGTGGTGGGCGGCTTTGGTGTGTGGTGCCGCCATGTCCGGTTGAGTACCGTGGAGGACTTGTTTGGCAGGGGAAGTAGTTTTCACTTCTGCACGGGGCGGGCGGCAATTGTGCTCAATAGGGAATGTTCCCCCCATTGTTTGGTGTCGCAGGCCGTCTATTGGTGAATCTTACGTACGATTGCGTTTACCAGGCTCCCTCCTTATTTTGCCCGTCCGGGCCTCGTTAGAGCGCAGTTGCAGCCGGATCCATGCCGCGCTGCCCCCCCCCCCCCTTTTTGCTGGGTGTAGGGCGGGCTTATGACATGGTCTGGTCATCGCGAAATTGGTTTGAGTCACGGCCATGACGCCGCTGTTCATTTTATCTGTAATTACGTAATCCATGCCTCTATTCTAGGCGGTGTGTTGTGCGATGGGTCATGCCTGGTTTAACCTGCCTGGAGCGGCCGGGTTCTCGGCGTCTAGTGTGCGCCTGCAGCCGGGTGTCGGTCACAGCTGTAGTTGGTCGCGAGGGGCGGCTACACAGCATGTGGTCGCTGCCTCAGGTTCCACGCAGCAGTAGCAGCTTGTGGGGCCTCATTCCTATTGTGTCATTTCTTTGGGTTGCTGCTTCAGGTCCCACGCAGCAGTAGCAGCTTGTGGGGCCCCATTCCTAATTGTGCCATTTCTTTTGGTCGCTGCTTCGGGTCCCACGCAGCAGTAGCAGCTTGTGGGGCCTCAATCCTAATTGTGTAATTTCTTCCCTGTTACAGGCTCCGCTCGTATCTTTTTACCCCATTGCGCACCCCCGGCGCCGCGCGGGTTCAATCAACTTCAACACCCCTGTTGGGGAGGTATGTATACTGGCGAAGCGGGAGGGGCAGGTTCAAGAGGGAGCCCTGTGTGGGGATACTGGTTAAGCTCCAGGCCTCCCTTTGTGGGGGCAGGGTCCAGGGTAAGCCTGATTTGCAGGCGCCCTTGCGCTCCTCCTACTACCTCTGCGCCCCTGCCACAGGGCGTTTTGTGGTGTGCGTATATGTTGCCGGTCTCGTCCGGCAGTCGTGGTTTGTTTTGCCATGCCTAAATTCTGTCTTCTTCCACGCAGTACTTGCCCTCGTCTCCTGCATCTGGCTTGGGGAGCTGATCCTTCTACCAGCACCCCCACCCCCCCCTCTTTTGCCTTCTTGGCGCCAGGAACAGTGCTGCGAGGTATGTATTGGTGCCCGTTGGGAGCAGGGGTGTGGGGCATGTTGTGGATTTTTCAATCTCGTGCGGAAAGTGCTTCTACGGTTCTTCTCACATGTCACTTCGCTAGGAGAACTCTTTCTTCCAACAGATAGCATCGTGTCAGTTCTAGGGTCGCCCCCTTTATTCGCGTGAAGGTTGTCTGTACTGTTGTTTGCTCGTCGTTTAGTATTTGGTCTAGTTGGCTCACGGTCATTTTTCTTTCAAGGGAAGAGCCAAAGATAACATGGAAAGTCAGGGGTCCCCTCCGCTTTTCACACAGACGTCTCAAGTCGATGACTCGGGGATAGGACCCTCCCAGGATGCCCAGATGAAGGCACTATTGGACATGATCAAGGGTAATGGAGTGGCGTGGGCCAGTGAACTTTTGTCGGCCAACCCCCCAAAGCCCCCGGGGCTGCCCCTTCCCCCGATGCCCCAGAAATAGACATTTTGGAGGACCCTGGAACAGCGAGGCCCAAGCGTGTGAGGAAGCCGACAGTGAAAGACTTCCCAGCGGAGCCCCCTCCCAAGACCAGGGCGGCTGAACCCGTCAGAAATGTCATTGTGCACGCCCCAGCCTCACCCCCGGTGGTGACCCTGGCTAGCCCAACCTCGCCCGGTGGTTGCCGCTGCGGAACTTGCCACCCGAAGGATCTGGGTAAGCTCACAGACACCCTAGCTGTATTTATGTCCGAGGTCAGAGCTGGTTTGCTTGCCGCTCCTTTGCATTCTTCGCCTCCGGCGGGTCCCCGGGTGGTGGAGCCTGCTGCTTTGGTTCCTCTTCCTTTGTCGGGGGATGCTGCCGTTGCTCGTGTGTGGGGTGGGATTTCAGTTCTAGGGGGGGACAGCTGCGCAGCGCCTGCTGGCCTCCTTGTTGAGGTGGCCTCCCAGCCGGAAAGCGCACTGCCTATCTCTGCTACTCCGCCTATTCCTGCCTCAGTGCCGCTTCACGCTTCCCCGGTGCACTTCACTGCACCTGCGCTCACAGCTGCTTCTGCGCTTGCCCCTGTTGCGGCCCCCACGTCGCCTCCGCCCATAGCTGTACCTGCACTCCCAGCGGCTACTGCGCCGGCCCCTGTTGCGGTCCCCACTGCGCCAGCGGTACTGATGACTATGGCTCCCTTGTTGTCGGGCAAATGCTCCCTCGCTTGGCAGGTCCCGCAGGCAGCGAAGGAAGGCATATGGCGAAGAGAATTCATCGACATCTTTTCTCTCCTTATGTTGGGTGCCGATGGTGTTGATGTTAGAAAAATGGGCTCTAAGGATGAGGAAAAGTAAGCCCGTTTCCAGTCTTGGCCTGAGAAAACGATCAAGAACTGGCGACACGCTTTTTCTATATTGGCTGCAGTTATCACAGAGCGCTTCCCAGAACAGGCGCAGGGTTTATTTCAATACGCAAGTGTCATTTCTGACGAAGCGGAATCCTCTGCTGGCATAGGGTGGTACATGTACGACTGTGAATTTCGCAAGAAAATGTTGGTCTGCCCAGAATTAGATTGGGACCAGGTGGAGGTTAGACTCTGGATGCAGCATATTGGGAAGGGTAAACCCGAAGCCATGGGCAAAGCCAGTATACAAGTTAAGAAGGCTGAAACAAGTAAAGGGTTGGCAGAGAAAAAAGGTAACGTCAGGCAGTCCTTTTGAGGGGGGAGAGGCGGAGGGGGTTTCAACAGACAGGTTAACAGGAAGGGCTTCTCAGCAACATGCAGGTTGTTTAATGCAGGCAATTGCACCTGGGGAAAGGCATGCAGGTTTGCACACTCCTGCAGTAAATGTGGTGGGCCCCATCCTGGGTCAACTTGTGACAAACGCGATGCCACCACCAGCGCTTCCAGCAAAGACAAATAAACCCCTTTCCAAAGCATCTCCGCCTAGCGCCCTTCCTGCAACGCGCTCCACCCCCCCGCCACCTCCCTGTGTTGTCTCCAGCGGAGACCCCTCCCTCCTTCACTCTAAGGGCCCGTCTCCAGTCATTATCCCGAACTTGTTGGCCTTGCTGCGGTCCTACCCCAATGAGAAAGACAGAAATGTCCTGTCTTTAGGTTTTCTGGAAGGTTTCAGGATCCCTTACCAGGGTCCCAGGGTCAGTAGGGACGCTGAAAATCAGAAGTCTGTTAGGGATCTACCTGGGATCGTAGACAAGAAAATCGGCAAGGAAGTGTCTTTGGGGAGGGTGGCGGGCCCGTTCATGTCTCCCCCTCTTCCTGATTTTGTGGTGTCTCCGTTGGGTGTGGTCCCCAAAAAAGAACCGGGGGCTTACAGGTTAATTCACAACCTCTCCTTCTCAGAGGGCAACTCCGTGAACTCTTGGCTACCAGAGGGGGCCTGTTCTGTCTCCTACTGTTCCCTGGACATGGCTATTGACCTAGTGAGGAGAGCGGGGTAGGGGGCCTGGCTTGCAAAGGCTGACATTGAGGCAGCATTCCGTTTATTGCCTGTGCACCCGGACAGCCAGCACCTGCTGGGCTTCAAGTGGAAAGAGTGGTACTATTTTGACAAATGCATGCCAATGGGTTGCGCCGTCTCATGCGCTTTCTTTGAGGCATTTAGCACTTTCATGCAATGGGCCCTCTCCGCGAAGTATGGCGTCATGGCTGTGTCACATTACCTTGATGACTTCATTTTCATTGGGAGGGAGGGCACGCAGGAATGTCAGGAGGGTCTGAACTGTTTCATCAACTTGGCTAGTCACTTGGGGGTGCCTTTGGTGCCTGGCAAGACTGAGGGTCCGGCACAGGTCCTGACTTTCCTGGGCATAGAGTTGGACACGCTTACGGGTGTGTCTCGACTCCCGGCCGAGAAGGTACTGGGACTGAAATGGGACATTCAAGACTTGCTGGGAAGGGACAAAGCATCGCTAGGGGTCATCCAGAGTCTCCTGGGCAAACTAAACTTTGCAGCCAGAGTTATCCCGGTGGGTCGTGTGTTTGCTAGACGGTTAGCTAGGGCCACTGCCAAGGTCCAAACGTCATCATTTTGTAAAACTGTCTTCAGGCCTTAAGAAAGATTAGTTGATGTGGGCTGAATTCCTGTCAGACTTCAATGGGACTGTCATTTGGAGGTCTCCGTGGGTGGAGAGCCCCGAAATCAGTATGTTCACCGATGCCTCTGGACGGGAGGGCTTCGGGGCAATTCTAGGGGAGTTGTGGTGCGCGCAGGAATGGCCCAATGCTTGGCGCAAGCGGGGGATCACTTCCAACATAACTGTCCTGGAACTCTTCCCTATTGTGGTGTCGTTACATCTATGGCCGGTCCCATTGTCCAACAGGAAGGTCCTGTTTTGATCGGACAATATGGCGGTGGTGCAGGCCATCAACGGTCAAACAGCTAGTTGCCCTTTAGTCCTGTGCTTACTACGAGAACTGGCTAGCAGGAGCCTGCGCTACAATGTGGAATTTAGGGCTAGGCACATTGCGGGGGTCACAAATGTCGCGGCTGGCGATCTTTCTCGTTTTCAGTGGGACCGTTTCCGGGCGGCCTGCCCACAGGCGAGAGAGGAGATGACCCCCTTTGCACCAGGACTTTGGCGCATCTTGGAGTGGAGCAGGAGCTGAGAGAGTTAGGGGAAAAGTCTTTAGCCCCAGGTACGAGGAAGCGCTATGCTAGTCACCGGTCCACATTCCACAAAGCCATTGCCGACTTAGGTTTGGGGGCCCTTCCACTGGAGGACAGAGTACAGGCCTTTGTAGTTTGGGCGAAGAAACAGAACAAATCCCACTCCTGGGTCTGCGGCCACCTGGCGACCATCAGTCACGAGGCTAGGTTGAACGGGGTGGGTGATCCAGCCAAGTCTTTTGTAATCAGGGCAGCTTTGAAAGGTTGGGCTTCGGAGGAACCTAAGACTCCTGATGACAGGTCCCCCATCGAGTTCCCCACGTTGCAGGCCATGTTTGCTGTCTTGCAGTCGGTAGTACACTCGCACTACGAGGCTTCCCTTTTTTCTGCGGCCTTCATTCTGGCATTTTTTGGGGCATTCCAGAGCAGTGAGTTAGTCGCACGCTCCAAAGCAGATCTTTCTGGGGACGCCCTTGGGGTGGCTGACATTTGTTTTAAGGAGGGACAGTCTATCACGCTCAGAAGGTCCAAGACTGACCAGGCTGGCAAATGGTCAGTCATTGGGTTGGCCCCCCTCGGGGATCCCCATTTCTGCCCGGTGTCTGCCTTACAATCTTACCTGGCGCTTCGTCCTGCGGGAATGGGTTACCTTTTTATCCACTCTGATCACAGCCCCCTGACCAAATACCACATGGACAAAATAATGCTAGCATGCCTGGATTGTGCTGGCCTGTTGAAACAGGGGAAAAGGTTCTCCAGCCATTCCTTCCGTATAGGGGCGGCCACTTCTGCTTTCAAAGCTGGTGTGCTGCCAGACAAAGTTCAATTGGTAGGGCGTTGGGAGTCTCCCTGTTATAAACGATACATTCGCCCTTGACCAAGATATCCCGGCATGTCCATGTTCTTTGTATATTTGTTTGCTGTGTTTTAATTTTAGGCGTTTATGCCTCATTGGCTATTTTGTGTGCACTCTGATTCAATAAACATTTGTGAATATATTGCGTCTTTTCTTTGACAGGGTCAAGAGTGTGGGTCTTGGGGCATTCCATGGTCGACAGGTTGGGCTGGTGGGCAGCAATCAGGAACTGGACTCGGGGCTTCAAGAACATAGACTGTGTTTGGCTGGGTTTCCCTGGCATGCTCTGGAACAGCTTGTTGCACAGTTTGCGGGAAGTCCTCGCTACGGCAGGGCCTCCTCCTCAGCACTTGGTAATTCACCTGGGTGGCAATGACCTGACGAATCTGGGGAGATCTACCTTGTTGCAAAAAATGAAAATGGATCTGGGGGTCATCTGCGGGCTCATGCGCGAGTGTGAGATTTGGTGGTCCGAAATAGTGCCTCTGAGAATTTAGCGGGGCGCTTAATCTAGTGAGGCAATCGAGAGGTCCATGAGGAGAATCAATAGTGCCATGAAAAGGTTCACCCAACGTAGGGGCCTGGGCTTCATCAAACATGAAATGATTCAGGATAGTCAAAGGTTATTTTGAGGCGGATGGTGTTCATCTCACGCCTGTGGGCTTAGACCTGTTCCTCCTCGATTTGAAAGAGGCACTCATGAACAAAGGTTGCAGGTAAAGAGGAGTAGCAGTGGTGGGGGCCCGTGCGGCAGCGGGTACCACTGCACGGGCTGTGGCGGAGTTACTGGGCGATCCGGAAGAAGAGAGGTGCAAACACTGTACTTCAGCGGGCACATAGGGGTGCCAGAGCCTAACCTGTAACCTCATGGGAGGTGCAGGAACTCGTGTCGGCGCCCCAGTAGTCCTTCGGGCGGTTGTGGGCCTGTGCTACCGGGGGTTTGCCTAGTCACGCCCCGCAAGGGGCGTGTGTAGTATAATTATAATAATTGTGCAGCAGTTGGGTGGTTCCCCACTGTGCTGATTGGCTTAACAGGCGGGCAGGTGGCGAGAATGCGGCCTGCCCTTGGATCGCCCGTAAGATAACCCACCATCATTACATATGTTGTATGTAATAAACCTGCAGCATTTTTCCCCAAACTTAACACTTGTGTCTGTGTGTTATTTGCGGGTTTGGGCATTGTGGGGCGGGGGGTTCTTGTGGCCCTGATGTGACTATGTGCTTGCCCGAGGCCACGCTATGGCCATCAAGAGGGCGGGCCCCTAGTCACGGAGGGCTGCCCCCGCCCACCTTGTGGCCAGCCACTCCTCACCAGGGCAGTCATCGCCCGGTAGGAGGTAGGCGGGTCACTGACGCACGTCCGGGGCGGCTGGGCGGAGCCTCAAGGGGTACATTACTCCCTTGCTCCAGTTTGGAGGCCTCTTTGCCGCTCCGGACGTCGTTGCGTTGCAGCTTCGGGACACTCTTTTCCCGCCCTTCCTCGAACCCAGAGTGTCTGATTGAGGGGGGCTCTTGGGGAGCCTTAATGTGTTCCTTTTTCGTTGCAGGCGGAGTTACTGGGCGATCTGGAAGAAGAGAGGTGCAAACACTGTACTTCAGCGGGTACATAGCGGTGCCAGAGCCTAACCTGTAACCTCATGGGAGGTGCAGGAACTCATGTCGGCGCCCCAGTAGTCCTTCGGGCGGTTGTGGGCCTGTGCAACCGTGGGTTTGCCTAGTCACGCCCCACAAGGGGCGTGTGTAGTATAATTATAATAATTGTGCAGCAGTTGTGTGGTTCGCCACTGTGCTGATTGGCTCAACAGGCGGGCAGGCTGCGAGAATGCGGCCTGCCATTGGATCGCCCGTAAGATAACCCACCATCATTACATATGTTGTATGTAATAAACCTGCAGCATTTTTTCCCAAACGTAACACTTGTGTCTGTGTGTTATTTGCGGGTTTTGGCATTGTGGTGCGGGGGGTTCTTGTGGCCCTGATGTGACTATGTTATATGTGTGCGTCAAGGGGGCGTTCAGGGAAGCAAGCGAGGGGGGCAGAAAACTTTGGAACCTCTTACAGTAAGTAGTGATCTCTTCATTGGTGGTGTTTGTATTTTGTAATATCTGGTATCTACTCGGATCATGTGTCCTCTGCTCTCCAGCAGTCTTCGGAGCTCTGCCCTATTGGCCAGCTTGGATGGCTCTTCTCTACCCAGCCACCTCCTCTCAAGGAGTTAGCCACCTCAGCGCTGCCTCTGCAGCGGTAGACGGAAGCAGCCACTCTCCGAGCTGGACTACTGTTTACAAAATACATTCACTTATCAAATGTATATAGCGCCCATAAGTTAGGGTCTCTGGAAAGCGCTAAACGGGCCTGGTTTGTTTATATTGTCATCAGCAGTGAACACGAGCAATGGCAACCTTGTGGGACAGCAACAACTATAAATAATATGTTAAATAAAAGGGGAATGAGGAAAATATAACAAGACCGTAATACTAAAAAAATTTTTTTAAATGAAATAGAGAGACAAGAACCCAATGGGAAGGTAAACAAAGGGAGACAACAGTGGACTGGAAGGAATTATGCAAAATGAAGAGAATGCCACGAGGCAACGATGTAGGAATAAAAAGAGAATGGGAAAAACGGACAAGGAATGTATGCCAACATTTTACAACACACAATAGGAAAGTGGAAGATTTTCAAACCAAACCTGGGAGAATGCATTTTTCGTATTCATTTAAATTGTAACAGGTGGAAGACAGCTACATAAAAGCTATTTTTAACTTCTAAGATGGCGAGTCTTCTGCTTGAATCGGCTCTGTTGGCATATATGCCAGAGCAAAACAAAACTTGGCTTTATATTAATTAAATATTATCATGGCTTTTTAGTGCACTTTATCGGTGCAACGAGGACAGAAGCATTGCACGCTTCCTTTGCTTAGGGACACGTGCTAAGAGCTCTTAATTGTAATACACATCTTGCAAGGTGGGATTTGTAGTCTTACCTTTTAAACAGCATTTGAAATGTAAACAATAAACTTCAGGAGGACATAAACTGATGGTCAAGTTATTCATACATGTCAAAAGACCCGATTCAAGGAGTAGATTCCCGATTTTGGAAGCCAAAAAATGCTTCCTTTTAGCTGTCTCCTGCCGAAAAGGCATCTGGTTTAATGCAACTCAATGGGCAAAATACATTCGCTTGTTTTTTCCCCCCAAAAATCCCACTTTTCCGTTCACAAATATAGACATATATGAATTGTGGCATCTAAAAATCAGTATTAATGAGGGACAGATTCCGCTCTGACAGTCAATTTATGCATTTTGTTTTTAAACCTTTCACAATTAAATTGCAAGATTACAACATTGATGGTAAATGCATACCATCTAAATGGAAAGCTTAATTTAAGAAAAAACCTTATGGGGTTTTAACACCTGCTGCACAGATCTTTGTGAAAACAGCAAGTTTCAGTGTATCATAATGGTAAGCTAATTATCAGTTAATGCACCTGCTGGAGAGATGTGTGTGCAGTCTAGTCGTAGGCTGGACTCATCATAAAATAGCAGAGGGATCAATGTGCATGCTTTAAAGCACATTGTGTAACATGCAACTTTATATTTTTGTATTACAGATTTCTTTTCTGCCGATATACTTCTGTTACTTGCAGGTCACAAGCTGCAGACTTTATGATATAGCTTAGAATATATGACGTTACAACGCATACCATTACAGCGCATACTTTTATATCAGTTTTTACGACACAACACATGTTCACAGGGTTAAATTAAAACTATCATTACAACACATACCATTAAAACGCATAGTAATTCTTTGCATACCTTTACCACGCATAACTGTCCTATGTTACAGTAAAAATGATGAAAGATTTCTTTTTCCACCATCCTCTGGGACGGATGGAAGGGAAACGGGTTTTGGGTGGGGGAGTATATTAATACCCAAGTATTTATTTTAATGCTTGTGTATTAATTCTAATACCGAAGTATTCAAATACATAGGTATTAATCATTTTTGTTTTTTGGTTTAATTTGTGTTGTACAATTAAAAAAAAAAGAATAACTGATTTTTATGCATGTATACAAAGCTTTTTTAAGAAATACACTCTAAAGTCAGTGGCAAAAGCAGCATCTACATACAATGCACACAATGGGTATCCTTCAACTATGTCCATTACAGCAGCAGACCCATCCTCTACTCAAAATATCTGACAATCTGAAACGGAACTTATAAACCAACATTTCACACAACACATAATAAATATACATTCTGTCAGGTTATGAATCACGCAGAACAATTGTTTCCAATTGTATTTTCTTTCAAATTTTCATATACCCCTAAAACATATATAAAAGAAGCCATCCACCATTTTGTGTGACCACACTCAGCAGGAGTAGGAGACATCTAAGACTTTTGAATTACACAGTGCCATCTACTAAATGAAGTAAGTGTACATTTAAAAAGTAACACCTGCTTAATAAGAAGAAATAATTCAAATACTTTAAATTTATTTTAAAATGATTTACAGCACTTCAAAACCACCCCCCAAATCTACAACATATAATCCAGAATAAATATTTCCGTTCATACATGAGTGAATATCAAACGACATCTATTTATATCATAAAATCCTAAATCGGAAACAACAATGGAACTTTTTTTAATTTCTACAGATATTGATCATACACAAACCACAATGATACATTGTGGGAAACAATCCTTTGGACAATCATCTGTAAGTATACTATATAATTTATTTTGCCCACTGGTCAGTTATGGGAGGCAAAATTATTATGCTAACTCCTGAGGGTGTTGGCCTCAAGGAAGGTGCTGGTCAGTGGTGGGGTGCAAAATTATTATTCTAACTCCGCAGGGTGTTTGCCTCAGGAAAGGTGCTGGACAGAGGTGGGGGCAAAATTATTATTGTAACTCCACCACCAGCTGTTTGCCTAAGGGAAGGTGCTGGACAGTGGTGGGGCTAAAATAGTTATTCTAACTCTGCCAAGTGTTTTCCTTAGGGAAGGTGCTGGACAGAGGCGTGTGTCACTGTGCAACTGAACCCTGGACATGGCCAGGCGTGGACAAAAATCATGCAGGGAAACCTCCCCTCCCCCAATACAAGTGGCAGTGAAGAGGCTCATGTTCTGCTCCCCACCTCCTTAATCCAGCACCTTCCACTCACCGTCTCCTCCGGAGGGCATGTTCAGAGAGTGAAGTTAATCCAAAGAAAAAGCCTTTATTATTTTAGACACTCTTTTTCTAATTGTTGTATGTGCAGCCAATGTAATATAAACTTCCTTTAAAAAAAATGTCTTCACGTACAACATTCCTATTTATTTAGAACAGCACTGAATGTGAATGACCGTGACTAAGTAAGATTAGGTTCTCAAATAGCAATTTTTAAGGAATCGCTATTTGAGAATTGCAAAATGGAATGTAGGTAATAAATCGCAATTTTGTTGCCATAGAATCGCAATTGAAAGGGTGCCAGAGTGTCCAAAGGACACCTGTTGCACCCCTGGAATGTGCCTGTAAGTACATGTGGCACACATACATACCCTAAGGGCATGTCTGTGCGCCACATGGCACTTTGAATTAAAGAAAAAAATGCATTTTGACAGGAAATCGCAAAATACCATCTACTTGGAGTAGGTGGTATTGTGCGATTCTTTAAGCCAAAATCGCAATTTAAAAGACACTCCTACATAGCAATAAAGGAATCGCAAAATTGCAATTCCTTAAATGCTTGAGCAAAATAAGGAATTGCAATTTTTGCGATTCCTTATTTTGGTATGTGGCACCTACATACCAAAACGCTGTTTGCGATTCGCAAACTCCTTCCTACAGATGCCCCTTATTATTTACACAACTGTGTTTGGCTGGCCATATCTATATTATCATTAACAAATGTGCATTGTTAGAAGTGTACGTTTGTTTGAATGCAAATTGGTTGGAGCCAATGTACATTCGTTTATATTGCACTGCACGGGTCTCGTCTTAGCATTGTAATGAAGTGTGCTTCTCGTCAGCGTTTTGACTATTGAATACTATTTGAAAATGCGGTTGTGAGGGCTTCATGATTTATTTAGTATTACTTTTTTCGATACAAACCAAGTTGGACTGTTGGTTCTGCCATACCTGAACCATTCTACAAAGCAGGGCCTCTTTTAAACTTCGCAAGCAGCTGCATAGTTTTCCGCACTTGCAAATCCTACAAGGTACACCTAACATTCTTTGGGCAAACAAAGATAAAATCTAACTTGAGTTCTTCCTCAAAGTGCAGATGCTCGGAACTCTTTCCATACTCTAAACAAAAGATACTGTCAATAGTAAGGTGCACTTATCTTTTTAAAAAATATATATTTATAAGGCTTTTTTTATTTCATGAAAGGAAAAAAACAGCAAATGCAAATCAATTATTTCACAGTAGTGCAACATAATTAATTACATTCATCAACAGGAGTCCAGTGGTAAAGGAAAAAAAGAAAAAAGAGGATACATCTTGTACACTTTACATTATCCTAAATCCAATCCGTGATGGGTGCCCATATCTTTACTCCAAATAGTCCTCCTCTTTGCCCCTTTAGTTTTATAAATAGCCATTTCAAAATTGTATATTGTCAATAGTCTTTCACGGCAACTGAAAAAAGAAGGGGGCTCGGGATTAATCCAGTCTTTTGTAATAGAAGCTCGAGCCACAGCCATACAAATAAAAAGAAAACAAGTCATAACTTTTGATCTTGGTTGATCAGCCATTCCCGAGCTACAACCCACCAATACCATCTCAGCAGTTAAGGTAATTGTGCGTCCTAGAATGACAGCCAAAAAATTTTCAATATGCAAAAAGAACTCAGAAAGTATAGGGCACTGAAAAAACATATTAATCCGCATCAGCGGCAAATTGACCACACCTATTGCATTTCGACCCTATTGTCATACTCCATTTAGATACCTTCCTAGGGGTAAAGTATAGATCATGTATAGACATAAAATGTTGTGACTTCATCATCCCCGTTATTAACACTCGGTTGGCTAAGATAATAGATTCAAGGATATTGATTTCAGGTATCCCGAACATGTTTACCCACTTTAATTGACAATTTTCCAAGTCATCTGGGAATTCATGAATCAGACTAGAGTAAAATTGCCCAATAGGTGTCTTTTTGCCATAAATTCAATTAGGGGTATTTTATTCATTTGATGTTCTATTACTGGCCGAGCATTCTGCAAAAAAATGTGCATTTGTAAGTATTTAAAAAAGTCATTTTTTGATAAAACAAAGTTAGCTTGTAAATCATTGAATGAAACTAATTGACCATCCTTAAACAAATCACCTAGACAATAAATTCCTTTGCCCCCCCCACCTAATAGCAACTTGATCCCGAAAAATATAGGGTAATAAATCAGATGCAGCAAAAGGCGTATATACATTTAATTTTGGTATACCCAAGTGTCGCCTACTTTCCACACTGCAAAAGCAGCTTTTAAAATCTTAAATTTAGTCTTTTTAAAATAACTAGGTTCGATTATCCTTACAAGACATCCTTTCATCTCTTCTCCCAGAGCTAACTCATAGATTGAGGGGGTATTACACAAAGGAATTCGGGCTTTGTCGCCAATTATGAGTGGGCTAATGGGTTGTAAAGATGCGGCAATATAATAAAATAGGAAATACGGAATGTTTCACCCACCATACTCTTTAGGAAGAATCATCTTTTTATAGGCTTTACGTTGCCGTTTGTAGCCCCACAAAAATCTGGAAGTAACCCTCTCTAATTTTTTAAAACAAGCAAAAGGGAATTCGACTGGTATTGTACGAAACATATATAAAAATTTAGGTAAGATCAGCATCTTCAATACGTTAGCTCTGCCAAATGAAGATGGTCTAATCTTTCTAGTGTCACATTGACTTTTGCCACTACAGGATTTATATTTAGCTCTGGAATATTAGCAACTGGGAGGGCGATCTTAATTCCCAAATATGTAACTTCCGGTACTGTTGATATATTAATGGGCGGGGAACCCCCAACATGCAAAATCTGCGTTTTGGATAAATTCAATTTATATCCTGAAAAGGACCCGAACTGTGCTGCTAAATCATTAATAGCTGGGAGAGCAGTTTCGACATCGGTTGTGACTACTACAATATCGTCTGCATAAGCTAGTGCTCGATAGTCTATATGAGCTAAATGAATTGGTTTTATATTCTCAGCAGAATTTAAACGGTTTACAAAAGGATCAATATATATAGAGAAAAGTAAGGGTGAGCACGGGCACCCTTGTCGCATACCACGATTAATTAAAATGGAGTAAATATTTGACCATTAAGGCGAATAGAAGCAGACAGGGAGCAGTGCATAGTTTTTAAAGCTGTTAAGATGCCAGGACCAAATCCCTTTTTAGTTAAGATATCCCACATATATGCCCGGGCAACCCTGTCAAATGCTTTCTCAGCATCCAACAGGGTGAGACTGATAGAAGAGCCTGTTGGCTGAGCCCAATCCAAGAATGTAATCACACAACGGATATGATCAGCTGTGTCACGTGCAGGAAAAAACCCATGTTGGAATTTTGAAACAAGAGGTGTAATAATTCTAGAAATGCGTGAGACTAGGATCTTGGAGTAGACTCTGCTATCCGCATTGATCAATGAGAGATGGGGCGGAATGATGAAGGGAGTAAAGGGGATTTATATTTTTTAAGGAAGACAGTAATTACTGAACTTTGCCAAGAAGGTGGAGCATTACCTCTTTGGGCCTCCATAAAAAGTATAGTCATTTCTTCTTTAAGAAGATTTCTAAACGTCCGGAAAAACTCAAGAGGTATAGCATCAGGGCCCACAGCCTTACCAGAAGCTAATGAGATTAAGGCTGATTCTATTTTTTCCCAAGTAATAGGGGTGTCCAATTGTTCAGACTCTTCTGCTGATAGAGTAATGTTAGGTAAGGAATCCATAAAATCTGGTACCCTTCCTTAATATCTCTGGTATTCTCTTCCATATATAACTCGGAATAAAATTCACGTAAAACCCCCAATATATCCGATGGATTGTCCTGTAGCTGCCCTGAGTTATCCATGATTTTATCGATATTTGCGGATACCACCTTCTGCCTTAATCTTCTTGCTAAAAGCTTACCCGAGTTTTCCCCACCTCATACATCTCTGATCTAAAAGTGGCAATTTGTTGAGCCAGTTTCGAGGAAAAGTCTGGTAGATCCTGGCTTTCAGTATGACTACATTTTTTTAAATTAACTCAATACCAGCCCCTCTATTGCAAGCCACCATCAGCTGAATTTCAATATCTTTGAATTTGGCCATTTCCATCTCAGCTACCTTCCTAATTTTGCGCTGTTTGTTTATTGAATAGCTTAACGTTTCTCCCCGAACCCCTGATTTAAAAGCATCCCACACAATCTCAATTGACGCTGAGCCTTGATTAAATAAAAAAAAACTCGGGTATCCACTTCCCCATATACTGAATATAAAGAGGGTCAAAAAGTAACTTCTGTTCAAAAGGCCAGGGCGTTGGGGGTTGTTTAAGATTAATATCTAAATCAAGTATAATGGGGTTGTGGTCAGAGATTATTTTAGGGATGATTTCAAATCTGAGTTTTTTGGCAGTGTTGATAAATCCAGCGGTAACAAAAAAATAACTCAGATGAAAGTGTTTCTGGTGCGGGGCAGAATAGAAAGTACTCCCAGGAGCACCTCCTCCCATTAAAAATCCTACATCTATCAACCCGAATTCATCGATGATCCCTATGGTGGCCTTAAACACATTTTTCTTCCTACCCCCATACATGTAATTGCTTGAAATGTCGTCTTTCCCGTCCAGATGTAGGTTAAAATCCCCACATAACAGTAAAGGTGACGGCCACAGTGCTAGTTCAATACTCAATTGATTCAACATATCCGGATCATCGGAATTGGGGGCATAAATGGAGCATAAAGTCTGGAGTGTAGCCTCTAACCGTATTTCAATAATTACCCATCGCCCTAGCGAATCCTCTTTAACCTGTTTACTTGACCCTACACCATACCTTTTTAAAATAGCAACTCTTCTTGTAGTAGTCCCCTGCCGAGTGCAGCCTACTAGTTCGAACCCCAAATCTTTAAACCAATTTCTATTTTTCCAGGGGATGTGGGTTTCTTGAATACACAAAATATCAATTTTCAGAGTTCTCAATATATGAGCCATTATACCCCTTTTCCTTTTGTCACTAAGACCACAAATATTCCATGAACATATTATAAATCTACCCATCTTCAAATCTGGAAATAATCGCACCCATTACTACAATAGAAAGATAACACAAATTGACACAATCTCGATTTTGATTTGCACACAATATTCTTTTACTGTTTTTCCTTGCCCCACACACCAACACCTCCCCCCACCTAACCCTCCCTCTTCTGCTTCCCCCCCACCCCCGCCCCTCTGTGACCCCACCAAAAAGAGGCTTAAGGACCAGGTCCTCAGTGATGGTGAGTGATCAAGCAGTGAGTGAGTCCCGCCATGTCCCTCTTCAGATACATCTCTTTCCGTTACCATGATAGAATACACCTAGAATACACCTAGACGGGGAACTAATAATAATTTCTGCTATACACAGGAGAGCTCAACCAAATTAATGAAAAAATCTACATTACATGCTCTCCACAAACTCCTTTTTTGCGAAAAAAATATATCTTGTTTTCCCCTTAAGGTGCACTTAAGGTGCACTTATCTACTGAGATATCTAACTAACCCATATTATAAAAATATATACATAATTTTATAAATACTAATTGAAATGGACAATGTGCTAGCGAACGGGTTTTTCTATTCAGGGTAATAGCGGGCACTCTGCTAATAGTGGACACAAATCGTTAGTAGCATGGAAAAATTTAGTGTGGTGCAACTGGGTGAGGGGATAAGCCCTCTAATCCCCCAATTGTGTGATGGAAACAACCAACGCACTGTAAAATTTGAACAAGATACCCTATCCACACAACAAACAAGTAGAAAAGGTGTGTCAATGTAGATACATGTCAATTACAAGACAAAGCTAGCAGAAAATATACAAGGATTTCTTGTTTGGTGTGTCAACAGTTCAGTCTCTTTTAATTCCTCAAGCAAGCCAGCCGACACTTGTTTCGTAGCACAGGAATAGTATTTTCGTGACTCCTCAGGGCTGTATGGGAAATAAGACACAAATGGGTAGTCGCTCCGCCGGTGATAATCCCGACCCGGCAGGGCTCGAGACTCTAGAGGTGGAGTTCCAGTAGGGTGTTGGCGGATAAAAAATAAATCTTTGATGTAAGATCCTAGATGTCCTAGAGAGTTTCAGTCACTCGAAGGATTACATCTGAGATGAGCCAGTTGTGGCTCATTGTTGTGCTGAGGCAGTGTGCGCCTTCCAAAAGCGGCAAGCCCGCAGGATACGTGTAGAATACAAAAGGGGAGCGAATAACTCCTTATTTGCGAGTGATTTGTAGTAGCAGGCAGTGCGGGCTTCTTTCCTGCGGGTCGCCGTATTCCAGTTGTGACACACCTTTTCTACTTGTTTGTTGTGTGCATAGGGTATCTTGTTGTAATTGGAATGGACATTGATATGCTGTTAAATCTTATAAACCACTAATGTTTGCTGGCTTTGGTTAGCTGCATAGCCACCAGTCACGACCCATGCTCTGTTCATGTCCACAAAACATCTGAAATAATCTATGACAGCAGTGGACAGATTGCAGATCACATCAACACTGACATCAAAGATGTCATTACTGCTTTAATTTCCAATGTATGGATTGAGTACTACCTTCACCAACCAGGACCCCTTGTGAAAACGAAATAGAGAACAAGTGTTGTTACAGCTGCACTCACTAGTAATATATATCATAAGACATATTATTGGTTAGGCTGCCTGCACTGTTAATATACACATGCCATCATGGATGAAACATATAGAAAAAATGTAGTATTTTCAATGTCAGAAAAAACATTTATAAATAGCCAGCCGTTTGTTGTTCCATGAATGATTTTGATGTGGTATATGATATGATATTATCAGTGAGGTCATGTCTGATGTACAAGTGGGGTTGGTGTGTGGTATATGATATTGTCAGTGAGGTCCTGTCTGATGTCACATGTGGGGTTGGTATGTGGTATATATTATCAGTGAGGTCATGTCTGATGTCACATCTGCATTATATCAAAGTCTGTTATGAAGTTCTGTGGTTATACTGAAGAAGCAGCTACCTATGTCATTATCATATGAAATCTCTTTATTGATGTCATAACTACACTTTCACAGTTGCTTTATCAACCTTCTCGGTTTCTCAAATTTGCTTGAAAATGCAGTTTGTGCACTATTTTTTCAAAAAGTTCTCGGGGGAGACCCCCCGGCCCCCCATATCATGGTCAGGCTCGTTCACTATGCTTGCTCGCCACATGACTGTCATCTCGAACATTTTCGCCCCACCACTTTCAAATATCATCAGCTGCCACTGCAGAAAACTCTATTGTAGGAGGTGCCTATTCTCCTACCATTGCCTCAAGACCCTCTCCCTCCTCCCACTGTCCCTGCACTGCCTGCTCTCCGTGTACTGCCTCCTGTCCCTGCGCTGCCTCCTGTCACTGCGCTGCTCCCAATCCCTGTCCATGCGCTGCTCCCCATCCCTGCTCCTAGTCTCTGCCCCGGTGCTGCTCCCAGTCCCTGCCCTAACGCTGCTCCCAGTCCTTGTCCCGGCGCTGCTCTCAGTCGGTGCCCCGGCGCTGCTCTCAGTCCCTGCCCCGGCGTTGCTCCCAGTCCATGCCCAGGGGCTGCTCCCATTCCCTGCCCCGGCGCTGCTCCCAGTCCCCATCCCAGCGCTGCTCCCCGTCCCTGCCCCGGCGCTGCTCCCCGTTCCTGCCTTCACCAGAACCACCACCAGGACAACAAATGGACTTTGAAGCACAACCACACATCGGGCGTGCCACCAATGCACTGCAGGTTGTGCACCATCCAGCGGCAGGACCCCTGCCGCCACCTGAAGATATATGTCTAAGAAACTCCAGGTACCCAATTGTCAAAACAACTGTATTTTCTCCTCCCCAAGATCCACCAAAGGACCACACGCTTGCCGACACTGCCACTTCTCCTGCAACACAACCTACGAAAGATCCTGCACCATTCCGACCCACAAGACTACCCTGCGATTGCTCCACTGTATCTCGCTCACTCTCAAACATGCCATGAAAATATGGAACACTATCACCACCCCCTCCACGGATGTCGCCTTCATCACCAAAAATGGCTTAACCCATCCTCGAACCCTGACATCACCGCCACCACTCTCAGAGGCTACAAAAATAATACACCATGACTTCGTCAACAAATAAGGCAGAGGCATCACCATCATCTTCAAGGAAACCATCAGATGCACCATCACCACTGACGACACCACACCTCTCAGGGAACCTACTACAAACTGATGAAAAGACCACAATACGAGGCACCCTCGACTACAGACCACTGGGACCCAAAGCAACATTCTGCAATGCCATCCCTAACCTCATGGCCCCCCTAGCAATCGACTCGCAACACTACCTCCTACTCAACGACCTCAACTTCTACACAGATGATCCCATATAATGATAACTCCATCATCCTCCTGGAGAACCTGAACAACATTGGCCTCATCCAACTGGTCACCAAACCTACAAACAAAGCTAGACACACACTCGACCCCATCTTTACCTCCAGCGACAGAATCAAATTCAGCCACACCACAGAACTCACCTGGACTGACCACACCATTGTACACTTCACCATCACAGAAGCCCAGCACACCATCACCAGGCAGCAGATCTCTTCCCATCCCAGTTGGAGAAAGGTCACGAAGGATAAGTTACTTACCTGTAATCCTAGTTCTCTTCCAGGGGTATACTCATCAAAGTCATAAGCACTAAATAGTCCCGCCCACCTGCGGGGATCCCGGAGCAATAACACACACACACACGCACGCACACACACACACACACACACACACACACACACACATATGTGTGTGAGCAAGGCCACACGTTGGCCGAAACCCGTCATCTTGTCCGCATGCATTGCGTTTTTATGGACTAAATAAATAAAGTCACTGTATGCCAGCAGTGTTTGAGGGCATTGAAGAGTCCGTTTCTCTCCTTTTGGTGGGCTGAAGCACCGGAGTGGTAATTACATTATATATATATATATATATATATATATATATATATATATATATATATATATATATATATATATATATATATATATATATATATATATATATATATATATATATATATATATATATATATATATATATATATATATATATATATATATATATATATATATATATATATATATATATATATATATATATATATATATATATATATACGCTCCAAAATTACTTTTCAAAGCAAAAGAATTGACGGCACTCCACAACTCGTTTGTCAGGGTTCAAATGATTTATTCATCAATCCAACAGAACGCGTTTCGGCATCGCGCCTTCGTCTGCTGTCACTCGCATCAGTTTCATTTGCATTATAAATAAAGTTTGGCATTGACGTCAATCTCGTGTTCAATCAACACAAAAGAGAGACCAAAATATAGTAAAGGCGGCCATCTTATAGTGGTTGCCATAATACATCAATTATATGGCATTTGTAAGTAAACGTAAGATATATATCAGGGCTCGACAAATCTAAAAAATCTCACTTGACCTGCAGGTCGAGTGAGTAGACTTTTCTACTCGACCTAACAGCAATGCACTCGACCCACAATTGATCGCATAATGGACTTTTTTCAAAACATATGCAGCGCCAACAACCCAGGAAAACGTTGGCCACCCAAATAAACGGCAAATTTCATCCATTTACCTCCCTATGTGTGTATCAAAGTGCTGTGGGGAAGGTTTCTGCGAACATACATGGCAAAAAAAATACCTTAACTTTAACATGTATACATATCAGGCTGGCACTTACTTGTAGTGAGGAAGCTGATGCTCAGACTGAGGCTAAGGTTTGCGTTCTTCAGATCGCTGCCTTCTGTCCTTCCCTTTGAAATAACTTTATGGCCAGAGTCAGTGCTTGTTCTTTCAAAATACAGCATTAGCGCTCCGTCAGCAGATGAATGTAGCTCATTTTGTAATCCGTTTATGCTGCCAAGTCCTCAAAGTTTCATTTACATTGCTGTAGCTGTGGCAGTGTTTAATTTGTATGAAAAAAAGTGCCACGGGCCGGGTCAGGAGTCCATGGCTTGGCAGTTCGGGCTGGACTGTTCCAATGAGGCACATGGGTCATCAAGACTAATTTCCATAGCCAGTCCTGAACTGGGGTGGGGAACAGTGAGCTAAAGAACGATGATGGATTCAACCCAGGTCTGTGACTGGGAGTCAGTGTCTCGAAAGGAGACAAACAGCTCCATGGCAAATTGTCAGAAGTTTTATTTAATAAATTGGTCAAGACTGATTTGCATAGCCAGTCCTGAACTGGGGTGGCGAACAGTGAACTAAAGAACGATGATGGATTCAACACAGGTCTGTGAATGAGAGTCAGTGTCTCGAAAGGAGACAAACAGCTGCCACCATTGCAAATTGTCAGAAGTATTCAGACACCACAGTGAATGGTAAAACACAAAAATGCACAAGTTGTTAAGGAAAATAGTGCTGATTTGAACAGAGTAGCATTAAACTGAGTCGCTATCTTCTGAGTCAGTAACAACACTAGTGTTGTTTTGACAAGGATGTTTGTGGCCCATAATATGTCTTGTTCCTGGATTTGCTGAAAGCCAATACAAAACAGCTGGGTTTGGATCAAAAGTGTCTAACTCTGGCCCATCTACTTGGATTTGCATTAAAGCAGACATGGTGTCACTTTTAAGGGACGTACGGAGCTAATTTTTTATTCGGTTCATGCTGCTAAACCCCCGTTCACATATTGCTGTTGTTGGACTGATGGAAAGCATGATTTCTAAAATTGGAAGGACATGTTTAACTTCTTCTGGGCGTTTTTTCAATAGCTGAGTGAAGAGGGATACAGGCTGCAACAACCTCCGATGAAAGACGTACAGTTTAAAATCTAGCCACTCTCCAGGGGCAGACTCAATTTCTTCATCAGTAAGTACCTTTTTGTAGTACTGTACAAGGTCCTCAAATTCTTGATCCCCAAAAACTCTAATCTTTTCAACAGAGTCTGACCACAAAGTAAAATCAAAAATGTTAAACAAAGAATGCGGCTTGCCTGAGATGTGCTTCAGAAAGCGGTCACTCATAAATGAAAGAGCATTCTCTATTAACCCAATAGTGTCTTCCTTGACACTAGTTTCATTAGAGCTGCCTTTTCTAGCAGGCTTTGCCTGTGTTAGTAACGGGACCCCTGCGAAATTTCCATCTTTAAAAAGCAATTGAAATTGTGTTAGTGCTTTTCCTGGCTTTGTTTTCAGCAGTATTAGCTTCTGTTGAAGCACCTCGATTCTTCTTGCAACTTCAGAAATAAGAGTATCTTCTTGTTGAAATGCCTTAGACACTTGCTGAAGCAGCTCTGTGAAGTCTATCATGAAGTGCAAGAAATAAAGAAACTTCTCCGACTTCATGTCATGAAGCAATCCTTTGGCTTTGTTTGAATATTCATCAGTACCAGTAGCAAGGTGCTCAAGATGAAGTACTGTAGCTTCCCAGTTTGTCTTAAGCGCTGTTACTGCCCTGTGCTGACTTGCTACCCATCTGATTTGCTGCAAGCCACCAAAATGTTGTAACTGCTCTTCCAGATTATCAGCTATCTTTTTAAGTTCCCTTCTCCGCTTAGGTGAATAATAATATAGTTTGAAACATCCTTTGAGCACCTCTTCAAATTTGGATATGTATGAACTCTTTTTTTTAACATCACACACAGCAAGCTCTAGGTTGTGAGCTACACAGTGCACAACTGCAATGTGATTGCAATTGTCCCATCCTTGATGCTTGGAGACTTCGTCCAGTAGCTGCTTCACAGCACCAGATTTAGTACCGAGGTTCACAGCAGCTCCATCTGTATTCAGACCAATGCATTTCTGGCTCAGAATATCCAGAGATATGCCCATGCTTTCCAGGCCAACCATAATAGCATTTTTCACTCCGGACGCAGTGGAGTTTTTCATGCTGACAATGTCACACAGATGGGTAACAAGGGTGCCTTCACAAACAAATCGTACATAAATAAGTTCCTGTTCCTGAATTCCTTTGTCAGTTGACCCATCTGACAGAACACTAATGAACCTAGCATTTTCTATTTGGGATCGAATTGACATTTTTAGGGTCTCGGAAATTGCTATTACAAAGTTACGGCATGCATGATCAGTCATATAATTTTCGAAATTCCACTCAGGATTGTTCTTTTTCTGCAGTGAGCAGAGTTTTGGAAACTTAATAAAAGCCTCACCTTGTTTTGCGATATAATAGGCTGTATTAAATAAAATGTTTAAGTGCCGGATATTTTTTTCATGCATTTTTGTGATCGATTTGGCTATGCAGGTCTCCTGTGGCTTTTGAATTGCAGCTTCATGTAATATGCATTTTTCATGCAATTTGCTCTTGTGGTGCCATTCCAACGTCTCCCTTTTGAATTTTTCTGTCACACCAACATATAGGGAAGACTTAGTATCTGCAAGATGAGGAAATTTCCTACAAACTCCACAATACAAAACTTGAGATTTTTTTAAACTGGGCTCAACTAGGTCAGCAGCAGCTCCATTACTTTCCTGTTCTTCAATCACTGCCCACTTGAAATCTTCAAGCCATTTCTGTTGTACAACTCTCTGTCTTTTTTTTTTATCATACTCCCTTTGCTTTTGGTGGATTTCATCTAATCTCCTTTTTCCAACTGCTGAACTCTCTCCTGCATTATTCATTGGAGTTTTAGCTCCAGTTTTTCCGGCCAACCACAACCTGATGTCTGCCATTGCAGCTGCACTCTCTGCCTGTTGTCTGCCTTGTCCTCACTAGTTAGCCAGCACTGACTCACTGACTGCTTCTGTCCGCTTTGAGCTAGAACCAAAAACAACAAACTCACTGTAACTAATTTAAAAATTTACCATGAAGTTTGTACAAAACTACAATACTGGCTTATAACATTTGCTTTCAATAATTAATAACATATGATGGTTCCAATATAAATTTGTATGCATCAGATCTGTAACTCAGTGTGGCACTCTCAGGTTCGCACAAAAGCACCCCAATTTGGAAATGCGCTCTAATGGTACTGAACGATGTGCAACACCAGTGCAGCTTCTAAAATAACTCACTATTGAGACTAGTCTGCTCTTGAGTATTGCAGGTGGTTCTAATATGGGGGAGGCTTATACCTGGTCAGTAAAAGGTCTGCCTGACGCTTCCCCCTCCCAAAGCCTAACTCTGGGCCTAAACTACTTTTTGGGGGGAAACTGGGTGGTAATTAGTCAAGTGGTCACACAATCTGCACAAGCCGCACCTTAGGTGATGGTCACACTGTCTTGCAAGCAAAATCAAGCAATGAAGGTGAGGAAACATACAAATAAACTACACAACATAGTAAACCTGTTCTAATGCAACTTGCAGCAGTATAAACTCTGGGAAGACATTTAATTTCCATTACCTTCAGATAATAACTGACAGAGTTCGGGACGTTTATAAAAGTGCATGAACCTACAGCCAAATCAAATTCTCCACATTGCGCTTCATCTGGGAAAAGGCATTAAGCAAACCTTTTTTAAACAGTGAGTTTATATGGGCACAGCACAGACAGTCTGACCTGTAAACAAATTTGCACATAACGCTTTACAGATTCATTACAACATGGACATTCATTTTCAACTCACAATGCACAATAAAAATATTGAATCTTATTAAGACCAAAGGAAAAAATTCAGTGCAGCGTAATAAATTACTGTAAGTAGTTGCATCGCACAAAACACAAATCACTTCTTGGATCATCACACAAATCACTGGTACCCATGACTGTTATCAACCTTGGAGGGAGAAAGGCAAAGACTACCCCTGCATCAGCAGCAGGAAGAATGTGTGCACAAGTGCGCGAATACATACGCACACACACAAAAACACACCGCTAGGGCTTGGCACACCAAGCAATATTACCAACTGAAAATGCAGGTACACAAAGGTCCCACACCAAAAGCGAATGCAACTCTCAACACAATGCCAAACAGACATTCTCGAACTGGCCCGTGGCCGGTCACAAAATAATGCTCAAGGAAGGAGTGTGAAACTTAAATAATAGAGAGGGCTGCATGCAAGTCTATGAAAAATAACCACACTGGAAATCCTAGCCACAGGTAAATGCCCTTTTCATGACTAGCATTGAGGGAACAGTAGTTCACAGAAGCAGACTGATGTGCATGCAGTGTGACGTGGTGGATCTGTGATTCCCAGATCATCCACCACATCACACTGCATGTACATCAGTCTGCTTCTGCTGCCAGTAGCACGTCATTCACACCCACTGCACTCCAGCACTAGCAGCGCCAGCATTAGCAATGAAAGTCCCGGGTGCGCTGCTGCTTTACAAGTGTTCTTTGAGAGTGCAGGCCTGACACAGTGGCGGAGTTTAGTGCTGTTGTTGTCAATGTCACTCAATTGTGCGGGTGCACTCGGACTCTGAGGGATAATACATGTGCAGGTTACACGACTGTGATGATGCTGATGCACCAAAGTCAAGATCGGCGAAAAGTGCGTGCGAGCTGCTGCTCCCAAATAAATGGTAGGCCTCAGGCTACAAATGATTTACCCTTCCGCTCCGACCTCTTAGCCTGCCTAGAGCCAGGCCAGCCATCATCACCTCGCGCCACCTCCAGCTTGCTCACAAATCCACTGCAATGCCTGCAGAAATAAGCCGGGCCTACCCTTTTGCTTTTGATACCGGCCGGGTCGCGACGCCCCCAGACAGTGCCATGATCAGGGGATTACATGCATACAACTGGACGGACACTCACCTGCGGGTAGCATGCTATAAATAATAAAATTACGGGGTGCCTCTCTTTCTCACTCGTCTCTCTGGCTCTCTGATGCCTGCCTCCTCGACCTCGCCTCACTACCAGTCATGCACAAGTTTTATTGCGTGACTCAGCGCGCCCCAATGCGCATGATCACATTCACCAGGTCCACTCCAGACCCAACCCTAAGGGTGAACATAAGACCGCGGCGGAGACATTCACTGCTCGCTGCGCGCGTCATCATAGTGCACTGCCAGGTAGATTTTTAAAAATCGTATGATAATAGCCTAAATGAAATCATTTCACGAGGAGAGACACGGAGTACAAATAGTCTGTCTGTCAACAGTCAGACTACTAAACTGACTCTCTGACCCGTCCCGGTCGGTCAGGTCAAGGCCCACATCGGTCCCTGCAACAAAACCGGCCCCCTCTCATAAAACCGGCCCCCACCCCATCCAGCCTACCGGGGGATTGCCCGGTGCCCCGGAATTGCCAGTCCAGCCCTGAACGGTACACGGCTAACGCTGTTGAAAAAGGAAAGCTAACGCTGTTGAAAAAGGAAAACGTAGACTCGGAGGCTGACCTGTGAAGGTGAGACAACATGACGGAGCCTCGTGTAAATGAAAAGAAATTTAAAAGTGACTCACCTCTGCCAAATCGTCCCGCACTTTGCCACTGAGTGCCGACTCCACCGAGGAGAGCGCGTGTGGTGGCGTGCTACGTCACTGCTGCACTTTAAGCAGCACAGCGCGGGGGCAGGCCAGGGCTGTCATTGGTAGCGCTTTCGCGCGCTACAAGATTGACGGCCCTGGCCTCCAAACAATAGGCAGTGTGTGCATGATGCCCCCTAAAGACTTTAACTGCGCACCGCACCACCTGCACTCCGCCTATCGTGCGTGCGTGCATGAACATGCTGCCCCCTAAAGCCTTTCATCGCGCACCGCACCGCAATGCGCTGCCACCTAGAGCCTTCAACTGTAACTGCACCTACCAGATAGCACTCGCCAGGCCGGTCAAGTAGGCCTTGAAACTGACTCGACCTGAACAGAATTCACTCGCATTTGCGAGCGGGCGAGTACATTTGTCGAGCCCTGTATATATATATATATATTACCTACTGGCGATAGCCAGTAGGTATATATAGTTAGGATTTTTTCTCTATGGAACTTTTGAAAATTCTATGTCTAATAACTTTGGCGTTTGTGGATGGAATTGGCTGAAATTTTCAGGAAAATGGCACATTTTGTTTCTGAGCAGCCTCTAAAAATTTGGGGGGGTTCCCTAAGGGGGGGCCGAGAAAAAAGGGGGGCCCCAAAACGCGTTTTTCCCATTCATTTTTCCATAGGGCGTTTGGCCTCACTTTTAGCTCGAACGGCTGAATGGATTTGCACGAAACTTGGCAAAATTGTAGGGACTGTTAGCCCGATGTGCCTTTGCTGGGTCTCAATATATGTGCTCCAGTGGATTTTGAGAAATTAACGTTTAAAAAAACAGATATATCCGTGACAGCGTCCCGGATAGCGCACCAGTTCGTGTACTTTTCGCGTAACGGAGCTTTGCAAAGCGAAGCTGATTGGCTGTCCGGTGTCTGTCAACATTCTAAACAGTCCGGAGCGGCCGCCATCTTGTCTCTCGGTAGGATTGAGAGACAAGAGGAGGCCAAAACAAAGGGTGAAATGAAGGAAAGGGTGCAAGGTAGACCCCTTCTGACCCCCTAGGATTGATGAGGGGGATATTAAAGTGCCCCGCGGGGCCAAAAAAAATCGATTTTTTGTCATAGAGGCGCAAATCGGTACGTGAACCGGGCAGCTAACCGGGCAGCTAACCGGCAGCGTAACGGGAGTCTGAGGAGAAGCTGATTGGCTGTCAACAGTGTAAACAGTCTGGAGCGGCCGCCATCTTGTCTCTCGGTAGGATCGAGAGACAAGAGGTGGTGAAAAACGAAGGGGAAAATGAAGGAAAGGGGGCAAGGTAGACCCCTCCTGACCCCCTAGGACTGATGAGGGGGATATTAAAGTGCCCCACGGGGCAAAAGAAAAAAAAATGTGCGCTTTTTCACGGTAGAGGCGTTTCCCGGTACGCCAACCGGGCAGCTTACCGGCAGCGTAACGGGAGTCCGACATCTTGTGTTTTTTGAGCATCCGGTTTGCGTACCGGGTAGCGTTCCCGTAAGCGTAACAAGGGGAAAACCAAGAGAAACAGTAAAATAAAATTTAAAGGAATAGATTTCCACCAAACTTGGCAAAATTGTAGGGACTGTTTGTTTGATGTGCCTTTGCAAGGCCTCAAGATATGTGCACGTGTGGATTTTGTCTAATTAAGGTTAAAAAATATATATATATCTGTAAGCGTGCTCTGGCGCGCTTACGTTACGTGTTTTGTTTGCGCTGCAGAGACGATACGTCACGTTTATGCAACGTGTCATGAGGCGTCTCACGTGGCTACGTGATACGTCATGTAATAAAGAATATATTTTACAGCTATAGATATTAGCTTTTAAAAAACCAATGAAATTCACTGAAAAAACCATAGGTTATAGACCATATATAGTTAGGAATTTGCATTTACAAAACCTTGAAAATTCACTGAAAAAACCATTGGTTATAGACCATATATAGTTAGGGATTAGCATTTACAAAACCTTAATTTACTCGCACAAAACCATAGAAATTCGCATATATGGTTAGTTGCAATAACAATATATATCGCGCACCCGCAATCCACTGCTGATGATGTCACATATTACATCATTCATGACATGGTCAGTGACATCACTGATGACATCACTGATGACATCTCGAATGACATCACTGATGACATCTCAAATGACATCACTTTTCTTTTTCAGGAAGTGAAGTGAAAAAGAAAAATTGGCTACAAACAAAGGGATTAGTGAAGTGCTACCACTGCAAAGCCTGTGAAATTGCAAAACCAACCCAGGAAATAACTATGCCTGACAAAAAAATCTGGAAAATCAACGAATGCATTACTTGTAACAGCAGATACACAGTATATATGATTGAATGCCCGTGTAAACTAAGGTATATTGGAAGCACAATTTGCGAATTAAAAAAACGTATCCTTGAACATGTCCGTGCAACAGTGCATAAAGACAGAAGCAACGCAGTTGCTAAACACATGGAGTCAGATCATAATGGAGACTGGAAGCAATTGCGTTTCTGGGGCATTGAGACACTGAACCCATCACCCAGAGGGGGACACAATGAAAAACAGCTACGACGCAAGGAATCAAAACATATCCTTGGCTTCAGAACAATGACCCCATTAGGGCTAAATCAATCGGAGGAGCTTTACATACACTTATGAATGGACTAAAATTGACTTCCGCAAATTCCCGTCTGTCGTGTACTACATTTTAATGAAATTTGTCCCAGTTTTATTTTTCCACTCCCCCACCAGTTTTCACCTTTGTTTCAAGCTCACTCAGGAAAGTACACAATTGGAAGCAATATATGATGACATGTAGAAATGCCCACTGGAGGGCTATATTTTGTTTTGTTTTGTTGTGTACATTAATTAATCAACATGCTGAATTATGAATACCATGCACATGTAGAAATGCCCACTGGAGGGCTATACCTTGTTTGCGTATTAATTAATGAATATGTCAAAATGCGAATACCATGCCCACTGGAGGGCTGTACTCCCTGAGATAAAACTGGTTACGAACCAACAGTGTCAGAGGGGAGCTATTAATGAATAGATCACCCCACACAATCTGCCACTCATTTAGCAATTAGCATAATGGCTATGCCCTCATAATTACTCACCTGGAATAAGTATTACACACCAAAACAAGGCTAAACTACAAGTCCCAGAATTCTAAGCATGAAAGCCATGTACCATGTGACAAGGGGGCGTGTCTAATTATGTTGTTTGTTGGTTCTTTATAACTGTTGAGCGACACACAGTACACTGACCGTGATCAAGACAGCGGACGCTGTCGAAACGCGTTGGTTGCTATATTGTTTTATGACCCCTGATGGATTTATGAATTACATTGAAAAATTGCACCAGACGAACGATTACAGCCTGTTTTTTTCTGCGACTCCACTCCTCCCCTTTGGTGGGGAAACCCTGTTGAATGCATAGCGGTCTGGCTCGACCGCAGGAGTAACGCGACCAGGATCTAGTAGCGCCTAACGGAAGAAAAGGGAGCCAATTGGTGTATATATATATATATATATACAATGCATATTTATAAATATGCAGCCTTCGCCATACTAGTGTCATATATTCCAAAATTCCATTGAAAATTATTCATTTGAAAACACTTAAACAAACATATAAAATAATATTTTCATGACACCGAGAAAATACCTTTAACTTGTTTTTGAACATAGCCTTTATTTTCAGAGGAAAAAAGGCAAGGTCATAGAGGCAGATTAGCCTAGAGAGGCTGCATATGGAACACTCAGATAAAATTGGTGCAGTGCTTTTAAGACTTCCAGGTTCTCATCATGCCCCACAGGTAACAGTCAGATCTTTTTGACGGCGTATAAACATTGTATTCATAACATGAGTAACAGATACATTGTTATGGACATGGTATTCGCCCGGGGAGGAGGGAGGGTTGATTATGACTTTGACGAGTATAACCCTTGAAGAGAACTAGGATTACAGGTAAGTAACTTATCCTGCTCTTCCAGGGGATACTCATGAAGTCATAAGCACTGCATAGAGTAGCAAGCTGTAAAGATGAAAGTCAGACCAGTAGATGGCTGATGAATGAGGGATTTATTCTTCAGTATAACAGGATATAAGGAAAACATCCTATCCACACAGCATTACAGGAGCAACTGCTCAAAAGGAACATTCACTGGAACATTGGAATCTCATTCTAGAACAGTATGAGGAAAGCAGTCTCAAGCAATGGTAACAAGATAAAACAAAGCATAGATAAAAAACAAGTAAAGATATTACACACCTTTCACCTATACACAATTATTTCAAGACAAAATCATGAAGAGACGGTGGAATTTTCTTAACACGACAACTCCACCTCAACATGTCTTTTTTTACGGATGTGTTTCATTACGTACATCAGGCATGACTGAGACATTTTTTTTTAAAGGAGCAATTCTATTTAAATTCCATATGCGACCGTCACTCAGCTTGACAGCATTTTGGAAACATTTTTTAACAACAAAAGTAGAAGAAAATTTCGATAAACCACTACATTTCTGGGGTAGGGGAACTTTCACTCTGTCACCCACCTGTACTTGAGTGTGTGAAATAGCATGTCTGTTGTCAAAATAATTTTTCCTTTTTACAGATTTTGATATTTGAAAGTCATTGTGATTGTTCTTAGCATCAGCTCCTGAAACTTTCTCAGGAATAAAATCAACACTTTTGTCTCTCATTCATGACTGAAAAAGTTGGGTATTAGAACTTTGACCTCTAAATAGTTCAAACAGAACTTTATTAGTGGTGGAAGGAGGAGTGAGTCGATAGATCTTTGCACACTCAGCAATTTCTAATTTCCAATCTTTTCTCTGGACTCCAGCCAAATGTATAGACTCCTTAAATACTCGATTGAACCTCTCTACCATCCCGTTAGTTTCGGGAATAATAGAGAGAACACCGCTTGTGTTTAACCCCATTCTTTGTCAAGTACTCCTCCATTTCTCTTGAGACCAACTGGACCCCATTATCAATCAAAAGAGAGTCGGGAAGACCCTCTCTGGAAAAAAATCTCTTCTAGAAAATTGATAACGTCTTTGGACTCAGTGCTCCTTACAATCTTGATTTCTAGCCACCTAGAGAACATGTCAACCAGAACTTACACAAAGTATTGACCAGAAGAACCAGAAATCGGTCCAAGAATATCGAGAGCAATTTCTTCCCAACACCTTGTAGGTTCTTTGCGTATTACCATTGGTTGAACTCTCGCAAATAAGGTTTTATCACATGTATTACACGTATCACAATCTCTCACCACCCGTTCAATTTGTAGATCGATACCTGGCCCTCAAAAGTGCATACAAATTCTTTCTTTAATCTTAGACATACCAAGATGTCCTAAGTGAGCTTGATGAATGATTCTTGATCTGACACAGGTGGGAGGCACGAGTTTCATACCCCTCCATAAAACACCAGAACTGAAGGACAATTCATCACGAACATTCCAGTATTTGCAAACATCTTCATCAAGACCTTTCATACTTTTCCACCCTTCGGTCACCAACTGAGATACGTTCATAAGAACCACATCTTCAATAAAAGAATATTTCCATTCTTTTTCACTCAAAACATCCGTAATAATTTCACATACCTTGCACCCATCGTCATCCCACAAATCACCAAATTTTACAGGATCAAGATTAGAATTGATTTTAACAAGGCGAGAGAGACAATCAGATACTTTGTTTTCAACACCAGATATATAATTCACCACAAAATCATAATCTACAAATTCCTGAGGAAACGGATTCTAAGCTTTTTGTAAAGAGATCCTTCAATGGTTTATGGTCTGACCTAACAATGAAGGAGTTTCCCCATAGACTTTTTTTTAATTTTCTTATGGCCTAGAAGATGCATAAGGTTTCCTTTTCTATGACAGAGTATTGAATTTCTGCTCCCACAAGCGCTCTAGAAAGAAAAATGATGGTCAATTCTTTACCGTTTCTCACTTGTACTGTTCCCAGTGTTGTGTTTCTATCTAGGACCCTAATTCGATATTCCCGATTCATGCCCTTATGTGGTTATAATCAATAATATCCTGGTAAAGGCATAAGAATCATATCCATATTCAGTAATAGCCCATGCAGTCCAAAGCACAGCACGGCTACTCCCATCAACTCCTAGAAAGCACAACGCGTTCTTTAAACAAACCAAGCCTCCAGCAGCCCGGGAAATCCCCCCTGCTTTTGTTTTGATTTGAACAAGAACTCCTAGAGTCCAGAAAGAACCGTTAGTTCTTAGTGACGTCTTATGTCCAACCTTAGGTCAAACTCGGCACCTTTCAGGTATAAATTTACCAATAGTTGCCTTAAGCAAACACACAGTGGTTTGGAGCAGCGCGGCTATCTACTTGCCCGAGAGCCCAGCTGATGCGAGAGCCCACGGAAGCCGCCCCTCCCGTTTGACGCACTGAGAGAGACGCTGTCTTTTTCTCCAGCCCAGAAAATCCAGCTCCGGTGTTTCCAGCCTACCCTTGCGGGTTGCTGGGGGATCGAGTCCTGAAGAAAGAGATACCAGACCTCCCACATTCTATTACCAAGGTACGGAGCTGACTAAACCCATAAGAGAATTCTTGATGCAGATTCTTGGCAAAACAATCTTTACCAACTTAACTTAAACTGCTGCTTACTTACTCCTTCCCAAGTATTAGGCTTAGGTCAGGTACACCGGGGTAGGCGTAGTTAGAAGCACCAGTTGAGTACGTTAGTCAATGTTTTTATGTATGTATATATTTTATCCATTTTAAAGTACCATATGGCTAAGAAACCATATCAATGCTTTTACAGTATTATTTCATAATACTACTTTTACTGTACGCACTTTACTTTATGATAAGTATTGCAATTGTGGCAATTCATTTCTCTTGCATGAGAAAGAAGACTGCTCAATAAATAACACCTTTTATTGAAAACGCCTGTCTCTCTATTTCTCTGCACTCTGGTGAAACTAAGTATGATTGGTTGACTGAGTGAAATAGCTGCCTATTGTTTTCACACGACTCTAGAGATACACTCTTATTCTGAGGGAGCAAAGTTGTCATGTTTATGCAGTTTTCAGAAACTGAATCCCTTCTTGTCTGAATCAGGGAAGTTCATCCCTCCCTATTCATTCAAGAAAGTTTCTAGTGACCTCTGAGCTAGCTGGCGCAAACCTAAATTAAGTTTAACATAGTCAGTAGAGACCTAGATGACCTCAGTCCTACGTCTACACTGCTGTTTATGTTATTCCAATTCGCAGAGCCTATTGGGAATATAGGAACTACACTACACTACTTGAGAAAGCGGTCAAATACCTGTTTTCAGCTGCAATGTTTTGACAGAAGAATCCATTAGAGATATCTAATGTTGTTTTATATCTTTTGCGCACAATGTTATTCATTAGTGCTGCACTATGTGAGTTTTGTACTGCAAATGTTTTACAACAGGAGTTAAGGTGTCTGTAGTCAAAAACTAGACGATATGAATCGTCTGGCTTGGAGACAGGAAACAAAGGATTGTTCATTTGTGAGGTGCATGTTTCAATTACCCCTTGATATTCAAGTTGATCTAAGATCTCTATGACTTGCTTTTTTGCTTCTTGTTTAACTGGGTACTGTCTTTGTGCAGTGGGTTGATTTTTTAACTGGATTTTGTGGTGAGGAGAGTCCTCATCCCATCCTACATGATTTTTATATAAAGCAGGAGCTTGAGCCACTGCCCATTTTCTTGCCAATGTGTATTTTTTATGAATCTGAATATGATTTGAGAAGGCAGGCATAATCATTTCTTCGCCATGAGGGCACTCCCTGACAAACTCTGGTGGCCAGTCTTTTTCAGCTAACAGGATGTCATAGCCTTTAGAAAGTTTATCCCAAAAGAGACCTTTTATTTTCCTAGTTTTATCTGCCTCTATACATAATGTTATTTCATATAGTTTATAGGGGCACACTAACTCTTGTGTCCGCAGTTTTCACCTGAATGTACTCATTCGTGTCCACTGTCTCCAGAAGATTCATCAGGATCTTGTGAGCTATTGTCACTTCTGCTGCGCTGTCTAGCATTGTCTGTGCCCACTCTCCGTTTTTCAGTTGTGTCCTCAGAATTCTCAGCATGTTTAATCTTAATACTTGCTACCTTCTTTCTGGGATATTGTAATTTTTTACTTTGATGAGCAGGTTCCTTGTCTTTGGACTTGACGTGCTCTTCTCTGTGTTCTGACCGTCCTCTTCTTTCCGATTTCTGTGAGGAAGTCTGAAAAGATCGAGAGGGACGTGTATCAACATCTTGATATCTATCAGGTTTTTTCAAATTATCCCTATTTCTAAGGTTGTATTTTTTCTCAGAGGGCTCCCTTTGGGGAGACTTGTTTCCTCGGTCTGGAGATGTTTCTATCCGTTGAGAAGACCTTTCTCTGGACTGGAATCGTTTTTCCCTGGGAGTGGACTGTTTATTACCATCCCAACTCCTTTTTGGAGTATTTAAATTATTTGTAATAAATGTTTTTTCAGGATTTTCAGTTAGTTGGGGTTTTACCGGTTTCCCACCCAAACTATCTCTTCCTAGCTCTTCATATGATTTTTCTATGATTCTGGCGAGTTCAAATGGTTGGTCTGCTATATCTGTTTCCTTCAATTTCTGGGAAATACTTTATATCGTCCTTTGCCAATTGAACTAATTCTCTATATGCCTTTGTTAATTCTTTTAGTTTAACTAGGAGTTCTTCGCTTGACATTGTTTCAATGTCTGGGTGTGTTGCGTAGCTGGCTAGAACCTGCCCCGTTGCTCCTGGTCTACCTAGTGGACCGAGCCTGGTGATGTGATTTTGATGTTTTAGGGCGTCTTTAAACCAGAGATGGTGCTCTTGGTAATTTAGTGGGATTTCAACCTACTCGAAAGGAGTGTATTCATCCAGAGGTTCCTCTATTTTGTAATAGTGGAAGTCTTTTGTCATAGCGTGTGCTGCTGGAAAATGTATCCATGAATAGAATACCTCTGTCTGCCGATATTCATGTGCCTCTACCACAAATATGACTGTACCACCTCGTGATGTCAGTCCATTTTCTATAAGTTTAAGAGTTATAGTTCTCCTTACATTGACCGGAAAGAGTATAGCACTGGGGTCATTTTCTTGGAGAGTTGTGTCTTCCTCTATTAGTTGAGCTGCCATTCAAGCTCTTTCGTCGTCGCTTTCGGACATTTTTTATTGACTGAAAGTTTTTTGTTGCAGATCGAGTTTCAAGGAAACAAAGATTAGGTGCACAATATTTTGGAACACTGTATCCTTCAACGTTGACTAAACCAAAAACTAATACATAGGATTCTCATCCTACTAAGTTCCGGCGGATATTAACCTTTCACCCACTCCAGACGTCTTTTGGAGTTTTTACGGGTAAAAAGGGGTCTGTGTGAAAAAGCACAACTGAGTTACTCTAGTGTCTTGCGTTAGATTATCACCTTACCAAACGTTGGGTGCCATGCAGTGTAGTTCCTATTTTCCCAATAGGCTCTGCGCATTGGAATAACATAAACAGCAGTGTAGACGTAGGACTGAGGTTATCTAGGTCTCTACTGACTATGTTAAACTTAATTTAGGTTTGCGCCAGCTAGCTCAGAGGTCACTAGAAACTTTCTTGAATGAATAGGGAGGGATGAACTTCCCTGATTCAGACAAGAAGGGATTCAGTGTCTGGCAACCGCATAAACATGACAACTTTCCCCCCTCAGAATAAGAGTGTATCTCTAGAGTCGTGTGAAAACAATAGGCAGCTATTTCACTCAGTCAACCGTGCATACTTAGTTTCACCAGAGTGCAGAGAAATAGAGAGACGGGCGTTTTCAATAAAAGGTGTTATTTATTGAGCAGTCTTCTTTCTCATGCAAGAGAAATGAATTGCCACAATTGCAATACTTATCATAAAGTAAAGTGCGTACAGTAAAAGTAGTATTATGAAAAAATACTGTAAAAGCATTGGTTTCTTAGCCATATGGTACTTTTAAATGGATAAAATATATACATACATAAAAACATTGACTAACGTACTCAACTGGTGCTTCTAACTACGCCTACCCCGGTGTACCTGACCTAAGCCTAATACTTGGGAAGGAGTAAGTAAGTAGCAGTTTAAGTTAAGTTAGTAAAGATTGTTTCGCCAAGAATCTGCATCAAGAATTCTCTTAAGGGTTTAGTCAGCTCCGTACCTTGGTAATAGAATGTGGGAGGTCTGTTATCTCTTTCTTTAGGACTCGATCCCCCAGCAACCCGCAAGGGTAGGCTGGAAACACTTGAGCTGTATTTTCTCGGCTGGAGAAAAAGACAGCGTCTCTCTCAGTGCGTCAAACGGGAGGGGCGGCTTCCGTGGTCTCTCGCATCAACTGGGCTCTCGGGCAAGTAGATAGCCGCTCTGCTCCAAACCACCGTGTGTTTGCTTAAGGCAACTGTTGGTATATTTATACCTGAAAGGTGCCGAGTTTGACCTAAGGTTGGACATAAGACGTCAATAAGAACTAACAGTTCTTTCTGGACTCCAGGAGTTCTTGTTCAAATCAAAAAAAAATCAGGGGGGATTTCCCGGGCTGCTGGAGGCTTGGTTTGTTTAAAGAACGCGCTGTGCTTTCTAGGAGCCGATTGGAGTAGCCGTGCTGCGCTTTGGACTGCATGGGCTATTACTGAATATGGATATGATTCTTATGCCTTTATCAGGATATTATTGATTATAACCACATAAGGGCATGAATCAGGAATATCGAATCAGGGTCCTAGATAAAAACACAACATCAGTCCCTTTGAGCTGGCATCCGTAAGAAGAATCGACTTGGCAGAGGTGTCAAAACTCTGAAGCGAAGGTGCATTACCTAAAGCTTTTTTAATGTCATCAAACTCAGCCTTACCTTTGGGAGACCATACAAATTGTGTACCCTTTTTCAAGTGTGACCTTAGAGCATGCATGCGTGAAGCAAACTGAGAAACAAATTTATTGTAATACTCCCCCATCCCAAGGAAGGTAACTAACTCATCTCTATTCTGAGGTTCAGAGAGACCTTCAATGGTTTTAACTAAGTGATCTCTAGGTTTTATACCTCCTTTAGTCCGTTTGTGCCCCAAATAATCTAATTCAGAAAGATTGAACTTGCATTTATTCTCGTGAAGTGTCAGACCATGAGATTTAAATCTGAACAAAACAGCTCTGAGCCTCTCATCATGTTCTTTTTGTGACACACCACATACAAGAATGTCGTCTTGGTATATTTTAACACCTGCCAACCCCTGTAAAACGTCTTCCATGGCTCTTTGAATGACTGATGCAGCTGAGTTGAGACCAAAAGGAAGACGTGTAAATTTATAAGTTCCAAAAGGTGTAATGAAAGATGTCAAGTTCATTGAATCAATATCTATTTTGATTTGGTGATATGCTGCCCTCAGGTCTAAGGTAGAAAATACTTCTGCCCCTTATAATTGAGTTAACATCTCAGAAATATTTGGGAGGGGATATTTGTCTGTGATAACTGCACGGTTGAGGTTCCGAAGATCAACACACAGCCTAATCTCTCCAGAATCTTTGCGAGCCAAAACGACAGGAGCCAACCAATCGCTCACCTCGGTTCCACTATGATACCCTTTATTTTGAGTTTCTCCAATTGATTTCTCATAGACTCTCTTAATGCTATGGGTACACTAGGTACTTGACATGAGACTGGAATGGCGTCCTCCCTGAGAATAATCTTATGAGTATAGTCTAAGAGACACCCCAATTTCTCTTTAAAAACATCTTCAAACTCAGAGCATAAGTCTTGTGTTTGAGCAACGTTAGCTAGTTTCTCTGTTTCGTTAACTAGTTTCTTTGTATCATCAACTTTACACACTGAAGTATTCTCAACATGATTAGCTGGAGGGGTAAAAGAAACTTTTATTACAATACAAGGGGCAGGAAAAAAATGCTAAAATGACCCTTAACTTTGACTTGGGTATGGGGGCACAGAAAGCAAACCAGGTGACGGAGATTAAAGCGACTAGGTAAAATGGTTGACAAATTCAGCGAGGGTGAAAAGCAGGGAAAAGCGTGCAAAGGGAAGGCATGGGTGAAATACAGAAAAAAGAAAGTCGAAGGAAAGAGGACACAATGAGAAGGGGGCAATTGGCGGTACAGGGGAAAGTGCTTCGAGAGAAAAAATAATGGAAGAAGGTAAAGCGGAGGAATGTACCAAGTGCGACTCCGTAGGAAGTCAGGATCGCTCACTAAAGTTTAAACGGGGGGGTGGGGGAGGAGCAGTATCTGGCAGGGCGCTAAATTAAAGATCGCATATAGCGCTTTCTTGTTCTAGATCCCTTCTAGTTTATGAATCTCTGGTTCAGGGGAGGGGTGGATACGTGGAAAGAGCTACTAAAAGCTTGGAACCGATTGTGTGGCCGTTCAGTGCCCGATATTTATGTGTCCGCCTTTCAATCGCTTTTTCTCGTCCAAGCGCTAGGAAGAATGCCAGTACATGAATATTTGCAGTTTAGTTTTACGTCCGATTCCCATCATGCCAGCGCAATACGCGTTATATGTACATTCTGCACCCCACCTACCTCGTTCACATTTGCCTAAAGCGAATACTAAAACAAATCTGCTGCGTGAGTGTTAAAGTGCTCGCAAACCATTACAGTCCGTCCATCGTCAACATAATGCGTTAGAGGTATGGTTCAACTCCCCCACCACCCGTTTTATATTGTTTGCTTTCAATGGTATGGGTCTGGAAAAACATAGCTTTGAATCTTAAATTGTAGTGTGCATAAAAAGCAGGACATAGCTTTTAGAAGTCATGCTTTTATTTTTAGGCGCTATATTTTTCCACGAACAAGCTTAATCAAAACAATGTGGAGCAATCGGTGAAAATACTGGTTATGTTTAGTCTTTTTGTGGCATAGTTGCGTGCAAAGGGAAGGCATGGGTGAAATACAGAAAAAAGACAGTTGACGGAAAGAGGATACAATGAGAAGGGGGCAATTGGCGGTACAGTGAAAAGTGCTTCGAGAGAAAAAATAATGGAAGAAGGGAAAGCGGAGGAATGTACCAAGTGCGACTCCATAGGAAGTCAGGATCGCTCACTAAAGTTTAAACGGGGGGTGGGGGAGGAGCAGTATCTGGCGGGGCGCTGAATTAAAGATCGCATATAGCGCTTTCTTGTTCTAGATCCCTTCTAGTTTATGAAACTCTGGTTCAGGGGAGGGGTGGATACGTGGAAAGAGCTACTAAAAGCTTGGAACCGATTGTGTGGCCGTTCAGTGCCCGATATTTACGTGTCCGCCTTTAAAGCGCTTTTTCTCGTCCAAGCGCTAGGAAGAATGCCAGTACATGAATATTTGCAGTTTAGTTTTACGTCCGATTCCCATCATGCCAGCGCAATACACGTTATATGTACATTCTGCACCCCACCTACCTCGTTCACATTTGCCTAAAGCGAATACTAAAACAAATCTGCCGCGTGAGTGTTAAAGTGCTCGAAAACCATTACAGTCCGTCCATCGTCAACATAATGCGTTAGAGGTATGGTTCAACTCCCCCACCACCCGTTTTATATTGTTTGCTTTCAATGGTATGGGTCTGGAAAAACATAGCTTTGAATCTTAAATTGTAGTGTGCATAAAAAGCAGGACATAGCTCTTAGAAGTCATGCTTTTTTTTTAGGCGCTATATTTTTCCACGAACAAGGTTAATCAAAACAATGTGGAGCAATGGGTGAAAATACTGGTTATGTTTAGTCTTTTTGTGGCATAGTTGCGTGCAAAGGGAAGGCATGGGTGAAATACAGAAAAAAGAAAGTTGAAGGAAAGAGGATACAATAATAAGGGGGCAATTGGCGGTACAGTGAAAAGTGCTTCGAGAGAAAAAATAATGGAAAAAGGGAAAGCGGAGGAATGTACCAAGTGCGACTCCGTAGGAAGTCAGGATCGCTCACTAAAGTTTAAACAGGGGGGGTGGGGGAGGAGCAGTATCTGGCGGGGCGCTGAATTAAAGATCGCATATAGCGCTTTCTTGTTCCAGATCCCTTCTAGTTTATGAAACTCTGGTTCAGGGGAGGGGTGAATACGTGGAAAGAGCTACTAAAAGCTTGGAACCGATTGTGTGGCCGTTCAGTGCCCGATATTTACGTGTCCGCCTTTAAAGCGCTTTTTCTCGTCCAAGCGCTAGGAAGAATGCCAGTACATGAATATTTGCGGTTTAGTTTTACGTCCGATTCCCATCATGCCAGCGCAATACGCGTTATATGTACATTCTGCACCCCACCTACCTCGTTCACATTTGCCTAAAGCGAATACTAAAACAAATCTGCCGCGTGAGTGTTAAAGTGCTCGAAAACCATTACAGTCCGTCCATCGTCAACATAATGCGTTAGAGGTATGGTTCAACTCCCCCACCACCCGTTTTATATTGTTTGCTTTCAATGGTATGGGTCTGGAAAAACATAGCTTTGAATCTTAAATTGTAGTGTGCTTAAAAAGCAGGACATAGCTCTAAAAAGTCGTGCTTTTTTTTTTAGGCGCTATATTTTTCCACAAACAAGCTTAATCAAAACAATATGGAGCAATCAGTGAAAATACTGGTTATGTTTAGTCTTTTTGTGGCATAGTTGTCAAAATCTAATCGTACAACATGACCCCTCGTTAGCCATGCTGTTTCCTGGCAAAAAGCGTGCAATGTGTATTTCTTTGTCAGTTTCTGACAAGGTGGGTCCATCCATCGCATCTTCCGAAGACCCCCGCCTGAAATGTTGTTTATCTGCCTTTAAAAGCCCGCAACCTGCTCCCTGCAGAAACTGCTGGCGGGGTTTAATGGGAAGCCAAGTGTCTGGTTGGCCCCAATTAACACCCCGTGATTAGCTGGCATTCCTTCGCAGCGTGTCAGACACCGAAAAGAGAATAAATTGCATTTAATTAATGCTTCTCGGTGACACTGATCGAGGCTGGGTTTAAGGACAGTGTGGGAGGGGACGCCCTCCCTCCAATGTTTGTTTTTCCATCTTCGATGGCAAGACTGCCGTGATGGGATTGCAGGGGGGGGGGGCGCTCGGTGAGGGATCGGCTTCGCCCCCCAATGTTTGTTTAATTCACCACCACAGAATTTAATTTCAAGTGAGCCGTCCTGTGCCACAATTAAACAATAGAGTGGCTTAGGTAACGGATGCATGCGCGTACCTGAGCTGGTTTAATTTGAAGATTTATACAGCGCCGCTTACCCCGGTGAGGGCATCTAGTTGCGGTTCATGAGCAGGAGGGGGTAAATGAATTGCCCAGACTCTCAGGCCGTTGCGAGATTCGAACCGGGACCCGGCTCCCGAGTCGGCAGCTCTGGTCGCTGCGCCACACCCAGTGCCCGATCGTAAACGGTGCAAGCATCGTTACAGGGTTTGGAAAAGCCACTGCGCATATTATGCAGAATTGGCAGGTACCGTTTTATTTTTGTATGTGGGGGGTGGAGGGTTACCAATTCTATTTCCTTTAAATCGACTGATATTTTTAATATGCACAATGTCTTTCCGTTTTTTTTTTTTTTTTTTTTTACAGATATCGTGATATTAATGCTCTGCACTTGCCGGAATGAGTGCTCAGTGGAAAGGCTTTTTCAAAATCTCAACTTCCTTTTTAGGTTTCGCCTGTTGAAAGCTGCGCAAGCAGCGTTTCGCGCAGGCGAAATCTAATGACTTACACTGTGTGGCTTTGTTCCGCCCTCTCTTTCCATTAGCTAGCTCCATAAATGGAGGCTAGCCATTGGAAGAGAGATCTGCTTGTCATTCTGTGAGCAGATTCGTGGGCGTTCCGGCGATTTTTAGGCTTTTCGCTACGTCATGCGGTTGTGGGCGTTTAAAAAAAAAAAATTATTTGGGGGAGGTTTTTTTTGGTCATTCCGCCGAAGTCGTCCTTAGTGAGTGCTTGTTTTATCGCGTGATCCACTTCAGTCCTTCCGGCTGCTTTGATGAAAGCGCCCGCTCTCCCACAATCTTCGCCGCTCGCTCCGGGGTGCTGCCTTGTGATTAATGATCCACAACGGCTTCTCGAGTCCAGACATGCACGTGGGCCAAACCCGCCCTACCGCCGCCGTGCACGTTCTTATGTTAGTTCCTCCGGCGCAGCGCAGGGTGCTACTCAGTATTTCTCCCGGCCACCGCTATTCAGGCATGCCGTCAACGAGGCATATGGGCTCACCTTTATTTCAAATATGGTCCATCATCAATACTCTGCATCCAGGGCACCGCCGTGCGTGCCAGGCGTCGCAGCTGCAGTCCAAAGCACAACCCACGGCTTCAGTTTTACTTTCAGCAGGTAGGCCACCGCTGCGCCGGCTTTCGTTCCACGTTTGCAAGTCGTCTTATGTGTTTACAGACGGTGTTTTCGGATGCATGTACCCGTCCTCAGCTTTCCAGCAGCAAGTTTTCTGCCATCATCTGTGTAATTGCAGGATTATGAGAGGATTTTTAGGGCGTTCGAGAGGAGCTCGCTTAAAACGCGGCCATCTTTCTCAGCAGCTAGCTCCGCCCCCCCACAATGAACATTAATATTTAGATGAAAACTAGCCGCTCGCTCCGGGGTGCCGCCTAGTGATTAATGATCCACAACGGCTTCTCGCGACCAGACATGCACGGGGGCCAAACCCGCCCTACCGCCGCCATGCACGTTCTTATGTTAGTTCCTCCGGCGCAGCATCCCCAACCAACTCAGCTGCCCCCTAGTTCTCCCTTTCCTTAGCCTAGAAGGCCATTCCTGCAGATCAGGGAAGTCTACACTGAGTGATTCCAATTAAAGGAGAAACAAGATATGTGAAATGCTTGCAACACTCTCCTGTTTGCTCATCTTACATAGTGCCTCCAGAATAAGACTAGAGACTTCCTTTGTGTGAGGAAGAGGCATTAGAAAGAACTGTCCATAAAGAGATCATGCAGAGGTATTGGCCTTAGAGGAGCAATCAAAAACATTTACTGTATATAGAGACCATAAAGGTGGCAGGCGCACTGAGAGATTCAGTATGTAGGGAGATCCTGCAGGTGTCATATGCACAGAAAACTGCCATATAGACCACAAGGCTCATTCACAAATGCATGTATGAGCAATTAAAGCAGTTCTACAGATGTACTACTTCAAGTACTACCAGTTCAAAACTACCTTTGTGAATTGGCCTAGGATTGCTCAACTCCCTACCAATACAAGTTCAAAAAGGATACACACCTTTGTATTTGTTTTACTCGTATATAAATATTCCTTCAATATTCCCACTGTTGATGTTTTGAGTACAATTCACAAAGGCATTTAAGACTTACTTCACATACTCATAAATACCTTTGTGAATCCGAACGAATGTGTTTAAGGAAATACCATTGAAACATGATGTCCATAGAGAGGCCGCATTCATTTTGCTAGGCATTTTGTCAAGCACAAGGAGATTAAGGGTCTAATTATGACTTTGGCGGTCCAACACCGTCGTAGCCACAGTGGCGGTGGGGGCACCAGTGCATGGGCGGTCAGACCGCCGTATTACAAGTTGGGCAGTCGGACTGCCATGGGACTGCAGCAACACCGCCAGGGATCAGAGATCCCTGGGGGTGTTGCGGTGGTCTTGAGGCCGTAATATGCTTGGCGGTGCCACTGCGGTACCACCAAGCAGATTATGAGTTTCCTCTCTGCCACGGTTTTCATGGTGGTGAGCTTGCTATGAAAACTGTGGTGGAGAGGAAACAAAGGGGGCATAACAGGACCCCCTGTTACCTGAGGGCCATAGGGTGAATGCACTGCATCAACTGCACCGTTACATGCCGTTCAGGAACTTCCTTTGACGCTCCCATTGAGGTGTCTTTTTCATAGGCACCGCCATGGGACCACCAAAGGACCACCAAAGAACCATTTGCCAGAGACTAAAAATGTAACAATCTAATCACCAATGTAGGGATTTTGGCCCAGATGTAGGTAAAATAGATTTACCGATTTTTAATTACCGAATTCTACCGATTCGGTAATTAAAAATCGGTAAATCTAAGGGATGGATATGTAGGAACATCCAGATGTTCCTTTTACCGAATCGGTAAATATCAGTATTTACCGATTCGGTAAATACCGACCGGTAATGCCCCATTCATTCCTATGGGCTTTGAAGCCCATAGGAATGAATGGGGCATTACCGGTCGGTATTTACCGAATCGGTAAATACCGATTTTGACAAGGGTGCAGGGGGTGTCACTTTGACACCCTCTAGCACCCCCAAAAAAAATTCGGGGGCCATGTGGCAGGCATACCTGCTCTAAGGGCAGGTCTGCCTGTCATATGGCACAGGTGTGCATGCACACATGTGCATGCACACCGGAATCGGTATTTTACCATGAAGTTGGACTTCATGGTAAAATACCGATTCTGTAAGGCTTGTGGGACTCAGAAGAGTCCCACCTACATCTCATTGTTACCGATTCGGTAAAAATACCGAATCGGTATTTTACAGATTCGGTAAATTTACCGATCGGTAAATTTACAGAATCTGTAAAATATGTGGCCCTACATACCATTTTGTGTATCTCGGTCGGTAACGGCCGAAAATACCGATTTTCGGCCGTTACCGACCGACCTACATCCGGCCCTTAGTGTTCTTGGAGCGGGGCAGCAGCATGGTGGCCCTGCTCCAAGACTGCCAAAGTTGTAATTAGGCCCCGCCGGTTCCCTAGCTTAGATGTTGACTGCTCTATCCGTTAGGTGACAACCTCAGAAAATCCTAAAAATTGCAAGCCAAGTTTTAACAGGCCTCAGTTGGTGTGTGTGTGTGGCTCTGGGTGTGTGTGTGTGTGTGTGTGTGTGGCTCTGGGTGTGTGTGGCTCTGGGTGTGTGTGTGGCTCTGGGTGTGTGTGTGTGTGTGTGGCTCTGGGTGTGTGTGTGTGGCTGGCTCTGGGTGTGTGTGTGTGGCTGGCTGGCTCAGGGTGTGTGTGTGTGTGGCTCTGGGTGTGTGTGGCTCTGTGTGTGTGTGTGTGTGTGTGTGGCTCTGGGTGTGTGTGTGTGGCTGGCTCTGGGTGTGTGTGTGTGGCTGGCTGGCTCAGGGTGTGTGTGTGTGTGGTAGTAAGTGCTGTCTGCTGAGCTCGTCTGTAGGGTACAATAGGTCTCACATTTCCGAGAGATTAAGCTAATGGCAATGTAAATGACAATGCCATTTATTTATCTATTTTCAAAACCAACACATAAATAAGAATTTTTTGTCATTTACAATGCCAATAGCTCACTTTTTCCAAAGGCGAAACCATTGCATTGTAAATGCTTGTTTTATTTTTTTATTATTCCTCCGACAAAAACACGAAGGTGTGTTTATCACCCTTGAATAAAAAGATAAACACAAATCCGGGGCGTGTTTATTGCCGCAGGGTATTAATCTGTGTTGACACGTAGCTAGGCAATGAATAGGTTGTAGGCTTCTTGGAGCTGGTTACGTTATCCGACGTTTGAAACTCCACATAGGCTTCACGAAGGTTTCACGTTGCCCTCCCGTCAGCGTTAGTCAAGCTCCGTGACAAAGGAGATGACGAAGAGAACGCACTGGAAGTGTGACTCTGCTCCAGCAAGAAGAATGTCAACAGATTACGCGGGAAAGCGCGAGTCACTACTTTGGTGTGAGGTAAGCGTGAGGCTTAGTTTTGAAAATAAATAAAGCGCGAGGAAGTGCGAGTCAATACTTTTGCGCGAGGTAAGTGCGAGGCTTAGTTTTAAAATAAACAAAGCAGGGTAAAAATAACTTCCGTGTGGTACTTGCAAGGAAGTCAATATTTCGAGGTTATTTTAAAATGAAATAACGGAGTTGTTGATGATCGATATGTAGAAGAAGAAGAAGGTTTTGATTTCACATTTCTAAACTGTTTCTCTCGACCCAACATGACAGCAACTCCTAGTATTAGCAAATTAAATCAGTACAGTACCTTGAGTTGGTGTCGGAAATCGGTAATGCTTTACCTCATGCACAGATGGTTGTGTTAGGACGTCTTTTCCTTCGAAACGTTTTTCCTTCACAGTTGAATAAAATAAGGATTGAAGATAGAAGAATGTTCATATGGTAGAGGGTTCATTCAGACTAGATCGTTGCCAGTGTAAAGATGTAAGTCACATCAGTAGATGGCTGATGACAGAGGGATTTATTCTTCAGTATAACAGGATATAAGGAAAACGTCCTATCCACACAGCATTACTGGAGCAACTGCTCAAAAGGAACATTCACTGGAACATTGGAATCTCATTTTAGAACTGTATGAGGAATGTGGTCTCAAGCAATGATAATAAGATCAAACAAAGCATAGATAAAAACAAGTAAAGATATTACACAAGCCTATCCCTGGACCCTGCGGACGAATACCAACATATCAATAAACTGTTTTTAATCATGTATTATCCAAATAAATTTCTCCGGGATGCTTGCCCAAACTGAGTATCTGCCTGAGTATCAGAGTCTAAGCAGTAATGGCGCGCAAATGTGTGGACTGAACGCCATGTGGCTGCTTTTTTTTTTAATTAATTCTTTTTATTGTTGCATCAGGCGAATCATAAGTACAAGAAACAAGACACCGCGGGGGAGCGTCAACATTCCGCTCTACCCGCCATTACGCAACTTTTGAAAAAGTCAGTTACATAGCATTCATCTTGACGAACTTATTTTTCATTTTCACCCCGAACTCTCCCCCTCCTCAACTACAAGTAAAGTCATTAACTGAGAGACCTCTTCTCGAAGTCCCCCTTCCCGCCCTCCACTTCCCCCCCCAAGCAGCGTGACACCCTTCTCTACCACCCCCCCCCCCCGACCCTCGTGACTCCCTCAGCCCTCCAAGTTGTGCACATTGAGTATAAGCAATCCCATGGCCCGAAACCTTCAGGGGCAAACATGCTGGAATCAGCGACATACGCACCACCCCGGTGATCCACCCTACCTCCCGCCCTCTTCCCCGATCGGTCTCATCCTCCTACTCCAATCCATGGTAGTGCCTCCACTTAGCCCATATTTTTCGAAATTTTCGTGGGCACCCTCTAGCTTTATAGGTAACTCGTTCAGCTTCCATATACATATCTAGACCCCTTCTCCAGTCCTCTAGATTGGGTTTCCCAGGCGCCCCCCACAATCTTGCAATGTCTCTTTTGGCGACTACCAGGGCCAGCAGCAGAAAAATGAGTAGGTGTCGTGTGATATCCACCTCCGTGGACATTCCCAAAAGAGCCAGTTTGGGGTCCTTAGGTATCTCTACCTCTAGTATCGCACTCAATTCATTGAAGACCTCGTCCCAATATTCCTGTATCACAGTGCACCCCCAAATGATGTGGAAGAAATCGCCTGTTTGGTGCTGGCATCGTAGACAAGTGGTGTCGGTGACCCTCCCCATCCGGAAGAGCCTCACTCTGTCAAAGTAGGCCCAATGAAGGACCTTAAACTGTATGAGGCGAAGCCTCGATTTTATGGCCACTTCTCGAGGGTGCATGAGTATGAGTTCCCAATCCAGGTTCTCCAGCGTGCCCACATCTGCCTCCCACCTCTCCCTGAGAGCCTGTAAATCACCCAACATGTTATTTGTCAGTGTTTTGTAAGTCATGGATACCGCCCCTCTCTGTATCTGTTCTTGCAGTAGGCGGCCCTCGAGTGGTGCAAACTGGGGTATGTCTGTGAGAGATATGTTTTGTGCTCCCCATGCATGTCGCAACTGTAGGTATTTATAGTATTGGGTTCTCTGGAGTCCCAATTCCTGCTGCAGCGCCTGGAAGGTTTTAAGTTCCCCCCTTGCTATGACATCCCCAACTGTGGAGATGCCAATGTCGTCCCATCTTTGAAACCCTTGTAGTTTGTTCAGTTCCGTCAGCCACCTACATGACCATAGGGGTGTTTGGTGGGTGGGCCTTTCATGCCAGCCCATCCTAACCGTCGCTCTGCGCCAAGCCAACAGGGTAATCTTAGTTGCAGGGAGGAGCTGGCGGCCCCCTCTCCCCCCATATAAGAAGTGTAGCACCGTCCTATTGTCCCATTTAGATCTCTCTAGTGCATAAGTGGGGTGATCAGCCGGGGCGTGTATCCAATCATTGATTGGAGTAAGGTGTTCCGCCCAGTAATAGGCCTCCAGATTAGGCAATGAGATTCCCCCACTATATTGGTTGCGCTGCAGAGTCGTGAGTGCCACCCGGGACTGCTTCCCCAGCCACAAAAAGGAGCGGAGATCAGTATGGATTTTCCGCACTGTCATAGCCGGTAAGGGATAGTACTCATTTTGGAGGGCATATAAAAACTTCGGTAGTAGGACCATTTTATACAGGGCGGCCCTGCCCAAAATGGTGAGCGAGAGCGGCCTCCACCTATCCATCTCCGCCTTCGCTGCCACCAAAACTCTGTCGACATTGTCTGCGTAGGAGCGCGCTTATCTCGGGTGATAAAGACCCCCAAGTACCAGAAGCCTTCCGTGGTGTGGATGAGCAGCTCAGGCAGTCCCTCCCCTCGCGGTGCACCTTGTGGGTCGTAGAGGATCGACGTATGCCAGTTTATAGTATGTCCGGCCACTGCCCCAAAGTCGCCTAGTTCCTTGAATAAGGCCGGGATAGTCCTAGCCGGGTCTGTCACGTACAACAGTACATCATCGGCGTATAGGGAGATCTTCTCCTGGTCAGTGGCAGATTCCCCCCAGTGGAAGCCAGACACATCTCGATTACGCCGGATACGGATCGCAAGGATCTCAATCGTGAGGGTAAAGAGGAGTGGGGATAACGGACACCCCTGACGTGTCCCCCGGTCTATCGTGAACTCTCTCGACATTCGCCCATTTATTCGCACTCTAGCCCTAGGTTCCGAGTATAGAAGTCGCACCCAATGCTGGAACTTGGGCCCAAACCCAAACCGTGCAAGGGTCCCCATTAGGAAGGGCCAGTGGACCGCATCGAATGCTTTCTCTGCGTCCAAGGAGAGGAACCAATGTGGCTCACTTCTGTCACAGACTTCCTGGAGCCAGTTGTGGGTGCGCCGCAGGTTGAGTTTGGTGGCCCTGTCCGGCAGGAACCCGGACTGGTCTGGGTGTACCAGGCCCGTTATGACCTGTCGTAGGCGCCTTGCCAGAATAGTGGCCAGGATTTTAGTCTCAATATTTAGAAGGGAGATTGGGCGGTAGGAGGAACAGTCTCCTCTGGGCTTGCCTTCCTTGTGGATCGGGATTATGGTAGCTAGGGCCAGGTCCGGCGGGAGGCTTCCGGAGTCTAGCGCACCCGCATATAACGACTTCAAGTGACGTGAAAGGAGGTCCCCCGTTCGTTTGAAGAACTCCGCCGGGAAACCATTTGGTCCCGGAGCTTTCCCCGGTTTCAGGGCAGCCATCGCCTCTGCAATTTCATCTAGGGACAGGTCGGCTTCCAAAGCCTCACTATCTTCGGGGGTCAACTGCGGAACTTCCATGTTACCCAGGAACGACTGCACCACCTCGTGGTCCCCTAGGTCTCTAGCCCTGTAAAAGTCTTCGAAATAGGTTGCAAAGGCCTCTGCTATAGTGTCATCCATGGACGCCCGCGCCTTACCAGGGAGCTCAACCCAATCCACCCACCTGGCAGCTCGCTCCCGCCTGCTCAGCCATGCCATGAGTTTCCCGGATTTGTCGCCGACATCGTACAGGCGATGTAGGGTGGCCAGCGCCTGTGTACGCGCCTCGTCCGTGATTAGTTCTCTATACAGCCTTTGAGTGTCTAGCAGTATTCTGAGATCTACCTCCTCCTTCGTTCTGTGATATTCGGCCTCTTGGGTCAAGATGTTTGCCTCCTCCTTAGCTATGGCTTCAGTGCGTTTCCTTCTGGCCTCCCCTACCCTGGATTGGAAGCGGTCCCTCAACACAGTTTTCATGGCTTCCCATAGTGTAACCCCGGACAGTACCGAACCCTCGTTTTCCACCACAAAGACTCTGATGTCCGCTCTTATGCCCCCTAGAATTTCAGGAGTCTGTATATCCCATGGCGACATATGCCACTGTGCCTGACCTCTCCCCCTTCCCCGTCCTATGTGTACGAACAGCGGGGAATGGTCCGAGATACCCCTCGCCCTGTAGTCTGCCGAGTCCCCCCGCCGAGAGTTCCTGTCTCGAAGTGAATATGTAATCTAGTCTAGAGAAGACTTTGTGGGCCCCAGAGTAAAAGGAGTAAGCTTCCTGCCTAGGATGGAGCCACCGCCAAACATCGGTGAGACCGATCGTGTCCATTCTACGCGCCAAAGCAGTCTCTGCAGCCACCGTGTGGGGGTTCCCCGATCTATCGCGCGTCGTGCACATCACGTCATTGAAATCCCCCCCCACAATCTGTACCGTGTCAGCCGTGTCTAGTAGTATGGTCGTGATCTCCTGCATTGTTCGTGTTTGTAATTTGGGTGGAGCATAGACCGACAACAGCGTGTACCTGCGCCTCCTCCATGTCCCCTGCACCCCGGCAAATGAGCCCTGTGGGTCCAACCATGTGCGTGTTACTGTGAAAGGTGTCGTTTTCCTAATGAGTATTGCCGTGCCCAGTGAGTCCATGGTGTATCCAGCGTGCGCCAGGACTATGTATTGCCCGCGCGCTAGAAAAGCACAGCGGTTCCCCCTCAAATGTGTTTCCTGAAGGAAGATGATGTCTGGTGCTACTCCCTTAATATATACAGTAACCAGGCTCCTCTTAATTTTGGAACCCAGTCCGTTCACATTCCAGGTTAGCGCCCTAGCCCCGGCGCCTTCACCGTTTGGTGCAGCTAGTGTACTCGCCATTGTATTTCACGAGGACTATCAAGTACCGGACCCCAGGGCAGGGATGGTAGCAAGGGTAAACTTTCTCGAACTCACTGCTTCATGCACATCTGTCTCCCTCCCTCCCCAACGTCCCAACACCCCAACATGAGGTAAACTGTAACCAAACCCCATCCTGCACCCCCTCCCCACCTCCCTCCCCTTCCAGTTGCATCCCAATCCGGGTCTCAACTATCCGTGGGAGAAGGCCTGTCGCCCTCCCACACATCCCACCCTCAATAAACAGTAACCAGTGTTAAGAACACAGAAAACAGTAGTGGGGGTGTGCCAACTTGCTTGCTCCGCATCGCCGAGCCGCCATCTTTTCCCGCTCCCAGTATACCATAGTTCACGAGTGTGAGTCTTGTGTGTCCACATGTCCCTCATGGCCTGTAGAGTCTTGTTCCAGTTGCCGGATTTCTTTAGCCAGAGGGTGCAACGAATCACTCCTTGTATCTTCCTCCTCCTCTCCGGATGCGCGGCCTTCCGATTCCTCCACATCTTCTTCTTCGGAGCGGATTCCATTTCTCAGGCTACCAATTCTCGAGCCCGCCACTGAGTCGGTACCCGGTGACGCCGATCGGCCTCGTCTCCTGTCCTGCAAGTTCCTCGTCCTGTACGGAGTCACCGGCATCTTGTTCTGTGTCCTCCTCAGTCTTCGACGCTGTGGCTTCGGCCTCTCCCATGTCGGTCGTTCTCGCAGTGACCGGTCGAGCGCTGCCCGGCCCGCCGCCTCTCTACTATTTAGGATAGGGCGCTCCTCGAGCCACTGCCATGCGTCGTCCGGGTGTGGAAAGAAGATGGCTTTGTCCTGATAGATGACCTTGAGCTTGGCCGGGAAGAGGAGCATATACTGGATGTTGAGGGATCTCAGTTTTGCTTTTACAGTGTCGAAGGAGCGGCGCTATTTCGAGACCTCCTGACTGTAGTCCGGGAAAATCATTATGGTGGTGTTTTCAAAGCGGATCTCGCCCATACCTCTGGCTTCTCGTAGGATCAGATCTCGATCTGCAAAGTTCAGAAATCGCGCTATGACCGGTCGTGGTCTCGCACCCTCCGGTGGCTTGGCCAGAAGCGCCCTGTGCGCCCTCTCTATGATAAATCACGAGGAGAATCGTGCCGTCGGGAAGGTCCTTTTGAGCCAGTCGAGGAGGAAGGTGGTCATGCTCCTTTCTTCAATCCCTTCTCTAAAGCCCAGAAAGCGTAGGTTGTTCCGCCTTGACCTATTTTCGGCGTCGTCCACCTTCCACAGGAGTTGGCTTTGGGAGGCCTGGAGCTCTGCCATGTCCTTCTTAAGTTCAGAAACCGACTTCTCATTGTCCGTCAACCTCGACTCGGCCGCTCGTGAAGCTTGGATATCCGTTCTAGACGCCTGTATGGCCTCCAGTAGCATGTCCATATCATTGCGTGCGCCAGAGTGCACGGGTTGTGGGTCCACCGTAGGTCGTGGAGCAGCGAAATTGTCCATTGGGCCCTTGGTCGCCGTCTTGGGTATTGTTTCCTTCTTGCCCATACCTGCGTCTTCTAGAGGCCGGGAGCCTCTGAGATAAATCCCCGTTCCACTGTGGTCGAGTGTCTGGGGCAGAGGCAGAGCTATAGGGCGCCCCGACTGCTCAGTTCCCTTGGGCAGCCTCTATTCGTGGTCTCTAGAGTCTCTGGGTCCGTGTACACTTTCCGTCCTGGGTGCAGGTAGCCGGGCGGTATTCCTCTATTCGTGTCTCGTGAGGGGCCTTTTCCCCAGGGGTCGTACCCCCACTGAGCCTGGGTCTCAGGGCGTAGGCACCGGCAACGTAGCGCCGTGGTCGGAGGTGTCGAGGTATCGGCCAGCTGCTCCCTTTCCCGTATGGGGTGCCGGTTTCTAGGACTGCAGGGCCTGGTCCACTTACTCCCGGTGCGCCTCCGTGATCCTGCGTGGTTTGATCGCCGTCCCCTTGGAGTGTTCTACTGTGCGGCCGCCATGCTGGTGAAGGCGTGTGGCACCTCCGATGCGAACCCTCGCTCCCGGCGACAGGTAGATCAGGCCTCGCCCTCGTGGTGTGGGGCCCACCGTCTCTCCGTCTCTGGGGCTGGGCCCTGGTCGCAAAGTCAGCCTGGCGGTGAGTACAGGAGGGGGCCCCGTCGCCGCCACTCTTCGATCTTGGGGAGCCAGGGGGTATTCCTCATTCCGCGCCTCGTGCGTGTCCCCCCCCCGAGATTCTCACCGCCTCGGTGCTGGATCACCAGATGGAGGCACAGGTGGTGTGGTACTGGCGGCGGGGGGCTCGCGGTGACATCCAGTCGCTCCCGATCCGGAATAGGCCACAGGGTTTCCGGGGCAGTAGGAGCAAGCCTTCCCCCTCCAGGCAGGTCTCCGTGGTCTTCCTCGGCTCTAGAGCCGTCTCGCCGTGTTCCTGAAGTGCGCGGCCGCCATATTGGTAAAGGCGGGCGCCGCCACCGAGGTCGACCCCAGGGTCAGGTGCCGGACAGGTGCGGATCCCCTCACCTCTGTGGAAGGCTCACCGACGCTCTGTCTCTGGTACCGGTCACAGACTCTGCACGGCGGCGGGATCAATGGGGGGATCTCGCCGTTGTCATTCCTCCGCCACCATGTCGGTCGCCATCTTGGGTAGGTGTTCGGCGGTCGTCGCTGTCCCGCTCCCGTTGTCCGGCGGAGACGGTGTGTGACCGTCCGCCCGGCGACCGATCACCTGGTCAAGCCTCCACCAGCCCGCGACAGCAATTTGCGGGACGCCGGCTCTCGGCGCGCGCCTTTCTCCCCCGGCGCCCAGGCCGCCAGCACGATCTCCGGGATGCAGAGGAGTCACCGTCATACACGATGGCCAGGCGGGGTTGACTCCGTTTCAGGACTGCAGCAGCCCGTGGCAGGTGATCGGGTGTCAGTTCCCTACTTTTGATGGCCTTTCTAGGTCTTGGGGGATAGTGAATGCCGGATAATTAGGGGGCTCGGCCGGAGCTCTGTTCAGGCACGTCTAGTCGGCCATGTTGCTGGCCACGCCCCCCATGTGGCTGCTTTGATATCTCTTCTATAGGTACGTTTTTAAGCATAGCTGTAGTGCAGCTTTTCCCCTCATAGAGTGAGCCCTCAGCTTGCCAGGGAGCTTTCTGTGTGCTAGCGGATAGGATCACGTGATGCAAGACACTATCCAGCGAGCAATGGATCTTTTAGAGGAGGAGAAACCAGTGTGTAATGGACCATAGTTAACAAAGAGGCGGTCCGACTTTCTTGTACCGTTTGTTCTATCCAAATAGAATTTCAACACTCTTTTAAGATCCAGAAAATGTAACGTCCTCTCAGCAGGTGTGGTAGGATTAGGAAAAAATGTGGGAAGAGTGTTTTATTGATTAATATGAAACTCTGAGATTACCTTAGGAAGGAAACTCGGGTGAATCCTCAACACCACTCTCTTAGCATGGAAAACGAGATAAGGCTTTGTAGAGCATAAGGCACACATCTCACTCATCCTGCGAGCAGATGTAATTGCCACTAAAAAAGCTGCTTCAACAAGAGCTGTTGGAGAGAGGTTTTGTAAAATTGGTTCAAATGGGGGGCCTATTAACTTAGATAGGACCACATTAAATTTCCTAGGAAGGGGAAGGCAATCTAATAGGTGGGTAGACCTTTTTTATGCCCTCCAGGAAGTCTTTAACAAATGGCATTTGAAAGAAAGAAGCCTGAGTGGGAGACTTTCTACACGCTGTAATAGCTGTCAGATGTACTCTGATAGTGTGGCTAAGTACAACAGATAGGGTTAAATAACCTGTTCTTGACCCCAGATAGGGTCATGACCATTAGCCGTACACCACAGGTAAAACCGCTTCCATTTGAAAGCGTATGACTTTCTCATCGAAGGCCTCCTCGCTTCCCTTAAGATCAGCATACAATCTTGCGAGAGGCCTAAATGTCCATATTGGAGGAACTCTGGTGCCATGCTGTCAACCTCAGTGACGGCAGATTGGGATGAAACACCTGCCCTCCTGACTTGGTCAGTAGATCCGGATGACATGGCAGTCTCCTGTGTGGCACTTTGAACAGATGTAGAAGGTCCGGGTACCACCACCAAAGAGGCCACTCTAGTGCAATCGGGATCATCTGGGTCCTGGACTTGTACAGTTTGTTGATCACCAGTGGTATGAGAGGGACTAGTGGAAAGGCATAGAGTAATTTCTCTGACCAGTCGATCAACAGAGCATTCCACCTGGCTCCTGGTTGAGGGTATCTGGATGCAAAGGCGCAGCATTTTGTGTTTCCTGCGTCCGCAAAAAAGTCTATGTCTGGTGCGCCCATCTGCGAAAGATGTCTTGAGCTATTTCTTCTTTTAGCACCCAGTTGTGCGCTTTCGTGAAGTTTCGATTTACGTTGTTCGCTTAAACATTGCGGGCGCCCGGGAGGTGAACTGCAGATATCGTTCTGTTCCTTGCGAGAAGCCATTTCCAGATCGCTTGAGCCTCCAAAGACAGGGGTCTGGACCTGGTCCCTCCCTGATTGTTCAGGTAATACATTGTTGTTGTATTGTCAGTCTGAACTATCAGGGATTTGACTTGATGGATCGAAAAAAAGCGCCTTGAGTGCCAGATGCACACCTCTGAGCTCTAGCATGCTGATGTGGTAAAGCTGTTCCTTTTCTGACCGCATTCCCTGGAACTGAAGGGATCCCAAGTGAGCGCCCCATCCCTGAAGGGATGCATCTGTGATGAGAGTTTGCTTTGAAAGTTCCTTGTGGAAAGGAACTCCTTTCAGAAGATGAGATCGTTGCATCCTACAACTTATGGAGATTTGGACTGAGTGAGTTACAGTTATAGTGTCCTCCCAGCGATTGGAAACCTGAGACCATTGGTCCTTCAGAGCTTGTTGTAAGGGTCACATCTGCAGCCAGGCATTCAGGACAATGAATATGCACGAGGCCATCAAGCCCAGCAGCGATGAAACCTGTCTGCCCGCGGGATGAGATGTTCTCAGGAGAGTTTGACTCTTGTGGAGAATGGATAATGGTCTGTCCTCTGAAGGAAATGCTTTTCCGCTTTCAGCATTCAGAGTTGCACCCAAGTGGTGTATCCTCTGCGTTTGATTGAGGATGGATTTCTTGAAGTTAACACACAGGCCTAACTTGCTTAAAAGGTGAACGCAGCATCTTTGATGTTCCTTTAGCAGGGTGGAAGAGGCACTTTTGAGCAACTAATCGTCTGGGTAATGGTAGACAAAAATGTTCTTCCTCGAGAACTCTGCTACCACCCCCATGCATTTCGAGAAATTGCGAGGAGCTGACTTTAGCCCAAAAGCCAGGACCTTAAATTGGAAGTGGTTCGACTGTATTCTGAATCTTAGGAACTTACAATGCTTCCTGGAGATCAGGATGTGAAAGTAAGCATCCTGAAGATCTATGGAACACATCTAGTCTCCTTGATGAATGTACAGGATGATTTGATGCAATGCCAACATTCTGAACCGTTCTCGCAGAACAAACTTGTTTTATAGCCTGAGATCTAGTATAGGCCTGAACTCCTAGTTTGGACCTTTCTTTGGGACCAAAAAGTAACGGGAATAGATGCCCTGTCGACGTTAGTGCCAGGGAACCTCTTCAATGGCATGTTTTTGTAGCAGCATGAAGACCTCCTCTTTTAGCATACTTATGGGATGTACTGTGTTTTTCTGACGAGGTACAGAAGGTGGAGGTGACTTGAATCTGATTGAGTACCCATTCGTCACAATATTGAGCACCCATCTGTCCTGCGTTATCTTGGTCCACTCATCCAAGTGGAAAATTATACTTTCCCCCCACCGGACTGGGTAACGAAGTTGGGGGAAGCAAGCACTCACTGCTTTGTTTGGTGTTTAGCTGCAGGAGTTTGCTGTTCTGATCCTCCTGTTCCTCTACCAGGATGGCGCTGGAGGTAGTGAGATCTTCCTTGACGTTGCTGCGACGACCAAGGAGGGGTTTGAACCCTCTGCTGGTACTGGTGCCAATCATATGGTCGGTAGCGACGCCAGAAATCTTTTCTTTTTTCTAATCCCACCACCTTCACTGTGTCTATTTCAGTTTTCATTCTAGACATCTCATCGTTAGCAAGGGATCCAAAAACTGAAGTTCCGTTGAAGGGGAGATTAAGAATCCTATGTTGGGCCTCTGGCTTCAACCCCGTAAGCATTAACCAAAAGGATCGATGGGCACAGACTCCATGAGAATAACCATAGGCAGCAATATCAGAGGCATCTGCTGCAGCACTTATAACATGATTGGCCTCAAGCCCCCTTCGTGAAGGATTTCTTGAAAATCGTGTCTGTCTTCTTTTGATAGCTTCTGTGCAAAACGTGATCAAACAGAATGTCATTTCGGCCAAACAATGCCGACGCGGTGATGCCCTTCATGTAGGCCGCAGGTGTGTTGCACATTATTTTGCCAATTGAGTCCAAGGCTTTACTGTACTTATCTGGGGGAACAGTAAAAGATAATGACCCAGTGTGATTCTTCCAAGCAGCTGACATGATAACAGAGTCAGACCTAAGAAATAACGGGTCCTGCTCAGGTGCGCTGCACTTCTTCGTTATCTGTGATGGTGCTGCTCCCACGGAACCAGGAGTTAGGAAAGTATGGAGAGCCGTTTCTAGTAAACCAGGTACCAGAGGGAGTAGAGGTCTTGAGGAGGACCTGTGATGCAGAGTTTCAAAGATCACAGATGTCGAAGGAGCAAAAGAAGGCATTTCAATGTTTAGCTTTGCAGTCCCTCTGCATAAGACCTCATTAAAAGTCACAATATCATCTATTGGTGATATCCTAGTCGGTGGAGTAGATGAGAGTCAGCGAGTAGTCCACTTTCAAGGGCCTGGAGTCAAAAGACCAAGAAGGTGATCTGCGACTTCGTTCTTTAGGAGAGCAGTGTTGAGATCTTTCAGATCGACTCCTAGGAGACCCTGATCTGTGTCTCCATGAGATTGGCAATCTCTGAGGTGTGGCACGCCTCTCTTGTCTGTCAGGAGAATGAGCAGACCGACTCCTAGGAGACTATGACCTGTGTCTCCTCGAAACTGACGACTTATGAGATGTGGCACATCTCTCTTGTCTATCAGGCAAGTGAGCAGGGGAATAAGAAGAACGAGAATGTCCTGCCAGGTTGATTTTCCTTATATTGCAGTCCTTTATGTTTCCCAACCATCTCGGGGAGATGTTACTAGCATGTTCCGGAACTGGAGAGACTTCTGGTGTGATCTGTACAATCGGGCATTCAGGAAAGATGAAGCACTCCTGGAAGTCAGCACATGGATTTCCTTCGACGTCGATTGACCTCTTGATGTCGATACTGGGGACCAATCTTACCTTGGTCTCTTGTCAGGTGGAGATCTGTGTATTGATGTCGACCTTCTAGACGTCGACCTCGGCGATGATCTCCTTTCCAGTGACCTTCTCAACGAAGGAGACCTTTCCCTTGACACCGGGGATGACCTTTGCCCCGTTCTCGACGCCGATCGCCTCAACGTCGAACTTCTCGTCTGCGATTGTCTCGACGGCGATCATCTTGACAGCAGTGATTTGGTTTGACCCGCAGTTGGCGATGACTTCGAAGGATTGTGCTCTACCGGAGTCGATTTCTTTGGTGCGGGTTTCGACGTCGATATTCTTCTCGGCGTTGGAGGTGTTCTCGACGTGTCATATAGTTAATGCTTTTCTATATATTGTGTTAAGTTAGCATGAGTTTATTAAATGTTTAAATGACATATTTTCCTTCGGCTTCAGTTTGCACATGGCACATAATTATTATTGTAGCTTTCAACCTAGACGAAAGATGTGATTTATTGAGAATAATATGTTATTGCTCTGATATCAGTCGTGCCTGGTACACTTGGTACACTGTCTGCACACTGAGAGCTATAGCCTCTAAGAATAACCTAACACAAGGTTGCTGGGAGGCCTGATCCTCGCACCACATTAGACATAACACAAATAATGTTGCTGCCAACATTGGGCTCTACGCGGGTTTAAGATAGAGTTACTGAGAATGCAAAAAACACACTTGATGGTGCTTCGCATGCAGAGAGTTGGTAGCTGATGATGTGATCTTCTTCTGCTGACATTTAGAGGTATGGGCCCGCCCTGCTAAAACCCAAATGAGACCTTCTTAGATATAATATAGTATGCTAAATAGGGTGCGCAAAATATAGGTGATACAGATTTCTATAGATTTTTGCATTATAATATGCTATCACCGTTCGCTTACTATGGACTAGTGACTATGCTGATAACTCTGATTTTTATAATATGTATGTTGGTATTATATAAGATACTGCGTTTAAGAACCTTGCATTGAAAAATAAATATTTCAAACTTGCACGTGTGTTCTTTTACTCCCTGTTGTGGTTTGAAATGATTATAGAGCGAAAGAGTGTTCATGTGTTCCACGATACCTGAGGTACCCTAAGTTCATGTTCTGGTTTGTCTAAGTCATTGGGAGTTTGTTATGACCAATGAGACACTGTAGCTAGCTCGGTAAGGGGATTTCTGATACTAAGGTGAGTTTTGGGTCTCCCTAATTCACCCAGGTTCTAGATCTCTGTGCACAGTTCTGTGGGAGAACGGAAACCCTGCTACATGGCGCCCAACGGTTGTTGGCCTTATATCACGACACTCGAGTAGTATATCATTCAAACCTTAACCCCTTCATTCCCGTTTCCGGAAAACAGCGGTGTCGGAAAAACCTACCTATTTTTGAAATAGGTCTTTTCAAGCTTGAATCTATCTAAAAACGGTTTCCTTGAATTACTACCCAGTTGTGCTACAAAGTAATCTTTGTTTTTTCACGTTCCTGTGCAGTCATGGCACAAGCCGTGGACATCCCGCTACATAGTCGCATTGCGGTGCGTGATCATTTGCGGACTTATGATGTACCTTTGGAAGGCTTGGCTGTGGTTCTGGTGGTGAGTGCGGAACATGCTTACCCGTACAAACTGTTTTATTCGTGGGTGACATTTCCGCCAGTGGACGCGAATTCTGGTGTGTTCCACTCATACACTCCGTCAGCTGTACCTGCTGCATATGCTCCGTACAGAGCACAGGAAGTTCCTATTGATGTTTGGCAGCATGGAGTTTGGTTTGGTGGCGCCCTACCACACGCTTTAACCGCTCCGAGGTTAGGTCCTTTGTCCATTCCGGGCACACCTTGGCCCACTTTGGCTGGATTTACTCCTCATCCTAATCGCGCCACTTGAAACGTGGGTGACCTGTGATGTCTTCATGAGGTCGCAGTTGAAGTGATTAGTACACTTGTTCCTTACACGAGTCGTAATGTTCAAGGCGCAGCCCCTAGGGGTGCGCAGCTTCAAGCAGGTCAGGCTGGTTTGAAAATCAGTCCTGTCATGGTGAATTCCGTAATGGGCAAGAAGCCCCAGGATAAGGATGACTTTCCTTTCTGGCTTGCCGAGAAATTCGACCAGCTGGAGGCTGTGTTTCCTAATACGAATCCTGGTGAGAAACACCGGATTCTTACGCTTAGTTTGCCGAAAGATTTGGCCCCTGAGCTTGTTGACTGTGAAACATGGGGTAAGACTTTTGCAGCAGTCTATTCGAGGTGCTTTGGCTCCCCGTCTATGTCCAACCTGTCTGCGGTCCTTAAACGTGTTCAAGATGATCACGGATCGGAGTCAGCGGTTGAGTTGGGTATGCGCCTGTGTGGCTCCTTTGAGGTGGTTTGCGATCTGATCCTTGCGAATGTCAAGGGGGATGCAGTGAACTTCCAGGTGGCTAACGCCTTGGCGTTGATTCCCGACGCGGACAAACCCCGTCAGTTAGCAAGGATAATTGTGACGGCTTATAAAATGGTTGGCCGCAATGCCAAGAGTCTTAAGACTTTTTCTGATAAGGAGAAAAAGCAGCCCCAGGGACAGTCTTCGGAGGCGAACGCTCAGCCCAAGTCCAAAAAACAAAATTGTCCTAAAAAACAGAATCAGGGTAAGCAACAAAAACACAACAAACACAGGTTTCGCGCCCTGCGTCTCCGTTGCCTGCGCAGTCGGAACGTGTTTATGATTTGTGCGACTGCGCGATGATTAAGACACCTGAACGTTTTCAGGCTTCTGACCAAAGCTCTCCTCGTTCCTTTCAGGACTCATCGGCTCCGTCAACCGGTGGTGGAGGGGGCGGCAGGGGCCGGGGTGGCCAGCAAGGACGTGGTCAGCCCCGCCAGCGCAACCGTGCAGACAAACAGGAGGGCTCTACGCCTCAGAGTCCGCAGTTTGCCAAGAAGAAAGTCGCAGCCTTGACAGCGCATCGATATGCCCCAGATTGTGAGAACGAGGCTTCGGAATCTGACTTGGGCTCTGACCTTGCTGGACAGCGCGGCGGAGATTACCATAGTGAGAGAGGCCCTCCGTCCACTACTGAAGGTGACAGCGACTGACACTTATGTTGTGATTGAAACAGCAGATACCAGAGTTGCTCCCCCTGATAGACTTTTTGAAATTGTCCTGTTAATTGAAGGTGACATACAGCGTACGGTTAAAGGGGTATTTTGGGAAAATCTTTCGTCTACATATGACATTTTGCTTTCGGAGGCTGACTGGCCCCCACCTTTTGTGCTCGCAGCTCCACGAGGGGAGGAGGTAATCCTCCCCAGTTTCGAGAGTGGAAGCGCTGCACTTTGCAGAAGAGTGGGCTCTGGCGCTTGCACCGGCTGTGTACTGTGATCAGTGTGGCTGGGATAAATTGTCCCCGAACCACGAGATTCCTTTACGGTCTCAGCCGCAGCCTCAACCTCAATATCCCATACGATGTGAAGCCAAAGCTTCGGTCGCAGCGATCCTTGAACAATTGTAATATCAAGGTGTAATTGAAACGTGTGTGTCACCGATGAATAACCCCCTTTTTACTGTAAACAAACCGGACGGCTCTTACCGTTTGGTTTTGGATTACCGGCATTTCAACTCGCATTGCCGTAACTGTGCAGTACAGAATACTCACGGCTCTGCCCTTGTAAATAGTCTTGTGCGTAAGCGGTTCAAAACCACGCTTGACATTTCCAATGGTTTTTATGCCCATTCATTGGACAGTCTAAGTTCCCAATGGACTTCTTTCACATGCGGCGGGGTCCAAAAAATGTTTCGGCGTCTTCCAATGGGCTATAAGAATAGTCCTGGCGTATTTTCCGCACGCATTGTCTCTCTGTTGGAGAGGATCGACCCAGATGCTTGTTCCTATGTGGATGATATCTATCTCACAGACGACGAACTTTGGGAGCATCTGTGTCGAGTGAACAGTATTATTTGTAACTTTGCAGACATGGGTTACAAGTTTAATTTTGCAAAATCGCACATTACAGAATACACAGTGTTGTTTCTAGGCTATGAACTAACTAATGAAGGAAAAAGCTTGGCTCCTCACTTCCTGGAGAAGTGCGCACAGTTGCGCTCTCCAACAACACTGAAAAAATTACAATCTTTACTGGGCCTTTGGAATTTCGGGAGGACTTACATTCCGGAATATGCCCAGCGTATCAAGCCTTTGTATGCTTTGATACAACCATCTTTTTCCAAATCATGCTGGCTGCCTGAGCATTCAGCTATTCTGCAGTCTTTGCAAGCTGATTTGCTCGCTTCTGAATACTTACAGACTCGTGATAACCAGACCAACCTGGTGATAAGAATTGTCCCGGGGACGGTAGGTTTCACGTACCTAACTTTTAATGAAGGAGATACAGTACCTATGGCTTACAAGTCACACTTGTACACTTCGGCTGAATTGCGATTTTCCACTGTGGAGAAAGTTTTGACGGCTGTGCAGATGGCAATTCTCAAAGAACGTGCCCTGTTACAAGGAAAACGCATGTTGGTTGTTACCCCGTGTCCTGCCTTGGAGGCAGTTACGAAAGCCAGTGTACCAAATTCTAAAGCTTTGCACCCTCAGTGGATTCAATGGGCTGCATCTTTGTCATCCCAGGATGTCACATTTATTTTTGACGCCACTTTACGGTCGCAGGAATTCTTACAGTATGAACTTGTTCATCCTGCTCCTTTAGCAATGCGGCCGTTGGAGGATTTCCATTGCATCATTTACACTGATGGTTCGGCGCAGGTTGCGCATGGCTCTAAACGTGCCTACGTTTCCGCTTGCGCCATTGTGGTCGGTGCCATGGTGAACGATGAGTTCAAGTCCAGTGTGGTGCACACGCAGACGCTTGGGGACTGCACCGCACAATTGGCTGAGCTTCGTGCTCTGATGCTTGCATTGGAGTACGCAGATCCGAGTTTGACGACTTTGGTCGTAAGTGACTCTTACTACTGTGTCCAGTCTTACAATGAGAACTTGTTCTTTTGGATTCAGAATGAATTTCGTGATTCCAAAGGTAGCACTATAAAACATAAAATAATCTGGGTCCGGGTGGCAGAACTCAAAGAGAAGTTGCCACTCGTGTTTGTAATTCATACTCTTGGCCATCAGCGCGTGGGGGTCCACGCTGTCGGAAATTCGCTTGCTGATGAAGCAGCGAAGTCAGCAGTATCAAAATACTTAGTTGCAGCAGTCACGAGGTCCAAAAGTAAGATAGATAATGATATCTTAGCAGCGGTTGCTGCTACTGAGAAGGGAAGTAAATATCCTGCGGGGTTCCCTTCTAAATACACATACCACTTAAGTCCCGATAAGGTTCCTTATGTGAAAATTCCTGAAGTTGGTGAACGTTTAATTCCCAACTCGGATCGCAGGGCTTCTTTGATTACAGCGGCTCATGAAGGTGTGGCGTCTGCGCATGCGGGCGTCTCGGCCACTGTAACTCAGCTACAACAGAGGGTCTGGTGGCAGGGACTGTACAAACAGACTCGCGATTATGTCCTTCAATGTGACATTTGCCAGCAGATTAAACCTTCAACTGCTGCGCGTCTGCCTCAGACACAGTTGTACATTTCTAATAAACCACTGGGGTGCGTTTATTTAGATCACTGCGGTCCTTTTTCTTCTGATACTGCATATAAGTATATCTTAGTAGCAGTTAATTCATGCACACGCTTTGTGTGGGTTTGGCCCCATCGAGCGCTGATTCACGGACTGTCATTAAGGATTTGCGAGTCTTTGTAGGGATTTTTGCCTGTGGTACCTTCCATTCGGACCAGGGTCCGGCTTTCGCCTCCTAGGCGTATAAGGATGCTATGGTTTCGTTGGGGGTCCAAGTCAAGTTTTCGTCTCCGTACAGACCCGAGGGAAATAGTGTAGTTGAACGAATGAACCGTGACTTAAAGCAATCTTTGACAGCTCGAGTTATAGGCACTGGCAGAAACTGGCTAGCCCACCTCAATGGCGTGCAGCGTGCGCTTAATAATCTCCCTAGAAGGTCTCTGGGTGGGAGGACCCCATACGAAATGCTCTTTGGTATCAAGATGTACGTCCCTGACCTCGACGGTCTAGACTGCAAGGCCCAGGCCACGTCCTTTGACGTAGATGAACATTGCAATGTTTTACAGGATCTACAAAAGACCAGAGACAGTCTAGCAAAGGAACATTTGCCCTCCACATCGGATGATGCGTTGCAGATCCCAGTAGTTGGCTGGCTACCCCAAGTTGGAGAACTGGTTCGAGAGAAGATCGATAACAAGAAAGAGTTTGGTCCCTCATATCGTGCACCGTTTCGTGTTCTTGGAGTGAAGGGCACAAGAACAGTCATATTACCACCACTTCCAGGTCGTAAGGAAAACAGATTTATCTCTATTGACAATGTCAAGACACACAGGGTGGCCGATTCTTCATAGCATGACACCGGCTATATCCTGTCCTTCCATGGTGAGGCATTCTGTGCTGGCTATTACTTCTGGTGCAGAACAGGAGGTGTCCCTCGAGATGCCTGCCATATCCAGTCCTTTATTAAATACTATTCCTGTTACTAACATTGATGAGCTGAACTACACCTATCCTGCTGACTTATCTGTGCCAGATTTTCAGACTCGTTTGGCCGACCAATCAAGATTCTCTTTTGACTCTGTTTCGGAACTTTCAAAAAAACCCTCAACTATTGCAAAATATGCCACCTTATTCAAAAAACATTTTTTAATTCTCCCTTGGACATACATTTGGTTGATTAAATTTTCATTTCACCTTTTTATGTCGATTGGTTTTGTGTTTTATTTTTTTCGCCTGATCGATGGTAACTATGTTAAAGAAAGAACAGGAATTCGGTACCTTAATGGAACATTGGCCCCTCTTTCCTCTTCACATTCAGCACACAGACTGAAACGAAACCTGAATACAGTCAACATTACTGCTTGGCCTGTCCTTGATGGGATTGTGTGGGATGCGGTTAGATTTCAAATACATGGGCCCACTGAAGTGATTAATGTTCCGAATGTGCTTAGAGTAAACATGGGGGATGTGATTAAACAAAATATACATTCTGATGATTGGGATATTCAGGCTGTAGAAGCATTATTCTCTGATTTGAAATACTATGCTGCCTTTGATGCTGAGGATTTATATTTAGATTCTATTAACCACATCGCTGCTGCACATTTTCCCCTCCGGTGCTGAAGACTTCAGATTTACATCATTTCATGACGAGCTCAGCTCGTCATCAGCACAGCTCCACTGTGCCTCATGACGAGCTGAGCTCGTCATGAGCATGGAAAGGGTTAATTATGGTGATTTGTTTTGTTTTCAACATTATGGTAATCATTTTTTACATAAGACAAATTCCAGGAGGGTTGCTGTAAATTACACACAGTGGGAACATTGCCCTGCTCCATTGAGAGGCAGCTCCAGTACATTTCTGAAAAAATATTCTTATTTTACAGATTTTAATCAATCAAATCCTGATTCATTTTATTTCAAAATGAGACAAAAGTCCATGTCCAAAGTTAGACTTACCTATACAAAGTTGCTGTATTCAAAGTCCTTTCTAGACAGATTAGCTGTAGATGGCTACGAGATTTGGAAAGGAACAATTGACCTTAAATCGGTTTGGGGTACCAAAGATTGGCAGGTACAAGGCACTGAGGCTTTGCACCGTGCATGCAGGGCTCGACAAATCTAAAAAATCTCACTTGACCTGCAGGTCGAGTAAGTAGACTTTTCTACTCGACCTAACAGCAATGCACTCGACCCACAATTGATCGCATAATGGACTTTTTTTCAAAACATTTGCAGCGCCAACAGCCCAGGAAAACGTTGGCCAACCAACCCCAATTTGGAATGCGCTCTAATCAATGGTACAACACCAGTGCAGCTTCTGAAATAACTCACTATCGAGACTAGTCTGCTCTTGAGTATTGCGGGTTCTAATATGGGGGAGGGAGGGTTATACCTGTCCAGTAAAACTAAAAGGCCTGCCTGACGCTTCCCCCTCCCAAAGCCTAACTCTGGGCCTAAACTTACTTTTGGGAAACTGGGTGGTAATTAGTGGTCACACAATCTGCACAATCCGCACCTTAGAGGTGATGGTGACACTGTCTTGCGAGCAAAATCAAGCAATGAAGGTGAGGAAACATACACATATTCACAAACTACACCCAGAATAGTAAACATGTTCTAGTAATGCAACTTGCATAGCAGTATAAACTCTGGGAAGACATTTAATTTCCTTTGTACCTTCAGATAATACCTGACAGAAGTTCGGACATTTATAAAAGTGCAAGTAAAAACCCTATGGTGCAACACAGCCAAATCAAACTCTCCACATGCGCTTCATCCGGGAAAAGGCAAGCAAACTTTTTTTAAACAGTGAGTTTATATAGGCACAGCACAGACAGTCCTGTAAACAAATTGCACATGGTCTGGCTTGACAACGTAGCTGTCACCAGGCAATTAGAGTGAGCATTACTAGAGAGGGACTTTGGCTCTGCCCACATGTTGGGAGCCATTTGAGTACATGTTTTCAGAACAAGTGCCTCCACAAAAAAGTGCTTTCTTTGCTCTACAGTGATCATTTTGTTTTCTTATGCAGCAGCCTGAGATTGCATTTTCAAGGGCACAGTTAGGACTTGCTTGACAGTGCAACTGTCATTTCTACTTAGTACAGCACCAATGTCATTCTAATTCGTTGCTTCCACAATAATGCAGCATATAATGCTAATTTGCACGTAACGCTTTACTGAATATTACAACATTGACATTCATTTTCAACTGACATGCACAATATATCGAATCTTATTAAGACCAAAGCGATAAAAATTCAGTGCAGCGTAAGCTAATTACACAGATTACCAAATCAAATGTGGACGGGGCAATGCCTCGGTTAAGCACTAGCATAATCCAAAACCAGAGAGGTAACATAACATAAATAATTTAGACAACGAAACGAGCCAAGGAAAAACCGCAAAATAAAGGAAGTTGCTACCCATTCAGTTCAGAAAGTGGCAACACCAAAAACCCGTTTGAAAGAGTAGTTTACATCGTGTAAATGTCAACGTTTTAAATTTCACTCGTTTCACTGCTAATCGAGTGGCCCTGTCTTATCACAATGACCGTGCTGCCATCTAAGTGGAAATACAAGCTCCTTTATGTCTGTGAAGCTAGCAGCCTAAATACTTTTACAAAACAAGTGAAACATTTTCAGCATGAGTTTTCCAATCGACCTCACAAATAGGGCTGCAACATGTCACACCGAAGATCAAAGCAAATGTTTAAACATATCACATGACAGCCCGCTCCTTGTGAGCAAGGGGTATCTGGAACTGCAGCAGTTGCAAGTGAGGCTGGAGACAATACATATGTTTTCAACACGAACATCATTGCTTTCTCGAATTTTCACATTATACCACCAGTGGCATGAGCCGTTCCTTCTAATGACGACGGCTCACACGTGTGCACATGAACATGCTACCAACTGCCCAGCAGGCGCACCAGTCCCCAAGGCGGCACCAAGTGCACCCTCACTTGGCGCTAAATACCCAGAGGAAAACAGTGAACAAAGCATTTTATAAGCTTATATTTTTCTATTCACGGTTCTCACTCTCAAGCTAAGGTGTCCACGTCTTCGAAAGAAAATCTATAAAACCAATGTAATATTATGCCTCTTTTATTATTCTACGACTTGTATGGCACAAGGGCTGTGGCGCGCCGTTCACCTTCAGCAAAGGCCGTCACACCAACTGCAGCTTTCCCGCCCCCACAAGATGGCCCTTAAATTTATCTTTATTACCCCGAATTACAGTGGGAGGGGAAGTCGTGGCATTATTAATGGACAGGATGCCTATAGCGACCAGCCTCAAATTATTCACAGGCAGTGTCGAGGAGCAGACCATTCTCGTAGGCCTTGGGGAGTGGTAATTACAGGAGGGATGGAGCCGGAGCTAGGCCGGGGAAAGGGTGAGACATGACGGATCAGTCAGCTCAGCTCAGCCTCGTTAGATGAAAAGAAATTTAACCGCAAGTTGTCAAAACTGACTCACCTCTGCCAAATCGCCCTGCACTCTGTCCCGAGTCCCGACTCCACCGAGGAGAGCGCGTGGTGACGTGCTACGTCACTGCAGTACTTAAGGCAGCACAGCGCGGGGGTAGGCCAGGGTAACCATGGGCGAATTTTGCGGATCTCGCGTTCGTGAATTTTGCGGATTTGCAAACTCGCAATCCGCAAAATCCGCGAATTCCCGCGAATTTGCGGATTTTTTTTTTTGTGTGTTCGCAATTGTTTCTGCCAGTTCGCGAGGATTTGGTACTAGTTCGCAATTGCGAACTTACTTGTCGGCTCGCAACAGTCGCGACTATGTTGTTTCTACGTCTGGTTCATCATCACCGCCTCCCAGCACCCTCTGTTTCACCACTGGCACCCTCTCTTTGACCCATGCCACCCTCTGTTACATCAATGCCACCCTCTGGTTCATCATCACTGTAGAAGATGGGGGGGGAAAAGCAAGCCCACCTGCCCTGCTTGAACTGACATGAATTAATTTGGGGTTAGTTTATTAACAACACCTGCCCTGCCCCAACTGACAATAATGAATTAGGGGCTAATTAATGTGTCACTGAAAGAATTTCAAGTTCCAGCCTGGCACCTGCTTGTCTGCTCCTTTAGCTGTAAATCAGGACCTTTGTGGCATACAGTTAAGGTCAGAGCAGGGTCACACAATAGTTGCAAGCAGGCAACCGAATTCTGGAGGGCCCCCTCAGGAAGCACTACAAAGAATCGTTACAAATCATGAGGTTGACCTTTTGCACCTGCTCATTGCTTTTGCTTTTGCTGAAATCGTTTTTCGGTTTTTTTCGCGCTATTCGCGGGGCGCGGCGTCGTGCGAAACCGACCGCGGAAGCCGCCAATTCGTGCGAATGAGCATTTTATTTTTTTGCGGCTTGTTGTTTCGCGAGTTTTTTTGCAGTATTCGCGAGCCGCTTGCAGCGCAACACGCGAATTTACCCCAAGGTCGAGTACGGGCGCGGCCATTTTGTTTGCGTGACGTATTTCCGTTTCCGCCCGCTATGTATAATCTCGCGCAGTAAGCGCATTGCGAGTAGAGGTTCGCACGAGATCGCGCGGGAAATCTAGAGGTTCGCACGAGATCGCGAGGAAAATCTCGCGCGAACTTACTTTCGCGCTCGTGAACGGGCGCCGGCCATCTTGTTTTTCATTCATTTCCTGTGTCTGGGCATGGTGTTTAATCCTCTTGGTATCTTTGCCATCCTTTGCTTATTTTCAGTTTTTTTTTTTACGATTTTGCTTCTTTTTTTTTTTTTTTTTTTTTTTTAAACCTTTATTTACAAATGCACAATACACAGCGTCTGCCTACAACCCCGCAGGGCCGGCCGCTATGACAAAAACTTGCTGAGCAAAAAGTGCAATACGAGGCAGTACGTTGCTGAAGCAATCTTTCACATCAACTTTATCGGCAAGAGCGTAATATCATACAAATAGGATAAGAAAGGTTTAATTTTATGTTTTTGTCGAAATGAACACAGACAAACAAACCATGGTATCATAGTGGCAAGGGTTGCTGGAGGTGGAAGGGGGGGAATGGATGTAGGAGAAAAAACGAGGGTGAGGGGGGGGTGGCGCGCATAAGAGAGCAAAGCATATGTTAAGTAGAGGAGAGGAACGTAAATCACGGAGAGGAGGGGAGAGGGACTTCGTAGTCGAGTGGAGGAGAACAGATGTCTCCACGGTAAGTATTCCAGGGAGCCCAAACTCTGGACCACTTCCCTGGGCGCCCCCGGGCTTCATATACCGTCTTCTCTCGAAACATGGACCAGTCCATGTTCTCTTTCCAGGCACTGAGTACTGGTGGTCTAGGGGAGCCCCAGAGCTGTGCGATATCCCTCTTCGCAATCATATTGCCTAGGGTGACCCAAAGTGTCTGGGAAGCAGTGCAGTCAGTCGGTTCCCACACATTCAACAGACAACGACGCGCCTCAGGAAGCAATGGGACCCCCGTGACACGACTCATAACATCATGCACCCTCGACCAATACGCTACAATCACTGGACATTCCCACAAAACATGAAGAAAAGTACCATCCATCCCACACCCACGCTTACAGCGTCCATCAGCAACCAGACCCATTCGCACCAGACGCGTTCCAGTAAGATACACGCGATGAAGGATTTTCAATTGGACAAAGCGAAGTCGTGCCGGAATAGCCACCTCCTTAGGGGAGGACACAGCGGACTGCCAGTCCTCGTCGTCCAATTCAAGTCCGTCAGCAGTCCAGGCAGCCCGGAGCTTCTCGAGCTGGTCAGCTCTGTTATGAATGAGCTTCTTATAAATCAAGGAGATGGTACTGTCTGGGACATGGCCATCTAGAACTCGATCCTCCAGAGGGGAGGACTGCGGAACGTCCGTACCGGAGGGGAAGACCGAAGACAAGGCATGTCTCACCTGCATATATCGGAAGTGCTCCCTATCATCGAGCCGGTATTCCAGCTTTAGTGATTCAAAGGACTTAACCGCGCCACGTGTCCAAAGGTCTCCCACAGTACTAATCCCGATCATGTCCCATTTCTCAAACCCTTTCGTCTTCCACAGGTTGCCCAGTCGCTCCGAGTCATACAGTGGCGTCATACGTGTCAGTCTACCACCCCAGCCCGTGGCCACCGTAGCATCTCGCCATGCCCGCACTGCACATTTCGTTGGGCCCGTAAGGAGTCGAAAGGGTGCCTTGGAGTATAGCGCCCTATTAAAGTTGCCGCCGGGCAACAACAGTTTATCTAAAGCAAAGGCAGGGGCTGGCTCCGGAGAATATGTCGCATGGTTGATGGCGCTCAGGTGCGAGGCCCAGTAGTACCGCCTAATATCCGGCAGCGCAATACCTCCGTCGTACCAGGAGAGCGTGAGCTTAGATAAGGCAATGCGGGCACGGCCGTCCCAGATAAGTTGCCGCTGTAAACTTTCGACTTCATGGAAATAGCGGGCAGGGACGGGGTCAAAGAAATTTTGCAGGGCATAGAGGAAGCGGGGAAGCGACATCATCTTAAAGAGCGCCGCCCGGCCCAATGGAGATAAGGGCAGATCGCGCCATCGCCGAACATCTTGCTTCAGTCTGCGGAGCGGAGCATACAAGTTCCGCTCATAGCGGACCGAGGGGATCATGGATACATGGACCCCCAGATACTTAAAACCGTCAGTCGCTACCAGAATGGGAAATCTGCGGGGGAGAGGCGGTAGAGTACCAGCTATGGCGTAAACACAGGACTTGGTCCAGTTAATGACCAGTTCCGAGTTCTTACCGAAGGACGTGAGGACGTCGAAGAGGACATTGAGTGACTTCTGAGGGGAAGTAAGATAAAGGAGGATGTCATCCACGTACAAGGAGACACGATCCTCGAGGTCAGGGGACCATCGGATCCCTTTGATCGAGGGTTCCCACCGGAGCCACGCGGCAAGAGGTTCGAGTGCCAAAGCGAACAAAAGCGGAGAAAGGGGACATCCTTGTCGTGTGCCGCGGCCCAAAGGAAAGGGGTCTGAGCACCTCCCATTTACAGCAACCTGAGCTAGCGGCTGTTCATAAAGAAGCTTGACCCACGCGATGAAGTTGGGGCCAAAGCCAAATTTGGCGAGGGCTGCCCATAGGTAGGGCCATTCAATGGTGTCAAATGCCATCGTGGCGTCAAGGGAGGCGATCACTGCTGGCTCGGCGAGAATAGAAGCTCTCGCGAGGACACTGTGGAGCCTACGCAAATTAAGAGCAGTGTTCCTGTGAGGGATGAAACCGGATTGATCCGGATGGATCAAATCACAAATGACCGCAAGCATCCGATTGGCCAGCACCTTAGCAAGGATTTTGGGTTCCGCATTAAGGAGGGAGATGGGGCGGTACGAGGCGCAACGGTCACGAGGTTTGCCATCCTTATAAATGACCACTATGGTAGCAAGGCGCTGCTCAAGGGGGAGGCATCCAGCCTCAACCGCCTCGAGAAACATGTGACGCAGGTGGGCGGCCATTTTGTCGGGACAAAGTTTGTAGAGTTCAATAGGGAGTCCGTTCGGGCCCATTGCCTTACCCGAGCGAAGGGAACGGATTGCGAGGGCAATCTCGTCGACAGTAAAGGGGGCTTCCAGAGCGAGGCAGTCCGCCTCAGACACAGTAGGCAGAGCAATGTCACGCAGGAGGAACCTGGAGTCGGCCTCATCTCGATCACTAACAGGCGTATAAACCATACGAAAGTGGTCAACAAAGCACTCAACAACCTCACCCGGATCCGAGACAGTCACACCAGAATCACGAACAATGGAGGGAACAACACGACTCGCACGCTCAGTCTTGTCCAGCCACGCAAGAAGCTTGCTAGCCTTGTCACCCACATCATACAGTCGACCAAGTTGATTTGACCGCATCAATTTAGCAGCATCCGTGACACAGGCCTTATAATCTGCTTGTTTTAATTCCAATTCATGCAACAGTGCAGGCGTGTCATTCCCACCCAACTCACTTTCAAGCGCAGTGATTTCAGTTTCAAGAGCCACAACAGCCTCCCTCTTGACCCTACGCTCGGTGGCAATGAGTGACAGGGCGGAACCCCGAATAACCGTCTTGAAGGCCTCCCAGAGAACAGTGGGGGAAGTGACAGAGCCCAGATTCTCAGAAAAATAGCAATCTATTGCCTTAATCAGGTCTGAACGGAGCCGGGGGTTCCTAAGATGCCAGGGAGGGAGCGGGGGAACTCTGTTACCATGCAAACCACCCACAGAAATCGTGATCAGCAGGGGGGAGTGGTCCGAGATACCCCGGGGGAGATGTCGAATCTCACGAACAGTGGACAAAGTGGAGGCTAACATAAGAAAGTAGTCAATACGGGAGAGGCTGCCGTGCGCGCCAGAGTGAAAAGTGTATTGGTGGAGCGCGGGATGTAGTGAGCGCCAGACATCTACTAAGCCAAAAGTGTCAGCCATTTCACTGAGCCACATCTGGGACTGCGGCAATACTCTAGGGGGTAGTCGGTCGCAGTCGCCGGACATGACAGAATTGAAGTCCCCGCCCAAGACCAACAAGCCGTCTGGCAGCCCAAGAAGAGTCCTACCTAAATCAGCATAAGTGGTAGCCTGCAGTCCCGGGGGGATATAGACAACAACAAAGACGACCTGTTTACCCTCCCACCTCCCCGAAACAGCGGCATACCGCCCACGCCCATCAAGGATAACATCATCAATAGCAAGAGCAAGGGAAGACTTTACCATTATACCCACACCCCGGGAACCCGAGGTGAAACCCGCATGTGCAACCAGTCGATAACCCCGGCGGTCTAGTGCCTTGCAAGCATTACCAATCAAGTGGGTCTCCTGAAGGAACACAACATCAGGGGCGTGGCGCCTCAAAAATTGCAGTACAATGCCCCGCTTAATCCTGTCACCCAAACCATTTACGTTCCAAGAAAGAATCCGCATTTCACCTCCCCCCATTACGGCAAAAACATTCCACACCCACCCCCCAGCAGAACCCACTATAAACAATCATTGCAAGATATGAAATACCATGAAACAAAGAACAGAACAAATTAAACGAGACACAAACCAGTCCCCAAACACCAACCCCAGGACCCGAACCCGTTACAACACCCCCCTCCCTGCACCCCTGCTGACTAAAAAGCCACCCCCAACTGCAGTGTGCCTGTCGCCCCATACTTCTACACAAAGAACCCCCCGAGGAGGAAGGGAGAAATCACCCGTTACCACACCGCCACGGGCAGAGTCATTAAGGAATAAGTCAATATGTAAAGTACGTTGCATAGTCTCAATCGGAACCTCCAGGGCACCTATTACTCCTGGGTCGCTGCACCACCTTCCGCACCACCAGGGCCTCCGCTCCCAAAGTCATCTGCCGGCAACGAGTCCAACCAGTCGGATGCACGTTCAGGTTGATCAAAGAAATAGGCACGTTCCCGATATTCAATCCGGAGCCGGGCCGGAAACAGCATGGCATATTTCAGTCCCCGGTCCCTTAGGCGACGCTTCACTCCGAGGAAACCTGATCTTTGCCGCTGCACTTGAGGAGTGAAGTCGGGATATATGGAGACAGAGTTATTGTCATACTTCAGGGGACCATGGTTACGGGCGGCCTGGAGGATAGCATCCCTGTCCCGGTAATGAAAAAGCTTGGCGATGATAGGCCTCGGCGGGTTCCCCGGCTTCACTTGACCTCCGGGGAAACGATAGGCGCGCTCCACGGCAAAGAACTTACTAAGTCCTGCCGGAGCCAGTTGGGCGACTATTAGTTCCTCGACCAGAAGATCGGTCGCTACCGAACCATCGCCTTCCGGAACTCCGACAAGGCGTATGTTGTTCCGCCTGGCCCTGTTATCATAGTCCTCCATCCTCTTGAGCAATAAGTCGTGCGATGCGCGCAGATTGCCAATTTCAGATTGCGCCTCAGCCATGTCGTTCACCAGGCTCGACGTTTTAAGATCCAGAGCCTTCACACGCTCATTTGTTTTGGCCAGGTCGGCTCGAATCAGAGTTACATCCACCGCCACCGTGTCTATTTTAGTCACTACGGCCTCGAATTGTTGGCCCATGTCGGCCTTGAGTCCAGTGATGGCAGCCATTAGGTCTTGGAGCGACACTTCCGACGTAGACGATGTGTCCGTTTGAAGTCCTTCAGCACCCATGCATACGGCCCCGGGGGAGCCTCTCGGCAGGGTATAGCGTTCGATCATGTTCGTCTGGATCGATCCCCCCCGGGTCGCAGCCTTCCGGCGTCTTTCGGCCTCCACTTTCGTCGCCATCTAGCATTCAGAGTTGACCGGTTAGCCAGAGGAGGTGACGAGCAGGTAGAAAAGTCTCGAAACTCCGATGCGCCAGTGAGACAGAGGCGTAGCGGCCTCCTTGCCAGTCCAACGGAGGATCATGCAGATCGAGAGGGCAGCCGGCGAGGCAGAGTAGGAGGAGACAGGAACAAAGGGATAGAAACCGAAAGTGAAAGCAATACACCTCCGGCAGGCCCGATGCCAGGCAGCCGTTGTTGTTCAATTACAGGTCGGCCACAGTGGGCAGCCGAGTCCCCAGTCGCGCCAGCGGGCAGGCCAGAAAGTTCCAAGTTGCAGAAAAATGGTCCCCAAGGTCCGATTTCGACCGGAAAAGGATCAGTAGCATCAGCGATGATAGCGCTACAAAAGCCCGTCAAAATGACCAGGATAGGTAAAGGATAGATAAAGGAGGACGGCGCGGGTCTCGGGAGCTCTCTGCTCACGCGACCATCTTGGATGCCCGCGTAGCTCCTCCCTCACGATTTTGCTTCTTATCTATCCCTCTCTTTTCCTAGCTGTATATTTTTGTCTTTTCTGCTATTTTTCTTTACTTTTAAACTACTTTTTTAAACTCTTTTCTTTTCTTCTTCCCTATCCTATTCTTTCTTAATTTTCTACTTCTTCCTACCTTACCTGCCCAGACCATGGTCAAGCCAGGCGCCGTGAAGCTGCCCAGGCACTTGAGGGCCGCAGCGGCGGCGGGGAGTAGTGCTGGACCCAGTGCCAGGACAGCATGCGGGAGATTGAGGGGGGAGCAGGTGACTCGACGGGAGATATTCAGCCCGGAGGAAGTGGGCGCGCTGGTCTACTTCGTCCAGCGCCGCCTGCCCAGGACCATCGCGGGAGGCGGCAGGATCGCGGCCGGCGGCTACAACATGCGGGAGCGTCGGAAGCGGTGGGAGAAGGTGTGCTGGGCCATATCCCACCTCTACGGGGTCCAGCGCACCTACAGCCAGGTCACCCATCGCTGGACGGACCTCCTGGACCGCGAGCGCGACCCGCTGGACCAGCTCGGCTTGGAGATCCCCGGGCTTGGTGAGTAGTAGTAGCCATTTAATCACTCACTACTATGATGTTTTCTCCTGCTCTGTGTTGTTGTATTGCAAATATTTGTTTTTTACATGGAGCAAGCCAATAATGCCGCTGATGACGATTACATTGTAGTTAAATTATATTTCAAAATCTTCTGTGCATTTCAGGTGCACTGCTCTCCTTCTCAGTGGCGTTGCTACTATGCTTATTTGTTTTCTATTTCGTGGTCTCATTGGCCTGAGTAACTATTATGTATGAGTGTACTTTACAGAACTGCGTAATGCTAGACACTAGGGGGCAGATTACATTTACAAGCCCCTTGCGCCACGTTTATGTTGCCACGTTTACTTTGCCTTGCGTGACGCAACAGCGGCGTAAACGTGCCGCATCCCTGCGAGTCATTTACAGCATGACGCATCTAGGGAGATGCGTCACGTTATAAAGCCATGGGCCTGCACCACAATGGGTGCGTTCCTAGTACGCAGGGTGGGCGGTCCGGCGGCTGTGCGCCTCGCAAAATTGCCTGCGTGAAATCTACAAGATTTAACGCAGGCACTTCTGCGACGCTGCTACGTCAATTCAATTCCTTATGTCTGCTCGAAGCAGGCTAAAGGACTGACACAGCATGTTAAGTATTGGGTGGCCCTGAGCATTACTGGAGTTGCATTGCGTTGGCGACGTGACTCCAGCGATGCGCCGCTCTTACGTGACGAGATGCGTCACGCAAGTGCCTACCCTTGCGCCTGGGCGCGCCGCATTGTAAATGAGGCGCATCTGCCGTGTCGCAAGGGTAGTTTTGCGTGACGCATTTGATCTGGCGCATCTCTGGAGATGAGCCAGAACGCGTAAGTAAGTATGCCCCTAAGGGGCAGAATTGCAATTACCGTCGCATCCCTGCAAAGTAGCAGGGATGCGCCATTAATTGTGCGGCCCGCTACCACCACCAAACATGGTGCGCCGTATTTGCAATGCGGCGCACCATGGGCCCAAAACGTCACCGAAGCTTTACTGCTGGAGTTGCGTCACAACGATGGCGCAGCTCCAGCAATGCTCTGGGGTACCCTATCTCCCCAATGCTGGGTCAAGCCGTACGTCTGCTTCAAGCAGGTGCAGGGTTTGTGTGACGCATCATTGTCCTAAAGGTGACTGATTGAAATTTTGTAGATTTCCCTCAGCCACTATTAGGATGTGTTCCAGCGCAGGAATGCCCTCCCTTGCGCCGGAACGCCCCCTGATGGCGTAGGGCTTTATAACGGGATGCATCTCCCAAATGCGTCACGTTGTTATAATATTATACGCCGCACCATGGCGCCCTTTTTTGTTTAGCTGCTGCGTCACAAAAGTCACGCAAGAACGGCGCAAAAGAGCCGCAAGGGGCTTAAATCTGCCCCTTCCTTTGTACCCCTGACAATAAGAAAAATAGTGGCGGTGGATTGATAGTTTGACTATTTCAATGACTGGTAATGTAGCAGGCAACTGTTAGTGTTGTCACTGATCTGACTGAAATCACAATGGAGTTTGTCTGTCACTTTGCATCTTGCCTGCGGACTGCTGCCTGCCAGTCCTAGGTGAACGTTTCAGTACTTTGTTTAGTGAGTTACGTGACTTTCGAAGTCACAGGTCCGCAAATAAATGAAAACTAACCTTAATCAATATAAATTCGCGGAAATATTTTGTTATTGTTCTTTTGAAATGTTTGATTTGGTTGACATTGACAAGCAACAATCATCCATGTTTTCTGTTCTTTCTTTCATGTTGTACGTCAGCTCCCCCCAGGGGCGAGAGGAGGACACAGGAGCAGCAGGCGGCGGATGCTGTTCAACAGGGCCAGGATCGGGCAGGCGAGGGCTCCTCTGCTGGCCCCAGTAAGTTTTCATTTTAGACAAGTACCTATTTTTCCTAGCGTTCCTCATTTGACTTTTTTCAAAATTGTCTTTGCTCTTCTTGTAGACTGTATCTAAATTCTTATCCTGCCTCTACTATGACTCCCTGTGGTATTACTAGATTATTCTTATTAGTCTGTCTGTGTAGCTAACTAAGATTGCACGGTTGGCGAAACTCCCATGATTCTAGTCAACAATAGCTCTATCAACTTAGTGCAGTCCTCTGGGATTGTCCATAATGTCTTTTGAAGTGTTCTATCTGGACTCATGCTTGCAAAAATTGCAAAACCTTTCGCTCAGTCACTCTAGTCTGGACGAAAATACACAGATTGTATTTAAGTTTAAAAGCTTTATTAAAAGTAAACACATTTATTAAAATGAAGTCATAATAAAACTAAACGTTTAACTGATAATGGAAAAGTGGTTAGTGCTGACGATTAATTGAAGACATTTCTTGTGGTCGAGCCGAGCTCTCACCTGGTTTCAACTTGATCTTGTTGTTAGAAGTCCATCTTCTGTCTGTGTGGAGAAAAATGGTGCGTGTTAAAAAAACAGCCTTCATCAGTTGTGCCAAAAAGTGCAGCAAGACAACCTTCCCTGGAAAAAGGGACATTTTTTTTAACTTTAACGTAGACAGTCACAAATTACATTGTTTTCACATGTCTTCATTCCTAGACCAAAGACTAGTGAGTGCTTTATTCTAACATTCTTAAATGTACTTTGTAGGTGGAACATCTGGTGGCGGGGCCAGTGTGGAGGTGGTGGTGCTCGACACGGAGGCGGAGGGCGATTCTTCAGGGGAGGAGGCGGCGGCTGTGAGAGTTGAGACGGTGGTGGTGGCGGCCAGAGGTAAGCTCTTATATATTCCTTACTTATTGAGATTGAAGACTAGCTGGGAAGGCAAGAATATGAGATGCATGGCTGGGTGAATGATGAAGCAATGATGGGTGGAAGGACAACAGCCTGGGTGGGTGACACAGAAACTGTATGTGTCCATATACCTGGATCATGCTACTATCTGACTCTTAGATAGCATATGTGTATCTAGAGCAGGGGTACTCATAGTACGGCCCGCGGGCCGGTGGTGGCCCGGCTAGCCTTCCTTGGCGGTGCGCAGACCTTGCAGACAATCACTGCTCCCCCGGCCCCCACAGAGCAGAGTGGAGATGCAAGGCCACAAAGAGGTGAAATAGAACAAAGCCTCTGTGGGGCCGGGCAAGCAGTGATTGTCAGGGTGGAGAAGCAGGGGCGCTACAACAAACAAAGCCTCAATAATATGTTAATGGTCTTTTAAAGACCTGTTAAGTACTTTGGTGTTGTTGTCTGTGTGTGCGCGTTGAGGAAGCGGTCTCAACCCGGGCTGAAGGCTGACACAGATAGACACACACACAGTGAGATGACAGAGGGGGAGGTAGAGGGAGGGCAGGAGGGAGAGAGAGATGCAGAGGGAGGGCAGGAGGGAGAGCAGGAGGGAGAGAGATGTATGTAAATGCTGGGTCTGGTGGCTCAGTGGGTGAGGGCATCTGCTGCAGGGACCTGTGTGCAACCTCATGGTCACAAGTTATCGTTTTGCTTTAGCCCCGCCCCCTCTGACTCCGCCCCCACCAGTGCGGCCCTCGGCCCCAAACTACACTGTAAATGTAGCCCCTGAGAGAAAGTTTGTGAGTACCCATGATCTAGAGAGAGTAGACGGTCAGTGGATGAACTAAGTGTAACTTTGAAGAGCATGTAACACTGCACCCGCACGTCCGTTCCAGTGTAGGAAAGGCAAGGAAAAGAACTTTTAATTTTGTCCAAATACTACCATCAATAGTAGCAGTAGTTTGTATTGCAAGCACTGCATAGATCCGGTTATTACGGTGGCCACTCCCTACCTCTCTTAATAAGTTTAGTAGTACTCAGTCATTCATGTGTGGATGTATCACTGGTCACTCAATAAAAAGCAAAGCACCAAAAGTCATCCCATATATAAGCAAAAACATCCCATTTGAAGTGATAGATAATCAGATTATTTATCTTCTTCAATTTTCCATTTCTAGTACTCATTTCCACTGTAGGGTGAAAGTTAAATTAATTAAGGAGTAGCCCTTGAGTTGTAACAGAGTATTCTCAGTGCCACCCGTAATAGAAAAGTAAGAGCTTCACCACCTGCATGTACTGGACGGGTACAGTAACGCAACGCAAGTCTAGGTCACTCCTCATGGCGTGCGTCTCTTTTTCTCGGGTGCAAGTTTACTGCGCTGGCATTATGCCGGCTTGCAGAAGATAACGTACCAATTTTCCAAAACAAGAGACAAGAAGAAGAATAAGACTGGTGTACTTTCATAGTCGACTCTAATGGAAGTCCATAGTGCTCGTTGAATTTGTTCCTTAAACTCCCACTAATGTTAGAGCAAGGATGAAGAAGTGTGAGGTTAGATAGATACTGGCCTCAATAGTTATGTAATGCGTTTGCAAGTTGCTAGTTGTAGTGCAACACAAATTTCTGCTGAATGATTGAGTTAATCTTAAGGAGCATTGGTTACAGACTATGTCTTTCTTTCTTCATATAGGTTCTCCTTCCAAACGAACAAGGAGGAAGGAGCTGGCTAGAGCGGCCCGGCAACGGAGGATCGATGCCACTGTGGCCGAATATCGGCGGCTGGTGGCCCTGGAGGACGAAGAAAGTGTGCAGTCGACCACAACAACTACGTCGTCTGCATCGGCCTCCGTTCCCCCACGGGCTGCCAGTGCCACCCAGCACAGTGGTCCACCCAGACTGAGCCGGGCTGCCAAAGCCAAACGCCACCGCCGAGTAGCAAGGACAACAGCTACAGCTTCCTCTCACAGCCGTTGCACCTACAAGGCATTGAAGGCACGCCTGCGCCGCAGTACCCTGATGGTGTCCCGCCTCCAGCAGGAGCTCCACCACTTTTCCAACCAGTTGGAGGGGCTCCGTGTAGAGCACGCCTTGCTCCGCCAGGAGCATGATGCCCTGGCCCAAAAAGTTGACAGCATCCGCCCATAGTGTCCCTTGCCCCTTTTTTAGAGACTTTTGGGGGGTGGGAATTGGGAGTTGGGTTTTTGGGGACTTTTGAAGGACAATCGTTGGGGTTAGGGAGGGTCTTGCGGGAGATTATTTTGTTAGGGATATAAATATACTTTTTCAAACTTTATCTGAGCATACCCGTTTCTTACTGCTTGCCTGGTGGGTGGGGGTTTAACGTTGACTTTGTTTTCCTGAAAGTTTAGTTCCATTTTCTTCCTTTAAGTGTAAATGCCCAAATGTTTTCAACACTAAGTGCCTCTCACAGACGAAGTGAATCCAAGAGTCCTAGGACTTTAGTAGTACTACCTTCAGTCTCTCGTCTCTCGTACTAATACTCCATTATACCCCCAAACCACCAAACGCTTATCTTACCTGTAATTTGTGTTTGAAAGTAGGGCTAGACCCAGGGCTGGCTCCACGGGAGACAGCGAATATGGTTGGCAATCTTGGTCGGATAAAATTTCCTCATAGCGGTGGTACTAGTGGTGTGACACAGTGGCAGTTGCATGCCTATGAAAAAAAAAGAAAATGAAATCTGGTTTGTCCTCCTGAGCAATTCAACGGTACAACTGAGAATATAGCAGGTGACAGAAGTACAGTAGAACAGTGCCACATTGTAGCCTAACAAATGGTAAAGTATAACTACTAATTCGGTTGAAGTTCTTTCACATTAGCAATGGTTCTTTGTCAAGCAGAGTAAGAATATATCCTCGGATTTCTTCACCAGCCTGTTGCTATCACCTTATCCTCCCCAGCAAGTGTGTGGATTTATTGCTGTCATTTAGTCACACATCAATCAAAACCACACAGCCCGGGGGAAGATGGTTAGGGTTTGAAAAATGGATGGGTACGGGGGTTTTTGGGAAAGGTTTTGGGAGACAAGAAAAAATAGCACAGCATAGACAAACAATTGTGAACATAAACAAATCTTTGGGTACAAACCTATCCATCAATCTTTGAAAGTGCATGCACTACTGCATACATGTCAGTGAAAAGTAAGTAGTACATTCGACAACTGTGGAAGAATAGAAAGAATGCGACAGTACAGGGCCTGTGTGGAATTATTGATAACGATATTCAACATAAGGTCTCTGTACTTAGCCAGATACCCGAGCGAGAGCCTTGCTGGTCACTATAAATCCATTCACAACAACACTCAGTGGGGTTGGTCTGGAAGGTATAGTAGATAGAAAAGGAGAAATTGCTTGTTTTCTAGGTGTCCCCTCACTCACCAGGGTTGCCCCTTGGTGACATGCTTCATCATTGGGGCCATCCCAGTCCTCTACGGCCTGGGGCGTGCTGCGACTTGCGAATTACGTAGGAGCACTTACAAATGACTATGTGTGGTGCAGATGTGATAGTGGAGTGGACTAAGTGATGTGTTAAGGGATCAATTTAGAAGCAGAGAGAGATCCAAGAAATGCAGTCACAGTCAGAGAAAAAGGCAAGGGATACTGTATCTATGTGGTTGTAGTGGTCCTGTTGGAAGTGGTAAGTAAGTTGCCTGCAGAAAGAAAATCCTCCTTTTAGCGGCACTCCTCCTTTGCAGCCGACGCTTCGTCCATCGATGTTGGTCACCAGAAGACACCCTGTAAAAAAAAGCACAGCAAAGACAAAGAATGGAACATAAACAATTCTTTGGGTACAAACCTATCCATCAATCTTTGAAAGTGCATGCACTACTGCATGCATGTCAGTGAAAAGTAAGTAGTACATTCGACAACTGTGGAAGAAAGAATGCGACAGTACAGGGCCTGTGTGGAATTATTGATAACGATATTCAACATAAGGTCTCTGTACTTAGCCAGATACCCGAGAGCCTTGCTGGTCACTATAAATCCATTCACAACAACACTCAGTGGGGTTGGTCTGGAAGGTATAGTAGATAGAAAAGGAGAAATTGCTTGTTTTCTAGGTGTCCCCTCACTCACCAGGGTTGCCCCTTGGTGACATGCTTCATCATTGGGGCCATCCCAGTCCTCTACGGCCTGGGGCGTGCTGCGACTTGCGAATTACGTAGGAGCACTTACAAATGACTATGTGTGGTGCAGATGTGATAGTGGAGTGGACTAAGTGATGTGTTAAGGGATCAATTTAGAAGCAGAGAGAGATCCAAGAAATGCAGTCACAGTCAGAGAAAAAGGCAAGGGATACTGTATCTATGTGGTTGTAGTGGTCCTGTTGGAAGTGGTAAGTAAGTTGCCTGCAGAAAAAAAATCCTCCTATTAGCGGCACTCCTCCATTGCAGCCGACGCTTCGTCCATCGATGTTGGTCACCAGAAGACACCCTGTCCACTGCCTGCCTGATGCTGAATTGTGGCTCGCTACTGTGAAGCCTGACTCCATCCTTTTTTCCCCATTGCAGAGACTGAAACCCGACCTGTAGTTATTCAACGAAAAACAGGAAGTGATATAATATTACAACACCACTGATAAATAAATATAAGGTATGTAGGCTGTGGAGTGCAAAAAGTCACAATTTGATTTTCCTAGTAGACAGTACAATATTTTTGAAAGTGCGTACTCTGAGTCACCTTTTGAAGGATAAATAAGTATGGGCAAATTAATGTAGCGGATCTTGCCCCTCAAGCTAGGTGTACTGTAAACTGTGTTTTAGAACAAAATTAGATCTTCCTAGCAGTGCTCCCACCCAGACCCTTACTAAAGCCAGTCGCAAAAATGTAGAAGACCCCCAATCAAATCTCAAAAAACGAGGCCTAGCAGAAAACTGGTGACAAAACTTACTTTGAAAGTAAAAGTAGGCCGAAGTACCCCCTTCCTAATTACCCATTACCCACCGTGGATTGCATTCAAACCACTTGCAAGCAACCAAGCAAAAGTAGCCATAGCCAGCATCGCTCCAAGACTCGAAATCCCCCCACTCAAACACATGCAATAGAAATACTGCTAACCCTAACGAACCCTAAGTTAAGAATAGTGGCAAAGGCTTTCTTTAACTATGCCAAATCCCCCCTTTCCCACACAGGATTTTCTTCAAATGACTTGCAACCAAAATTACACATTCTCACGAGTGCTCTAAGACCCCAGAACTCAGTTGGAAAAATCTAGAACACCCCGAAACACATGCAATCCTGCTGCTAGGGCTAACCCTAACGAACCCTAAGTTACAAAAAGTGCCAAAACTAAAGGCTTTTTCGCGAGGATTTTGTCCCAACCACTTCTACCCGGTATTAGACCTTCCCAGGAATGCCCCAAGACCCGGTAACCCACCCGCCAAGAAGCATAACACCCCCAAACAGGCCAAAAGCAAAATCTCATACTTGCAATATTTCTGGGCCTTCGGTCCAAACGCGCTGCGTAGCTAGGCCATAAGTCGGGGTTGGCACGACGGATTTCCTGAAAAGCAAATGCAATCAAGATTAGAGTGTCCCAGCAATGCTCCCAGACCACGAAACTCACCCACAAACAGACGGAACCCCCCTAAGAGCACCTCAAAGGCAAGCAAGTCATCAAAAACACAAAAAATTTTCCGCCTGGGGTTTGGTCCAAAACACTTTTATCCGGTATTAGAGCTTCCCAGCAATGGCCCCAGAGCCGTCAACCCAGGAGAAAACGAGTAGAAGACCCCCAAACAGCCAAAGAGCAAAAGTACGAAAATGGGGACTTAGTCAATTTTTCACAAATTTCCCAAATCACTCCGCGCGCGCTCTGCAGCTAGGCCCTAAGTCCCCTCTGCCACCATGGATTTGCTTCAAACCTCTTGCAAAGTAAAGTATATATAGCCAGCAGTGCTCCCAGACCACGAAACTCACCCACAAACACCAGGAAGCCCCCCAAACAGGCCCCCGAAAACGCTACATATAGCAAAATGTCAGAAATAGCCACAAAAAAAATCGGCCTGGATTTTGTCCCAACCACTTCTACCCGGTATTAGACCTTCCCAGGAATGCCCCAAGACCCGGCAACCCACACGCCAAGAAGCATAACACCCCCAAACAGGCCAAAAGCAAAATCTCATACTTGCAATATTTCTGGGCCTTCGGTCCAAACGCGCTGCGTAGCTAGGCCATAAGTCGGGGTTGGCACGACGGATTTCCTGAAAAGCAAATGCAATCAAGATTAGAGTGTCCCAGCAATGCTCCCAGACCACGAAACTCACCCACAACCAGACGGAACCCCCCTAAGAGCACCTCAAAGGCAAGCAAGTCATCAAAAACACAAAAAATTTTCCGCCTGGGATTTGGTCCAAAACACTTTTATCCGGTATTAGAGCTTCCCAGCAATGGCCCCAGAGCCGTCAACCCAGGAGAAAACGAGTAGAAGACCCCAAAACAGCCAAAGAGCAAAAGTACAAAAATGGGGACTTAGTCAATTTTTCACAAATTTCCCAAATCACTCCGCGCGCGCTCTGCAGCTAGGCCCTAACTCCCCTCTGCCACCATGGATTGGCTTCAAACCTCTTGCAAAGTAAAGTATATATAGCCAGCAGTGCTCCCAGACCACGAAACTCACCCACAAACACCAGGAAGCCCCCCAAACAGGCCCCCGAAAACGCTACATAGAGCAAAATGTCAGAAATAGCCAAAAAAAAAATCGGCCTGGATTTTGTCCCAACCACTTCTACCCGGTATTAGACCTTCCCAGGAATGCCCCAAGACCCGGCAACCCGCCCGCCAAGAAGCATAACACCCCCAAACAGGCCAAAAGCAAAATCTCATACTTGCAATATTTCTGGGCCTTCGGTCCAAACGCGCTGCGTAGCTAGGCCATAAGTCGGGGTTGGCACGACGGATTTCCTGAAAAGCAAATGCAATCAAGATTAGAGTGTCCCAGCAGTGCTCCCAGACCACGAAACTCACCCACAAACACCAGGAAGCCCCCCAAACAGGCCCCCGAAAACGCTACATAGAGCAAAATGTCAGAAATAGCCACAAAAAAAAATCGGCCTGGATTTTGTCCCAACCACTTCTACCCGGTATTAGACCTTCCCAGGAATGCCCCAAGACCCGGCAACCCACCCGCCAAGAAGCATAACACCCCCAAACAGGCCAAAAGCAAAATCTCATACTTGCAATATTTCTGGGCCTTCGGTCCAAACGCGCTGCGTAGCTAGGCCATAAGTCGGGGTTGGCACGACGGATTTCCTGAAAAGCAAATGCAATCAAGATTAGAGTGTCCCAGCAGTGCTCCCAGACCACAAAACTCACCCACAAACACCAGGAAGCCCCCCAAACAGGCCCCCGAAAACGCTACATAGAGCAAAATGTCAGAAATAGCCAAAAAAAAATCGGCCTGGATTTTGTCCCAACCACTTCTACCCGGTATTAGACCTTCCCAGGAATGCCCCAAGACCTGGCAACCCACCCGCCAAGAAGCATAACACCCCCAAACAGGCCAAAAGCAAAATCTCATACTTGCAATATTTCTGGGCCTTCGGTCCAAACGCGCTGCGTAGCTAGGCCATAAGTCGGGGTTGCCACGACGGATTTCCTGAAAAGCAAATGCAATCAAGATTAGAGTGTCCCAGCAGTGCTCCCAGACCACGAAACTCACCCACAAACACCAGGAAGCCCCCCAAACAGGCCCCCGAAAACGCTACCTAGAGCAAAATGTCAGAAATAGCCAAAAAAAAATCGGCCTGGATTTTGTCCCAACCACTTCTACCCGGTATTAGACCTTCCCAGGAATGCCCCAAGACCCGGCAACCCACCCGCCAAGAAGCATAACACCCCCAAACAGGCCAAAAGCAAAATCTCATACTTGCAATATTTCTGGGCCTTCGGTCCTAACGCGCTGCGTAGCTAGGCCATAAGTCGGGGTTGCCACGACGGATTTCCTGAAAAGCAAATGCAATCAAGATTAGAGTGTCCCAGCAGTGCTCCCAGACCACGAAACTCACCCACAAACACCAGGAAGCCCCCCAAACAGGCCCCCGAAAACGCTACATAGAGCAAAATGTCAGAAATAGCCCAAATAAAAATCGGCCTGGATTTTGTCCCAACCACTTCTACCCGGTATTAGACCTTCCCAGGAATGCCCCAAGACCCGGCAACCCACCCGCCAAGAAGCATAACACCCCCAAACAGGCCAAAAGCAAAATCTCATACTTGCAATATTTCTGGGCCTTCGGTCCAAACGCACTGCGTAGCTAGGCCATAAGTCGGGGTTGCCACGACGGATTTCCTGAAAAGCAAATGCAATCAAGATTAGAGTGTCCCAGCAGTGCTCCCAGACCACGAAACTCACCCACAAACACCAGGAAGCCCCCCAAACAGTCCCCCGAAAACGCTACATAGAGCAAAATGTCAGAAATAGCCAAAAAAAAATCGGCCTGGATTTTGTCCCAACCACTTCTACCCGGTATTAGACCTTTCCCAGGAATGCCCCAAGACCCGCGGTGCCAACCCACCCGCCAAGAAGCATAACACCCCCAAACAGGCCAAAAGCAAAATCTCATACTTGCAATATTTCTGGGCCTTCGGTCCAAACGCACTGCGTAGCTAGGCCATAAGTCGTGGTTGCCACGACGGATTTCCTGAAAAGCAAATGCAATCAAGATTAGAGTGTCCCAGTAGTGCTCCCAGACCACGAAACTCACCCACAAACAGACGGAACCCCCCCTAAGAGCACCTCAAAGGCAAGCAAGTCATCAAAAACACAAAAAAATTTCCGCCTCGGATTTGGTCCAAACCACTTTTAGTGCTTCCCAGCAATGGCCCCAGACCCGTCAACTCACCTGCAGAGAGGTAGAACAACACCCCCACAAGTGCTGAGTCTTTCTTCATTGGGCGTAAACCAGCCCTCTGCTTTGATGGAAATAGGAGTCTGGAGGAGGAGGATAGAGGAGCATGTTCTTCTGAACTTGTGAACCTGAGGAATGCAGACTGCGGCACCTTCAAATCAATTAGCAAACAAGTGAAGACAGTTCTGGTGATGGGCTTGTTTTTGTGATTATCTGATTAAAGTTTGAATTATATTAACTGTGCACAACAAAGAAAGACAGACACACAGGAATAAAAGTGAATAAGGATGAAAAAGAAAGTTATTGATTCGTTGTCTCATTTTCAGGGCTCGGTATCACGGTCCAGGAATAAGAATAAGGCTTCGTCATCATACTCTGCGAATTCAGGCAGGGTGAGCTCAGTGTCACCTGACAGAGTAGAAATTCCCTCATCTATGTTGCTGGCCACCTCCTCTTCATCCGGCACGCTCTCTCGTACTCTGAAATCTGGTGGTATGAGGTGCTGATTCATCTTGATCATTGTTAACCTCTCCACATTTTTGGGCGAGAGGCGGCTCCGTTTGGGAGTTACAATCCCACCAGCAGAACTGAAAACCCGTTCAGAAGACACGCTTGCGAGTGGGCAAGACAAGTAGTTTAAAGCCAGGTTGGTGAGCTGTGGCCACAATTCTTTTTTCCCATGCCAATACGCCAATGGGTCAGAATTAACATAGACCTCTGTTGAGTCATTCAGATAGTCCTTCACCATCGACTCAAGGTCCTCATCCAAGGTTCCTCCACTTTGCTTAGCTCTTGCTGTGCCTCTGACCTTTTGAGAACCAAACCCACGCAGAGCTAGCCAATCCTCTTCAGCCTCCAATGTTTCTGTTGTCTTTCGTGCAGATGATCCGGTTGCCGGTGTCTTTAACGGCTGAGAGGTCACTTGTGCCACAGCCACAGGTGCAGAAGTGGATTGTTTTGACTGGGGATGGCCTGCTGATGTACTGCCATTTCCTTCAATTTCCAGCTGTTCTGTTTCAAACTTCTTGGCTGACAAGGCTAGCCAACGTTTGTACTTTGGAACATGTTCATCATCAAAAGGAAAGAATGCTTGGCCTGCCAGCGCCTTTTTGTAGCGTGGATCCAGAATAGTAGCACAAATGTAATGCTGTTCTGAGTGGATCTTTTTAAGACGTTCATCACCTTGTAGGAGCTCTAATAATTGCTCAGCCAGAAGCAAAGAGTCTTGGTTTTTGTCATCTTTTCCAAACACAGAACACACCTCCTTCAGTTGGTCCTCCAGCATGTACAACAATGGGATAGCTTTTCCCAAATTAGAGTCCTCCTTGCTGACTGCACGCGTGAAGAACTCAAAAGGACGAAGCATGCGTGTCAGGCTTTCAACTATGTTCCACTGCGGCCCACCCATCCTCAGCTCCTCTGTACCCTCTTTAAGGAAATATTGATCGAGTTCCGTATACTGCTCATACAGACGCTCAAGCATGTAGAAGGTTGAGTTCCAACGTGTTACCACCTCCTGGATGAGTGCTTTCACTGGCATTTGACGTTGATATAGCAGGCTCCTCAGCTGCTTCCGGGCCTTAAAAGAATGCCTGAAATGCTTGCACATTTTTCGGCAGGTCTCCAATACACTGTACGCTGCACTGCCTTTATTACCCAAGAATTTTTGGACAACCAGGTTTATACAGTGCGCCAAACACGGCACTCTGAAATAGTAACCGTCCCTCATGGCCTTAACTATATTGGCGCCATTGTCCGTGGAAACATAACCAACCTTGCGTTTTAGTGGGGACAGCCAGTTAAGGACCTTTGTGTTAAAGACATCCAAAATGTTTTCTGCTGTGTGACGTTTCTCCAAACCAAACATGGCTAGTGTTGCATGTTTCCGAGCACCTTTAAAAACAATGTTATTGTCAACACCTGCGTTTAGCTTTGCTTTAGCCCCTGAAAAAGAGACCCAGTGTGCAGTGATGCACATGTAATCAGCGCCTGCGCCACTGGTCCACATGTCTGTTGTCAGATGTATAGTATGAACAGCACTCTTCTGCAAAGCTGCCCCAATCACCTTCAGAACATCTTCATGTAGTGCTGGAACCGCAACTCGGGCAAAATAGAACCGGCTAGGAACCTTCCATTTAGGGCAGAGCGCTGTCACTAATTCTAGAAAACCAACCCCTTCTACAAAAGAAAAAGGGAGAAGGTCCAGAGCTAGCATTTTAGCCAGCTTAGTGTTATACAGACGGGTCATTGGGTGGTTGCGTTCATATTGCGCTTCTGTAAACAACATCTTTTTAATGTTGCCCTGGACCAAGGATTTACGGGATGATGATGATCTCTTCGACCCAGTTACGCTCGCTGATGAACTTTTCCGCATTGATGTCTCACTCTCTCCCACACTCTTAGTGTGGCTCCCATGGGGTGTGCTGCTGACAGGGGAACTGGGTGTAAGTGAAGTGTTTGAATCGTCTTCTACCTCCTCGTCATCACCAGATGAAAAATCAACGTTTTCATTACGTGCAATTGCGGCTTTCTTGACCGCCTCTAGGTGCGGAAACCATTGGACAGGGTGCGCTCTCTCAAGATGACCTCTCTGGCCTCCGGTACCATAGTTAGAACCAAGCTTACCACGACTAAATCGAAGCTTACAAAAGCTACAAATGGCTACGTTTTCCTTTTTTGGGCAAACACTAAAGAAGTCCCAAACTGGAGACTTGAAATGTCTTCGGGGGCCGGAGGAGGCGGCGATACTGGTGGTGGTGGTCCTGCTGCTAATGCCAGATGAAGTGGAGGATGTGGATTGCCGAACTTCAGTACGTTTTGCACTTTCACCACCACGAATTGAGGTCGAGGACGAGGTGGGTACCTTCTTGCGAGGAAGAAATATGGAAGCGGTAGGTTTTGGTGTACTACTTAACTCCAAATCTAATGATTCCATTTCCATTGCCTCCTCGCCGACATCATCATCACGCTCAGCAGCTTCTCGGGATAGGGTCAAAATGTCTCTTTGCTGCATGCCCGGTGGGGCTGCAGTGACCATTGTGATGACTGGCTCGTCGTCATCGTGAGAGGCTTCATCACCAGCAGTATCTGTCACTTCTTGTTGAGCCTCATCACACTCCATAGGTTTGAGTTTTTGGACGACCTTCCTTTTACGCTTAGGTACCGGTGTCAGATCATGGTGTGCCTCACTGTCAGACCGCAGTTGTGGTTCCCAAGACAGATCACTTGCATCAGAACGAGGTGGGCTTGAAGAAGATGTAGACACCCCCCTTGATCTTTTCCTTGCTAGGGATGTGGAAGACAATGAATGATCATCAGGAGGAGTGGCTTCCAATGATACCTCGGCTTCATTGTCGATTTCCTGATGTGCCCCTACTTCGGGAGGAACAACTATTGTGGGCACTTGTGAACCTCCATGCACCTTTGCTTGCGCATCTCCTTTTGCTGCCTCTCCTTCCACATGTACTTGGGCGTGTACTTGCACATGGTGTTGTTGTTGCGGCTGTGGTTGTTCAACACTTGTCAGATGAGTTACAACAACCTGTGTTGATTCAGGGACATTGCTGCTACTTTCTTGCGATGAGCCAACATCACTGGTCGATGGTGATTGGAGAAGTACACTGACTGCCTCTGAAGCACTCAAGGGCTTTTACTTAAGTTGGCGTGGTGGTGGAGGCACTGAACCCAATGGAGCAGGGGTGCTGCTCCCAGCTTGGTCCCCAGCAGATCCTGCTGCTGCAGGCGTACTTTTTTTTTTGCTCCCAAAAAACGTGGCGGGTGGCACACCAGCCTCCTTGGTAACTTGCTTCTTCTGCTCCTTACTAGCAACTTTCTTGCTAGAGGAGCTACGGAGAACTTTCTTTGGGGGCGGAGCCATCTTCTTCAGAGCAGGTCAGACAGCAGGCCGCAGTTGCACGAATTGTAGAGTTGTCTGAGGCCAGACGTGACGTCGCGTGACGTTATGCTGCACACACACACCGCTGCAGGACTTCTTCCTGGCACTGGTGGTTCTCTTGAGTCTTGTGCACCTAAAAAAAATGGAAGACAGAGGAACATCAGTTCAGTTATAGAGCACAAAAAAATCGAAAAACACTGCAAAATCAGCACAATCCCAATCCATCCATGCCCTCCATAATGTTTAAATTCAAGACAACCCACAGAAAGACTAGGCCCATGCAAGACTCACTACCCCTGGGCATAAATAAAGTTTGAAAAGTAGGCAAAATGGTTGGAGGCCTAACAACAAAGCCTGCATTCAAAATGGCCACTTGCCTCCTAGCACATGGCCAGGGCCTGCCTGTACCAGCACTCAAAATGGCCCCCACCCACATGGCCTGTCCCCATGAACACCCCCAAAAATCGAAAAACACTGCAAAATCAGCACAATCCCATTCCATCCATGCCCTCCATGATGTTTAAATTCAAGACACCCCACAGAAAGACTAGGCCCATGCACCACTCACTACCCCTGGTCAAGGCCCCAACAACAGGTCAAAAATCGAAAAACACAGAAAAATCAGCACAATCCCATTCAATCCATGCCCTCCATGATGTTTAAGTTCAAGACAGCCCACAGAAAGACTAGGCCCATGCTAGACTCAAATACCCCTGGTGAAAAGGCCACAAGTACAGGCCCAAAAAACGAAAATCACTGAAAAATCTGCACAATCCCATTCCATCCATGGCCTCCATGATGTTTAAATTCAAGACAACCCACAGAAAGACTAGGCCCATGCAAGACTCACTACCCCTGGGCATAAATAAAGGTTGAAAAGTAGGCAAAATGGTTGGAGGCCTAACAACAAAGCCTGCATTCAAAATGGGCACTTGCCTGCCAGTGCCAGCACATGGCCAGTGCCTGTAGCTGCACTCAAAATGGCCACCAGCCACATGGCATGTCCCTCCCCATGAACACCCCCAAAAATCGAAAAATACTGAAAAATCTGCACAATCCCATTCCATCCATGCCCTCCATGATGTCTAAATTCAAGACAACCCACAGAAAGACTAGGCCCATGCAAGACTCACTACCCCAGGGCATAAATAAAGGTTGAAAAGTAGGCAAAATGGTTGGAGGCCTAACAACAAAGCCTGCATTCAAAATGGCCACTTGCCTCCTAGCACATGACCAGGGCCTGCCTGTACCAGCACTCAAAATGGCCCCCACCCACATGGCCTGTCCCCATGAACACCCCCAAAAATCGAAAAACACTGCAAAATCAGCACAATCCCATTCCATCCATGCCCTCCATGATGTTTAAATTCAAGACACCCCACAGAAAGACTAGGCCCATGCACCACTCACTACCCCTGGTCAAGGCCCCAACAACAGGTCAAAAATCGAAAAACACAGACAAATCAGCACAATCCCATTCCATCCATGCCCTCCATGATGTTTAAGTTCAAGACAGCCCACAGAAAGACTAGGCCCATGCTAGACTCAAATACCCCTGGTGAAAAGGCCACAAGTACAGGCCCAAAAAACGAAAATCACTGAAAAATCTGCACAATCCCATTCCATCCATGGCCTCCATGATGTTTAAATTCAAGACAACCCACAGAAAGACTAGGCCCATGCAAGACTCACTACCCCTGGGCATAAATAAAGGTTGAAAAGTAGGCAAAATGGTTGGAGGCCTAACAACAAAGCCTGCATTCAAAATGGCCACTTGCCTGCCAGCACATGGCCAGTGCCTGTAGCTGCACTCAAAATGGCCACCAGCCACATGGCATGTCCCTCCCCATGAACACCCCCAAAAATCGAAAAACACTGCAAAATCAGCACAATCCCATTCCATCCATGGCCTCCATGATGTTTAAATTCAAGACAACCCACAGAAAGACTAGGCCCATGCAAGACTCACTACCCCTGGGCATAAATAAAGGTTGAAAAGTAGGCAAAATGGTTGGAGGCCTAACAACAAAGCCTGCATTCAAAATGGCCACTTGCCTCCTAGCACATGGCCAGGGCCTGCCTGTACCAGCACTCAAAATGGCCCCCACCCACATGGCCTGTCCCCATGAACACCCCCAAAAATCGAAAAACACTGCAAAATCAGCACAATCCCATTCCATCCATGCCCTCCATGATGTTTAAATTCAAGACACCCCACAGAAAGACTAGGCCCATGCACCACTCACTACCCCTGGTCAAGGCCCCAACAACAGGTCAAAAATCGAAAAACACAGAAAAATCAGCACAATCCCATTCCATCCATGCCTTCCATGATGTTAAAGTTCAAGACAGCCCACAGAAAGACTAGGCCCATGCACCACTCACTACCCCTGGTCAAGGCCCCAACAACAGGTCAAAAATCGAAAAACACAGAAAAATCAGCACAATCCCAATTCATCCATGGCCTCCATGATGTTTAAGTTCAAGACAACCCACAGAAAGACTCAGTCCACCCACCACTGAGTACCCCTGGGCAAAAGGCCCCAAAACAGCCCAAAAATCGAAAATTCCAAAATTTTAATTGCAGCAACTGTAATGCTCCAAACAAACTTACTTGTAAAATTTCTAATCCAACAGTGATCCAAAGAAAGTCAAAAAGGCCTCAAATCCAAATATCCAGCAGCATCCACAAAAAGTAATCCTTCCAGCTCCAGACCCAAATGAAAAGTGACCAGGAGATGGACAAAGCACTGGGAGGAGCCTGCTGAACAGGAACAGGAAGTTGAAGACTGTGGGGCACTTCCTTCCTCCCACCCCCCTGCCCCCCTCCCCAAAATGGACTCCTCGCTAAAAAAGTGCAGGCAAATGTCAAACTAAGGAGTTATTCAGATAAAAATCATCATTTCTAGAAGGTTTATGCTGCTTGCTGGTGGATTTCTTGTGCAGAATTGCAAATTTATATTTTCGCTCGCCGCATCTCAAATCTCGCAATTGCGAAGTACCGCGAGACGTGATCTCGCCGTACTCGCGTTGACAAACTATCGCTGGCAAGCCGCGATGACGTAATCGCGCTCACCAATTCCCGTGGGATCACACAGCAAGATCCAAAATGGCGCAGCACTCGCAAACTATCGAAAAAAACTACTCGGCAAACGATGATAAACGCCGCGCGCCGCAAAAATTGTATCACCAACGCCGCGCGGCGCAAAAAAAATCCGCTGCGTGCGAATTTGCGGATTTTGCGGGAAATTCGCAAATCTCGCGGATTGCGAATTTCCCAAAAATCCGCAAAATCCGCGAGCGTAACGGATTTTCCGCCCATGCTTAGGCCAGGGCCGTCATAGGTAGCGCTTTCGCGCGCTTCAAGATTGACGGCCCTGGCACCCAAAAAATAGGCAGTGCGTGCATGATGCATGATGCCCATCGTGCGTGCGTGCATGATACATGCTGCCCCCTAAAGCCTTTCACCGCGCACCGCATCGCAATGCTGCCACCTAAAGCCTTCCACATGCTACTGCACCTACCAGATAGCACTCGCCAGGCCGGTCAAGTAGGCCTTGAAACTGACTCGACCTGCACAAAATTCACTCGCATTTGCGAGCGGGCGAGTACATTTGTCGAGCCCTGGCATGTATCATCCCGAATCACATGTTGTTTCTAAATTCGTCTATTTCCCAAACAACATGCTTTGGATTGGCTACTTTAAAAAAATTAAATACACCAATTATCCCCGAATTGGAGGAATATTCAGGGTGGGGTAATTATACTGAATTGTCCATTCATGAGTTGCAAGCTCTATTGCACAATTCGTCCTTTAATATATCCAGTTTGGATTCGAAGGGTTGGCTGATGTGGCATAGGAGTGCTGATTCTTGCCAACATCGTTTTCTGGGTTTGGCTGAAGGGTTCACACAAGTCAGACCTGATCCCCGTTTTGAAACTGATTATACTGTCACAACTTATTCTGTGGGGAAACTGTGTCAGGATTGGTTACAACATTCCACTTTAGCTGCAGTTAAACTACATCTGTTTCAGTTAACTGAAAACGTGGATTTGAATGATTTTATAAAAGGCCCAGCTAAGGGTAGGTCTAAACTGTGGATTTATGCAGTTTACAATGAAATTTGGAAATTTTCGCAAATTGAGGCTGCTAAACGCCTAAGAGCAATTGACCAAGCAAATTTGGAGAAAGTGCTTGCAGTTGTCGATAACAGTATTAACATGCTTTCTTCCCGAATTTACACATTGAACAATATTGTCTCTTCTGTAGTTGACATTGTGAATGATGAAGTGTCGGTATTGTACCATGGACAAAATCAATTGCGTTCTGTGATGCAGTTTGCATGGACACTAAAAACTCTGAAAGCTGGTTCCGTTCCTTGGAGTTACATGAACGTGTCATCACTATTTGCCCCGTTTAATTTGACTGACAAGCAGCGCATGCTTTCCATGCGAGATGCATCATTTTCTATGTTGCACATTGAAAAGTTAGAATCTTTGCCCTTCTCTGTAGCTGAGGCAGCTGCTGCTACATGGCTTATCCATGGTGTTATTACTTTACCATTTGCTTTATATAAATTTACTAATTGTATGAGATATATTGCAATAGGACGATATGAACCACTAGGTAGTGCTTTCCTAAATGAGGCATGGTCTTTACCATACATGTACAGATGCCTGAAGGATGGAAAAGAAGTGAATCTGAATGGTGAAGAATGCACACAGTCGCCTGACCGTTCACTGATATGCAGACACATCCAGTTGCATGGTTCTTGTAATCAAGACCGGCCTAATTTGGCCTGTGTTTTAAAAGGCACACCAGTTCCTGCAATTGTTCCCACATTCACATTATTTACAAACAGTAGTTATTTGCTTTTGAATAACGAGGAGTGTTGTGGGTTAATGGTCGGTATCGCCTATGTGGTTACTGTATCAGAACGTGTGGTGTGTTGCAAGAACGTGTTATATCCACCCACGCATGGGAATTCAGATGTTTCCATCTGGCCGCGCATCCCAACCTTGAAAGCGGAGTTCAATGGTATGAGCCGAATAAGGGCTCTTTTGTCTCAAAAAGAAGTGGCCCTGAGCTCGGCCCGTGAAACTTATGTCCTTCACATAGCTAACACACGCACAGAGGTGCAGGCACTTTTAAATACTGACTTGCCATTTCATTACTGCAAATTAGTTCATCAAATCTTTAATGCCTCCTCCACGTCTGGCTTAGCTCATTTTTTTAAATTGGTTAGCAGTGGTCTCGTGACTACATTTGAAAAGATTTTTGGTGTTATCCATGCTTTCTTCCATTCAATATTTTCGAGCTTGTTTGGCGGATTTCCTGTTTTGCTGGCTTTAGCTGCAGGCGTTTTGATATTATTCTGCTTCCTAAAATATGGATGCCCATCCTGCGCAAGAAGCCGCTCAGCCCCTTCTGGCACTGTTTCGCGACCGGATGCTTGATTACTATGGCACCCTGCCGCTTGCGACCTTAAGCACGGCATTTCAATTATCGTTTCGATTTTCCTATTACACATGTGTCCAGCCTGTGTCTCATTGCCTGAGCTGCGATTTTGACTGGGCCATTGATTTGTGTCTCTGCTTGCCGTTATCTGCTGGAGTCGATTCTAATCACCTGATGGGCCCCGTAGTTGCTCACGAGTTGGTTTGTTCTGGCGAAAGGATTATGGCCTTGGCAGCGATGCATGGACTAATGGGTCCGTGGGACATCCCCGCAGCGGCGCATGAGTTTCTGGCACATAGCGTTCTTGAGAACCCACCGAGTTGTCCTCTGATGTTGCTAGAGGGTCCGGTGTTGGAGGAGCACGTATGTTCTTTCCCATTGCTTAATTGGATGGCTGAACTGTTTTCGAATGATGACAGTGATTTCATGTTGGAAGTTGTGGCTACCTATTTTGCATATTCTATCCACCCATGAGTGGCTTTGGAGACTTTCACTATACTGGCACGTGACTTTTTAGTAATTCTGAATGGTGCCATTTTTCTTGCGAACAATTTACTTCATATGTTCTAGGCCTGTGATTTTATATTAGGCCTCAAGTTCGAGATTTTTTACATTTTTGTTTGGCCACTATAGGCATTCATGCATATTTTTGTATTGTTAATTTTTAAATACATATACATACATTTGGCTTGGCTCAATATTATTGAACTCTGCTTTCATGGTATGCCTTTATTATATTATTGGCTTGTTTCTTGACCGTCCTCGGATCATTGGGTGGTGTCATATAGTTAATGCTTTTCTATATATTGTGTTAAGTTAGCATGAGTGTATTAAATGTTTAAACAACATATTTTCCTTCGGCTTCAGTTTGCACACGGCACATAATTATTATTGTAGCTTTCAACCTAGACGAAAGATGTGATTTATTGAGAATAATATGTTATTGCTCTGATATCAGTCGTGCCTGGTACACTTGGTACACTGTCTGCACACTGAGAGCTATAGCCTCTAAGAATAACCTAACACAAGGTTGCTGGGAGGCCTGATCCTCGCACCACATTAGACATAACACAAATAATGTTGCTGCCAACATTGGGCTCTACGCGGGTTTAAGATAGAGTTACTGAGAATGCAAAAAACACACTTGATGGTGCTTCGCATGCAGAGAGTTGGTAGCTGATGATGTGATCTTCTTCTGCTGACATTTAGAGGTATGGGCCCGCCCTGCTAAAACCCAAATGAGACCTTCTTAGATATAATATAGTATGCTAAATAGGGTGCGCGAAATATAGGTGATACAGATTTCTATAGATTTTTGCATTATAATATGCTATCACCGTTCGCTTACTATGGACTAGTGACTATGCTGATAACTCTGATTTTTATAATATGTATATTGGTATTATATAAGATACTGCGTTTGAGAACCTTGCATTGAAAAATAAATATTTCAAACTTGCACGTATGTTCTTTTACTCCCCGTTGTGGTTTGAAATGATTATAGAGCGAAAGAGTGTTCATGTGTTCCACAATACCTGAGGTACCCTAAGTTCATGTTCTGGTTTGTCTAAGTCATTGGGAGTTTGTTATGACCAATGAGACACTGTAGCTAGCTCGATAAGGGGATTTCTGATACTAAGGTGAGTTTTGGGTCACCCTAATTCACCCAGGTTCTAGATCTCTGTGCACAGTTCTGTGGGAGAACGGAAACCCTGCTACAGACGTTGGTACTGATACCCTCGATGGCGACCTTTCCTGACGACGATGAGATGGTGATGTCAAGCGTCTGATTCCCGCTGTCGTAGCTGTGCCGGATCTGGACCATTTACGAGGTGGTGTCGACTTAGGCCTGGGTTTAGACTTCGTACCTGAAGTCGTTGACTTCGACAGCAATGGGGGTGTCGACTTCGACGCTGAAGGTGAGCATAAGGGTATCTTCAACGTCTATCTGTCCATTAACATCGATTTTGACAGGTGTCTTCTTTTTTCACCCTTTTCCTTATGCTCTAACCTTTTCTGAGAGGAGGGCTCTTCTGAGGGATGTCCTTCCCAACCACTTGTTGACTCCTTTCCTCTCTCCTGCATGGCATGCAGTCTGATATTCTTCCTTTCCCGAAGGGTTCTTTTGGAAAACTACAGACGATAGTAGCACTCATCAGGTCTGTGAGAAGATGGTAGGCACACAATACAGACCGAGTGCGGGTCTGACTTTGCCTTCTTTTTACCACAAGAAGGGCCCTTATTAAATAAGGCCGGCATTCTGACAGTCAAACTTTTTCAGAAGTCAGAAAAAAATAGGAAATTAGCACAATAAGTATTAAAGACGTCGAGTGAAGTAAAAAAAAAATCACTAGAAATAACCAATTAGTAACAAAAAACAAGTAACTGACGAGCTCAATGCTTCAGGATCCTCACAGAAGGAGCCGGAAAAAAGAACTGACCTAACTGTCACCTGTGGGGCATGATGGGAGCCTGGAGGTCCTAAAGGCACAGTGACAGTTTTTTCTAGTGTGTTCTATATGCAACCTCTCTAGACTAATCTGCCTCTATGACCTTGCCTTTTTTCCTTCGAAAATAAAGACTATGTTCAAAAACAAGTTAAAAGCATTTTCTATGTGTCATGAAAATTTGACTTTATATGTTTAAGTATTTTCAAATTAATATATTTCAATGCAATATTGGCATATTTGAGCCTAGTAATATGGTTTAGGACACACACACACACACACGCACGCACACACACACACACACACACTCTCTCTCTCTCTATATATATATATATATATATATATATATATATATATATATATATATATATATATATATATATATATATATATATATATATATATATATATAGGACTATTAAGTACTTATGACTATTGCTGAGTATCCCCTGGAAGAGAAACTCAGTGGTCACAGACCCTCACCACCTCTCAATCCAAGGCCTCAACTGACCTCAACTAGGCTGTCCTGCGCCGACAGTCGCCTCACTGAAACCTACAAAAATCATCAAGGGCCCCAAACATGCCAGCTGGTACACTCGGGACCACCAAGCGCAACTGCCACCAAATGGAGAAACTATGGCACATAACCAAGAATCCCACAGACAGAGTCGCTCACAAAATCGCCCTCAGCAACTTCCACAGTAACAAAGAAGCCAAGAAAGCTGCTATCACCACCGCATCAACTCAGCCACCAACTACACAAACGAGCTCTTCAAAATAGTAAGAATTCTCCAGCCAGACAGCCACAGAGAACACTATCCAGCCTTCCCAAGAACTCTGCAACACTTTCTCAGACTACTTCCACAGCAAGAGCACAAACATCCACAACGATTAGAACATCCAATCCGCCACCATAAACTCTGATAAGCTCAACCAATCAGCGAACACCAGCCAAACCATCACCACTTGGCCACCCCTCACCGGCCTGACCACCTCAGTCATCCACTCTGGGTTGCCCACCTACCCTTGCCTTCACCACCACTACCACCTTGCAATGAAGGCTCTGCTGACCCCAACAATTAAAAAAATGATGGTCCGATCTCCCTGCTCCCCTACCTGGTCAAAGTTTAAGAAAGCCAGCAACCAGCAGCTCATCAAATTCTTGGAACAAAACCACCTACTGGATGCCTTCCAATCAGAATTTTGTGCCAACCACAGCACTGAGACCACACCGATTGCTGCCACAGACATCCGGACACTCCTCGACCATGGAGAAACAGTGGCCCTGATCCTCCTCAACCTCTCCACGGTGTTCAACAGTCTCCCACAACACTCATCAACTGACTCTATAATGTAGGCATACGACAAGTCAAACTCAAGTGGATCACCTCCTTCACAGGACGCATACAGAGCATCTGACTGCCTCCCTTCATCTCCGCACCCAAAGATATCATATGCAGAATTGTGCAAGGATCGTGCCTCAGTCCCACCCTGTTCAACATCTACATGACCCCCCCTTGCAGACATCGTCAGATCCCACAAACTCCACATAATCTCCCACGCCAATGACAATCAACTGATCTTCTCACTCACCATGGACCCTGTCAGTGCCAAAACTAACTTCTGCAATGCCATGACCAACGTAGCCAAATAGATGAGAGACTACTGCCTCCAACTCAACTTTGACAAAACAGAAGTACTAATCTTCGGGAAGAACACTTAAGCATGGGACCACAGTTGGTGGCCTGTAGAACTCGGACCCACATTCACACAGAACAACAAGTTAATCCAGTTGCTTCCTCTTGCTTTCATACACTTTCCATATTTTGCAGAATCTTCAGATGGATAGTCACTCAGGCTCTCCTCACCAGCCCCCCCCCCCCCGACTACGGCAATGCCATTCACCTGAGAGACCTCCACTGGCTCCCAATCCAGAAAAGATGGCAGTTTGAGATTCTCAAGCATGCCAATAGAGCCCTCCACAACTTAGGACCTGCCTACCTCAACCATCGACTGGACTGCCACCAACACACTAGACACCTACGCTCCTCGTCACTCTCCCTTGCACAAACACCCTGCATCAGTCGCACCGACAGCAGCAGCTGCTCCTTCAACTGCATTGTAGCCAGGAGAAGTGTGGCTCAGGGGTTAGAGGCGGCAGACCCGGAAGCTGAGATCGGCCCTGGACCAGGATTCAATTCCTCGCCTCGGCGGGTCTTGGGCTCAAAAAATTCCACGGACTCGATAATTCTCGCTCCGGTGCCTTCTCAACTCACGGGTTCACACTCTGCGACTCTGGGCAATAGCTTGCTTAATCTCCACAACGGCCCCTCGCGGCGGGATGCCTGACTTTCACCTTGTGGATACCCTGCCGGGGTTATCTCACAGGGGAATACCAGGACGGGTTCCCTAAGCAAGCGCCGGGAAACCCTTTGTGGGTAGCTGTGCGCTATATAAGCTCAAATACAATACATTTACACATTTACATTTACAGGACCTGGAACGACCCTCCCCCAACAGACTTGTACGGCCCCCTTGCTGGCAGACTTCAGAAAGAGACTCAAGACCTAACTCTTCTATTGAGACAGTGCCCAGATACTTCTAGAGGTGACAGAGTTGCACTTTACAAATGCAGGTTGATTGAAGGCTGCTGGAATAAAACATGTACTTACCCCAACTGTCTAGCCTCTTGGATTGCCTGTCCAGGTGTGAAAAAGGACATGCGCCACGGGAGGTGGTGACTTGGACCACCAAGATCTTACAGGTAGGGTGGTTGGTGAGGAAATTTGAGTTACCAGAGGCAGGGTAATGGCAGCGGTCGTTTGTCCTATTCCCAGGAGCCCCTGTGCGGGCTTGGACCAGGTTCCCAGTAGGACATCAGATAAGGCTTTGTTGAAGGGCAGCAAGGGCTCCAAGGAGGAGACACATTGCTTCAGGAACTCTATCAAGATATTTGTGTTGACCGTCACGGAAAGGAGTTGAAGGTTCAGGACCTGAGCTGCCCTTCGCACCACCAACGCATATGATGCTCCCTCCTCCATAGCCATGGTAGGGGGGAGAAAGTAGGCTGCAATCTGAAGAGATATCCAGTCTGCTGGCCTCACCAAGTTCCTGCTAACAGCCCATTTCTTGTTAAGGCTAGACTTATAAAGGGTTCAGCGACCAATACCAATCTTCCTCTATTCCTTGCCCTTCAGAATAAAGCTGAGGAAATGACCTAGGACCTAAAAGTTCTGCTGGCACCGGTATCTGTGCCAGTTGGTGCAGATCCAGCTCTAGATCATCAGGAATTAGAATGGGGCTGGTAATACCAGGGGGCACCGGTATTCTCAGTGTTAGACTGGTGCAGCACGACCTGCATCTGGCTGGATCCATAAGGGGGAGGGAGTCATCAGTACCAGAGCCGCTGGCACAATCTTGATGGGGGCCCCTCTGAGCCTCCAGGGTCCAAAGGTGCGGCAGTAGGGCCAACCCACCCACATATGAGGCACATGGTGCCATAAAAATTTTTAAGATGGGTGGGGGTCACTCCGGCTCCTGGAAAGTTGGGAAGCGCGGAGCCGACACAGGCGCAGATTCAGAGGAAGGCGGCCCTAGAACACCAAGGCTCCTCTAACACATCTGCCAATGGACAGGGCGACTTGTGTTTTTTGTGCTTCACACTTACCGGACCGATTTGACAACTTTGAATTAGAACTCCCAAAGCACTGCCTGTACCTTCCTCTCGACTAGGACCGTGAACAAAGACCTTCGAGGAGAGTGACATGGTGACAAACACCAAGCCGCAAGCAAGGGACCGTTACCTCAAAGCTTTCGGGCCATGACTTGGCACTTAAAGCATGACTTCAAGTCATTGTCGCGCTCAAGACACTAGAGTTAAACTAGGTTTGGGTCCACCACCGACATAGCATGTTGACAGGTGCTGCACCTTTTAATACCAGAAGTCTTCTTAGATAAGATGGAAATCGTACACACCGAAAAAAAAGAAAGGGTTCGACGAAACGTCAAAAAAAGCCTGTCAAAAAGTGAGCGAGGGTAGCACTTTTCGAGGATCTATGCTGACTGGTGCTGGAAGAAAAGAACCAACGTCAGTGTGCTGAGGTGGTGCCTATATAGGTGACCCGAATGTGCCACCTCAGGCATGTTACCAAGGCCTACAAGCGCATGGGAAGGAAGCACGAGGAATCGAAGGCAGCAGGGACTTACATGCTCTTAGATTTTATTTTTGTTTATTGGAGATGTTAACATCAACTGTATGGTATATGATAGTATTTAAATGAACTTTAATAAAATGTATATTCTGACTTAGACTGACAAAAAAAAGGAGGTATCTTCCACCTGGACAGAAACTTCACTCAGTCTTACCATTGCCTGATTGCTAATTATAACACTTCATGCTTGTAAGCTTGGGTAACTACTTGCTAATCTCAATACAAATAAGAATCACATAAACGATTTCCCTTGGCCTGAGCAGATTTTCCCCATGAGTCGATGAAACACAACTCCCTTTAAAAAGTAGGTAGTGTCTTTAGAGTAAGCACATCCACCATGGTCTACTTAGTCCAATCATCAACGGACATACCACACGCTGGGTCCAGTAAGTGATTTTATTGTGAACCAAGGAGCAAATGGCAGTCCTTGTGGCAATAAACCCAACATAGGTTGTGAGCTATTGAATGTACAGACAGAGTCCATGGGTGATACATGTCATGAGACATGTGGATGAGATGAGTGTTCCAGTGAGTAGGAGGACCATATTGCTATTGGGGAAGATGGGCCACATCGACAGTCCACAAATTTGTGAGATAATCGGGTAGGAAAGAGGGCAGTACTAGTTGAGAAGTACACTGGCAAGGTCATAAGCACAGGTCAAAAGAGAAACTGACCATGTGGCACAGAGAAATGCTACAGAATAGTTTTTTGGGTGTAAAGAGATGAAGTTCACATCTTCACCCTCTGAAGTGTGTGGTGCCTCTCTTGAGGGGGGTGTTGCTGGTGCTGGAGGCACACACACATCAGGGGATGAAGATGTGGATCCCCTGTCGGCAGCAGCATTTCTCTGCACCAACAAGTGAAGCAGCACATCACTTCAACGGGCCTGCTTGTTTGCCAGCACACCCACAACATCGCACTGTAAGGCATCCATTGTTGCTATGGAGGAGTCCTGCTTCATTGACTCCAGAATGTTGCGGCTCGCACCCAGCTGGTTAGCAACATTGCTGATGTCACTTCAAGAGGACAGTTGCTTGTGCCTCTGCTACATTACACCAGCGATGTCAGCCAGAGTGGAGGGTAGGTGCCTCTTATAGCCACTGAGGTGCCCTTATTGGGAGTGAAGCACCTACAGACTCCTTCTAGGGTGCCTGCCACACTCTTCATCCCGCCCGCATCTTATCTAACAGCTCTCTCGGGACTCCTGCAGCACAATGTTGGAATTCAACTTGGGGGTCAGAGTCCAGGGCTGGAGATGTGCTGCCAGCTGGTGATAGGCGGAGCTTCTGGAGACCCTGCGACGCTGTCGGCCCTTCCAGTGACCAAATATAGTTTTTAATGGAGGCCAGGATTTGCTAGTGGGTGTCTTGGTCAAGGGTTGCCAGACTGTCATCCTCAGCAGAATCCTCATTCAGGACAGGCACCTGGTCAGTAGGTGTTGGTACATCCTCTTTCTACTAATTCACTTTCATTGATGCGTAGGATATCTGTTACTCATAGGTACTGAGGCCAAGTTGCACTGTAGTTGCCTTTCGGATGGCATACTGCAACACAGCTACCCAGCTCGCTGGGCCAGCCATTCCTACACGTGTGTTATGAGGTAAAGTCCACATGTGCCTTGGTGATTTGCTTTCTTTTTCATGATGCCTATAATGATTGTGTTTTGACACTGCTACTGTGTACATTGCACCTGCTCCCCAGGGTGCCTATTTTCCCTGTGAGCCGCACTCAGCCCACAGCTCCTGTAAAGGAGGATGTGGGTTTGGTCATGAATTAGTTATGATCCTGAAGTCTGCCTTTCACACAGTACCCACAGTACTCTGCCTTGTTATGCTGACTTGCATGCACATTGTGGATCAATGCTGCCAAGGGTTCTGTTTTTCACAATCATCCTGCACACCTTTACACAGTTTCCAACCTTGCTACACTGCAGGAATGTGTGGGTGCATGCACTTACCCTGGGTTTCCTGTTTGTGTATACACGTGTACTTTCATTGCACTCAGTTGGCTCCATATTCGTGGACAGTGTGTACCAACTCTGAGGGGATGGGCACAGTCAAACTAGGTTGAATGCTAGCACAGATCTTCACCTCATTTCATCACTGCCAGAGTTGGTTATCCGCAGAGCATGACAGATCATTTGACTCGGGCCCCTTCACTTGACATGTCTCCTCTGACAATCCCCATTTTGGGCCAGAAACTCAACTTACTCCCACCCACTGATCGAACCCAGAGCATACATTGACTCTCACATGCCCACACCACCAACAATACCTATTACCATTTCTAATGGACTGTTATGGCTGGCTAATTTTGAGGGCTAAGGGTCAAGCTGTACCCCACATGGTAGTAGTGCTGAAGAACAAGTTACTTACCTTCGGTAATGCTTTTTCTCGTGGCTACAGTATTTGCCTGTGGATTTGTCACCTTGTGAATATCCCCTGCGCCAGCAGCATTCCGAATTGTTTTTGTAGCTCTCCACGCCAACGAGGGCGACGCCACAGAACCATGGCTCCACTCGCGACTCCGCTGACGTCACTGGAGCCATAAGAGAGCCTCGTCAGCGTGATGACGTCAGTTCCGCCCTTTTTTTTCGTGCCTTTGAGGCACCTAGACGGACCGACACAAAGGTACACAGTACACAGTCTTCAAACCAACACACAAAGTGTGAAATCAATGCAGTAATGTGAAAAGAATTAATCATTTTCTTTGAAAACAACAGTTATAAAACAACATTATTGTAGGTATACAAGGCTGGACAATGGGGAGGCGGGTGGGTCAGTGAGGAATCCACAGGCAGATACTGTATCCACCAGAAAAAGCATTACTGCAGGTAAATAACTTGTTCTTCTGATGGATACATCTGCCAGTGGATTCCTCACCTTGAGAATAGAGTCCCACAGCAGTCCCCACTCCCAGAGGAGGGTGTCCACCCTTCTATACCAAAAAGAACTGAAGGAAGGAACGCGCAAAGTGTCTGTCCCTCCTCACTTCGGAATCTAAGCAGTAATGCTTCGCGAAAGTGTGGAGGGAGGCCCAAGTTGCCGCTCTACAAATGTCCTTAACCGGAACACCTCTAGATAAGGCAGATGTAGAAGACCTTGCCCTGGTAGAATGAGCTCTTAAACTCTTACCGGCCAAAGAGTAACAAATCTTGATGCACAAGACAATCCATCTGGAAAGTGTGAGCTTGTGCATAGCTCTGCCTTTTCTGCAGCCAGCAAAACCCACGAAGAGCTGGTCATCCACATGATAGTCTTTAGTCCTTTCAAGGTAAAAATTCACCGCCCTCTTAGGGTCCAAACAGTGAAGCCGCTCCTCCTCCTTGGAAGGGTGAGGAGGAGGATAAAAGGAAGGAATGGTAATGGACTGCCCTAGATGGAAGGGAGTTACCACCTTAGCCAGAAAAGCAGCCCTGGTTCTGAGAACCATTCTATCAGTATGAATAGTCAAGAATGGGGGTTTTGAACTTAGAGCTTGAAGCTCACTTACCCTCCTTGCTGAGGTAATGCAACAAGAAATACAGTTTTTAAAGACAATAGTCTTAAGGGACACTTGTGTAATGGCTCGAAAGGAGAACCATTGAGGCACAATAAATGGAGTGGATGGATATTTGTTGGTAAGGCCCTTAATGAATCGTAACACAATTTGCAATTTAAACAAAGACGGCTGGTCCGGCAAGCAAAGGAACGCCGGCAAAGCCGTTAAATAGACCTTCACAGTAGCCACAGCAAAACCCTGCTGGGCTAGAGAAAGAGCAAATTGAAGGATGTTGGATAAGCGAGCCCTCAAAGGGTCAATAGACTTCTCTCCACACTGATGAACAAATTTGGACCACCTACAGGAATATATAGACTTGGTGGAGAAACGTCTGGCGAACAAAATAACGTCCACCACGTTAGAAGGAAGAGAAAAGAATTTAGGTTGCCCCGTTCAATCTCTAGGCATGAAGGTGTAAGCTCTTGAGGTGGGGGTGTAGAACCTGCCCCTGCGACTGCGAGAGGACGTCTGCCCTGAGAAGGAGACAGAGCGGTGGGCACGAGGAGAGGTGGAGAAGATCTGTGTACCAAACCCTTCTTGCCAATCCGGGGCGATCAATATGACTTTGGCCCGGTCTTGGTGAATCTTCCTCAGAACCCGAGGAATCAAGGGTATGGGAGGAAACTCGTAAAGGAGATGTGAGTCCCATCTCAACTGGAACGTGTCCCCCAACGCTCCCTGTAATGGATACTGGAGACTGCAGAATGAGGGGCAGTGAGCGTACTCGTGAGTAGCAAACAGGTCCACCCGAGGAGTTCCTCACATCCCGAAGACGTGACGAAACACCTCCGGATGAAGCCTCCACTCGTGGTCTGCAGAGAACTGCTGACTGAGACTGTCTGAACGCATGTTCAGAACTCCGGCCAGATGATTTGCCATCAGACAAATCTGGATGCAGGACCAGAGACGCAGAGCCTCTCTGCAGAGACAATACGACCCCACTCCTCCCTGCTTGTTGACATACCACATTGCGGTAGTGTTGTCTGTCAGGACTTGAACCGACTGACCGCGAAGGGAAGGGAAGAAGGCCTTGAGCGCTAAACGCATCACCCGCAACTCTAGAAGTTTGATGTGAAACAACCTTTCCTCTGGAGACCAAAGCCCTTGATCTCCAGATCCCCCAGATGAGCACCCCACCTAGAGTGGAGGCATCCGTGATCACTGTGGCCTCCGATGAGGTAGGTGTAAGGGCTTTCCTTGAGACAAGATTTTCCTCCACGCTCCACCAAGATAGATCCGCTGCAGCTTCTCTGGAGATCCTCACAGACTCCCTGAGATCTTCGTTGTGTTGATACCACTGCCTGCGGAGACACCACTGGAGCGCCCTCATGTGTAAGTGTGCATGGTCAACAGAATGCAGGAAGCAAACAGATCGAGCAGGCGAAGGACCTTCAGGACTGAAACAACAGCTCCGTTGTAAGACAATGGAATAATTTCCTGAATGTCGAGTATCCTTTGTGGCGGAAGGAATGCTCGACACACAGTAGTGTCCAGTACTGCCCCTATGAACAGGTTGCGCTGAGAGGGCACCAGGTGAGACTGGGGCACGTTTATCGAGAAACCCAATCTGTACAACAGCTGATTTGTAACCTGCAGATGGTGAAGCACCTTCTCCGGCGACTCTGCTTTCATCAGCCAGTTGTCCAGGTAGGGGAAAACAGGAATCCCCGACCGAGATGGGCTGCCACCACTGCCATCACCTTGGTGAAGACTCGAGGTGCAGTAGTAAGTCCAAACAGCATGACGCAAACTGATAATGTTGTGACCCTACCATGAAATAGAGATTCTTCCTGTGCGACTTCAGAATTAGGATATGAAAATACGCGTCCTGCAAGTCGATCAACACCATCCAATCTTCCTGTTGCAACGCTTGAAGAACCTGCGCAAGGGTGAGCATTTTCAACTGCTCCTGCTTCAGAAAAAGGTTCAAGATCCTGAGATCCAGGATTGGACGTAGCCTGCCATCCTTCTTGGGTGTCAGGAAATACCGGGAGTAGCATCCCTGACCCCTTTCTCGCGCCGGAAGCTCCTCTATCGTACCTTTTTTCAGTAATGTTGGGACTTCCTCCTGCAGGAAAAGAAGGTGGTCCTCCGAGTAAGCACCTTGGCAGGGAGGGTAATTTGGAGGGCATTCCTGAAGAAAATGAGTAAGCCGACCCCCCACAGGACCAGCATGATCCAGAATGGTGGATCTAGGGCTGCTTTGCTGTGGTAAGAGGGGAGGAAGAGGAGGAGGAGGGCTGACGGCCTTGTGGGCGACCTCTGTTCTTGCCCCTGTAGGATTTGTATAAGGTGTTTTGCTGTTGCTGAGGCTGTCTATAGGTCCGAAAGGACGACCTCCCAAATCCTCTGTATCTCCTGAACGATGAGCCTCTAGATCGAGCTTGAAGACCAAGAGATTTGGCTGCTGCTTTACTGTCTTTAAATCTCTGTATAGCTGCATCCGCTTTTTTTGATAAAAAGCCCAGAACCATCAAAAGGGAGGTCCAAAAGCCTAGCCTGAATATCTGGAGAGAACTCTGATGATTTGAGCCATTCAGCCGTTTGAGTATCTTGCAAGACCTCATTAAAATGTTGTCTTCTTTGGACAACTTAGGTGCAAGCTGTTTCGCCGAGTCCATTAAAGCATGGATATAGCGACCCAAAAGACAGGTGGCATTAGTGGACCTTAGGGCCATGCTTGCCGAAGAAAACACTTGTTTAGCAGACTGGTCAGGTTTCTTCGATTCCCTGTCAGCCGGAACTTGCGGAAAGGCACCAGAAGATCTTTTTGAGCAGGCAGCTTGGACCACTAGGCTCTCAGGAGAAGGATGGGATGTTAAAAAGTCAGGATCCCCTGGAGCCGCCCTGTATCTCCCGGCAATAGATTTAGAAACTGCCAGAGCCGAAAAGGTCTTGCGCCAGACCTCCATTACAGGCTCAGTGATTGCCTCATTAAAGGGCAGTAGAGACTCTATTACTATAGAAGGACAATGAAGAACTTCTGACAAAATATTAGATTTAAATTCAGTAGTGGGAAGCCGAGGATCTAAAAGTTCTGCTGCCTTTTTTATTACTGCGTGGTAGGGAACCACATCCTTTGAAGGAGCATCAGATGTAGGCGAAAGTTCCCCCTCTGGAGACACATCAAGGCCACTTGCTTCCCTTAACTCTCCAAAATATTCATCTGAATCTTGAACCTCACCTTCTTCCATTTCTTCCAAACGAAACCTCTGCTCCTCTAGAACCCGCTGAACTTCTCTCCTAGACCTCATTCTGGGTACCGGCGTCGGTGGAGCCAAGACCGACTACGATTGATCCGGAGCCGGCATCGTACACGAATCTGGAGGCACAGCCTGTGGCGATCTAGGTCGAGCTGACGGCGCCGGAGAAGATGGAAACGACGTTGATTTCCTTGGCGCCGGGAAATGCCAAGACAGCGCCGTCGGAAGAAATGGCATGAAGGGGCCCTGGGCATAGGCCTGAGGAACCCCCAGATTAAACGCTAATGGACCCATGGGACCCGAAGGCGCTGCAGAGGGATACATAGCTCTATTGAAGACTCCAAACATATCATTAAGATAATGCGAGGGATCTTGACCCGGGCCAGGGAAAGGAGGATAAAAGCGTAACCATGTTCGGGCCAGCCGGTGCCGATGGCAGAGCCAATGGAGTCGCCTGTTCATCCGGCACCAGAACCTCTTCCACCAGAGAATGTTCCGAAGTCGGTGAATGAACCAGCGTCGGAGATCGAGCTGGAGAAGCTGCAGGCAAAGCCGATCTTGCAGGAGAAGCTTGATTCGAGGTAGAAGGAGGCACGAAGTCCTTAAGACATCGACGAACTGGAGAGGTTGACTTCGGCGCCGTTTCTCTATCAGAATGGCGTTTTGAAGAATGCCTCTTCTTCTTATGCTTCTTGGCTCTCAAAGCATGTCCCGACGTCGATTTCGAGCCCGACCTCGACCTGGAACTAGACCTCGACCTTCTTCTACCTCTTTTCTCCTTCCTCATTTTCGCCATGAAGAGTTTTGCTTCTCTCTCCTTCAATGCCTTCGGAATAATTTTCCTACAGCAGGCACATCCCTCGTGATCCGACGACAGGCACTAGACACAATCTTCATGCGGATCTGTAATGGACATATGTCCACCGCACTCCCTACAGGGCTTGAACCCGGACTTCCTCAACAACATCCTTGAAAGGAAACAAGAAGAAGCACAGGAATACAACCAGAAACACAAAGTAGCAAGTGAAACTACGGAGAGTCTTGGAAAAACCGTTAGCATTGACGGAGCCGAATAAAGGGAACTGACGTCATCACGCCGATGAGGCTCTTTTATGGCTCCAGTGACGTCAGCGGAGTCACGAGCGGAGCCATGAGTCTGTGACGTTGTCCTCGTCAACGTGGAGAGCTACAAAAAATTTCCGAATGCTGCTGGCGCAGGGGATATTCACAAGGTGAGGAATCCACTGGCAGATGTATCCATCAGAAATTGGTGACATGTACCTACCCAGGTTTACCACACAACTGAGCCCATCCACCTCAGCCTCCAACAATCCCAGACTACTGCCCTTTGTGGTGGCAAACTAGTTCATTCTATACCTTGACAGATCTCCATTTCACATCCTTTGACTTTGTCTCACCAAGTCACATATCAAATTTGCCTTCAGACTCCCTCCAGCCACATGCTACATCTTTACTCAGGGCCACATCACGTGTAGGATGTAGTACTTTAATGGGCTCTTCTCAGTTATCCCTTCCCAGCTGCGACGCAAGTGTGACACGGTCAGACACAGCAGTTCAAGTGTATTGGTCAGACTACCTTGCAGTACAAATATTCCTTCTCATCTCCTTGCTATGCAACGTCTCACAATTCAGACACAGTGGCAGTTCAACATGCTCAGCCAGGCCTACAATGCACTGCACTACCAGGGGCCCACTAGGGCCACCCACCATATTTTGTTTCAACACACATGGTTCTCTGCATCACTTGCATTCACTCTCACGCCCAGTCCGATTTCGTACATGACAGGAGTTAAGCTGGTCCCTACCATGGCAGCACACCTTGCACATCGGGACAGCTGTGTGCTGTGTAGTGTCATGTAGGTTCATATACGCGTGGCTCTTGGAAATCCAAGGGTTGATATTTCACATGCCGCACACCGACCCCCCCCCTCCCTCAGTTGAGCACTGTATTATTATTATTAACTGAGCTTATAAAGCGCCTGGTTATACTAGTCAGTGTGTCCCCGCGCTAATAGTGGCCTAAAAGATCCCTAACACAGCCAGAAAAGAGCACTTCAATATTTGGGGAACAGATGTGTCTTGAGTTCCTTGCGGAAAACTTTTTCAGACGGCTCCATCCGGAGTCTGAGAGGAAGAGTGTTCCAACTCCGTGCTGCCAGAAGGCGGAAGGATCTGCCGCCCATCCTGGCCCTGCAAGTCTTCGGGATACACATTAGCCCAGTGCCCTCCGACCGGAGGGGCCTAGTTGGTTTATACAATGTGAGCAGATTCCTCAGGAAACTCGGGCACTTACCGTGAGCGATCCGATGGCCTATACACAGGATTTTAAACTGGACACGCTCTTTAATTGGGAGCCAGTGGAGCGTCCCCAATGCCTTTTATGGTGGAAGATCTTTTTGGCAGTGATAACACTAGGCGTGCAGCAGCCTAGTGTACCAATATAAGTCCCTAGTATATGGTACTAAAGTACATAGGGCTTTGGTACACCAGGGGTCTCAGATGGGCTGCAGCATGTATTGCCACACATGGGAGCCCATGAAAACTGTGTCTGCAGATGCTGCCACTGCAGCCTACATGAAGTGGTGCATCCACCTTTCATTTCAGATATAAGGTTTTCCTTATATCCCGGGCACTACACTTAAAATCTGTAAGTCGCAGCGTGCATGGTCCTAAGTGTTGGGGTGCTCCTGCATGAGCAAAGCCAACACTACAAACCCATAAGTCCATTCTCTGGCTTTGTAAGTATGGGAAGCCATTTTAAAGTATGCAGTGGACAATGGCAACGTCAAGATGTCCAGCTACATAATGGCTTCACTGAACATGGTCATGTCTGGTATCATGCAACTACACTGATTCAATGGTGGTAGTCTTTATTTGGTACTCACCTCACATTCTATTTTCTTAGTATATGATTTGGCCCCCACGTAGGGGCCATGTGTTTTAATTAGCTGTTTTGAAGTAAATTTCATGGTGTTTTGATATTTATAGGTAGGAGATATATCCAAGTAGTTTTAGTGTTGGTGTATAATAAATACAAGGTATTTTGCTAACACTGGTATAGTTCTTTCTTGTGTGTAAGCTTCACTGACTGACTCAGTGGTATTTACCCACAGTTTACCCACTTTACACCCTCCTGAATAAGCCTTAGCTGCTCTCCACAGCTACCCTATGAGTGTACATCATATACTGAGCCAGCCTCCTACAAGCAGTTTCTCCTCTGACCAGCCCATTCCAGTCCATTGCTTTACAGTCCAGGTGTGTGTGCATTGGCCCAAGTAAGATTGTGACAATGCAAGCCAACTTGCACCATGAACCCTCAGTCAGGTTGGGCAGGGTTCAGGTGTCCATATATGATGTGTTGTTCACATCCATATTTTTTGCTTTGTACTTAGGGACTTGTCGTGGAGTGTACAACATGAGTCACCAGAACTACAAGTGCCAGTATACAAAGGTGAACCTGGACTGGTTCTGCACTTCACACATGGAAGGGAGAAATGTGACGGAGCTGGACTGAGCTGTGCAGCATGTACCTGGGCAGTGTGACATTTATGTGATGTTAAATGGTACATGACCCAGATTCCTGCCCTTTGCCCTGCACACAGTGCAGTAGAGTGCTGGGACATAGTTGGCTGCACTGCACAGCATGATATGTTTTCCCATGTTGCCTATTGTTGTAACTTACCCTGTAGGTCTTGTTGTTCCCCGTGGCCGGCACTGCCCTGTCTCGGAACTCCTGCCACCAACTCCTCTGGGATGACAGCTGTCATTCGCTCCTCCAAAGTATCCAGCTACTCCTGGGGCACCGGGCCTCCTCCTTTGGTCTGTTTGGTTGCCTTCAAGGTTGATGGCCAGTTTCTCCATTGTTCCGTGCTTATATTCTTGCCAGAGGTTTTTTTTAATAGCCTGTAACTGTTCTTTTCGCTTGTCCCACATGGTTGATCTTGGCCACTATGGACTGCCAAATGGCCTCTTTCTTCCCTAATGTTAATTCTGAGGTGACAGATCTGATGATGGTGCTCTGCCGCCTCAGCGATCAAGAGATCATTCTCCTCACTGAAATTGCACATCCTATTCCACTGGGAGTCTGTCTAGACATAATGGCTGGTGCTGGGGTTGTGGTCCTGACTGCTGCTCTCTGTTTGCCTTCTGTGAAGTGCAGCAATTTATTGTCTCATAAGTGTTATTTTTTATATGTCTGATCTTCACACATTGAAGAGTGACGCTAATGTGCTTTGCATCGCATTACGTTCCGCAACCCAGCTTTATGTCACTTTTGCTCCTGATGAATTTATTTCCCCTCCGACATTATGCCCACGGAAGCGGCACTTTTTTTTTACACAGCCTGGACCTTACGACATGGTGCGCCATTCAGTAAATACGGGCGCATCTCTGGCATTTACAAATGACACAGCAAAAGTAAACGTCATTTTGGCACTTTGCTGCACATCTCTGCCGCAAAGCAGCGCTGAGTCAGTTTTTGTAAATGAGACCATGAAGCTTCCTTACCTGATGGTTATTGTTGCAGGTATGATTGCCTGTTTCTTTTAATGAATTTGTTCAGTATTTTTAGTAGGTATTTTGTTTGTTTTGATAATTTGCTGTATTTTTGTGGTTGCTTTTAATCGAAATAAAGTAATTAAACGACAAAATGCAAGTGATATTGTAACAAGAGATTAAAGAAAAAAGTATCCTAAGGGTGCAGATGGTACAACAAGCCCTGCGTGGCAAAGGGTATACTCAGATGGGGTTCCCTTACTCACTGTGCCACTGACTGAAGAGCTCTCAATGAGGGCCAAACTGCTTTTGGGTTGCTTGTGTGAGCTAGACTGCTCCTATTGGAGCAGGGTCCAGATTGATTGGCATATGGTTGGGTGTAATTTGAGGTGGCATGGTGGGCAAAAGAATTATGTGTTGGAATGCTAAACCTAGCAATTGCCAGTAGGTAGACTTATTGCAAGCATCCCCCATCCCATTTTGTGTGTTTGAGATAAGCCACTTCAGGGAAATGTAAAGTTCAATTCCAGCTCTTTCACCCTGGAACCTGCATCTTTTAATCATGTTTATATTTGAAAATCTGAGTTTTCCTTGAATTGTTTGCTTGATAAGCATTTGTAGTGGTTTTTATTTGGATTTTACTAGTCATGTGGCCATTTTCTTTTCACTTAACATACAATTCATTTAGCGTAGTTTAATGCCTTCCACTTATTTGCAACTTTTATTTGTTCAAATTAACACATATATATATTTATATTTTCGAATCCAGCCATATTCCGCAAAATTCTTAATATTTGCATAGGTTCATTTCATGAAAAGGTTATTAAGGAACGGAGCACACTTAGATGAGGTGAGAGTAAGCCCGAATGGGCAATATAAGCAAAGAGCACTAATAGAAACCTTCAGAAGGATACCTTCATTGTGATTAAATAATATGAATATAGTGGAAAACAATATGATTATAGGGGATAACACTATTATAGACCTGAAAAAATACACTGATGAGGTTTATAGACAACTTGATTGCAATATTATGGGACTACTGAGGCAATTACTTACAAACAAGTGATTGAAAGATTCTGTAATATGCTGTGGGGCTGGAGGGAAAAGGGCATTTTAAACCAGGATGAACATCGTTTTTGAAAATTGCCAAAGCAAAGGTGCCTTGTTTTTGTGTTTTGCCAAAGATTCATGATACACATAACCCCCCCAGAAACTTATAGTCACTCCAAGTGGCAGTTTCCAGGAAAATATGACTATATGAAACAAGTTACTTACCAGTAACTATAGTTCTCCAGTATTGGAATCTTTTATAGATTCACATGCTTGAATCATTCCCCGTCGTCGAGATGAGAGTCCCCAGAATATCAAAATAATTGTCCTATTAGACATAGCACATAATGCTCTAGGCTTTAAAACCTTAACATATCCCTGTCCTTTAGTAAAAATGGACCAAACTTAAAACTTAACCAATCAGAAGAAACCACCCTGAACCTGAGAGAAGCTCCAGTCCCTCAGATTTTCCAAGCACAAGTGCGCATAAATAGAAAAAACTGAGAAAAGTAAGTGAGCTTTCTCCAGGGGAGGCAGGTGGGTCGCACATGAATCTATGAAAGATCCCATTTAATGGAGAACTATAGCTACAGGCAAGCAACTTGTGTCTTACTCAAGTATTGGAACTTTCATAGATTCACATGCTTGAATCAGAATAGCTAGCAGTGAGTAACACATTTTCATTCCATATAACCACTATAGGAAAGGCATGCCTGAAAGCATTATCCGTAACACATGAAAATACTCATATAAATGCTTAAGCAAAACTAACCAAAGTATACCTTTTTACCATAAACTATCGAAAATGTGAGACAGTACAGGATGGTGGGAAGGAACCAAAGAAGAAGGCTCACCTTATTAAAAGAGATGTCTAAGAACTGCTTGTCCTACTGCCACATCTCGCTTATTCCCAGCATCCAAGCAGTAGTGCCCAGTGAATGTATGAGGCGTCCTCCTTGCTGCTCTACAAATGTCAGGCAAGGATACACTTGCAAACAGCGCTGCAGATGTGGATATCACTCTTGTAGTGGGCACGAACTCTTGACGACAGAGGATGGCCCGCTTGTTGATGACAGAATACGATTGCACTTGAAATCCATCTGGAAACTCTGTGTTTAGTGATAGGGAAACCTTTCCTTGGTGCACTGAACGCAATGAGGAGGAGTTAGTTTGACTTGCGAAATGACTTTGTCCTGTTAAAAAAAATGTAGGCATCTTTTAACATCTAGGGAGTGCAGAGCACGCTCCGCTGCTGTCTGCAGATTTAGGAAGAATGATTTCAGAACAATTGGTTAGTTAAGGTGGAAATTTGAAGGAACCTTAGGGATGAATTTAGGGTTTGTTCGTAGAATAACTTTGTCTTGTTTAAATTGTCAGAAAGGTTCTTGAGTAGTGAAAGCCTGAAGTTCTCCAACACTTCTCGCTGATGTGAGAGCTAGGAGGAGAGCCACTTCCAGGATAGGAACTTCATGTACGTCTTGTGAATAGGTTCAAACGGATGTTTCATTTGTTGACTGAGCACCGTTTTTAGTTGTCATGCCGGAGGCGGTGCCCTTACTGGAGGGACATTCTAAACAGCCACTTGAGAAACTGTTTCACTAGCCTGCAGGTCCATGGAGATGGAGCCTTCGCTGATCTGCGGAAACTGGAAATGGCAGCTAAATGAACTTTAATTGATGTGTAGGCCAAACCTGAGCTAGCCAAGAGAAGTAGATAGGGTAAAACTTCTTCAGGAGGTGACTGGAGATGATCTTCACCACGTGCAAAATCGTTTCCATTTAAGCGCTTAAGTCCTGTTAGGTGCTGGCTAAAGCAAGAGCAGGCATCACTATCTGCACTCCTGTGGGATCTTTAGGTATTGAAATTCTCAGAACTCAGGAGCGAGGATGACAATTTCAGAGAACTGGGGTTCGGATGGCATACTTGTCCCTGGTTCATTGTCAAGAGAGACAGAAATGGTCTGAGGTAGATCGGAGGAATGGGGGAACGGTGCAAGCAAATATTAAAAAGGCATTCCCCCATGAACCCTGATGGTGACGCCAACTTACCAAGTATGCTCAGACGTGAGTCCACTCGTCTCCATGCCACTGGAATCAAGCTATTCTGGCTAAAGAGGGGTGAAACCCTGAAACCAGTCCAGGGAGGACATGGCTTGGCAGTTTGAGCTGGACTGTTCCCATGAGGCACAGGGTCAAGACTGATTTGCATATGGCTGGGTTCACACTGGAATGGCAGGGTGTGCAAAAAACAATGGATTTAGGCCCAGATCTCTGTACTGTGATGATGTATGACATTGTTCTGCATTCTGTCCATCAACTGTTGTTTTTGCATTTGTCACCCTGAGTGGGACAGGTATGTTTAGACGTGAGTCCTGGACTCTCCATGCCACTGGAATCAAGCTAACCTGGCTGAAGAGGGGTGAAACGATGGATTTAGGCCCAGATCTCTCTACTGGGGTGAATGTATGACATTGTTCAGCATTCTGTCCATCAACTATTGTTTTTGAACTTACCAAGTACCGGCAGTTTGCGTTCTCTGTAGATGCGAACAAATCTATATTTGGCTTGCCCCATTGGGTGAAAATGTTGTCTAGAGTGTGCTGGTCCAGTCCCCACTTGTAGCAAGTAGTCTTTAGTCTGCTCAACATGTCCGCTATGACATTTGTTTTCCTGAGACGTACTCCGCTGATACATGCACTTTGTGATGAATCACCCAGCGCTGTATGAGTTGGGCTTCCGGAGAAAGCAGGAGAGATCTTGTTCCTCCCTGTTTGTTGAGATGGTGCATTGTCGCGGTGTTGTCCGTCCTGACAACAACTGATGTGTTTTGTGTTTTTTGCAGAAATGCTTGGAGCGCTAGGTAAACTGCCCTTAGCTCGAGAAGATTGTTATGAAGATCCCTGTGGGAAGGCGGCCACCTTCCGCTGACCTGCAAGTCTTGCAGGAAAGCTCCCCAGCCCTCTAGAGATGCATCCATTGTAATGACGAGAGGAACAGCCTGCGATAGGAACAGCAGACCCTGCGATAATTGGTGAAGTTGCTCCCACCAGTCCAAGGCCGCTATCATGGGAGGAGTGATTCGGATCAGGTCATCAAATGAGCCCTCTATTTTCACCCATTGCTTGTTTAAAGCTTCCTGAAGAAGAGGACGCATTTGGAGACGACAATGCGGTATGTGGGGAATAGAAGAATACATAATTCCTAGGAGAGATTTGGAAAGGCATACAGAAATGGACTTTCTTTTTTGGACCCTCTTTGCCAAGGACATTAACCTTTGTTGTCTCTCCAGAGTAGGATAAGCCTTGATTTCTGTGGTACCCAGGATAGCTCCTAGAAATATCAGTCGACTGGATGGTTGAAGAGTTGATTTTTCTACATTCAAAGTGAGACCCAAGTCCTTGAAGAGTTGGAGACAGGCCTCTCTTTCGCTGCTTCGTACGTGGGGGCCCTGAGAAGCAAGTCGTCCACGTATGGCAACATTTGATGATGTTGTTGTCTTAGACATGCTGCGACTGGTGCTAAACATTTTTTGAAAATGCGGGGAGCGGATTTTACTCGGAAAGGTAAGACACAGAATTGGAAGTGACTGTCGGCCACAGTGAATCTTAGGAATTTCTTGTGCTTTTGGCATATGGGTATATGAAAATATGCATCCTGGAGATCTTGCAATGCCATGTAATGGTTTTTCTTGAGGAGGTGAAGCACATCTTGAATAGAGATCATACGGAACGATTGCTTTTTGAAGAATTTGTTTAAGTTTTGCAAATCTAATATCGGTCACCAGTTTCTTAGCTTTTTCCTTATTAAGAACAACCGGGAGTAGAAACCCTTCGCTCTCTGACAGGGGGAACTCGTTCTTTTGCTCCTTTCTGTAACATGTTGGTAACTTCCATCTTTAAGAGATGTAGGTGTTTTTGGAAGTGAGGCAGAGGAGGAGTTATAGGAGGGATCTCTATAAATTCCAAGGAATGGCTGAATTGGACCCATTGTTCCGAAGTTATGCTCCGCCACTGTTGTAAATAATTGAATATTTTGCCACCCACCGGGATGGAATCAGTGCGATAGAGGCAGACAGCTGGGAGAGGTCTTTGGCGTCAACCGGTCTCCTTACCCTGGCATCCTGCTTTTCCCCTAAAAGCGTTGTTGTAGGCTGCAGCCAGTGGTGAAGTCTGTATTGTTGAGCAGTAGCAGGATATTGTGAATAGCAAGATTGTTGGTTTCTTGATTTGTAAGATTGGTAACCTCTTTCTTGTGAGCCACAAAAAGGAGTCTTTTTGTATTGTAAAGTCCCCAAAGACAGCTGTATATGTCTCTTTTTTGATAGCTTGTAAGGCTTTGTCAACGTGGCTGCCAAATAATTCTTCACCATTGTAAGGTAGGTCCAAAATCTTTGTCTGTACCTCAGGCCTGAATGTGGTGGCTGTGAGCCAGCCTTGACGCCTCAAGACGGCCACTCCCGCAAGCTGCCTGAAATCAGTGGACGCTACATCCATAGAGCAGTCTATCACTTCAGAGGCAGTCTGTTCGCCCTCAAGAAGAATTCCCTTAGCTTCTTGCTTGTCATCTGGTGGAAGTTTGTCCAAGAATGGTGTCAAGTCCAACCACATCTGCCTATTATAATGGCCCAGTAGAGCCAGAGAATTTGCTGCTTGTACTGTCAGAGCAGACATTGTTGAAGACTGCTTCCCAATGTTGTCAAGCTTTCTTCCTTCTTTATCAGAAGGAGCAGTTAGAGGAGCTGAAGGAATCTTCGAGCGTCGCTGTGCTGCTTGCGAAATTACAGAATCTGCTTTTGGATGACCTATTAGTCACACTGGAGAATCATCTGGAGCCTTATCTTTTTTGTCCAGTCTTGGCAATACAGGTGGAACAGTTGCTGGATTTTGCATTATTCTCAGCCCCTCCTTCCATATGTATTCAATGATGAGTATAGATCTCACTGATTTTTATAAGGCTCTTTAAAGTCATACAGAAAACAGTCTTGGTGATGCATAGGCATCGGTAAATCAAAGCGCTAAGCCGATCTCTCTCCAGAAGGTTGTGGAATCCCCCATATCTTCCGGAGGTAAATACACTCATGGGGGAGATGCAGATTCCACAGTGGGAATTATGAAGGAATCCCATTCATCTTGTTGAACTCTCCTTCTCTCTTCCCTTCCTCATCAGAGGATCTCAACTGATGGACAGGAGCAGCTTGAGTAGGAGGCTGAAACCTAGGAGACTGTTGGGAGAAGAGGGGAACAAACCTGTATTTGTGGCAAACAGGTAGAGAAGGAGGAAGAGGCAGAGCCTGGTGGATGCCCTGTTCTGGCGGAAATCTCCTCTTATAGTCCGCCAGCATAAAATGTAGGTCTGTCAGACTTGAAGGGAGGTACATCATCTCCTGTTGATGATATTGCCGTTGCTGATGGTGATGGTAATATTGACATCCATAACCATCATTTTCATCAGAATCCTCCTGATATTTGATGTGAAGGTCTGATGGGCTGAAGGGGGCCCCAAAGAGACTAACATCCTCGGACCCCTCGTCCTCATCATCTTCTAAGAACTGAGATGGTAAAAAAGCCTGCACCTGACTAGGTGAAGTTACAGCTGGTGTTAACTGTATTTTTGAAATGTTATGATTTTCCTTTCTTGTGGACGATGTCGTCGACGAGCCCGTCGACATTTATCACCATCCGAATCACCTTCATTGACGAAGCTGCTTTTCTTGCTCCATCAACGGAATTGCCGTCGTCAACGGCACACTTCTGGAGACATGGATTTTCATCGATGGTAACGCTGATGAGACTTCTGACATGGACACGGGTTCTTTCGTGGATGCGGATGCCAACAAGGTCACACACCATTGTTGTTACCAGAATCACCTAAGGAGAGGATTTATTTCGTAGTTACCAGAATCACCTAAGGAGAGGATTTATTTCGTTGGCGGTGGTGTAGTCGACGAGCTGCTCAACTGCGGAGCTGAAGGTTTTTTGAAGGTATGCTACAGTTTCATAGGTGGTGTTGGAGGTTCTGAAGCTGCTTTGTTTTTTTTTTTTTTTTTTTTTTTTGGAAAACCTTTATTTAACAGTATGTGCAGACAAATACGGGCCTACAACCCTCAGGCCGGCCTCGACAATAAAGGGCACATCAGTAAGCAATTCTACAACTCGGCAGCATATTAGGACAATCACGAATAGATCAGGTTACATTATACGCAATTTTGCAGCCAAGCGCCAGGATGATGAGGTTTAATTTTATAAAGTTTTGAAATAAGTCCATAGCAACAGGTCTGGAAGGATCCGAATCAGAGCAATGCAGTTAGGACTATAGTGGGCAGCGATCTTAAGAAGGGTCAGCCAGCATTATCCATTAGGTAATCAATCGCACTCAATGAAATCAGGATAGATAAAAAAAACACATCACATGACGATCTCCAAGCACTACCCAAAAGTACCCACTCCTCCCATAGACCCAAGAAATAGGAAAGGAAGGAACAAGCTAGAAAGGTAAAGAGTAGAAAGGGAGAAGAGAAAAAGAGATGAGAAAGAAAGAAAAAGGAGGCCCATAGAAATGAAAAAAACCAACAAGGAATTATACCCCCCACCCTACACGCATGCAGAGGCTACGGCCTACCCCCCCTAGCAGTGTGTCTGTCGCCCCAGAAGAATACCCGAAATGTAGAAGAAGAAAAAGAGAAGAAAAAGAGATAGAGTGTCACGGTTGATCGGAGGAGGGCCAAGGATCTAGTCAAAGCAAGCAAAATCGTTACCCGCGGTCACCCAACCCCAGGCCCCAACCTAACACCCAGGCTACATGTACCTCCAACAGTCACAAGTCCCAGTCCCAGCATTATACGTTCCAATGTTCAACAAGAAAATCCCCTTCCTCAGCCTTGGCCCCTTCGAATCCACAGTCCAACAGAAGTCAAGTGCAATACAGCCAGCCTGGGCGGGATGGACCACCATGGAGTCCGTTGCAGAAGTCGAGGTGTAAGAGACAAGTCAAACTGGAGTAAAGCATGATAATAAGGGACCAAGGAATGCGCCGCTGCCATGCCACGGCTAGAGCAACAGGGAGCAGGACGATGCACAAATTCCAAAGTAGCGGCCGGCCAATGTGCAGGAAGCAAGTCCAGGAGGACGCTCAAAAACGTGGCACCAAAGGACAAAGGAGATGGGCAAAACGGCAACTGAGGCACGAGCTCCGGCCGCATCAAGGGAGCAGTGTTGTCAGACTCCTCCAGGGCAGAACCGAAGAGTACAGCAGCGGGCATTGGGACACGTCCCCCCGGCACTGCCACATACCTCAACTCAGGTGATCCACCGACAGCCGGCTGAAGATGTGGCTTAACATGCCGCACTGGAGAATCATCATGGCCAGCTGAAAAAGGCCCATCAAGCCGGTCCCCCAGACCAGTGGCAAAGTCGCGGAAGGCCAACCTCAGGTCCTCCAGCGCAGCCAGGATGTCGCGGAGCCCCAGCGGTGGATCAAGGATGGAGGGTGCTGTACCGTCTGCCATCTTAGGCAGGCAACCATCGAGCGCCCCGGGAAGCAAGCCCCCTTAACCAGCCATCGGTATCTGGAACGTGATGTCTCTCTGTGGGGCCCTGGTGGTGCAGGAAACGTGGGGGCAGCCGGTCGTGGAGAGGCTCCAAGGACAGGAGAAACTGTGATGCAGGGAAACCCACCGGCAGGATCAGGGCGGCCGATGCGGAAGATGGCGGCCGCTGCTGAAGGCTGCAACAAAGAAGCAATCCCGGCCCTCCAGCTGGGCCAGGATACATTAACCGGGAGCCTGATACTATGTTGCGAGCGAGTCGCGCTGGGCAGCCGAGCAAGGGAAGGGCTGCTGTAAGAACTGCAGCTCCGCGCTCCAGGTCCGGTGCACCGGCTCCTCCCTCACCGCAGCGGCCGCTGCTGTCGTTGTCGCCGCTGGCCGTCCCCACCAAACAATAGCCCGGCTGCTCCCACTTGAAGGGCCAAAATGGAAACCGGGGCTCAACTCCGCCGGGGAAGCTCCGTTCGCGACCGGAGCTGCAGCAACGTGGTCAGGAGCCTAGCGCAGGTAAGCGTCGGGCTCGGAGGCACAGGATTCTTGCCAGGATATCGGCGAATGGCGCAAGGGTCGGCGGAGCCGAAGGGCTAGGCGGCCATCTCGGCTGCCGGCTAGGCTCTGAAGCTGCTTTGTTGATACTTAAAGCCTTCTTTTCTTCATGCAAAGCTTTGCTGGCAGATTCAGTCTGTTTCTGAGTAGACTCAACAGACTTTTTTGATGCATTTTTAGGTGGCTGTGACGATGAGCCTGCAGGGTCATCCAAAGGTTGTTTGAAGTATTCTTGAGGAAGATATAGAAGATGTATCACTCTCCTCATCAGAGACCACAGCGTCCCTGTTATAGGCCTATGAAGCTACAAGAGAAGCCTTCCTTCTCAGTCTTAAGAGTCTTTGTAGAAAAGGTGTGACATACCTTGCAATCCTTTGGTTTGTGGTCAGGGTACAAGCAGTCCTTGTGCTTATCATCAATATGCAGCTTTTTCTTCCTTTAAGTTCCACGGGCCCTGAATAGACTTTTTTAGGTGTCTCTGACATGGTGGACATCAGTTTGAATCACCTTAGAAAATCACTGAATTGGTAGTAAGCTGAAAGGGTGAAAAAATACTCCAAATCTTGAAAAATAGAAGAAAACTGAGCAGAGCTCAGTGGAGACTTCCTTAGCACGACGTGTGGTAGAAAATCTGAGGGACTGGAGCTTCTCTCAGGAAAGATCTACAAGGTGGTCTCCTCCGATTGGTTAAGTTCTAAGTTTGGTCCTTTTTTACGGACAGGGATATGTTATGAAAGATTTTAAGGACTAGAGCCTTATGTACTATGTCTAATAGGACATTTACTTTGATATACCGGGGACTCCCATTTCGACGACTGGGAATGATTCAAGCATTTGAATCCATGAAAGTTCAAATACTGAAGTAACAACCACTTCCTTCTTCTGTTTGTATTATCTCTTCACTCTCATTGTAAAGATAGCAACGATTTCCTTAGTAAGATTAATGACAGTTTGGGAAGATTAATTCTCAATGATTACATTAGATGTTAGCTCCCTATATGCTTATATATGCATACTAAGGGTATGAGTGCTTGTGCACATTTTCTGCGCAAATCAATCAGGTATTACTATAAATCACAGAATTTCGCCTGAATGAGAACATTTTTGTATTTGACAAACACTATTACAAACTATGAGAACAGCGATGGGCACCTGGTTTGCATCCAGCTACACAAATTCATTCCGGAGCTGGAGGGAGCAGCAGGTGGTCTGGACTAATAAGAGTTTCATTCAGCACATGGTTTTATTGGTAATTCTTTCTTCCTAAGTACTGGTGTATCTACTTAAGTTTATTACCAAATTTGGAGACAATGATTTGAATCTCAATCTTCTAACTGCATTTTACATGCTTGTAGTTATCTCAATAAATCTTAAAAACAGTATAAACTATGTAGAAATGTCAGGGGTTAACCGTAACAGCAGTACCAAGGTTGTTTATGAATAAGAGAAACAGTATAATAAAGTAGGTTTTTGAAAAGTGATTATTAAGAAAAAGCTATATTTGGAGAGGGTGACTACCCATCTCAAGGAATAATCACATTTGTTGTCAGGGTGAACTCTCAGTGTAACTAAATTAAAATGAGCTAAAATCACTGCTAGCTATGGCAACAGCACGCAACTTAACTTAGGGCAATGTGTAAAGTATTTATGCTGTAGGTAAACGGTAATAAAGTCGAAAGGCAAAGTTATAAAAATCCTAAACTACATTAGGAAATAAATTGTAAGATTTAATAAACAAAATGAATCACAAAAAAATCTAATAAGGGGAACCGGCTAGATGATTTTTTAAAGTTTTATGTAGGAATAGCGCACAATTAATTTACTTTCCATTCTGTACCCTTATAAACCACACAACCCACTGAGGCACTAAAAATACAAATAAACTATTAAATTTAAATATAAAAAAAATGACAAGCAATATTAAGAAGCATTAACTATAAGTATACAATTTAAAACAAATACAATTAAAATATATACGAAAATAAATACAAATTTAAAAATTGATATGAACAATTTTTTAAAACAATATTAACAGATATTTTTAACATCAATATAGATGTTTTACCATCGATAATAATCAATATTCTTGCCAACAATATTTTTGCACATATTTGTGTATCACATTATTTAAACCTGTCATAATCCTTGGGCAGCCCACATGCTAGCTGATCAGGCAATTCCAGAATTGCCGGGGATACTCCTAGAGAGAATCCAGTCAGGGAGGGCGAGGCATGTGCTAAGCTTGCCTCTTGACCCTGCGGGTGTCCGGACAGGTCGGCCGCGCAGTTGCTGGGGCACTCGCGACGCAGCTCACCTGGGACCGGAGAGAGCAGGGGCCGTGGCCCGGTGACGAGCCAGTCAACATTAAGCCTGCAGAGGATCCCAGTGTGAATGTGGACCGGGGTGCCGGAGAAGCACGCTACTAATGGGCTGGTGGATGAGCTGCTGGCCCCAGGCTGCCGGTTCGGCGCATGTCAAGGCGGCGGGTTCGGCAGACGGAGTGCAGCTCTGGGAGGCCTAAAGTGCTCTGCTGGCTGAACCACCAGAAGTACGGGGACACTTTCTGATGGATCCTCGTGGATCGAGTGGACTGGAGCCCCCTTCTCTCCCCTAATGCCAGCGGCCTGGTCCCATGACAGCCATCTGGTGGACATTGAAGGTGGGCCAGCTGTGCGGGAGAGCAACGTGCGGGTCCCAGATCTCGGGGGTGGGGGGGGGAGGCTCTCTGGCTGGTCCTGGTGTGGCCAGACTGCTGAACTGAAGCTGGGGACTTCGGGGGGGGGGCTGTGACCTGGGGAGGGTCCGTGTGGCCTTCAATTTGTGACTGATGCTGCCACCACAGCACGGAGAAACTAGCAGATGGGGCCACATAAAAACACTGGATTGGAGGGGCCCGAGTGAGCTGGGGCTGCCTCCCATCAATTGACTGAGGTGCACGGGCCCCCACAAAACCTCCACCCAAGGGGCACCATATACATTATCAATAGGAATTTCCTAGTTTTTAAGGGATAAATATTGCTGGCAATACTTGCCTAGTTGTCAACATACTCGGGGCATATTCCAGAATTTCCATGTTGCCGATCTTAACATAGGGTCAGAGTAGGAACATTCTCCTGTAGTCAAACTTCCGTCAAGGAGTAACGTCGGAGGGTCGTGAGAGGCATGGACGGAGACGTTACTCCTTGACGAAAGTATGACTACAGGAGAACATTCCTATTTGGACCCTGTGTTGAGATGGGCAACAGTGAAGTTCTGGAATATGCCAGAATGTGTTGACAAATAGGCAAGTATTGCCAGTAATATTTATACCTTAAAAACTAGGAAATTCCAATTGATAAGGATAGAGAATAGGAAAATAGGGGGGTCTGTATACTGAAGAAGGCCTATGACCCTTAGGAGCAGTGTGTAGAGGCTAAAACATGTTGATACTGGAAGTGAGGGAAATGGAGACCAATTCTCCAATATACCCTGCCTTAAGTTTTAATCCTGTCAATGGTTGTCCAAAATAAATTAGGTAGGGCACTCCACTTAGACAGTTTTAATACTTTCTCTTCCCTGCATTTGGGATCCCTTTCTACGAGAAAAATGTTCTCTCTAGAACAAAATAATATGCGCTCTACCCCGAGCCTTGGTCTTCCCCAGGGTGTGTCAGCGGCCCAATGATGAAGCATACCACTATCTAGAGGGTGAGGGCAGTATTTACAACCTTTTAGGGTTTCCTCCCTAAGTGAGTAATCACAAGATCAGAATTTTAATTCAGAACGTCCAAATGGGATGTTCAGAGCTCTAAGTTTGTTTCTTAGTCCTTCTCATTTGGTGAGTCTTTGAGCGTAGCCTTTGGAGAGAAAGGGAAGGCTTAATCTCTAGTCCTCTGTGTTGTGTGTTGGATTACACCGCCTATGTCAGATAGCACAGTCACAGACCCCAATACCAGTACTGCAGGGGCGGATGGCACCTTATGCACAAACCCCCGTGCAGTAGCTCAGGCCATTGCAACTTACTACTCAAACCTTTACAGGAAAAGGGAATTCCTATCCTCTGACCAAACTAGAGAATTCTTGAGGGACATACCACCAGAACCGGTTTCGGACTGTGTACGTTACCAATTGAAAGCACCACTCACAATAGAAGAACTCACCAACGCCCTCCAGGACATGAGTCCTGGCTGGGACCCTGCCCAAATGGGTTCCCAAGCAAATTCCTAAGGCTATACATTTCCCAATTGGGCTCCCACTTGCTCAGAGGAATCCAGGAAGCCCTTGAACAACAGATCCTTCTGCAGCCTGGTGACATGCTGAAATAGTATTCCTCAAGCCAGGGCCCCCTCCCCACAGAAGAACCATCCACATATCTCCCCATTTCACTAATGAACAGGGAAGCTAAGCTTTTGGGCAAAGTTCTCGCATAGCACCTCCTTCCATATATAACAGAACTTGTTCATCCGGATCAAGCCAGCTTTATGCCTCAACGATCCACACGTCATAACATTAGACGAGTCCATGATGCCCTGGTGCCAAAACTTGGGCATTGCTTGCTGACATTGACAACGTTTTGATTCTCTCTATGGGAGTATTTATTACTCCTACTACAAGCCCTTAATTTTTGTCCGCAATTCTTCTTGTATATTTGTCTCCTTTACACAGATCTTTCAGCCTCAGCGCAAGTAGCTGTGGAACAACGTCGGCTCAATTCTCAAACCGCAGGGGTACCAGGCAGAGGTGCCCACTATCCCAGCTTCTTTTAGTACTCGCGATCAAACCACTGGCAGTGTGGGTGAGGCGGGACCCCTTAGTGAGCGGATCTGACTGTTCCATGAAGGTATTGGACAGGATCGCATTATGCACAGACTATGCCATGTTCTTCCTCTCTGACCCCAGGTTCACAGGTCCACGGTTTTTGAGAGTGTTTGGGAAAACATCCGGACTCTATACTAACCCAACCAAATCAGTACTATTTCCAGTATGTGTGGACCAGGGGAAAGGCACATGGGCATACCAGCCAACACATGCATCATGTGGCTTCCAATACCTGGGCATATTATTATCACCGAATTCGACACTATCCTGGACACATAACATAAACCCCTTGCTACTTAAAATCCGGGATGAAGTTAAGGCCTGGTCCCCCCTTCACATTTCCCTGCATAGTAGGTCAGGCATCTTCCGGATGGTCTCATTACCACGGATATTACATGGACTCCAGAATTTTCTTTATAATATCATGCAATCCTGTTTCAACCAGGTCAATGTTACCCTTAATAACTTCCTATGGGGAAGTGGGGCTGTCCGGGTCAACCTGCGGACATGCATGCAGTCCACCTATTAAGGCAGGATAGCCGCGGCGGACGTATTCGCCTATTATTCGGCCTCTCACCTGCTTAATATAAATGAATGGTGGTATACACCCCAAATAGATCCCGCATTCGCTGTGGAAAGACGAGTAATAGATAATCAAACACTGCTTGACTTATTATATAGTCGGACCAGCCTGGGTCACCCACCCCCAGCTACAAAGATAGTCCTAATTATGGAGACCAGCTGGGAGGGACGAAAAACACAGATGATCCCATTATGGGAGGGAACCAATGGTCGACAGGTAGGGCACTATCTAGGGTTCCACGCTTGGGACCTCATCGGGTTATACACACTCAGTGAAGTAATGAAGGGGACAGTACTCAAATCCTTTCAACTACTGCAGGAGGAATTCCTACTTAATCGTAGTCAGTTTTATAAATACCTACAATTTCGGCATGCACTGACACCATACATCAAAATACGTACAGACCTTCCAGAATTCAACCCACTTGAAGGAAGTCTACTAACGGGAGACTTAGAAGCTTCCAAGATCCGACAAATTTATCAAACCCTTGTTACTCACAAATGGACCAGAATGGGGGAAGTTACGGAAAATCTGGGAGGGCGATACTACAGCTCTCTCAGATGATGACTGGACAGAGTCGCTGGCGAGTCCTCTGGGTGCTGCCATTGTGACCTGCTACCACTTGATCCAGTTTAAGAACATTCATCGGGCCTACTATACCAGGTCTCGTCTCTGGCGTATGGGGATATCGTCCCCCCACATGTCTCAAATGCAATAGGGAGGTTGGTACCATTTTTCACACTGTGTGGAGCTGTAGCGATCGCCAGCCCTTCTGGTGTGGGATAATTGCTTGCCTCGCCAGGGTACTGTCCTGGCAACTCCATTTTGATCCCAAATTAGTGCTTCTTCACAGCACAGAGGAGATCGGAAAAACAGACACAAACAGCACCTCCTATTCTTGATGCTTACACTAGCCAAGCAAGATATCGCCCAAAACTGGAAGGGGTCCACTCCACCAGCCGTGGGATGGGTGGAGGGGAGCTATGGACAGATGTATGGGAATGGAACTGGCGGGATTTCAGCACGGGGTTGCCCGCAGAAGCACAAGAAAATATGAAACAATGGACAGAATACAGGGGTGTAGACTTACCAGCCGTAGCGTCCCCTGAAGCTCTTGTCGAGCTGAAATTGCAGCCCCATGAGGCTGCAGTCACATCTAGTATAGTCATTCTCAATTCGCCGACACTATACTCCAACCTCCTGGTGGGGTGGGGGGTACCTAATCTGTGCCTAGGTTCACATTGGTTCATCTGTTTTGTTTTTGGGAAATTGGTATGCTGCAAACCTGTATTGAATCTTGTGGATGTATGGGCCTTCGGGCCACACTGTACCATGAATAAAACCGGAATAAAATTTGATATTAAAAAAAATATTTGGAGGAGTACAACTGTGTCCTCTTAGAAAAAGTAAAGCATTTTAGTTGTAAATTAGATTAAAGAAACCTAGCTAGAAAATGTTTAGATCATTTGCTGGTATGGATCTCACGTATTAATAGGACCTCCGATCAAATGGGATGGAGACCTAATGCATGTATCATAAAACAAAGATTATGGGGACCCTTAGCAAGGGCACAGGTGACCGTTTTAAGGTGAATACGGACACATTAAAATCAGAGTTTACCATGCGAGAGGCCTACAATATGGTCATTAAAGGCCAGGTGAGCCGCCTATCTGTTTTCCTCCAAAACAAATGGCCAAAAGCACACCAGTTGTATGCAGACATACTTGTACTAGAGAAGCAGTATCTGCAAACAAATTAGAATGACTGAGCTCCTCCTTAATCTCAAAAGGCAAGAATTCCAAATGGAAAAATGAGGCACAGGATTATTACTTGGTGAAACAACGAAAGTTCTACAAAACAGGGAAACAAGCTAGTAAGATGTTGGCTTGATTAGGAAAGAGTGGGGGAAAATAACAGATGGGGGAAAAAATTAAGAGCCCAGTAGGAGGTAGAAGAAACAGAACTATAGATTGCCAAACTCTCACCATATTTTTATTGAGAGCTGTTCACTGCATGGGGGGCACGCAAGATTTTAGATTTCTTAGCAGATATAAGCTTACCAAAACTCACTAAGGAGTATAGAAATCAATTTAAAAAGATATAAACCCTGAAGAAACAGCAGAAGCCATCTGTAACCAGTAAGAGGGGCTTAACAGGATGCCTTTGGAGCTATATAAAAGACTAGCAAGTGAACTGACCACAAACCTTCTAGAGTTGTAATTGTCCGCTTAGGCACCGGAAGTAGGAGTGCTGCAAGCACCCCCAGAAATAACCATCCTAGAGTTCAGAAATTAAATCACCAATAATGATGCCTTGAAATGTTGTCTTTATCTTTGAGTTCAAAGAAAGAGGCCAAATGTAAGGCTATATCTCTGACAAACAGTTTGTTTAGCATGGACAATGGTGTTTTCATGCTGTGACTACAAAGTGAGAGGATTTTGTACAGTGAACTATGTTGCAATCTTGAAGTAATACAAGGACTCTAAGAAGGAAAAAGGGTAGGGTGTCATTTTCTTTTAACACAGCAACATTTCAATATCTGTAAATGTAACATACAAATATTTCAAAACATATCAGCAGTTAAAGAACAAATTAAGCACTTTTTTAACAACAATTAAGTATGAATGGTACCAAGATTTTTAATAGGACCAAAAGAAAGACACTTTACTTTTTTTTGTTAAACAACTTTATTAGATTTTAAACAGCACGATAATTCATTACACTTTGACATACAGTAGTTTCGCAGTCTTTCCTGGATTTTGTAGCCCCAACGCTTTACAGTTGACATAAAAGTGACATAAGCCCCAAAGACCTCCCTCAACATCTCTAGTCCATGAAGCCCAACCATTTGGCCCACCCTCGGTCGTATTTGGCTGAACACTTGCGCTCTTCATATACTGGTTTTTCCTGCATGGCACACCAATTGCGATTCTCATATTTACATGCCTAGAGAATCTGGATTTCATTAAAGACACGGAGGCTGACATTATGCAAAGTCTTTTATTGCAGACCCAAGCAGCCGCATACATCACAATAGAGTAAGCTCTAAAACAGAACAATGGCAACACATAAAGCCCATGAGACAGCAATAATCTGCCTATTTTAAATGAACAGTCCAAGAAAGGAAGAACTTCAAAAACGTCTTAAATCCAGGTTAAACTTCAAATGTAGAACGAATGAAGAAAAATGAAGAGTGACAACGATGAGTAAATAGATGATGAAGGAAATCCAACGATGATAATGATGAGAAGCAGAAATCAAGGATTTTCTGAAAAGAGAAAATAAAAATAAGTTCAGAAAAAATAAATTGCAGAAAAGGCAAATAATTTTCTACAGTACAAAAATAGAATGCATTATAATCAAATGTAATAAACAATAATGCAGTAGCAAAAGAATGCAATACAGTAAATTATTATAGGTAACAATATTAATAAAACATTACCACTACCACCAGAGGGTGGGATAATGTCAGCCTCTGTGTCTTTAATGAATACCAGATTCTCTAGGCATGTAAATATGAGAATCGCAATTTCATAACAAGACCGGAGGCTACATTATGCATGTTGGTAGCTTTCCAAAACAACATTAGACATGTGCTCAATAGGTTTACAATAATGAGGAGCGAAGGTACTTGCATTAGACCAATCAGAAGCCTTAAAGATGTCGTCTAACGTACCTCCAGACCAGAGAGACTTACTGGCCATAGCGCCTCTTAAAGAATGAGCTTGAAATTTGTTGAAGTCAACGCCAGCAAGACTCATAGCAGTTTTGATCCACCTAGCGATAGAAGCGGAGGAAATTCCTTTATGGGGTTTAACAAAAGAAACAAGCAATTGAGTGACACCTTGAGGACGGAGAAGAACCATCCTTCGATCATATTCTTTCATGCACTCCACAAAGCAGAGTTTAGGGCAAAGCTCAAAACGAGGATAAAAAATAGAGTCAGACATAGTTTTAGTCCTCCTAAAAATATCAAATTTAACGCCAAAGACATTGTAAGAACGTCTTGAAATTTCAAGAGCTTTGACGTCAGAAGCTCTTCTGCAAGAAATTAGACACAACAAGGTGGCTAATTTAATAGAAAGATTTTCCCTGTTCAGAAGTGAGTTAGGAGGCCAATTGTTGATGAGATGAAGAAGCAAAGTGACGTCCCAAAGGGTCTCATACCTGGCTTTAGGGGGTCTCCTTAAATGGATACTTTTCATAACTCTACAGATAATAACATTTTTACCAATAGTTTTCCCATTGATGAGAATATGACCGGCAGATATAGCAGATCTATAACAATTAATAGATCTATAACTCAGCCCTCTATCAAACTGTTCAACCAGGAAGTTGACTATGTCAACAATAGGGGCCTCCAGAGGGATACAGGTTCCTTTCCAGGCACCAACGTATCCATACTCTCCAGAGGATATTGTATCTGTAGTGTGTGCCAGGTGCCCAAGATTCTCTGAGGAGGGTTGAAGCTGATTCCGAAAGTCCTGAGATTTCATTAGATCTCCTGACACTTTCCAGGCAAGAAGGGATAAACTCTAGTTCAGAATTAAGGGGTGAATTCGATCGTCTATGTCGGTGAGAAGAACTTCCAGGGATGGAATTAAGAACGGGACACTGCATGTCAGTTTCAGAATGGTTGGGAACCAAGCTTGAGAGGTCCAGAAAGGAGTTATCAAAATGAGGCAAGATTGTTCTTGTCTCACTTTTTGAAGGACCCTCTGAATCATCGCAAAGGGGGGAAAAGCATGTCCCCGGATGTCTTTCCAAGATTGTAGGAAGGCGTCTACTGCTAGAGCACCCGGGTCGGGCATCCAGCTGAAGTACTTCGGAATTTGAAAAGTCAGTCTGCTTGCGAACAAATCTACATCTAGAGGACCCCAAATCTTGTTCAGGGTGTTGAAAACAGAAACGTTCAGTCTCCAATTGCTGAAATCGACAAGGAATCTCGAGTTCCAATCCGCCGAAAAGTTTGCCTCTCCCGGAAAATATTCTGCCTTGAGGGATATCTTGTGTTCCAGACAAAACATCCAGAGTTTTTTGGGTAGGTTCGATAAGTCTGAGGACTTTGTTCCGCCCAGGTGGTTGATATAAGCCACAGCTGACATATTGTCCATCTTCAGACGGACGGACCTCCCTTGAAGGGAGTTATTGAAACTCATAAGGCATAGAGACCGGCAGTCAATTCCAGGAAGTTTATGTGGTGATGAGATTCTTCTCGAGACCAAAGACCACCAGTGTTTTGATTGAGTAAACAACCTCCCCAGCCATGAAGGCTGGCATCTGAGTCTAAGACAAATTCTGGTTTGGGGCCATAGATTGCTTTGCCATTCCAGGCTTCCAAATTGTCTAGCGACCAATTCAATTCTAAGCGGGCTTCTAGATCTAAACAAATTCTGTCTTCGTACCACAGTCCGGATCTCAGAGCCTTTGCTTTGATCCTCTGGAGGGCCCGATAATTGAGTTGTCCAGGGAAAATAGCCAGGATGGAGGACGATAGAAGACCCAAGAGTCTCGCAAGCTCTCTCAGAGATAAATCTCGATGTCTCTGAACGTATCTTATCTCTTTTTTTATTTTTGAAACTTTCTTTGAGGGAAGAAGGAGAAGACAGCGTATCGTGTCTACGGTGAAGCCTAAGAACTCTATGGACATCGTGGGAGTCAAAGAAGATTTTTCTTTGTTTATGATGAAATCCAGATTTTCCAGAAGATTCATGGTGATCTTATATGATCTTATCTTGATCTTATATAAGACACAACCGCTCTCATCACCTTGGTGAACCACCAAGGGGCGGAAGAGAGGGCCAAGGGAAGAGCTTGGAATTGATACAAGTGATCTGTCCAAAGGAATCGAAGAAAGGGTTGATGAACCTCGGCCATGGGGATAGTAAAGTAGGCATCTTTGAGGTCCAGTTTGACTAACCAATCTTTCTCCAAGAGAAGATCCCTGAGAAGATGGATGCCCTCCATCTTGAAGTGTCTGTAAGTCAAGAACTTGTTTAGGTCTCTTAAGTTGATGACGGGTCTCCAACCTTTTTCCTTTTTCTTTACCAAAAAAAGGTTGCTTATAAATCCTAACTGATCGATAGGGACTTCTAAGATTGCACCTTTTTGAATCATGGAGGAGATATCCTCCTCTACAATTTTTTCTTGCTCCAAAGACATGTGAATCTTCCTGTGAAAGGAAGTCTGCATGGGAGGAGGAGTGAAGTCTATCATAAATCCTTTTACAGTATTTAGTACCCAAGATTCCTGAGTAATCAATTTCCAATTCGTTAAAAAATGTCTGAGTCTTCCGCCCACTTTTAGTGGAAAAGGAGAAGGAAGAAAAACACTTATCTGAGGGTGTGTTAGAATTGCTTGTTCTGCAGGATCTATAACCTCTGCCTCTGCCTTGGCCTCTACCCCTTTTTGGGTAGAATTGTGGGGTATTGAACTGCTGTTGATATCCTCTGCCGAAGCCACGACCTCTTGAGAAGGGCCTTTGATTGTAACGGCCGGAAGATTGGCCTCGTCTTCCGGCCTGTCCAAAAAGGTTGTTGTTATTAAAAACCTTGCGCATGTTCTGTTGCGCCTTATCAAGAGCGTTAAAGGTGGAAACATATTTTCCAAGAGATTTAATTAGGTCCTCTCCGAATAGAAGGCCTTTAGGATTTTTGGAGGGTTCTTTATCGGCCAGATCTCCTAATTTCGGATTTATCCTAGTAAGGACAACCCTACGTCTCTCAGAATTAATGGAAGCGTTAGCATTCCCCAGGAGGATAATGGCTCTCTGGCTTTAATCTCCAATCATTTGGGTATCCAATGGATTACCGTCGATGTGGGACTCCTCTGCTGAATCCAGGATTCTGGCTATAGGCCCCAGAACATCCAGGAGACGGTCCTGGCATCCTTTAAAGGATTTTTCCACTCCTGTCCTTGGGTCACGCCCAGGTTTGAATAAAAACGTTATAAGTTCCGGGTCTAAATTAGGTGTATAACAAACTTTGTCCTTCAAGGAAGGCCTTGAGCACTCAGCTCTGAGAACGTTCCGAGTCCCTCTGTCAAGGAGGTTTCTGAGCCATTTTTTGATACATTTTGAGACATGATCTTGAGGTACCCAGTCTGAACTCCTGGGATGTTTAAGATTTTGTGGCGAAAGCATCTCTTCCCCCAAGGAGTCGAGGATCGCGCTTTTGGATGAGGAAGGTAGGTCATCCATAAATTCATCAAAGCCCTCTTGTTTATCGTTAATATCAAAGACATATTCATCTATGAATTCAGAGGAATTAATCAACACGTTATCCTCTATATCAAAATTTGTGCCGCCAAGGGCACACTGGGTGTTAGAGGCGCGAAGGCCTCCACTGTTAGATGAGGTGCCAAGACCTCCATTGTCTGAGGTGCCAGGACCTCCCGAATGGTTGCTTTCAAGGTGATTACTCTTCTTAAGTCTCTTACCCTTTGGGTTTCCATTAAACTGAAGGTGGAGATGAGAAATGTCTTCCAAAGGAAGTGGACGTTTAGAAGCCATCAGGTCAGATAAGCTTTCCATCATACAGGACTTAACCTCCATGTGGAGCATTGCCTTAAATGACCCCTTATCCAGACCTGGGGTAGGGGCTGATGCCCCATCAGAGTCCGATTCAGACATTATAGGGTAACTGGTAGTGAAAAATAACAAGGCTTTAAATTAGGTAAGTAAATAAGCCTTTTGATCCATACTAATATAATAAAGAGAGAGCCCAAACCTTTGAGGCGGGTAATCTCAGGAACCACAGCACCAATCACAACACCCAATACAGCGTTGGAAGGGGCAGTTGCAGCAGAAGGACATAGGCTATGCAGACGCCCACAATATACATTTAAAAGGTAAAAGAACCGTGCCAGCAAAGTAGTCCCTTGTGGGCGTGTCTGCATTGTGATGTGGGCGTGTGCTGGGGCGTGACAAACGCTGGGGGCGTGTTGTACGTTTCGCCCTTCAAGCCATGTCTCATATTGTGTGCTAATCCCACCCTGCTCCCTTTAAATACCCCTGCACCTCATAATCATAACCCACCATTACTCCTTAAAATACCCCAACACCCTTAAACACTAACCCATCTTAACCCTATAAATATACCCTGTACCCCAAAACCAAACCTACTTCTGAACCCTAAAATACCCCTGTACCCCAAAACCAAACCTAGCCCTGAACCCTAAAAATACCCCTGTATCCCTAAACCTAGCCCTGAACCCTTAAAATACCCCTGTACCCCAAAACCCAAACCTACCCCTGAACCCTAAAACTATCCCTATACGCCAAAACCCAAACCTAGCCCTAAACCCTAGAACTACCCCTGTAACCCATAACCCAAAACTATATCTGAACCCTTAAAATACCCAAACACCCCAAAACATATACCTCAGTACCCCAAAACATATACCCATACTTACCTTATCCAAACATTAAAAAAAAAACATGCTTTTACCATTCATGCATTTACAGCGAATTTCGTTGTAAATGTATGCGTGGTAAAAGCATATAAAATGTAATGCTATGCGTTATAATGGCATTGCGGAGTCATGGTACTTTCGTAATGAAAGTATGCGGAGTGATGGTATGCGGAAAGAAAGTTGCGGAATAATGGGTGTTTACCCTCCCCCGGTAAGTACATTGGTGGCACGGCGGCCCACATCTCCAGCAACATACTCATATTTTTTCACCACCCATTAAAAAATGCACAGGTCTCTCTCATTGATGGCCAGCACCGACATACACTTTTAGACACACCTCCCGCCACAAGTTCTAGAATTGCGAACTTTAGAGCTGGGGAGCTACGTTTGAATCTCGGCATCAGCTCAACATCCTGTGATTACAGGCAAATTGCTTTGTCTCCCCGTGCCTACCACAAATGAATGTGTTCTTCTGTAATTTAAATTGTGCTCATGCCATGTTGTCGAGTTTGCGCTATATAATATTGCAAGGAAAAATAAAGTAGGGAAACTCGAGTTCACACACTACTGAACGCGCACTCTTAAGTGTATCAGCAGTGCACTGTGAATCGGCGTGTTTCACAGGCCTGTCACAGATAAGAAATGCTATTAAAACGAAATCCTACAAAACAATATACTATTGGCCGGCAGCAATTCATACCTGGACAACGTCGGGACGGGCTGCTAGTAATATCATAAAAGGCAAAAGGAAGTATTCAATGAAATAGATGCAGAGTTAATAACAAATATCTTCCTTGAAATAGATCAGTAAATGCCTTCAAGTAAGAGTTAATAACAAGACTTTATGAGGGTATCTGACAAGTCATATATGCCAAATGTATTGTATGCCAGAAAAAACGAGTCAAATTGAGCTTAATATGGCAGAATGGAACTAACCGGTCAATCCACGAAGGAGAAACAGCTGATCGTAAGAATAAAACGCTCAAGCACGATCAGCTGTTGTCATGGGGACTCCTGTGAGAGCAAGGAGATCGAGGAAAGTACCTTGGCAACAATAACACGCAGCACATGTGTTGCCCATGGTCTTTCCTTCAATCCAACAGTATCGTTTTTTTTATTTAGATGCGGAAAAAAGAAAGGGAAGCCTGAATCGAGTGGAAAATACGTCCGCTACGGAGAGGGGGAGAGAAGCGCTTCCAAACAACACCTAAGGGTAAGGAGAGTGGAGCGCTAGGACAACCGGGGGCGGGGGGGGGTCTTGAGAAGAGCGGAAAGGTTTCCGAAATTAGAAATGAAGCGGTGTGAGTAGGGTTGCTTCAGCCGATTGAGACGTGGATGAAATAAACACTCAAAGCTTTAAACAAGTGAAAGGAAGAAGCGCTTAAGGCGCGAGCGAGTTCAGAGCCAAAAAAGTGGTGAAATAACCAATAATGAGCTTATTAAATGCGACGCAAAAAAGGGGTATTTATAAACACGAAATTTAAGTGGTAAGAAGATACGCACGTATAGGGTGAGGAAGGAAAGATAAATTGGAGATCAGTAGGGAAAGGGTGTGGGAAGGGTGGGGTGTAGGCCACTCTGCAAAGAAACACACCCTGAAAAGAGAAAAGGTTATTAAAGGCAATATAACAAACAATCCACCAAAGTCAAGGTAAATAAGTAAGAGCCAACTTATCTGCTTGGAGCCGCATTTAAAAGAGGCAGATTATTGCTGTCTCATGGGCTTTATGTGTTGCCATTGTTCTGTTTTAGAGCTTACTCTATTGTGATGTATGCGGCTGCTTGGGTCTGCAATAAAAGACTTTGCATAATGTAGCCTCCGGTCTTGTTATGAAATCTAGTCTCCTGCGCCAGTGGGATATAGTAGGAGCGACAGGGTCCTTCCAAGTGGTTGCGATATCTTGTTTGGCCACCATGGTGGCCACTCCCAGGAACACTGTCAGTGGCAGAGCCCCCTTCCCCCATGTACTCCATAACTCCCAGGATGAGGTCCAAGGGGCTAGGCAGGACCTACTGCCCCAACGTGGCACTTCAATATCGAGTGAGAGCTGCGCAGGACCAGGCCATATGGTAAAAGTCAGCAGGCTCCTCCGCGTAGCGTGGGCATCATGGAGTCAGGAGAAAGCCAGCCCTGTGTAGTCTGACTGGGGTGAGGTAGGCACCGTGGGGATAGAAAATGTGGATCAAAAGCAGACTGGCTGGGATTGGGGGTCATCTGGAGGACCATAAGGGCATCTCGGCAGTCCTCCTCCTCCAAGGGGCCCATTGCTCCCTGCAGTTTCTCAGATGGTCCAAGGTGGTTGGGGAGTTGTTGATGAGAGAATGGTAGATCTGGGACACCCCGCCCCTTTCTCTAGGTACCCATGAGGAGCTTGGCTTCTAGTGGGCTAAACTCAGGGAGTGCAGTGCCCGCAGGGAAGTGGAGGGTTATAGCGTGCCAGAGCTGTAGTTATTTATAGAACTAAGAGAAGGGACTATATTTTTTGCAAGTCTAGAAAGGTACGCAGTTGTTTCCCCAACCATGCATCCCCAAGGTGCGTAGTGACAATTAGATCCATTTCCAGAATCCCTCTAGTGTCAGGCTGTCATTCCACACACTCCCTTGAAATATACAAGGGTATTAGAGTTGATTTGTCTGGGTTCAAGCGTAAGCCAGACGCTTCTCCGAATGACCTCAGGATGCAGACACACCTCAGGCCTGAGCGCCGGGTCTGCAACGAAGAGAAAAACATTTTCTGCATACAAGGCAATACTATCTTCATAAGAGCTTTGCCATTGCCAACCTTGTATTTGCCCATCTCACCAGATAAGCCGGGCAAGTTGTTCCATTGCTAGGGCAAGAAGGATGGAGACCCGGAGCAACTGTGTCTCGTTCCTCGACGGATAGGGATGACGTCGCAAAGCACGCCATTTACCAGTACCCAGGCTGATGGCTTTATTTTTATTTATAAAGTTTTGTATCGCGCAAACAAGACCCAGATTGGTATCAGAGCGCTTCACAATTTGGAATGTCGGCAGTTCAAAAGGGTGTGGGGGGAGAGGGGAGAACGTCATTTGAGAATGCATGCAAGGACCAGTGAAGAGGGGGGTATCAAAATAACATTACATTTAGATAATATAAAAGTGTGCTTGGAGAATAACAAACATAACGTTTGATAGTATAACCAAACAACTCTGGGCTTCACAAGTGATAGACTCATATAGTAGTGAATCCAAGGGCAGTGTGTGAGATAGACGAGCCATGGTCATTTAATGCAAGAACTTATTCATAAGGAATATTTTCACTTCCTTTTTTAAAGAAGCTGTTGATAAGATTCTGTGGACTTCTGGTGGGAGAGTGTTTCAAATTTTCAGGGCGGGACCTGAGAAAGAGCTGTGCTTCATTCTCTTTTTGCAGAAAATCTGTGGTTTCAAGAGGAAAGAGTTTGCACTTCTTGATGGCCTACCCCCTCCTGATAGTTCTAGCTTTTGCACCAGGTAACCGGGGTATCATGATGGAGGGCTATGTGAGTCATGCAGGCAATCTTTAGTTGTATTTTTGCTTCAAATGACAACCACTTTAGGGATTTTAGGGATGGGGAAATGTGAGCATTCCTCTTTGTACCCGTAATCAGTCTGACTGCGGCATTCAAGGAAGCACTTAGTGGTACCAAGGTATATTTGGGAAGGCCACAGAGCATAGCACTGCCATAGTCTAGCCTTGGCAAAACCAGCAGTTGAGCCACCTGCTTGAGGTCATCTTGTGGAAGGAATGGTGTGAGATTCTGAAGTATACTCATCTGGCGGTTAGCACCCTTGCATACCTTACTGACAAGATTCTTCATGTTCAGGTGCGTGTCTAGGGTGATTCCGAAAGATTTGGCTGAGTCAATAATATGAGGAGAGCAGTTAAAGGCTGTGAGGAGTTTCATCAAGCCGTCTATCTTGGGGATGTGATTAGGCAGAGATATGGGAAGGAATTCAGTTTTGGAGGTGTTGAGCAGGAGGTGGTTCTCAATTAGCCAGTTTTGAGTATTCGTCAGGGTAGAATTGAGTGAAGTGAAATCTTCAGAAGAGGTGATTTTCAAGTAAAGTTGTGTGTCATCCGCATAGATGTGAAAAAGAGTGTTTGTAGAATATAGTGCATTTGATAAAGGTTCCATGAATATGTTAGAGTATAGGAGATAAAGCAGACCCTTGTGGAATAGAGCACACATATAAGCCTCCAAAAGTGTGGACTGAATCCTGCTTTCAGTAGTACACTCTACAGGTATTTGCCAGTCCACCATATCAAAGGCTTTATTAAGTCTATCTGTACCAACGCCAATTAAGGTGAGAGATAGCGATGGGGCAGTGCTACGTGCAGACGCCGTAAGCAGTTCCTCGTGCTACGATGGGGCATAAAGCCACATTGATCAGGTATATTAGAGTGACAAGTACAGATTTAAGGCGTGAGGCTAGGATGGTGGCATACATTTTGACTTCAGTGTTAATGAGAGATAGAATGGTAGTCTGAGCATGAGGGTGATGGTGGGTGTGTCTTGGGGGTAACCACAGGTCAATGTCTGGTGGGAAGGGGCTTCTTCATAGAGGGTGTGAAGGGGTGCTGCCAAAATAGCTTTAAACACAGCATAATATTCTGCCAGGAACCCATCCGGGCCTATCGTCTTCCCAGTCGCCACTTATGATACTGCTTTATCAACCTCTTCCAGCGAGATAGGCTCGTCCAGCCAGTATGTGTCAAGTCAGGTTCCGACGGCCGTTTGAGAGGGACCTCCCGCAGTAACTGGGGGTTAGAGTCTGGTCCTAGGGATAGGGTTGCTGAATAGAGGAGCGCGTAATAGTCAGCAAAGGACTGGGCGATGGCGGTAGGGGCACATTGTGTGTGTCCCTTCGCATCCTGAATCTGTTGAACTATCCTGTTGGCTAGGGGGGGGAAACGCGAGCCAATAAGGAACTTCACCGTTTTTATCTCCCCACTCATATACTCGGGTCGTAGATGACCTTCCCAATAGTTTGCGTGCTTCTATGGAGACATGGCATATTTCTTCCCGCAGAATTTAGAGTTGCTGGAAGCCAACGTTGTGGTCTGCTGCAGTAGTGGCCTGTTCCAGACTAAGAGCCCGGGCCTCTAGCTGGGAGAGGTGTTCCTCTCGGACCAAGCTTAACCTGGGAGTCAACCGTTCCTTCGTTATGACGGAAGTATTGCTTAATCTTCTCCCTAATTGTTTATTTATAGTCCCTGTCTTGGAGAAACCAGGCATTAAATTGAGGAAATATAAATTTTATGGTCAAGTTGTGTTCCCTAGCGTGTACCCCACCGTCTCCATGTACCAGCTTAAAGTGCATGTAACTTCCCTCCTGTGCCAGCTATGAAGACGCAAATACATTTGCGTCCAACGTTAACATGTCCTCTTTCAGACCCACCCTGAATGGGTTGAATAGTCCGTTCCTAAGTATGCTATGCCAACGTCTTTTTGTAGTGTACTTTACACGTTTTTCAGCTCTGGCAAAGTAGGCCCCGAATTTCTGCCATCGAGCCTTTTTCTGGCTTCTGACTCTGAAAGCCTCAGCTCAGGCTGTCTCTGTACCCGTGAACTCTGACTTACTTCCAGCGCGGCCCACCGCGCTTTGCTCAGCCTGCTGCCTGCCAAGACTGACTACAACCTTCAAATTATCTGTTCCGCTCCTCGAAAATACATTCCTGCCTACTAGTTTAAGTAAACATCCCCCAGCTGCAGAGCCAAAGGGCCGGCCTGTCTCCGTGCAAGTAATTCATAGCCTCTGTTACCATGCTCCCATGGAAGGCCCATGCCCCCACGCTTCTCTTGCAGACACTTAGGCGCTTATACACGCACTCACAGTCAGTATAGAATAGCTTCTGCCCCAGAGACTTTTTCCGTTCAGATAATATGGTTCCCAAACATCAGATGTCAGATATGATAGAAGTACAAGCTGATCTGACATGCCAGACTTCTGTCTCTTTCCGTCAGTGTAAATGTCAAGCCCACTGCACCCTCCAGTTTCACGTCAATCACACGTCATGCAGCTGCGCGCGCATCCAAGCCTCTGATTTCTGCTGACATTGCAACATTTCTGTTTAGTGCCACCCCATGTGACACCTACCTGTGACGTTTCTAGCGCACACCTCTAGTTCACGCCTAGTCCACGCCTTCTGATTACGTACTAGTAACACGTGGATGCTGTTATCTTGTCTTCTCTCAGCTGTTACGCCTCCTATATTGGTTTCTATGGTGTAAATTAAGTATATAAGCTATGTATTGTCAATAAAATATTGCTCTATCCCTTCCTGGACCCTTTGTGGTGCCAGGAACCTGATATCCAGTTCCGGAACGATTCCTTTTTAAGGAATAAAACCCCTAAGAACTCTAACACCACGGACTCTGTTTCTTTCTTTCCGATTGAGTTATTATTGATTAAGTACTTACCTGCATAGAAATTAAGACGGTAAATTATATATTTACGACATTTTGGCGCCCGAACAGGGACCCCTCCCCCACCTCACGCGCCGGTTGGTGCGTTGCAAGCTCTGTCCCCTGCCATCAGTTAGAAGGAAACTACGCGTACCGGCAGGATTTCCTGTATCTCCCTCTGGCCCACGGAGGTGACGAAGACTGCGATCAGCACCCAGACGAGGCGGTGAGGAGTGCGGAGGATCCCGACCAGAGCCTAGCCGAAAGAAGCAAGGTCCGAGGTGTCAAGAGGCCCACCAGTTTTCCGAAGTTTTCCGAAGTATCCACGTGTCGAGTCCAGTCCAGTCCAGTCGAGTTTTCCGAGGCCTTCTGTTTCCGTGCTTCCCGGTGAGTACCATCGCTGGGACGTATCTAGACGGGTTTGGGTACACAAGTCCGGTCTGCACTGTTTTTAGACAGTGTAATTGTACTGTTTAGCAGTACATCCGTTATTTCAAGTTTCTGCACTGTTTTAGCAGTGTATCTGTGCTGTTTAGCAGTACATCCGGTATAGGGGGTAGTCATATATGTCTCGAATGTCTTTTCATGTGATTAATGTCGTGGTATGAGTGTGACTGTTTTTAATGTGCATTATTGTGTTCTTGTATAACTAGCTGTATCCAGTATTAAGTAGCAAGGATTGAGCATTCAGTACTGAGTAAACAAGATGCCGTTTTTCAACAAGTTAAAGCAGATAGGAACTAGGAAAGGGATACTAGAGGAAGAAATTCCTATCCCCCCTAGGGACACTCCTGGAAATTTTATGTACCATAAGCATGGCATAGATGCCATATTATATCTAGATTTATGGGCCGATTATACTAAACATCTAGACGAAAGACACAGATGGCCTGTTACCGGAACATGGGATGCCGAGTGCATCATGAAGGTAGAGGAAGCACTATGGAAAAAGAAAGCCAGACAATCTCAGAAAGACGCCATAGAGTTTTGGCGTAAGGAATCACATAAGCGTGCTGAAAAAGAACTACGTAGAGAAGACAGACTTAAAGAATCAGATAAAGCCCAAGAAAAGGAATTAGTTACTGAAGGGATCCGAGTAAAATCAGAGCAAGTAGACCGTGCACGAAACAATCTCGTAAATGGTATGTATCTCGCGGCCGAGGGTTCGCCTGAGGCCATTTCAGAAATACCGAAAAATCTGCCGCCACCATTGGTTCCAACTAAAGTAACTCACAGGACCACTAAAGACATATTCCTGAATTCCTATCTAGAGGATGTAGCACCCGCTTACACCAATCTGCCTGTTCGCGCCCCGCCTCCTGACGGGGACGGGGGTGTCAACCCGCCTCCAGACCAAATTCTGCCACAACTGCAACCAGGTTTTCCCGTTCGATCGGCCATTCCTCCACCTCCACCACCTCCCGCACCTAAAATTGATCTACCGAAACCACGTCTACCTGACCCTCCTAAAAGACAAATTCAAGTTCAGATACAGACTCCACAGAGAGATAATGTCCAAGCTTCCGCCTCAGGAGGTGCGACCGGGGGTCTTCGGACCCCGCCATTAACGCACAGATTTAACCTTAAGGATATGCAGAGTCCTTTCACGTTCAAATCACCCCGCCTCGACATACTCAAAGAAAACCTTACAGTTTGCAGATATGATCCAGTACCCGGAAAAGACGATAGAATGATGATGGCATCACTACGGTTACGATCTGCTACTGATTTCCTGCTGTTATTTGCAGGAATGAAGGAGCGCCTAGATAGAATATATCAGTTTGTTCAGACTGGGAAAGACCCTGACAGTATTAAGGATGCCATGGAGCATCAGAAAGTTGACATCCAAGCACAGATACTACGATTTATCATAAATTGCCTAATAAGAGAACGAGACAGGCCTGAGACAGATCAGGGTGAATTAGATGCACTCAACAGGTGGGGTCAAAATATATCTGAAGGAAAACACGACAAGGGGACTTGCATAGCCAGTATGTACAAGAAAATAAGAAAAGCAGTGATAGATATACACAAAGAAGAGAAAGAAAAGGCTTCCTCCGAGGGGGAAGAAGAACCTGAAGAACCAGAAAAGACTACAGATACTATAGCGTATGTAGGTAAGGGAACTTACCTTAGGAAAGGCATTCGTCCAGAAAGCAAGAGAGTTTTTCTCTCTGCCTTAACAAACCCGAATTCTCCTGAACATCAGTTTCAGGAGACTGATAAAAGGCTCCGAGAACGAATGGGGTACCATGTACTCAATTCTATGGATGAACAAGAACTAGCCCGGTCAGCCATATTATGGACGGACAATCCGGATATATACAATGATGACACCGTAGCGCAGACATTCCTGAACCTTTCCCCAGACGAGCAGAAATTAGCAGGTGTATACATGATTCAGCACCTCCTCACGAAATACAGAAACCAACATTCTGATCCAGGTCCCTTACACAAAACATTAGAAGCACTACTCATGGATAGATGGAGAGGTCTCAGTACCAAGTTAATACAAATAATTCTAGAACAACGACATAGATATAACACTTTCATAAGCTCCGAATATGTTCCCGCTCCGCCCCCAGAAAGAAAAATGTATCATATGGAACGTCTGAATGGCATTGAAAGTCAGAACCCCTTACGAGAAGTGCACCCAGTTATGGGTGAGGATCATACCTTGAAACGCGTGTATGTACACACGCCCCTGACCAAGTTAGAACTGTTAGAAATGAAGAAACTAGTCCTGTGCCATGATAAAGACCCTGCAGGTTTTCACAGAGAGCTTAAAGACATGTTACTAATGGGGGATTACACATATGAAGATATCATGAAAATGTTAAAGGTACTGCTGCCCACGGGCATCTACGAGAAACTAAAGGAAAAAGAATGGGAGGTGGGAGAGAAAAAGATTGTATGGGCAGAAATAGAAGACGAAGAGAACAAACGTGTCCCAGGGGTAGGCCTTGGGGAGAAAACTAAAGCATTGCCAGGTTTGATAGTACAGGTTCTGCCAAGATTACTGACAACAAGAAAGGAAGACTGGGATGCAATCTCAGCATGTAAACAGAAACCCGACGAAGATACTAGTGACTTCTATTCAAGATTCGAGAAATGTTTTATTATTAATAGTGGTCTTAAACCAAGTAGCGAGTCGTACCCGCATCTTTTTGTCTCAAAGTTAGTTGAGAATTCCCTGTTAGCAGTCAAAAACCGTGTATACAAGGTTGAGAGTACATGGCAAGCAAATACGCCATCACAGATGTTACAAATGTTACAATACCATCAGAACAGAATTAGAGAAGAACAGGATCAGGAAGAGAAACGTATGAAAGACACGAAAATGAAAATGCTAGTAGCCCAGTCGGTACCTACCGACGGCCACAGAAAGGGTACGACCCAGACAGGTCACGCCGCAGCTCCCGTTAAAGGGACATGCAACTATTGCAAGCAGCCAGGTCACTACGTACATGAATGTCCAGTTCTGAAACATAACATATCAACAGGAAAAACTAAAGAGAGACCGCATCCACCAAGACAAGATCAGGCCCAGCAACAGACCTCACAGAACGTACAGCCCATGCAGAACACACAGCCTATGCATGCTTCATCTCATACAGCACAGACAGTAGCGGTATCACAGCCACAGCCCATTGCCGCGACTCAACAAGTTTCCCAACAGATGTACCAGTATGCCCAAGCTGCTTATCCCGATTACCAACGATACGCATGAAACAGCCTAGAGAGGGAGTTGGGTTTGCCTCTTATTGAAATTCCTGTAGATCAAGAAGGTCCTTATGTACACAGTCAAGTATTGGGAAAAGACAGAAAGTTTTTAATTGACACAGGGGCAAGCCGCACCACAATAAGTCATGACGAAGTCCCAGGGGCACCCCTCTCAGGCTCACAGAATGTTTCCCTTGGTTTTTCAGGACAGCCCATTGTAAATGAAGTATCAGAACCAGTCCCCCTGGCTGTGGGTCCATTATCACGAGTTACAGACTTGTTACTTACGAAATCATGTCCAGAAAATCTGTTAGGAATAAAAACATTGAAGGCTCTAGGAGCTATAATATGCTGTTCCCCGGAGGGAGTTAGACTCTTTCTGCGGGATTTCAAGGGTCATTATGTATTACGAGAGTTTGATGTCAGATTGAAAAATGTACCAGATCACTTGTGGGCAAAAGGCCCAACTGATGTAGGTTGTATGCATATCACACCATACCGTGTTACACTCAAGACAGGAGTTGTTTTACCACGAATCAGACAATACAAGTTACCACCCGATGCTGTAGTGGCTTTACTGGAAATCATTGAAGAGCTCATTGCCCAAGGAGTGGTCGTAGAGACCGACTCCAATATCTGTAATTCACCCATCATTCCAATTCTTAAACGTACTGATCCCAATGCACCGCCAGTATATCGGCTGGTGATTGATCTGCGAGAGCTGAATAAATGCATTGTACCACAGTACCCTGTGGTCCCTGATATCTCTTCCCTATTAACTGCTATTGATTCTGAAGCAACGTTCTTCACTGTAATTGACCTCAAGAACGCTTTCTTTAGTGTACCTATTGATCCAGAGAGCCAATATCTCTTCGGATTCAGTTTAAATGGACGAAGTTTCAAATTTTCCCGCGCACCTCAAGGATTCACAGAAAGCCCCAGCATCTATAGTCAAGCACTGAAAAGACAGCTAGATTGTATTCAAATGCCAGTTAACACCGCTTTACTGCAATACGTCGATGATCTGCTGATCACCGCACGAAGTGAGCCCGAATGTGAACAAGCATCACTGACAGTTTTACATTTCCTGGCCGACAAGGGACACAAGGTGTCTCCTTCGAAGCTGCAATTCTGTGTTCAGCAAGTTGTGTACTTGGGTCACTTGCTGTCCAAAGTGGGGAGACAGCTCACTCCCGATCGCATTCAGTTAATTGTAAATATGCCACAACCCCAGACACAAAAGGAAGTGCGGGCCTTTATAGGCCTCACCTCGTACTGCAGACAATGGATTCCTCAATATGCATTTCTAGCTAAACCACTCATCCAGTTAACGACACAGGAGGCAGCGACTTCGACTGTCCTCCCTTGGACTCAGGAACACACACAAGCCTTTGAGGAATTAAAGAAAGCATTATGTCAAGCACCAGTTTTAGCGACACCATGTTACAGTAAACCGTTTACACTTTTTGTTACAGAACGTGATGGCACAGCATTGTCTGTCCTCACTCAAGACCAAGCAGGTTCACATAAGCCTTGCGCTTATTTTTCAAGTACATTGGATTCAGTAGCCCAGGCACTCCCTGCGTGCTTAAAGTCAGTAGCAGCAACAGCATTAGCAATCAGACAGAGCGATTCAATTGTTTTAGGCCATCAGTTAACAGTACAAGTTCCACATTCTGTAGAGGTTCTTTTAAACAGAACCCAGACTCAGCACTTGACTATAGCACGACTGACAGGTTACGAATTAACGCTATTCCAGCCACACATAGAAATCAGACGCTGCAGCATTCTGAACCCCGCAACACTGTTACCTTCAATTATGACAGATCCAGCCCCGCATGATTGTATAGAGATCATTAATGCAGTAACAAAGCCCCGACGAGACTTAACAGATGTTCCACTGACAAATCCAGACCTGACACTTTATGTGGATGGTTCATGTATGAGAACAAGTACAGGAGAATTAGTGGCCGCGTATGCAGTGACCACTGAAACCGAAGTAAAAGAAACACATCGTATTGACACATTGTCCGCTCAAGCGGCAGAGCTCATCGCTCTGACCCGAGCCTGTATACTAGCCAAGAACAGAAATGTCAACATATACACTGATTCCCGTTATGCGTTCGGAGTTGTACACGACTTCGGAATGTTATGGCAAGAACGAGGCTTTCTGACCTCTCATGGTGCCAAGATCCAACACGGTCCCCTCATTCAAGCACTGTTAGAAGCAATACATCTGCCTTCAGGCATATCCGTCATGAAGTGTAAAGCACATACTAAAGTTACAGATTCTGTTTCCCAGGGTAACGACCTGGCAGACCAGACAGCAAAACATACAGCATTGACTCACACTCAGACAACTGACATGACAAAAACAATAGGACCGACAAATTGTATGACAGTCAGGGATCCCACACTAGATGTAATAGATATTCAGACACATGCTACCCCAGATGAAATAAAGAAATGGATTGAACTAGGAGGGATCCAGACAGATCAAGGTTGGATGACTAAGGGAAAATCTACATGGTTTCTCCCTGATTCTATGGTTCAAGTCATGATCAATACAGCACATAGTCCAGCACATCTAGGAGAGAAAGCGATGTTAGACAGTTTACAAAATCTTTGGAGCAATAAACACTTACGAGCAGCAGCAAAACAGAAAGTGCGTACTTGCATGATCTGTTGTCAGTTCAATCCAGGTAAAAGCGTCCCTGTAGAGCAAGGTGGATTTCATCCTCCTGATCACCCTTTTGAAGTCCTCCAGATGGATTATATCCAGATGGACCGTTGTCGAGGATTCAAATATGTCCTCGTAATTGTTTGTGCACTTTCCCGTTGGACCGAAGCATATCCAGTCCCAGATTACACCGCTCCGACCACTGCCAGGCAGCTGGTTCGTGAATTCTTCCCACGGTACGGCATGCCTCGTGTCGTGTACTCAGATAACGGTCAGCCATTCTCATCCGAATTAATGAAGTAAGTTTCCTTGCTGCTAGGATATCAATGGAAATTCCATTGTGTCCGACATCCCGAAGCCGCAGGCCTTGTAGAGAGGCATAATCAGACATTAAAGACCCGCCTTGGTAAAATATGTCAAGAGAAAGGGGTCGACTGGATAGTCGCCCTGCCAGTGGCACTGTTCTATATGAGAATGGTTGCCCACTCGAGATCAGGACTATCCCCGTACGAAGTGGTCTTTGGTAGACCACCGAATATGTGGGGGACGCCCATTCCTAAGAAAATTACTGATGTTGATTGCAATATGTTGACAGATTACCTTGCCTCCTTGATGTCTGCACTCCAATCATGTCGTTCACAGGTTGCCGCAGCCTTCCCTGACAACACTGATGTAAAGCCGCATGATGTCCGTCCTGGCGACCTGGTGTTAATAAGGAACTTTGGCAGGAAAAGTCCGCTGGAGCCCCGCTGGAAAGCGCCGAAGACCGTTCTTCTTACTACGAGGACAGCAGTGAAAGTGGAGGGCAGAAAGGGGTGGATCCACACGAGCCATATTAAACTATGCAATGAACTGAAACCAGACCCAGGCTCGTCCACCCCTTCCAAAGACTGTATCGAGCCTAGTGACTTTAAAGTTTCCGAACGAGAGAAAACTCCCCAAGAGGAGTATCGACTAAAGCTCCGATCTAGCAAGTCAGACAGTTTAATTGTTTAAGTCCTCCCCTAGGTGAATCGGTTAAATAGTTTCTGACATGTATCCCCTAGATCGAGATAGAGAGAGAGAGAGACAATTCAAGAAACGTACATATTGCAAATCACTGCGTAGTCACTGTATAGTGACATTGTTAATCATGTTTTTTCTAAGTCTTCTGATTATTGTTGCAAGTATACTACTTCCCATCTATTGCCCTATTTTCAAGCGTGAACAATCTGCTTACAATGTTTCTGCTGAACATTCTTTTAGTGAGTTACCTCCACATGAACTTTCTTACAGACTTGCGCTGCGCAACAACACATTCATTAGTATGCTACATCATTCCCATCAGACTAATAATGCTACAAATTGTTGGATATGTGGCCGACTCCCTCCCTACCAGAATTACAAGGGAGCTCTGCCCCTCTTTCCGTACCCGTTCACTCACAACGGCTCCTGTGGTGCATGGTTTAAAATAATTAATTCCTTAGATCCTGATATTGCTGTTTTCGAAGGGAGCTGGGTTTGGGGAAACTTGAACTTAGTTCTGCTCGATGTCTGTTACCCTGATAAGGAGGGACTCCCCACTAGAATAGGAACTGATCTAGAAAATGAAGTATATGGATTAAGTAACTACACAATTAACCTTATGATTCTTACTGTTGAATCCGAAGCTGCACCTGTTCTGCCCGCCATGTCAGTATTACCAGTCACTGGTGAATTATGTGTCAGAACGAAAGGTTCAGTACACTTAGGTCATAGTAAATGTACTACTGTGGTCGAATTCAGTGATCATGGTAAATCGTCCTTTAAAGCTATCCGTCATTCCTATTTTGTTTGTGGTCATACCGCATACATACGCTTACCTCCAGATTGGGATGGTACCTGTTATATTGCATTCCTTCTGCCACCTGTTTTTCTAGCTCCTCCTGATTATCACAGAAATACAAATCTAGTAAAGAATAGACTCAGAAGAGATCTCCCGCTTGTCGACTACACAGAAACGGCATGGGAACAATACACCGATTTTAATAAAGGATTCTTTTTCTTTTTAGGCCCTGTCCAAAATAGTAAACTAATACGCAGACTAACTAGAACACTTGAAGCAGTAGTGAATGAAACTGCCTCCGCCCTAGGTAACCTAACCGAAGAGCAGTCCGCCATGCGGGTTGTTGTCCTTCAGAATCGTCTTGTTATTGACGTCATCTTGGCAGATAGAGGTGGAGCCTGTAAGGTCATCGGGTCAAGTTGCTGTGTTTTCATTCCAGAAAACGCGCCATCTGTATACAAAGCTATTACACGTCTTCATAAAATTGCTAATCTGATACATCAGAATCCAGGCACCTGGACTTGGTCCGGTTGGTTCTGGACAACGTTAACCGCTTGGGGATGGAAGATCCTATCCTTCCTAGGCATTGGCCTAGTCCTAGTATTCAGTTGCTGCCTGTGCTTGCAGTGTGGGCCAGCGATTTGTGGACTGTGCGCCACTTCATGCATTGAACATTCCAGTTTTCTTTCAAGACGTGAAAGAAAGAAAGAAGAGCAAATGATGCTACAAGAACAAACTGATCGATTCATGAGGATCGATATATCATGAAGGGTCCGTAGGGAACAAGGAGGGAATGAGGAAATATAAATTTTATGGTCACGTTGTGTTCCCTAGCGTGTACCCCACCGTCTCCATGTACCAGCTTAAAGTGCATGTAACTTCCCTCCTGTGCCAGCTATGAAGACGCAAATACATTTGCGTCCAACGTTAACATGTCCTCTTTCAGACCCACCCTGAATGGGTTGAATAGTCCGTTCCTAAGTATGCTATGCCAACGTCTTTTTGTAGTGTACTTTACACGTTTTTCAGCTCTGGCAAAGTAGGCCCCGAATTTCTGCCATCGAGCCTTTTTCTGGCTTCTGACTCTGAAAGCCTCAGCTCAGGCTGTCTCTGTACCCGTGAACTCTGACTTACTTCCAGCGCGGCCCACCGCGCTTAGCTCAGCCTGCTGCCTGCCAAGACTGACTACAACCTTCAAATTATCTGTTCCGCTCCTCGAAAATACATTCCTGCCTACTAGTTTAAGTAAACATCCCCCAGCTGCAGAGCCAAAGGGCCGGCCTGTCTCCGTGCAAGTAATTCATAGCCTCTGTTACCATGCTCCCATGGAAGGCCCATGCCCCCACGCTTCTCTTGCAGACACTTAGGCGCTTATACACGCACTCACAGTCAGTATAGAATAGCTTCTGCCCCAGAGACCTTTTCCGTTCAGATAATATGGTTCCCAAACATCAGATGTCAGATATGATAGAAGTACAAGCTGATCTGACATGCCAGACTTCTGTCTCTTTCCGTCAGTGTAAATGTCAAGCCCACTGCACCCTCCAGTTTCACGTCAATCACACGTCATGCAGCTGCGCGCGCATCCAAGCCTCTGATTTCTGCTGACATTGCAACATTTCTGTTTAGTGCCACCCCATGTGACACCTACCTGTGACGTTTCTAGCGCACACCTCTAGTTCACGCCTAGTCCACGCCTTCTGATTACGTACTAGTAACACGTGGATGCTGTTATCTTGTCTTCTCTCAGCTGTTACGCCTCCTATATTGGTTTCTATGGTGTAAATTAAGTATATAAGCTATGTATTGTCAATAAAATATTGCTCTATCCCTTCCTGGACCCTTTGTGGTGCCAGGAACCTGATATCCAGTTCCGGAACGATTCCTTTTTAAGGAATAAAACCCCTAAGAACTCTAACACCACGGACTCTGTTTCTTTCTTTCCGATTGAGTTATTATTGATTAAGTACTTACCTGCATAGAAATTAAGACGGTAAATTATATATTTACGACAAAATCACCAAATGGGGCATAAGACACCTGTAGGACCTCCTAAGCGAAGGAGGAGAGGAGATTGGTTGGCTATTCCTCAAGCGAGGATTTCAGTATTGGCTCCATACGACACTCGGTGGCGGACATAAATATCAAATCAATGCGGGTGTGATGATTTGATTTTCACATTTATAGAGTGCACTGTGACCCTATGGGTATCCTGGCGTTTGCACACGTGAACAAGATTCTGAGAGCAAGGAGGATGTATATTCAAAAGTTAGAAAATGTTGCAGCTATATCTTAGGAAACAGCCAGGTCTTTAATCTTTTTCTAAATTGTAACAAGTTTTCCTCCTGCCTAAGTTCGGCTGGAAGTTTATTCCAGGCTAATGCCGCTGCAGTGCTGAAAGCTCTACCCCCTGTATTGGCTTTCCTAACCCTGGGTACTCTTACCAATTTAGCAGAAGAGGAGCGAAGATTGCGCACTGGTATATACCACTCAAATCTCTTTTGTAATGGCTTGGGCCCAAGACCATTCAGAGCCTTAAACACTACGCAGAGGGACTTGAACTGAATTTGTGGCATGACTGGAAGCCAATGAAGCTCAGAGAGAGCCTGGGATACCGATGAATGGTGTGGTTTCCCTAGAGCTCTGGGAGACTCCAGCAGTGTGCATTAGAATAATCCAGTCAGCTTAAAATCATGCTCCCTACCACCAATGATCTTGTTTGTATAGGGAGCAATGGAAGGATCCCTTGCAACACTCGAATCAGAGCAAAACAGCTAGCAACTGTCTTGGTCACTTGGGGCTGTACACTTAGATTACAATCAAAACTGACACCTAAATTACGTACTACTCTATCAGGGGTCATTGGTACTGTCACCAGGAATGGCCAGAAGTCCGTTGGCAATGGATGGGAAACCTTCCTGACTGGACAACCCAAAATCTCAGTTTTGTCCCCATTAAATTGCAAATAGTTATTACGTAGCCATGCAGCAGTGTCTTGCAGACATTCGTTAAATGTTTCCAATGAAAGTGAATGGTGGTCTCCAATGACAAAATCAGTTGGGTGTTGTCAGCGTAATTCACGAGACTGATTTCATGATGGCAACCAGAGGTCTCAGATATTAAATAAAATGGGACTAATAGCAGACCCCTGCGGCACACCATACTGGGCATCCATGAATTGAGATTGATGGGGAGGAAGAGCCACCGCCTGACATCTGCCGGAGAGGTAGGATCGAAACCACTCCAGTACCAGACCTCCAACTCTTGCCCCTGCGAGCCTATCCAGTAGAATCTTGTAGTTGACAGAATCAAATGCGGTGGACAGGTCCACCAAAATCAGAATTGCTGATTGCCCCCTGTCCGCTCGCATTCGAAGATCGTCCAATACAGTCACTAACGCCGTCTCCGTCCCATGTCCTGGACAGAAACCAAACTGCACATCCTCCAGTTTCATGTTGACCTCAAGAAACTGATGATGAGCAGTAAAGGTGTGTGTATATTGGAGCTATCTGGGATTCCATGTTCACCACGTGTCACATAAGCGAAGTCTGGATGCCCATTCCAGGAGGCATTTAGCACCCAGCCACCAACGGTGGGGGAGAATCCCTGTAGCATGGCAAATGGGGTCTAGGACTACATTAAAGTCACCTCCTATCACTGTCAGGGCTTCTGGGGGAAGAGAGGACAGTAACTCTACCATGTCTCGGAGGGAGGGTTCAGGGGCTGCTGGAGGAACAAAGATCGAGACTAGGTTGAGGGTTGCGGCCCCTAGACTCCCAGTGAGGGCCACAAAGTGTCCTTGGAGATCTCAGACCTCCCTGGTGACTGTGAAAGAGAAGGAGCAGCGCAGGACAATTGCCATACCACGAGAGACTCATGAAAATCCAGTCAGGTAAACTCTATTGTATCTCTGGAGCATGAGGAAAGGATAGTTATTTCCCATGAGATGCATTTCCTAGAGCAGCAGGACGTTAGGGGTGGATCTCGGAATATTTTAGGACAGCTGTGCTTTCACGCTATCTAGTAGCCCGTTGACATTCCATGAAAGAATCTGAAGGAGCTCTCCATCTAGTGGTGCAAAGTCATGTTTACTAGTTATTAGAGTGAGGACGTCTATGTGACGTGCATGGGTATTTGATTGTCCGGTCCCAGGGGCACCGGTGGAGGCATCGCCCTGTCGTGAGATCTGTAATCTTGCGGACCAAAAGGGTCATGCCAAGTGCTGAAAGTGAAAAGAAAAATGTACAACAACAATGAGAACCGATTCCCTACCACCCCTCAACCAACCCCCACTCCATACTTCTTTCAAGGAAGCATCTGTCACCCTAGTAAAGAAAACTAAAACAATAACAAGACAAACTTTGGCACAGAGTGGCGGAACCTTCCATATTACAGGATTTAGCATGCTTCAGGAGTCAGGGACTCCTTTGTCAGATCTTTGGACTCCGGGAAAGGTCAGTGTCCGCTAAACTGGTTGCAGGAGGACTGAAGGAGCATCTGCAGGACAATCAGGGTTCCAGGAAATTCGGTCAAGCCCCTCGCGACCCTGACAGGTGATGGAGGCTACTTTTTGAGCATTGCACCCTCTGTGGGTGCATCTTCTGAGGCTTAATATCTTTGTTCATTGCAGGTCGCGTTTGGGAGGAAGAGGAGGAAGCAGAGGCCTGTGGATGGAGCAGGCGCTCTTCGGTTGCCCACGTTCCTGCTTCCTCTGGGGTGTCAAAGAAAGGGGTTTTAATGTTGGAAACCAATCTAAGTAGGGCTGGAAACAGGAGTCTGCATTTCGGATTGAGGGCCTGTAGTATTTGCTTGACCGCAGTGCAGGACCGACGCTGTGCCTATACCTCTTTGGTGAGGTCTGGGTGGATCATAATTTTACTCCCTTGATAGGACAAGTTAAGATGCGATCAGGTTTCATGCAGGATGGCATCCCTGTCCTTAAAGTTAAGAATCTTGGCAATGATCATCCTGTGTAGGGCTCTCGGCATCAGATTAGGTGCAAGAGCTCGATGGGCTTGCTCCACGTTTTACCACGTCCAGGCCTCTACGAAGGCCACAACTTGCGTGGGCCCCCCTCCCTCAGGGAAGCCCACCAGGGGGAGGTTGTTTCAACAGGACCGGTTTTCGGCATCCTCCGCTCGCCTATGAAGTTAATTGTGTGGGACAGCAGCAATGTGACTTGCTCTTTCAAAGTCACTACTTCATCCTCCACTGTGGAGAGGCAGGATTCAGCTTCTGATATGCGAAACAAGAGGAGTGTATGGCTTGAAGGATCATGGCAAGATCCCTTCGGGGGGGCCTTGCCCAAATCGGCCTCACCAGTTTGGCCTTGCCTTTGGTGTACTGTTCCGTGCGGGTCTGAGGTGGAGGAAGTTTTGTCACCTTGTCTTTCTCCATGGTTAGGTTGTGGTGGATGAAATGTTGATCCGACAATACAGTTCCTGGTCACTTTTGGGGGGTATCCCCACCAGGACCCCCGTCAAGTCAGGCATTCGGGATGTTAAAGCAATCCTCCTCTTCCCCCACCACTCCCAGTCCTGCTGCAGCTCGTTTCCTCAAGGTTGTAGGTGTGGGAGGGGGAGGAAGGGCATTCCAAGCCCCGACTCACAGCCCGCAGTGGTGGGGCCACCTCAACGTCTGGCTATGGTATGGTTGTATGGCTCTGTTGATGTGCCACCCTAGTCAGGGGAGGCTTCAGTGTTGGCGCCCTTGTAGTGGTTACCATTTGACTTAGTTGCCGCACCTGATACTTGTCTTCCGCCAATCTGTCCGCCTATCTCGGTGACCTAGGGGACCACAGCCTGTCTCCAGCCTTCACCCAAGGAGTGATCACTGAAGAGAAAATGGGCCCAATTAGCCTGGTTGCGACCTCTGGATGGGAGGGGGCCTATGGCACGTCCTGTCCCTTGCTTGATGTCGGGCGTTTCCTTCTATTTCTTTGGTCTAGGGCTTCACGCCTGAACTGCTCCCTCTGGGTCTGGGGGCAGGACACCGACGGGACAGGGCCTGATTGTTGGGGGAGATCTCCACCCGACTGTCATCAGTCTAGCGCGCAGGGACCGCTGGAGTGTAATTGGGGGCCCAGCCTCTTCCACTAGGAGGCTACCAATCCGGTGCAGAGCAGCTCTCGCTGGCCTCCCCTCGGGCACAGGGCCCACTCAGCTCACTATCCGCTAAGCTGTCTCTTTTCCCTTTCCGCGTGGTATGTTAGTGCAGATGCCCATTCAGGGCGCAGTTAGTGGCAGCCGCCTCAGAAGAAGAGGCGGGGGATCAGCAGGTGTCGCTGGACCACAGGTCGATTGTGACCAACTGGCATGGTTGTAAATTCAGGACGGTGAGTGTAAAAATTCAGGACAAAGGGTCAAAATTCAGGACAAAAATTCAGGACGGAAGGTCAAAATTCAGGACAAAAATTCAGGACGGAAGGTAAAAATTCAGGACAAAAATTCAGGACAAAAATTCAGGACAATGGGTACATTTTACAGACACTATGAAGGAGTTTGCGCAATGGTAAAATACAGGCAGGCCACCAAAAGGGCATGAATTATGACCACGCAGTTCTGAAGTGTCTCGTTTCTGTAAGCTCAAAAGACTCTCCGGAGCTTATTTACAAGCCCCTTGCGCCACCCATACGTCACTTTTCCCATGTTAAAAAGGATGCCAAAGTGGCGCAAGGGGCTTGTAAATCTACCCCTCCATTATTAAGAACTGTTGTCTGGCTCTACAGTACTCTGGTCTCCACAACTCTGCACATAATTAGATCAGATAGTGGAGAACAGAGAATAAGTAGTCATCAGAAGTTCTGTGGGGCTGTCATTTTTCTGTGGGTGGCCACCTCCCAGAGAGTTCTGACTGTCTTGGCCCACAGTTCTCAACCAGAAACACAACCTATCATGACTTGCATCCGGCCTAAATAATGAAACTTAGGTATTGTTGAAGGAAATAGCCATGAGATCAACACTCCCACCCACCATACTTGGAAACCTGAAGCGCAAATCCCTTCACATAGAATTTCCCGCAGAAGTGTTCTTGAACGTTCAAGATTTTGTCATGGGCATAATTTATGGGTGCAACGGTGACCCTCGGTCTCAGTGGAGTAAGGGTGGTGTCAGAAAAAGGAGTGATGCAAAGATCTAATGAGCCTTGTTTACCTTCTGTACCTCTCAGCTACACCATTTGAAAGTAAAGTCATGAAAGTTCTAACCAGTAGCCGGTTCTTAGCTAAGCTACACACTTGCAAAACATTTATTCCTGAAAGTTGAACCAACCCTTGTAAAAGTAGTCTCTGTCACTCCTCCACCCCCAGAGCGCATGAAGGGAGCATTAAATAAGAATTACAGCAGTGGGGGAGAAATGGGTAAAAGAGAAAAACTATGAGGTGATATGAGGGAAAAATAAGGAAGGAAGAGCATGAAGAGAACACTAAAGAGAGACAGGTGAGATACTGAAAGATAGTGATGTGACAGAGAGAGGGATTAAATACATAAGAGACGGGCGACAGGTGTAAGTGAAATATAGACGTGTGAAAAAGAATGAGGCAGGTGACAGCGATAGGTGACAGGTGACAGAGAGACAGTCAAGAATCAGAGAGAAACGGAAACTGGTGACATGGGATGACAGCATGAGAGTTGTGTTAAACACAGAGGCAGATACCGAAGAGAGAGAGGCGAGACCAATGTGAGTGAGGGGGGATAAAGAGACAGGGTATAAAGACTGCTGAAAGGGTGGGCTGGTAGACAGGTGAGAAAGTACAGATGAAAGAAGGGAGACAATTGAGAGTGGGGTGATAAAGTGACAGACAGGTGATGGCGTTTATAGTGAGAGAAAGAAAGAGAAACTGGTGATAAGAAGACAGATACAGGTTACAAAAATACAGCTGGGGGAGAGGCAGGAAGGAGGAAAGGAGAGAGGTCTGGACCTGACACTAAGACTGGTGCAAAAGAGACAGACAAGGGGTTATAAGAGCGGTGGAAGACAGGTGAAAGAGGTGAAAAAGTGACAGAACAGGTAGGAAAGTCAGTTGAGATTCCTACCAGGCGCGCAAAGCCCATTGGACTCAAAGGGCTTCAGCCCCCCCGTCGTGTGTCGCAGCCCGGGATGAGACAGCTTCCCGGGCACACACACAGCCGTACCCGTGTACTTCACACGTCTTTAGAATACCTTTGATTTTAAATCCAGACAATCTATCATGCACTCAAAAGCTGATAAATGACAAATCGAGGCAGGATGAGCAAGCATCATATATTGACAGCTAGGCTGAACATCTTCCCCTTTAGAGATGAACAAAACAATTGATAAGGTTTCTTGAATCATAAACCTGATTTACCAAAAAGACGCTGTGATATTGATATATTTTGCTCCTGCTCTCAGGAAGTCTAAGGGGCCCATTTCAAGTTGGACAGGATATTGCTCTCCAGATTCCAACTTTACTGGGTGCAGAAATGCAAACGGTAAAAACAAATGTGTTTCTTCTGTTGAATGTGCAGGCACAAGGCCTCGAATCGGGAAACACATTTAAAATTGAACTTAAGAATTGCATATTCAGCATGATTTCCCCGAATTTGGGCCCAATAACTCGTGACTCCTTGTAATTGGGGAAGACAGTGACTGAAGTCACTAACTTTGGCACAGTATTCCCCATCTTGTTAACAAGCGTTCATCTTATCTATCTAGAGAGTGACGCATAGTTTGAAGAGGAAAAGGGCGAGAGATAGCTAGAGAGAGCCCCAGAACGAATACACTAGGAGAACAGTGAAAACAGCAGACAAACTTCGCACATTTAAAATAAAGATGAAAAGCACTTTTATTCAACTTACCGACTGTTTGAAGTTCTTTGTGAGGGGTAATGGAGCCCATGGCTGACTCTGAGATAGTCTGCAGGCCTGGCACACGACGTCACTCTCACAAAAATGCAAGAGTCTTACCCTCTAACCACGAAACCAAAACCGAAAGCGTGCTTCTGCACGTACTACAGTAATGTAAGGCTGGTGCCCTAAAGCTGTTCTCATTGGCCCTGAAGCATCAGGGCCTATGCGAACACTCCTGCAGTGATTCAGCGAGCACTAGGATTGGCTGAAGGCTTTCAAGCCAATCCTAGGTTCTCCACACACATTCTTGGGCAACCATTTGAGAGTGAAAGTCACAAAATTATTCTATGGCAGGACGGAGGCTCCGATTATGCTTTCTCAATTTCTTTACTGAACAGCAGCCAATAAGCACAGTAAAGCAAAAACTCAGACTACATTACCCATAAACCCTGGGCAACCATAGAGTCCACATAACTATAAATAAGGTGATAGAGGTTACAACTCCCTCTTTCTTTGCTGCTGCGCAGCCAGTTAAGTGCTTTTCCATTATTTACAATGTTTTAAACGTTTGGCTTACCGCTAGGCATGGGCGGAAAATCCGTTCCGCTCGCGGATTTTGCGGATTTTCGGGAAATCCGCAATCCCCGAGATTTGCGAATCTCCCGCAAAATCCGCAAATCCGCGAGCAGCGGATTTTGCTCGCACTGCTCGCACTGTTCGCGTGAGTTCGCGTGAGTTCGCGCCCCGCGAATAAGTGCAAAATTGCAGAAATACGATTTTAGCAAAACTGAAAGTAACTACTTACCAGGTTCAAAAGTTCAGGCTCATCATTAGTAGCCATTTCCTGTAGTGCTTCCTGAGGGGCCCCTCCAGAGTTCAGTTGCCAGTTGAAACTATTATGTGACCCTGCTCTGAACCTCAGAATAGTTACACATATGCCACAAAGGTCCTGAATTACAGCTAAGGGAGACAAGCAGGAGCCAGGCTGGAAGTTAAAATCCATTAATCAGCCCCTAATTCATTATTGTCAGTTGGGGCAGGGCAGGTGTTGTAACTAATTTTGCAACAATGAAAGCACTTAGCAAGTGCAAAAGATCACTAATCAGGGCGCACTAAGGAAGCAGGTGCCAGCTAAAAAAATATTCTGTGACACATTAATCAGCCCCAAATTAATTCAGGTCACTTGAGGCAGGGAAGGTGTGCTTTGCTTTGCCGAAAATAATGTACACTGGACAACCAGAGGGTGTGGTGATGAAACAGAGGGTGGCATGGGTGGGCCAGAGGGTGGCATGAGTAGTCAGAGAGTGGCAGTGGTGACAGAGAGTGGCAGTGATGAAGAAGAGTGTCCCAAACAGGCTGGACACGTAGAAACAACAAGTTCGCGAAACTTGCAACCCGACAGGTAAGTTCGCAATTTGCGAAAGTGTACAAAACCCTCGCGAACTGGCAGAAACACGGGCGAACACAAAAAAAAAAAAAATCCGCAAATTCGCGGGAATTCGCGGATTTTGCGGATTGCGAATCCGCAAATCCGCAAAATTCGCGAACGTGAGATCCGCAAAATTCGCTCATGCTTACTTACCGCTTTATTTGCTTGCATATTTGATACTTGCAGGAATTGTTGTGGCGCTGTGTGCGTTTCTTTTAGGTGCGGCTTGCCGCTTTATTTACTTCATTCATTGCCGGTTTCGTTATTGCGTGCGCGCTGTTCGGCGCGTCTTCGTTACTGGTCCGGCTTTAGTGCTGGTGCTTTGGGAGCGTGTGCAGCACATCCCGACGGGGTTCTTTATTTATCCCAGGTCTTTCTGTGGAGCGGGAGCGGAGCTGGAAGGGCGCGCGTCTCTCGCACACCTTCCTAGGCGGCAGCGGCTGTTTAGCGCATGCGCGGTGGTTTGTGTACACGTCTCTTCGAGCGTGTAGTTCTTGACGCCGCCTGTGCCTCAGCCTGACAAGAAGCTATTTTTAGCGCTCCCTACTTGCTGCCGCTTGAGCTCCCTGACGCCCTCTGGAGAATTAAACTTGGAGGGTTGTATACAATTTTACATAGGCTTTGCCTAGAGTGGGGGAAATGTATTAATTTTCTTCTATTGTTTGTGCAAGTCTGCTCCCTCCACATTCAATTTGTTGCTTAATAACAGGGTTCCCTATTTTCTTCAAAATTGCGCAAGGGGTACCACTCCCCCAATTATTTGGCTTTGCCTCTCTAATTGTTTGACCTTCACTGGGCATTTCTTGGCTGACTTTGTTGCCATGGCAGACTACTGCGAAGACGAAGGTTATGACTATCATGAGGAAGAGGAATCCTCTACTTCCTTTGATGACTTTATGGGCCAAGCACTTTGTCAGGCAATTGCGCCTCTGAAAAAACATCTGGCAGATTATGCTGCGCAACACAGCTTGGTGCCTCCTTCCTCTGGGCGTTCTAAAAAGTCGCCAAAAAATCCGCATTCCAGACATTTTGAAAAACTTGCGCAAACCCTTTCTGCTCCTTCTTCAAAGAAGCGCAAGGTGTCCTCTCGGTCAGATCCTCCTTCTGATACGGATGATGGTTCGTCCTCGTCTTCATCCTCCGAGCCTTCAAAGCTTCCTCCCTCCAAAAGGTCGAGGAAAGAACATTATGTTGATGCTCCTACTGCACCGCAATTATTGACCTTTAACCCCTCTGACATTATCCATCCTCATTCTTCTTCTTGGATGCCTTCCCCCGAGGTGGCTCTTTACATCCAATCCAACATCCGTCATTCCTTTGATAAGGATGTGAGAGCGCGTTTGCGCTCTGAATGCCCACGTCCTGACTTGGCAGACAAGCTGGCAGCCACTCCTGATGTTGATCCCACTATGATCACTTACATGAGAAAATATTCTAAGGACCCTACCAAAGGTTTGGATAGATCGTGGCGTTCGTGCCAAGACAAGCTTTTAGATCTCTTGGCCCCCCTCACAAAAATTCTGGACTTGGGATACAAAGCCAAGGAATCTGGTTCCCTCATTGACCCCGATGAGCTGGTCGGCTGGGCTCAACGGGCTGTCTGTATGTTTGGCAACGCCAACTGTGCCTTGTCCACTGAACGTCGGCGTTCCATCTTAATGAAACTGGATCCAAGCTTACAGATTTGGCCCCCTCGGAATCGGGCCCTCTAGCCCAAGGTTTGCTTTTTGGTGCACCTTTTTTGAAGGAGCTGACGAACTTTGTTTCCACCTTTAGCGGCCTTGACAAGGCCCAATCTAATTTGAAACGGGCATTCCGTCCGATTTTTGGCAGGGCCGGCCGAAGGGGGCGTTCGTCCGGCCGTGGTTCCGACAATGCCCCCCAGCGAGGGAACAAGTCCCAACGAGGCGGTCAACAACAGAACTCCTCAAACAAGTCTTCTTTCTACCCCTCTAAGAGAAATAGAGGGCAGCCTGGCAAAGGTGTATACTCCGGAGGACAAGGAGGACGTCAAGACTCTTCCCCAGCCGGGGAGCTTGATTCCAGCTGCTACTGTAATCTTGGAGGGCAGGATTCATTTTTTTCTAGACAATTGGCGTTTGATCTCAAACGATGCCTGGATACTGGAGATGGTGCAAGGGTACAAAATAGAATTTTACACTCACCCTCACCAAGATCTTCGGCCTCGCCCCCTTGTTTTTTCCCGACAAGATCAGGAGTTCATCTCCGCGGAAGTTTCCTCTCTTTTGACAAAGGGAGCCATCGTTCCCACTTCTCCTCATCCCAAAGGTTTTGTCAGCAACGTTTTTCTCGTGGAGAAAAAGGGGGAGGATCGCGTTTAGTCCTGAATTTGAAGGACTTCAATGGCGGAGTGGTTTATCGCCACTTCAAGATGGAGGGCATTCATCTACTGCGAGACCTTCTTCAAGAAGGAGATTGGATGGTTCGTCTGGACCTAAAAGATGCTTATCTGTCAATTCCAATTTTTGCTCCGCATCGCAGATACCTTCAGTTCCAATGGTTAGACAAGTGGTACGAGTACAAAGTTCTTCCTTTCGGCCTGTCCTCCGCTCCGTGGTGCTTCACGAAGCTCCTTCGTCCTGTGATGGAGTCTTTGAGGTCACGCGGGGTGCGTCTTATAGTCTATCTAGACGACATTCTCCTTTTGGCTCAATGCCCTTCTCTTCTTCAATCTCACTTACACTGGTCCATAGACCTTTTACAATCGTTGGGTTTTCTTATCAATCCCCTGAAGTCCGACTTTTCTCCATCCCAGTCAATGTCCTTCCTGGGGTTTCAAATAGACTCTGTCTCTTGTCAGCTTCTTCTTCCAGGACAGAAGATAAGGTCCATCAAGAGGGACTTGAGGTCGTTTCTTGCACAACAGACGGTTTCGCTAAGGTCAGTAGCCAGGATTGTAGGTCTCTTATCGTCTTCCATTCAGGCGATCTTTCCGGGCCCTCTGCATTATCGGGCTCTTCAGTGCCTCAAAATATGTAATTTGCAGAAGGGTCTTCGGTATTCCGATCACATTCTCCTGTCGGAGGATGCCAGGGCAAAAATGATGTGGTGGTTGGATCACATGGAATCCTGGAACGGCCGAGCTCTCTGTGGGAGCACTCCTGATGTTGTGATAGGGTCCGATGCCAGCCTTTGGGGCTGGGGAGCTCGTTGCGGCTCGGTTTCGATGGGGGGTCGTTGGTCCCCAGAGGAATTGACCCTGCACATCAATTGCCTGGAGTTGCTAGCGGGCTTCTTCGCGATTCGGTGCCTCACCCCTCAGAAAACGTATTGTTGCATTCTTCTTCGAATGGACAATGTTTCAGCGGTTCGTTATGTGAACAAACTGGGGGGTACCAGGTCCTGTGGTATTGGGTTCTCCAGGCCTACATACTCCGCAGAATACCCTCTACACCATAAGAACAGTTGGCACGGAAACTAGAAAATGCAAAAGACAAGTTTATTAAGACCCCATGGGGTGGTGGTACATTCCTACAGCACCCTTCGGCAATGCAAGAAGTATCACACCGAACATCGGTGTAAGTCCTTCTTTTATACAGTTTTACAGACATTAAAAAGATGGGCGGTACATGGTTACAGAGTTTTAAGTACATACAACACCACTGGTCAGTTTGGCGAAACATTCCTAAGCGATGACTGGTCAATCAGAACTGCGCATGTGCGGGCTTGACCGTTACTAAAAATAGCCTGTTGCTGGGCAAACTCAAGTGGTCAGTGGTACAGAGAAAGGACTGAAGGGCATGCTGACCACGAGGCGACGCATTCTCTAAAATGGCCGCCGTAACATACAAAATGGCGTTTAACAACTATAGTCAAGATAAGGGAATAATGTGTAGCAAAGCTTAACGCTAACCCAGTCATTGTCAAATTACGACAGACGACCCTTTTAGCGTCTAGCTGAAGCTACCTCATAATGGACATAATCAGGATACTCATCTTCTATATCGATGGACATAATCTGGGCCACTTCTTTATGAATCATTTGTTCATTTTTAGCAAAAGCTCGTCTGGATGGAATACAAGCTGATAGACACATAGAACACAATGTAGGGCCACATTGAATACATAAGCATAAGAAGAATAATATCCCAATTATTATACATAGAATCGTCAGTAACTTCCAGCCCCATGTACTAAGCATTGACCAAAACCACCCCGAAAAGGTCCACGTACCATTGTCAGGATGTATCTCAGCAGCAATTTTATGTAATTTGGATATGGCATCATACACAGATGGTGAATTATCTGGCATGTAAACACAGCAACTACTTCCGATAATGCGGCATGCCCCCCCTCGGTCGGCTAGAACTACATCTAGAACCATCCGGTTCTGGAGCGTTACAATTCTAGAGATCCGAAGCTCTTCAGTTAAATTCCCTAATGCAAAAGCAGTATCATTGGCAACAGCTTCAACAACACGAGTTAATCGTCGTATTTTTCGGCTATTTAGAGCAGCTCCCACAAAAGAAAACAAACCCAAATTGAAATCAACATATTGTTGTAACGCAGTGTCTGTTTGGTCTATCTCATCAAGTACTACTGCTCTCTTGACTCTATTCAATATAAAATCATGGTACAATACATAATCATTATGATACATAGGCGGAGCAATAAATACAGGGGGCAATACAAAAGAGATGTAGCATGTTCCTAACCATCCTAAAGGGAGACGATGATAACCTTTATTGCCACATATGAAGTACGTATTTCGGGAGGCCACAAATGAAATACCATTCGGGGTATCAAAGGTGAGAGTGGTGTTACATTCACTTCTGCCAACTGGGATTGTACCTTTATTATGTACACAGAGATCGGCTTTTGTATCAATAACATTAATAACATGAGAATTGGACATGTTAACACTTCAATGATTACTGTAAACTCGTGGTGCAGACACATTGTCCGGGCGGTATTCCTCCCATTCAAACTTAGTTCCTTCAGCTTGTGGATAGCCATCTCGATCATTGAAACAAATTTTATTTAAACAAAAAAGCAGCCCCCCTTTTGTTGGCCATCGCAAAGTAAACAGGAGGGTGTAGCAGGCATTGCAAGATCCATTGTGAGAAAATGGGAGTGGGATAAGCGGTGTGCCTCCTTTCTTCTGATGTCCAGGCAACATCCCACATACCCAGCAGTTAGAAGTGTTCATCATATTATGAGTGTGATGCAGAATTTGAATGAAACTATTGTTCAAGTAAGTCTGTCGGTGCCGTTCTTCATGATATGGTAGAGTGAAATGAAAATGTTCAGATGGAGCCGGGGTAGTCGGTAGCAAATGTTCTCGCACAGGTACCACAAGTTCTACTACCCAGGCTATCACAGCTATTACCACAATTGTCAACACGAATAATACAGCACCAAGAATTCTTTTGTCTCGTGCTGCAGAAGACGCCATAGTTCAAAGTTCACAATGTCTCAAAAGTACAACTAAAAAAAATAAAAATATGAGTGCTGAGCTCCGAGGTAGCCGTTGGTTTCTTCTCCGGGGTCAAGACGGGTGTCGCTACACTTGGCAGAACGGATCCCCCCCCTTGAGATTCCCGGCTTCCGTTTCACAAACCTGGAGCGGTAACTCAACCAGTCTCGCACCAAAAAAAATTCTTCTTATCGTGGTCGCAGATTGTATCTTTCTCGTCCAGAAACAGTGTGGTCCGGGAAGGCTCCCTCCGATTCGGCAGCCGTTACAGCTGGGCTCTTCTCCTCGTCCAAGATGTCTCGGTAGTCAGACAACGAAGTCGGGCTCACCAGATCCGGAGAGACACGACGGCAGTGAGTAGAGTGGACCCACCGCTTCCTGTTGGTAACTCGCACAGCCGTTCGAGTTGCGAGCAATACCTGCTCGGGGCCACGCCACCTCAGTTCCAAGCTGTTCGTCCTCTCAAACGAGCGAATCATCACATGGTCGCCAGGACGAAGATTGTGAGCCTCTCCAATGGAATTGTCAGGGAGCGCTTCTCGAACCTTTTGATGAATGGAAAGTAAATCATTTGTTAATCGTGCCAAATAATCGTTCATCCTTATACAAGGCACATCATGTAACAATCGAGGCTTAGGAACTCCCCATATGTTCATCGGCCTTCCAAACACCACTTCATAAGGTGTGAGGCCAGTTCGGGAATGGGGCACTGATCTAATAGAGAGTAATGCTAAATGCAGGGCATCCAGCCACTTCAAAGATGTGGATGCCACAATCTTTGCTAACTTTAGTTTCAGAGTAGCATTGTACCGTTCAACAAGACCTGCCGACTGAGGATGGAACACAGCATGAAACTTCTGCTGGATTCCCAATCCCTTCAACACGTACTCCACAATTTTCCCAACAAAATGAGGACCATTGTCGCTCCACAAAAATTTGCAAACGCCGTATCGAGGGAAGTACTCCTTGAGCAAAACCTTAGCTGTTGTCAACGCTGTATTATCCTTCGTGGGGAAGGCCTCAACCCATTTGCTGAAAGCACACACCACCACTAAGACATACTTAAGGTTATTGCAACGCTCAAGCTGGATGTAATCCATTTGCAGTACTTCAAACGGTGCAGTAGGTGGAACGAACCCTCCTTTCGGAGTATGCGTCCCTTTTTCAGGATTGTGCTGTAAACATATCAAACAGGTCTGCACTACTCTCTTGGCCGTATTGGCAATCTCAGGATGCTCCCAAACTCGCGTTAGCAATCGAGTAATTGCAAGAGCTCCAACATGTGCCAACCCATGTGTCATCTGGACCATCGCTTGCAAGTAAGCTGCAGGCAATTTCCATCGTTCCATATCTTTGCTCCTCCAACAACCCTCATCATCCAGTACTCCCTCTGCTGCCCAGGTTGCAAGTTCTGCTTCAGTCGCTGATTTCTGAATGTCTAATATCTCCGCTCTAGCATCATGCCATAGCTCAGCCTGCGACTTCACCACATACATTGGGGAGTCATTTCGTGACATAGCTGTTTGTCTTGCTATACTGTCTGCAAAAGCATTGCCTTGTCCCACTTTGTCAGTGACCTTTTTATGTGCACTGCATTTGATTATCGCCACTTTCTTTGGACAAAGTAACGCATTCAGGAGATCACGCACTAGCTCTCCGTGCATAATGTGTACTCCATGCGAAGTCAAAAACCCACGCTCTCTCCAGAGTAGGCCAAAATCATGCGCTACTCCGAAGGCGTACTGGCTGTCTGTGTAGATATTCACACATAAGCCAGCACTCAATTCGCAGGCTCTTGTCAAAGCTATCAGCTCCGCTGCTTGGGCCGATTTCTGTGGTATTTGTGCTGTTTCTACCACTGTCTTAAGTGTCGTGATCGCATATGCTGCAGAAGTTGTGCCATCTGGCAGCCTTAAACACGATCCATCAACCCACAGTTCCCCATCCACATCTAGAAGTGGCGTATCCTGTAAGTCAACACGACCCTTTGTTTGTTCTTCAGTCAGGAAAACACAGTCATGGTGTTCTTCCTCTTGGCCCTCCGCAACCGGATACGGCAATAAAGTGGCAGGGTTCAGGGTAGCACATCTTTTTAGTGTGATATGTGGCACCAAAAGTGTAAGCTCATATCCTGTTAAACGTGCACTCGTAAGATACTGGGTTTTCATTTGGTTTAGCAGAGCGTCCACCGCATGGGGAACGAACACCAACAGTTTGTGTGACAAAACTATTCCCTCACTCTGTCGTATAGCTACTGCTGTTGCTGCTACTGCTCGGAAACACCCAGGTAACCCTCGTGCTACAGGATCAAGAATGGCCGAAAAGTACGCACAGGGCCTCTGCTTATCCCCGTGTGTCTGCACTAACACTGATAATGCGCACCCATCTTTCTCGTGCACATACAACGTGAAAATCTTTGTGTAATCTGGTGTACCTAACATGGGTGCAGAACAAAGGGCCTGTCTCAATTGTTCAAAAGCATTCTGACATTCATCTGTCCATTCAAGGGGCATTGGTGTAGTTTTGGACAGTAACGCTAACAAAGGTTGTATAATATGCGAAAACCCCATTATCCCCCGTCTACAAAAGGACGTTAATCCTATGAAGGCACGTACATCTCTCTGAGTGCGGGGGACTGGTGTATCTAAAATTGCTTGAATTCGATCAGATGTTAATGCACGTCCCTCCTTAGACAAAAGATGACCGAGGTAGGTCACCTTTGGTCTACAATATTGTAACTTTTTCCTAGAGACTTTGTGATTATTCTGAGCCAAAAAGGAGAGCAAGGCAAGAGTACTCTCCTCACATTGTGCATAGGTGTCTGCAGCCAATAGGAGGTCATCAACGTATTGAATAAGAGCTACTCCAGATCGCAATTCAAAAGAATCGAGCTGTCTTTTTAAAGCCTGGCTATAAATGCTAAGACTTTCTGTGTAACCTTGAGGAACACGACAAAATCTATACGATTTATTATTTAACGTGAAGCCAAATAGCTATCTGCTGTCGGGATGGATGGGAATGGAAAAGAACGCATTCTTAAGATCAATGACAGAGAAAGTAGTGGCAGTGGAGGGGACCAAAGTAAGTAAGGTGGTGATGTCAGACACCACCGGGTACTGGGGTACTACAATTTTGTTTATTTCTCTCAAATCAATAATAAATCGATAGACTTTGTCGTCAGTATCTTTCTTAAGGATCGGAAGAATAGGGCTGTTACAAACATTGTAGGGAACTTCCTCCACTACTCCTGCAATAATCAAATCCTGAACGATGTGCGTCAGGGCAATCTCACCTTCTCTGGATATCTTATACTGCGGTACACGTGGCAAAGATACTCCCTCCTTGACAGTAATTCGAATAGGCGGGATGAGCATCTGTCCCACATCCGTATCTGGTGTCGCCCATAACGTGTGTGGGAGAGAGGCTAACGCTTCAATTTCTTGCATGGTACATAGTCTGCCTGCATCTGGATAATTGTCTTTCAGAATAACCCGCACTCCTTCAGGAGCGCAGCGTATCGTTGCTCGAAAATACTTGAGCAAATCTATGCCCATAATATTGTCTGGGGTATGAGGCGACAACAAAAATGGGCATAGACCAAAAAATTTATCAATGCAAAATGCAAGAGGTTGTGATAATGGGCTTGGAGAGGGTGTGCCATCGAACCCTATACATGTAATCGTTTCGCCAGACAGGGGAGCCCTAGGAACCAAGTTTTTAGACAGAGCACTACGAGTAGCTCCTGTGTCAACTAAAAACTGATCAGTAGAACCCAAAACGCCCGCTGATACATATGGACCTCTTTGATCTACTGGCACTTCAACCGATTCCACACCCCATCCTACGCAATCCTATGCGTGCACATAATCCCGACTCTCCACATTTTCACCCTCCGATATCTGATACTGATTTCGTCGATAAAAAGTATTTCGTTCATCCTGACCACGACCCCTCGCCTCAAACCTACCACGATCACTCCCTCCACCTCTCGCTCCCGAATAACTATTCCATGACCTTCCACCACCTCGACCACGCTGGCTACGTTGCTCACGAAGCACCGGACAATCTTCAGCCCAATGCCCAAACTCTTTACAATATGCACATTGGTCCTCAGCAATATCGGTACGACCATACGACGCATTACCCCCTCCTCGCCTGCCCCTATCATTCCCTCTAGATTGCGCACCACGAACCTGCGCCAACATCACCTTCGTCTTTAACTCCTTCGCTTTCTTGTCGACACTTTCTTTAGCCTCTAATTCCTGTCGCTCGTAATACTGAGCCATAGTTAACAAAGACGCAGGGGTCGCCGTGGTCCAAGAACTTTCACTAGTTTTCACCCGCTTTGCAATCTCCGGTAGGAGATTAGCCACATACTCGTCGACAAACAGATGCCTAACCGTATCATCTGTTAACAATTGTCCACTGTAATCATGAAACGCTTCTTCAAAACGTGTGAAGAAGTCAGATACCGACTCGTCTTGTTTCTGTTTGCACGAGGCTAACATAGTCCAATCAATCTTTTTAGGGGGAACAAGCGTTTTCAATTTATTCAAAATAGCTGTTGGGAGATCTAAAATCAGCTGACAGGGTTTACATGCAGGCTCCCTGTCTAAATCAGCTTGGCTTATATCTTTCCAATTTGCTCCTAACATCGTTTGATCATCAAACTTACGAATCGCTCTCCACATATCAGGGGGGAGTATTAGTCCAAAGAAAAGATCTATATCAACTAGCGTCATAACACAGGAAGAAATAGCCCCCTCCACTCCTTCATAAAAAGCTGCCGGATTTTTACGGGTATCAGGTAAAGCATTTTTCAATGCCATCACATCAGCTCCATTCCAAGGCGTATACACCCAATTATATATGAAATACCCTTTTGCATCCCCAGACAATTTATCATCACTAGTACCTTGCCCTTTAGGGGGAACATACAAAGGTGCAGCTTCACGCATAGGCATAACATGCACTTTAGAACTCTTATCTGCTCCAAAGATAGGACACTCTTTGGATTGCTCCGTCGACCCCGGCACGGACTTCTCTGATGCTTTTCATGCTTCCCGCAATCTGGGCGCCTCATCCCGTAGCTGGACCAATCGTAGGAAAATGGCATCCGCATCTGAAATATCAAATAGACCTTTACGCATATTCTCATGATGGACTGATATATCCTTAGATTTTAAATCCTCTGAATTCTTACGAAATCGTTCAACAACTTCATCTGCAAAGGTACTTAAAAAACACAACTGTTCTCGTTCTGACCACTTATTCCTTTCAGCATTAATCTCTGACATAGTTATTTTATTCAAATTCAGTTTCCTAGCGAAACTGCGCAAATCCGCGGCTCTACCAGCAGTTAACCTCGTACTCGCACTATCTCGATCTTCATCACCAAAGTCCTCGTCCGGAGCCGTAGGCAGAGCATACGGAGGCGGAGACCGATCTAATAACGAAAAATCATCAACTTCATTAGTAAGGACAGGATAAAGCGGACGTCGAATAGGAAATTGACCACTCGTTTGCAAATTACGTTCCCGTGCCTCCCTCTCTTTCTTCTCTTGCAACTCCTTCTCCTCCAGCTGTAAAGCTTTATCTCGAGCAGCCTTGCGCTGCTCTTTTTCTGCCAAGGCAATTTCACGCTTCATACGTTCACGCACTGCTTTCTCCCACATTCGCACACAGTCAAACATATCCTGTCTAGACTTGCGTTGAAACAAACATTGCTCCACAAACTGAACCTTTCGTAAATCAAACGACCCATGTAGTGGCCATTGCAACTCGGGATCAGACTTGGTGTATTTGTTCCATAATTTACTATACAATATAGGGGGAAGGCCGAATTTAATATACATTTCACGGTTAGGAGTCCCCTCTGGGGGAGCCGGCTGAGACTCGTTTAATCGGTATGTGGTACCATTCCCAAGACAGCACATCCCTCGGAGTGTGCTTAAAACAGGCATGTTCAAAAAGTACCACGGAAACGTGATACCGTAAAAATGGCACTTACTATACTTCACACAAATGTGCCGCTCAAAATACAAACAAAGTTAGAGAAACATCTCTACATGCCTGCCTATGTGAAGTGCACTACACATATAGGATCAATTCATAGAACCAAATGTTAGCTAACTCAAAACTTATTCATATTCATAGAACCACAGTAAGCGTCCGCAGACTACCTTACCAATCACAATTCTTACCCAAATCTCAAATATCCAGGTTCCAACTGCCAATGTCTTTGATCAAATCAGCCAAACCGGCACTGTACGACAACGCAGACGAGCACGATCTCAGTCGGGGACCGGCGCCACCTGGAAGGTCAGATCAGAAGGAAGGGAAGAAAACACCGTGGGTGCCAAGACTCGGGTCACTCAGTGGCAGAGTACGCGTCCATGGCAAGTTTCCAATCCTTCGTCACGACCTCTCCTTGGGGCATCCGAGTCGCCGATGAGTCCCTTCGTGGTCGCCAATTTGTGGTATTGGTTCTCCAGGCCTACATACTCCGCAGAATACCCTCTACACCATAAGAACAGTTGGCACGGAAACTAGAAAATGCAAAAGACAAGTTTATTAAGACCCCATGGGGTGGTGGTACATTCCTACAGCACCCTTCGGCAATGCAAGAAGTATCACACCGAACATCGGTGTAAGTCCTTCTTTTATACAGTTTTACAGACATTAAAAAGATGGGTGGTACATGGTTACAGAGTTTTAAGTACATATATGGTCATTTTTGGAACACAGCCAACTCATGGGAGGGGTTACACCACTGGTCAGTTTGGTGAAACATTCCTAAGCGATGACTGGTCAATCGGAACTGCGCATGTGCGGGCTTGACCGTTACTAAAAATAGCCTGTTGCTGGGCAAACTCAAGTGGTCAGTGGTACAGAGAAAGGACTGAAGGGCATGCTGACCACGAGGCGACGCATTCTCTAAAATGGCCGCCGTAACATACAAAATGGCGTTTAACAACTATAGTCAAGATAAGGGAATAATGTGTAGCAAAGCTTAACGCTAACCCAGTCATTGTCAAATTACGACAGTCCAAGCTTCTCTTGGAGATTGCGAAGGACTTCTGGCACCTTTGTCTGGAGTGCAAGATCACGATTATTGCAGAATACCTGCCGGGTTCTTGCAATCAGATCGCGGACTGGAACTCTCGTCACCTGAGAGACTTCAGCGATTGGAGGCTCCATCCTCGTGTGTTCCGCAAGCTGTCCCGCTTTTGGGGGACTTGTCATCTGGATCTCTCTGCCTCCCGGCTCAACACCCAGCTTCCCCGCTTCTACAGCTGGCGTCCGGATCCGGAGGCTCTGGCCACGGACGCATTTCTCCAGACCTGGCCTCGCCATCTGTGCTATGCCTTCCCACTGTTCCTCATGATTCCCCGGGTGCTGGCCCGAGCACGTCTATTCTTGGCGGAACTGGTTCTAATAACCCCTCTCTGGAGGGCTCAAGCATGGTTTCCAGTTCTTCTGGAGATGAGCTGCTCCACGCCGCTTCTTCTTCCCCACATGTGGAACCTGCTATTGGATCCGCTTTGCGAGCCTCACCCTCTGGTGCTGTCCGGTCAACTCCTTCTGGTAGCATGGAGAATTTCGGGGGACGCTGGCAAATCCAGGGCTTATCGAGAGACGCTACCAGCTATATCAATGAGGCTTGGGCACCCAACACAAGCAACCGTTATGCATCAAGTTGGAAGCGCTGGTGTGATTGGTGCTCACAGCGGTCGGGGGATCCCGTTTCAGCGGATCTTTCTTTAATCCTTAATTTTCTGGCATCCCTAGCATCCTCTGGGCTAGCTTACAGAACAGTTAATAACTTTCGTTCTGCAATTTCTGCAGGCCATGTGCCTTTGGACAGTAAACCAGCTGGAGAACATCCCTTGATATCTAAATTGTTAAGGGGCATCCGGATGGAAAAACCTCCTTGTCCCAAATATGTAGTTCTTTGGGATGTCTCAGTTGTCTTGCGTTTTCTGTCAGCCAGGCCTGGCCTTCTAACTCTCTTTTGACACGCAAACAACTTTCAGCCAAGCTCACTATGCTTTTGTGCTTGGTCTCTTGCAAAAGGGTTTCTGATGTGCGAGCCTTGGATCTCGCTGGTTGGTCTTTTTCTCCTGAAGGTGTTACCTTTATTATCTCAAGGAGGACTAAGTGTAATACGCCTTCAGTCTCTTACCCTTCTTTCCCCCACAATCCTCAATTGTGTGTAGTTCAATGTATTAAAGATTATGAGGTAAGCACTGCACCTTTTCGGCATGATTTACAGGGACAATTACTTATTGCTTTGCAGAATCCTTTCAAGCCCGTAACTCCAGCGACTTTGGCACGTTGGTTACGTTGGCTCATGCATGAAGCGGGCATTGACACTTCTCTGTTTGGTGCTCATTCTACTAGGGGAGCCATGGCTTCCAAAGCTTTTTCCATGGGTGCCAGCCTTCAGGACATCATGAAGGCTGCAGATTGGTCATCTGAAACTGTGTTTAAGACCTTTTACTTTAAACCTATTATTGATGTTGCATCTGTTGTGGTGGCGAAGCTTTAAACAAGCATAATCGGAGCCTCCGTCCTGCCATAGAATAGAAAATTTGCTAACATTCGTGCCAAGAATTTTCAATTCTATTAAGGACAGGAGGCGAGGATTATCCCACCCTTCTATTTTCATGTTAATGAAATATTTTGTACATTTCTACTGCTTTATGATACTGTTTATGCATGTACTCTTTCCCGCCCTGTTGTGATTCTAATGATCCGTTGGGGATGGTCTTTACGGCTTTGTTCTTACTCCTTTCAGGCTCCGGCTTTAAATGAGATGTGTGCCGAGTTTCTCCTGTTGGTTGGACTTTTGCTGTTCCTTTGGCTCTGGGAGGTTCCAGTTTCTCCTACCTTTGGATGATCTCTCCGTTGGACGTCTTGGCCTCTGGATCTTACTGTTGAACTTTATTACTGTTTGCAAAGAAAGAGGAAGTTGTAACCTCTATCACCTTATTTATAGTTATGTGGACTCTATGGTTGCCCAGGGTTTATGGGTAATGTAGTCTGAGTTTTTGCTTTACTGTGCTGATTGGCTGCTGTTCAGTAAAGAAATTGAGAAAGCATAATCCTCGCCTCCTGTCCTTAATAGAATTGAAAATTCTTGGCACGAATGTTAGCAAATTTTCTATTGTTTGTCACTCAAATGACCAGAATTACGGACAAATGGAGTCCGTTAAAGATATTGTCACGGGCAACGGACAGAAGGAAAAAAATACAGACTGTCCGTGAAATTTACGGACGGTTGGTCACCGACGGGGCCCGATCGTCGCTGCTCCGTAAAGTGGGGCCACTGCCGCGCGAGCAAAGGTTCAGTTCCCCTCCAGGTGGCCCTGCCCCAAAGTGGAGCGGTCCAGACAGCCCCTCCCTCGCCACGGGTCCCGCCCGGTCCAGCGCCCACTATGCCAGGCCTCCTCACCTGCAAAGACGTGACCAGTGGAACCTCTCAGCTTAGCCGGCACCGCACTGGAGCTGCCATAGAGGCCGCACGGGGAGCCTCGAGGGGCCCATGCAGGTTGTGGCCTGCTGCCGATCTGCTGGCCGATTGCCCGCCTCCCCTCGTGTGTGTGGTTGAGTGCTTGGCAGTCAGGGGTGCCTCAGCGCAGTTCTTAGCGCTCGGGCCAGGCCAGCAGTGTCCCTGCTGGTTTTGGGATCTCCCCACAGAAATCCGCAGCAGGTGAGTCGCACAGACCATTTTACCCCATTGCGTCTGCTGTTCAATGTGGCAGCAGTCTCTACAGTACGTAGGAGTCCTCTGCAGTGACGGTATCAGCGCAGACAGGTCACTCGTCCATTTTGGAGCAGTTGGAAGTGTCCCTCACTCCCAGAGTTCTGCGTGGATGCGAGTGGATTATTTAGGGGTCTGGAGCACTCCTAGAGGACGACCACCATCTTGACGCTCGTATCCAGGCCCAGACACTTTACTTAGTAATGTGGAAATTATAAATATTTGCCGAAACCTGATTTCCACACATTGTCGTTTGGTTGTTATAAAATTTTATCAACAAAACCTCATGTCTGAAAATGTTGTGACAATATCAATGAAAACTGTACTGTTTATAAATGATGTTGTGCTACCGCACCATACTTTAGTAATATATTTGAAACAGTGTGCTCCAAAATGCACCAATGGCTACAAACCACAACCTTATCATTGTAATGGTGAATGTTCATGGTTACTTTGCCATACTTGTTCATTGTGCGACGCTTGCATTTTTCACAATACCTACGACTTCCGTTATGTAACACTGATGGCAGCACCCCCACTCTGAAAATTGTAACAGCACCACTGCTTGACCGAAAGAGAAAAGGGCAATCAATCAAGGATCTCAAGGTGGCCACAATAGTGTCATTCATAAACCTGTGTAACAGCCATTATAACGCTGCCTTTACCACACATGGTAAGTATTGGTAAGATCTATATATATAACGGTTAGGGGTGGGCAGTGATAAAGGTTGATAAGGGTAATATTAGAGTTTAAGGGCGGTAGAGGTCATTTTAGAGTTTAGGATGGGTAGTGGTAAGAGTACATTTAGGCTTTAAGGGTGAGTAGTGGGAAAGGTTAATAAGAGTAATTTTAGGGTTGAGGGTAGGGTAGTGGTACTGGGTGTTAATGGTGTTTTTAGGACTTAGCGGCGAGTAGTAAAAGAAGGCTTGGAGTAAATTGAATAGAAGGGGTGGGGATGGTTTCTCCCCTCCCCAAAAAATACATATAATAATTAATATGTATATTTTTTATACTTACCACACATGGTAAAGGCTGCGTGGAAAAGCATGCATGGCAAAGGCATGCATTGTATTGTCAGACATCCCCCAGGATGAATGTTCATTGTACAGGCCAATTTCTCTCTTGCATGTGGAAACTAGGATCTTGGACAACGTATGGTAGCCCGACTGGAAGAGGTAATAACTGCATTCATGCATCCAGACCAATCAGGTGTTGTGCCCCCACATAAGTACTACAAAGTTTATAAGGAGATTTTGTTGTGTGATATATACTGAGAAGGTAACTAAACCAGCAGTAGTGTTGTCACTGAATGCATCAAAGGCAGTTGACTCCCTTCAGAAACCCTACTTATTAGAGGTCCTTAAAAATACGGGTCTTTAACCTCTTGGGTCGTGGCCCAAATCTCCAGCTGTCCACTAGAGTAAATCAGAAGGGGTTCACATTCCTGTGTATACAGATCACACATGACTCAGACAAATTATTTAATTGTAATCTGTACAATTTACTGAATAGATTAAGGGATAAAGTAAAATGCACCTTTTATCATTGGAGTGAACAGACATCTTAAAAATAATAGTGCTTTCTAAGTCCCTATATGCCCTCAGACAAAAACAACTTACTAGGTTCCCAGATGTGTTTCCTTCAGAAACTGGAGTGTGAAATCAGATAGCTTCTATGGGATGGGGGTTTACTACTAATATCACTTCAGAAGTTGGTCAGGGGTGCCTACGACTGAGCAACTGCACTTTTGGACTTCCGGGCATACTACTGGCTTCACAACTTGCATTTCTGAAAGAAAGTTTTTTTCTCCTTAGGAGGGACCATGGATCATTGGGGACGCCTTTGGGTCACAAGATTACATAGCTGCACTATGTGTGTGTGTGTGTGGGGTGGTAGGGGGAGAAGACGTAGGGAAACAACTGATCGGCCCAGGGGAAGTGGGAAGAGCCTAGCAGGCTGTGACAAAACACCTTGAATGGGAGGAGTTCTGACAAAAGAAATCCTCTATAGGACAGAAGTTGAAAAGAACTGAGCAATTTCCAAGAATTTTAAAAAATGGGACCTAGTAGGAATAAATGACGTAGGTGATGTGAGGCCCGAGCACAAAGTTCTTAAAAATTGAATATGAAATGACAGATGCAGAGATGTTTCGCTACATGGAGCGTAAGTCTGCCACTGCAGTACATGGTGTTAAAACAACAAATAGAAGAAATTAACAACTCAAAGGTATCACAAACTGATGGAAAAGTGGATAGTATATCTAAAAAGAGGAGGAATAGATCGAAGCAATAAGACGGTCTAGGGAGGTGGCAATCAAAGCAGGTTGCACATTTAACCCCTTCGCTGCTCATGACGAGCTCAGCTCGTCATGAGGCACGGTTGAGCTGTGCTTATCACAAGCTGAGCTCGTCATGTATAATGGGAAACATAATAGTCAGCATAGAGGAGAATTGCTGCAGCAGCGATGGTGTTAAACAATTAGGAATCCTTTGCAGGAGTTAAAATTTTAGAGGACAAGTTGTTAGATCTGGTAAAACTAGTACTGATAATAAATGTCTCAGGGGGTGCGTTCTAACTTCTGGCAGGCCCCTTCCTACACACACTATAGGACTGCCCCCACCCCCCATTTAAACCCTTGTTGGGAAAGTGTAAAATCATGCCTAGCGAGTATTACGGAGTTTCCAATGGATCTAAAAGTGAAGCTGTTTGTAGTGGGAATGTGGCCAGAAGAAACACAATTAGGAGGGAACGCTCCTATCACGCCCCCTCTTGGGCCCAAATTTCTTTTTAAAAAGGTAATCATAGAGGAGGGTCAAATGGAGTGAAACTCCCAAAACGTACTCTATGATTTATAGCCCACCCTATGAACATGTCTGCAGTACAATGGTGAATGTGTTCATGCTATATTTTCTGAACACAGACTACAAAAGTGAGCTTCTGTCTTCAGAAAATAACAAAAGTAGGACATTTCTCTTATGTGCGTTTTCTCCAAGAGCTTATGGGCCACTTTCTGTCTGGAACCACCATGGATTAGATGGCTGACTTAGACAGAGAAGAAGCTGTCGCATATTAAGGAAGCCCTTACTATGCAACGTCTAAGTACCATCAGATGCCCAGTAAAGAGTTTTTTCCATAGGCAGAGCCTGTGCCAGCTCCACCTCTGTAAAACCAATATCTCAGCACCGTACGGGATGCAAAAGGTGTGTTTATGACAGGCAGCCAATGTTTGGCAGCTATCCCTTTGCCACCCACATTTGAGCCCCCAAGTCTGTTTTCTACCTAACACAAACATACCAATATTTGAAATGTTTTTTTTAAATTTTATTATTTTCAAGTGGTTTTGGGCAGGAAATTTCTAAAGGTGGCACCTGTACTTCTGCAAGTGTGATGTTCGCTCCTAGATCTCTGCCATGTGGTCTTCAAGAAAGCTGCAATTCTTATGCACCAAAAACATTAGGCACTGGCGGTGGGAATTCTTGATACGATTCCAGCTGAAAGCAACAAATTCCAAAAGCGTCATTTTTAGCAAAAGTGATATTATGCACCAGAGACCACATCAACTAATCACAAAAGCCATGAGTGCAGGCAGGCCCTATAAGGCCATTGCGTCTATTACAAAAAAACATCGGACAGCCACTGTTAATTAGTAAACCTAGCAATGTACAAACTCTTGTTTCATTTAGCACGCTCATGACCAAGGCAATGTTTTAAAACATTCGTCAAAAGTTGTAATTTTACCAAAAAAGGGATTAAACATTGTAAATAAGAAAATGAGTTACTTACCTGTAACTACGGTTCTCCAGTATTGGTATCTTTCATAGATTCACATGCTTGAATCATCCCTGTGGTTGTAGTGGGAGTCCCACGGAGGCGTGGTTACGGGCCGATGCGGATGGCAGCGTGAGCTCCGTGCCAACCCCATCATTTATCCTGCTGGGGGCTGTTTTCTTAAGGCCAAAAAGACTCCTGGTAGCATGGCACACGATTCCAGAAGTGCTGGTGCCACTTGCTTCTGGACATGACTTCGCCGCTGAGGACCGGTAACTGCAGTGCGGCGGGACTCTGGTCGCTCAAAATGGTGCCGGGTCTGGCCGCAGAGAATGGAGCTGCAGAGGAAGCGGCGATAAATCAGCTGAGCCGCTGCTGCCTGCTGAAAGCTCAGGACACTCGGTGTGTACTAGGGCAGGTGCAGCGGGGGCGGTGCTGGAGCGGCGGCGACCGCAGAGAGAAGCGGAGCCTTCCCCCTCCCCTCCCGTTCGTCCTCCCCCTCTCGGCAACGCAAGGAGTGCCCGAGAGGGCAATAACGGGTGATGGGTGGCTGCAGGGGGGCCCCGGCGCCCACAGGAACTTATTGAGGGCACGAATCAGAGGAGCTCCCCTGCCTGAGGTCACAGGCTGAGTGGGACACAGACTGCTTGCGGCCCCTGCGCGGCCGCCATTTTGTGTCTCGGCGGAGCGGCGCTGCAAGACAGTCGACTACAGGGACAGGCTCGTACTGCATCAGCAGTCAGATTGCAGGGGGGAAGACTCCTGTGGCATTGGATCCAGCAGGGCGAGGCAGCGCACTTGTGCCTCACGTTGGAGCCCCCTATCACTGATTCAGAGCTTGGGGAACCACCCGGACCTTGCAGCTGTGGCAGGAGGAAGAAGTGAAAAGGTATGTGCAGACATACTGGGGCATGAAGAGGACTATCTGGAGTTGGCACTGGAGCTGCCCCCTCTGGTGATGGAGGGCCCCCAGCGACCTGGAGATGACGACATCGGTTTGCTGGTCTGAGGGTATCCAGCCCCAGCGCAGTGCCAGGAGAGGAAGCAGAGACTTCTGCCTGCTGGTTCGGACCTGGGCGCAGGGATTGAGGACCCTGGAACACCACATACAGCCGGGTGTGATGGCGGACAGGTTGAGCATTCTTTGCCAGGAGCATCACATTTACGACAGGGATGGTTACTACCATTGATGCCACCCATAGTACTGAGGGGAGCTCCTGAGAGTGGACCCGCCTGGAGGACCACAGGTCTGGTTGAGCGCTGCACTGGGAGGAGTCGTGACTGGCAGAAGGGACCCTGGAGGGTGCCCCGAGAGCCTTGCAGGCCGTGGGGTGTCCGGCTTCTACTGAGAGGTGAGGGGACAACACTGAGGATTGGTGGTGATCCGGTAGTCAGCCACCATGGTCACCGGGCATGGGGAACGGGCAAAGATTGGAAAACCACAAGGCAAACAGGGGGGTTCACCCCCGGAACAAGAAGAGTTTACTACGGATGACCGGAGGACAGAGGCGTCGGAGTTGCAGCCTGAGGGGATGGCGCAGCAGCAAGTGGATATGATACTTAAGGGCATCACGGATACTAGAAATGCCCTTCAGCAGGACATAGCACAGGTGTCAGTGGGGCTGGGCCTTCTCCGGGCGAACCATGTAAAATTAGCGGACCGGGTAAAGCAAACCGAGGCCACTCTGGAAGTATTGGATCCAGCACAGAAGGCGCTTGAGACACAGATGGGGGATGTGCACCGTCGCTTGCAGATCTTGGAAAAGAGAGCTGAGAACGTCGAAGGGCGGAACAGAAGGAACAACATACGGGTGATTGGACTGCCTGAAGGAGTGGAAGGAACCGATATGGCGACTTATCTGTAGGCCTGGTTGAAGTCAGAAGTCGCCCTGGACGGACTGTCCCCTTTCTTCACCTTGGAAAGGGCGCATAGAGTACTGGCGCGTCTGCTGAATCCTGGGAGGCCACCCAGACCTGTGGTGGCACGTTTGCTCCACTAAAAGGACAGAGATCTGCTTTTGAATAGAGCGCGCACCGTGGGACCCTTCAAGGTGGATAACAGTAGTGTGATGCTGTTTCCCGACTATACCTTTGATGTGCAGCAACAGCGATCCTCCTTCTTGAAGGTCAAGAAAGCACTCCGCACAAAAGGTTTGCAATACTCTTTGATGTTTCCGGCTTGCTTAAGAGTGGCCATGGACGGTGAAACCTTTTTCTTCAACACCTCTGAGGAAGCATGGGACTGGCTGGAATCTTACAAAGCGGGACAGGGAGAAGCCGGTCGAGGCCGGTGGGCCGCTGAGGGGATGCCGTGTCCCCCTCGGCCGCGGCATACAGAGACGGCAGCTCTGCTCCCAGAGACCAACGAAATCCCAGACGGAGAAAGGAAGAACAGCAGAGCTCAAGGCGGTGAAGGAGCTATCTCAAGAGCAAGGGCAGGATTCGTGGGGAGTGACCGAATCTGAGACGGGGTCAGCTGGGACAGCATCAGAGGAATCGGATTCAGCGAGCGTCGCTCTGCCACATGACCAGGACTGAGGATGAGCTGGTCGATGCGTAGCACAGTAAGACATTATCCAGGACTGGGTGGTGCTTTTGTATATTGACATTCCCCATTGTCTTCTTAATGGTGTGGATTGTGGGGTGCTGGTGGGGGGGTGCGAGTAGAGGGGTGGGGGGGAGGGCATTGGGGTGGTGGCCCCCCTAATCTGGGGTACCGCAGCAGTAGCTGTGGCGCTACAGGGAATGGGGTATGGTGTGAGATGGTTGTTTAATTTTTGATTTAGCGGCGTTTGGCCCCTAGCCACCCCCCTGTTATTATCGTTAGTGTTCCCCGGTAGCTACAGAGGAAGCTGTTTAGTGGAGAATTTAGATAGGAGCTGTTTTGTTAGGACCTGTTCTGGGGAGGGGTAGTTGGGGAAGTTGTTTGGGGTTTTAGGGGCTGATGGTGTGTCCATGGTAAAGATGCAGAGGTACCCAGAAGTGGAAGAACAATATGGGGACCCTACTTGATCTTAAGTACCTAACGTGGAATATGAGAGTGATGCATACAATGCGGAAGCATTACAAGGTGCATGTGTATTTGGTGCGGAGGGGGGTGCATATAGCCTTCCTGCAGGAGACCCATATTGATCGGGTGGAGAGCAGCGCATTGCAGCGAAGGAGGCAGGTCCAGGTCTATTGTACGACGTACTAGGCTTTTGCTAGGGGAGCATTGATATGGGTTCGAGCGGGGGTGCCCTTCCAAATGACTCGCCAGTTTGCTGAGCCAGATGGGAGGTTCGGTGTGGGGGGGGTGACTGAATGGTTTAGATGTAACATTATGTAGCGTATATGCCCCTAATGTTGACCAGATGTCCTTTTTTACCCTCCGCCCTACTTGACTGGTCCTGTGATGTTCGGAGGAGATTTCCCCCATTTCCGGAGGCCCCATCATATAAAATATCTAAGGGGAGAAGAGACTGGCAGGACAGATGGGGATAGATAGGGACTGGTAGATACCTGGTGAATGCATCATTTTGAGGAACGTGACTTATTCTTTTCTTTCTGCATTGCATGACCTGCATGTGCGCTTGGATGCCATATTGTGCACACATGATATACCTGAAAAGGTGCTACACAGCGAGTACTTGGCTAGAACAATATCGGACCATAATCCTCTGCTCCTAACGATTTGGTGGGTTCAGGAGAGGCCTGCAATTCCAATGTGGTGCCTACCACTGGAGACGTTAGAGGACGCTGTCTTCCGTGGTGATATAGAAATGGGCATTGAGCAATATTTTGCTGAGAATGAAGGAACCGCATCTGCAATAGCGATAGAGTGGGATGCTTTTAAGGTGGTGATGAGGAGAATGTGATTGCCAAACAGGCAGGTGTAAGGAAGACGTTACTATGGGAAGTGGAAGTGTCAGAAGCTCGGCTGTGAGGAGTAGAGAGAGAGCGGCCTGAGCACCCCAAAGTGCAGGGTGAACTATCGGGTGCAAGGGAGGAAGTGGCGAATCAGATAGAGAGGTTTCGTTATGATTATAGAGCTTATTTAGCACGGGCGCACGCAGAACGTGACAAGACGAGTACACTGCTGGCTTGGCTAGCTAATCCGGCACCCCTATAATGGTGCTGAACTCTTCCCTAGGAGTTCCAGTCTACACCCAGAGAGGGATTAATGACCTGTTTCTAGAATATTATGCTGGGTTGTATAGGAGTCGCGTGGGGGGCCCTGATGATACGCTGGAGTAATTGTTGGCGGGTATACAACTGCCCCGGCTGAAGGAAGAACAAGCGACGCTGCTAGGGCAGGACATTACATTGGGGGAAATATAGAGTGCCATTAAGCACATGGCACGTATTAAGACGCCGGGATCGAATGGCCTGCCTATTGAGTTTTATTTAACTTATATTGATAAACTGGCTCCAAAATTGGTGAGGGTCTATAAGGAGGCCCGAGCAGTGGGGAGGCTTCCAACTTCTATGAGGGAGGCTGTTGTTATCCCACTACCGAAACTGGGAAGGGACTCAATGGATAGGTGGGCGTACCGCCCGTTATCCATGCTGACATCAGACTACAAGATATTAAGTAGGATTCTGTTGACTCGACTCTTTCCCCGTATGGTACATTTGGTACACCGTGATCAGGCGGGTTTTATTCCAACTCGGAACACAGCCGTTAATATATGTTACCTCCCCCGCATATTGTATGCAGATCATGGAGACGCTCCTGGTACTGCAGTACTCTCAGTAGACATAGAGAAGGCCTTTGATAGCCTAGAGTGGCCGTATCTGTACCATGCTATGCGTGCATTTGGCCTTGGTGAGGCGATTGAGGGATGCATGGGCTTATTGTATGGAGATGCGACAGCTAGGGTGTGGGCAGGGTCGACAATATCCTCCCCCTGTGCGGTAGGTCGAGGAACGCGACAGGGATGCCCGCTGTTCCCGCTGTTATTTGCATTAGCTATCGAGCCATTGGCTGTACAGGCTAGACTGGGGCGCCATTACCAGGGCCTGGCCCTGCGGGGCATTGAACAGTATATATATATCCCTGTACGCTGATGATCTACTAATTATTTGGGCCAACACAGGGGTAGCACTGGGCGATGCGACACACCTGCTGCAGGCGTTCTGTGAAATGTCAGGACTGGGGGTTAGTTAGGGGAAGACATGCCTCTTCCTGGTGTTTCCAAAAGCGGGAGGCCCTGATCGATTAGCTGGAATTCGGTGGGAACCACCCCGTTTGCCCTATTTGGGACTAATATCTATCATTCCCTTGCGGATCTGCTGGAAGGGAACATGGGAAGGTCCCTGTAAGGGCTGCAAGGGAATCTGGCTTTCGGAAGTGCTCTGCCACTCTCCGTTGCCGGAAGGGTGGCGCTCCTGAAGATGGTGGTGCTCCCCCGCCTGCTATATTATTTTCGGACATTGCCGATTTGGATACCGGGGCAATTTTTAGGCAGATTAGGTCGATGGTTAGCGGTTTCTTATTCGGAAAAGGCAGGAAGCGGTGGCGTTACCCACCATGACGAGACCCAGAGTGGACGGGGGGCTAGCGGTACCTGATTCTGAATTTTGGGGTTCAGTGGGCCAGGAGGGTCGGTGGATCCTGGGGCATGTACTCTCATTTACCATATTGCAGTAACCCTTGCATCTTGGGTCGCTCACTGCTGAGGAGCGGACATTTAGACAATGCTGGAATCGGAGCCACCGCAGAGTCAACATTAGTCGCCCATATGCCTCGGAGATCCCCCTGGGCATGTACACCGCCGTCCCCACACAGGGGGATTGGTCGGCACTAGCAGACTGGGAAGCGGTGGGAGTCCAGGTTGTGGGGGATTTGAATGAAGACGGGGTGCTACTACCTTTTCACACATTACCGGAAAGGTATGATCTGCTGCAAGGAGACTATTTTCTACATGCCGCTTTGATCTCAGCTATACAGCGCCACTGTAAGGAAGGGCTCTCGGAACCCCAGACTTTTATGACGTGTCAATACGTGGTGATGGCTGCAGGGACGTTTAGGGTGATTACATGTCTCTACAGGCGCTTCACTACAGAAAGCCTGCACCCACTGACGGAGTTACAAGTAAAATGGGAGAAGGATTTTGGGAAGGAAATACCGGAAGTAACGTGGGCTCAATTGATCCGAAGGGCCTGGAAGAGCACACGGAATGCAGGTTTCAATTAATACATTTCTTTATATTGCATAGGGCTTATTTAACCCCAGCCAGAATCAATCGATATTTCCAGATGGATACCGCCCAGTGTCCGCGTTGCGGCCTGGAGGAGGCAGAGTTACCTCATATGCTGTGGACTTGTGGACAATTGGGAACTTATTGGGAGGAAGTAGTCGAACGGCTTTGAGAAGCCACACCCACTAAGGGCAGTTACAGTCAAATCAAATAAAGGTTGATTGAAAAGGATGAGTTATAAAAAACAACAAGGGCACCCAATCGAGTCAGCACAGGACCTTGGGGAACATATGAGTAAAGACAACAGCGGTCCTATGCAAGGAGGGATATAGTCAATAGGTAAATATAGACACAATGGAAACTATATTGTAAATTGACTTGCCCAGCCGGGCAGAGGTCTAATATTTAATTTAGAACCACAATATTAGGAGATACCTTCAACAATTTCTTGGAGATGGGCACAAGCCTGTGCCCAGACGATTACAAATTGTCATGGTTAGCGGAGTGGATAAAAGGTAGAGAAAGGTTTTTAGGCAAAAGCTATTGTTTTCTGTGCATATAGCAATAACAGAATTCGCATTTACACCAATACTTGAAATATAGTAACAGATACACAACAGAGTATATGGTGTAGAAGTTGTCGACGGCGTTTCGATCCCATTACATAGTTACAGGGATCATCATCAGGACTGAGTAAAGCCTAATCATTCCTAGCCATGATAGCCGCATTGGGCGAGGCGCACACAGTGGGTGCCGGCCGGTGGCAGGGAGTGGGGGGCAGCCGTTTTCCGCAGAGGAACCGGATAGTCCCAATTTAAACGGGCAGCTTAAACGGTGATTACGTTTCTGGCCCCTACTCCCTGCCACCGGCCGGCACCCACTGTGTGCGCCTCGCCCAATGCGGCTATCATCGGCAACTTCTACACCATATACTCTGTTGTGTATTTGTTACTATATTTCAAGTATTGGTGTAAATGTGAATTCTGTTATTGCTATATGCACAGAAAACAATAGCTTTTGCCTAAAAACCTTTCTCTACCTTCTATCCACTCCGCTATCCATGACAATTTGTAATCGTCTGGGCACAGGCTTGTGCCCATCTCCAAGAAATTGTTGAAGGTATCTCCTAATATTGTGGTTCTAAATTAAATATTAGACCTCTGCCCGGCTGGGCAAGTCAATTTACAATATAGTTTCCATTGTGTCTATATTTACCTATTGACTATATCCCTCCTTGCATAGGACCGCTGTTGTCTTTACTGAAAAGGATGAGTGTCATGCCTGTATACTTCTGAAGACCCCATGAAGAAGAGGAGTAGCAGCCTTGAAACGCGTCGGGCGCATGGCACACAAGAGTGGAGAACAAAGTTTGCGGAGCTACGAGGGGCTTACATAGCTGGATGGCAGGAGGATCGAGAGTGCCTTTCGGAAGAGCAGGAGCGCATTGCTTGGTTTGAAAATATATATATATATATATATATATATATATATATATATATATATATATATATATATATATATATAATTTCCAAAAACCAGAGTTTGCTCTGCATAGAGACGCCACACAGTTTGGGAAGTTTCACCTTCCTTTAATGCAGGCAGCGAGACAAAGCGTGTCAACCCCTCCACAAAGTTGCGCCACTTGGGATTTATTTTTTATGTTAGAAGCCGTCTCAGCTTCCACTATGGTTCCTGCAATGACTACTGGCCCCAGAAAGCAATGGTGCAATACGAAGTCTCATTTGGGCGGGGTTAACAAGTAAGTATATAGTCTGCAATTGCTGTTGGGACTTCTTTCATATTACCAATGATTAAGGGCATGGAGCCCGAAACGCATCTGGCGCAACTTTGTGGAGGGGTTGACACGCTTTGTCTCGCTGCCTGCATTAAAGGAAGGTGAAACTTCACAAACTGTGTGGCGTCTCTATGCAAGGGCAAACTCTGGTTTTTGGAAATTAAATTGCGGCGCGCCTCGCAGCGGAGACACCCCGCCGCACAACCAGCGGCCCTCAGCGCCTGGAATGGTGGGCGCTTGGAGAGGAGTTGTGAAATCGCCGCTGATGTGGGGATAAACATTGGTGAGAACAGCGCTGTTTCCCGTCCACATAACCCACTTGGGATTTATTTTTTATGTTAGAAGCCGTCTCAGCTTCCACTATGGTTCCTGTAATGACTACTGGCCCCAGAAAGCAATGGTGCAATACGAAGTCTCATTTGGGCGGGGCTAACAAGTATATAGTCTGCAATTGCTGTTGGGACTTCTTTCATATTGCCAATGATTAAGGGCATGGAGCCCGAAACGCGTCTGGCGCAACTTTGTGGAGGGGTTGACACGCTTTGTCTCGCTGCCTGCATTAAAGGAAGGAGAAACTTCACAAACTGTGTGGCGTCTCTATGCAGGGCAAACTGGTTTTTGGAAATATATATATATATCTCCTACTGGCAGTCGCCATTAGGTAGTTATAGTTAGGACCTAGTTACCATAGGAAAATGGCAACATTCTAGTCCCAATAACTTTGGCGCCGATTGACGAATCTTCGTGAAATTTACAAAACAAATTCTTTGTTGAGGTCAGCTCCTATGTTCGGGGTGATTCCTCAAGGGGAGGGCCGAAAAAAAGGGGGGTCTCAAAACATGTTTTTTCAATGTTAATTTTCATAGGAAACTTTAGACAATGCTACAGGTCGAACGGGTGAACGGAGCCCCAAATTTGGCAGGGAGAAGGGTCTTGGTCTAGAAAGCACGCTTTTATTCATTTGGTGCAAATCCGTTCAGTAGTCTTTGAGAAATATCAAAAGTTACAGATATCGATATTTGGGAATTCTACCGTCTGATTGGCTGAGGCATTCCGAGCCCGAGCTTGCTGCTGATTGCCTGCGAGCAGTGCAAGCAGTTGCAACTAGGAAGTGTTGGCCGCCATTTTGTGATTCTGTTGAAGTGAGTAAGGGGAAATAAGGGCGAAAAATGTGGGAAAGAGGAGGGTAGGAGCACTGTAACCTCTGTGGAGTGTTTAGCGTGTGCTATAGAGGAGGTGCGAAGCAAAGTATTCACCCCTACCGGTGTGAAAGCGCTGGTTTCATTCTTGATGAAGTCGGAGCTTTACATGCAGTGTGTGAGGAAGAAAGAATTCAATGCGTGTGTGATATTTGAATTCTGGATAACAACTACAAAGGTGAGTTAGAAATGAATAAGGTGTGTTATGTGTTCTATAATAGTGATTACGTATTGGCGGTGATGTTTTTAATTTTGAAAGTATTTTTTATTTCAAAGTAATATAGTGTTAGTAAAGGGTGGTGTTTGATATTGGTTATAAAATACGCATAAAATTTGAGCTGTTAAATAAGTACTGTATATATGTTTAGGAATTTTTCGCAGAGAATAAGTAGTTTGTCATCTTTATAGGACTGTATGGTTTCGAAAATGAGGTACAGCGTTAATTTGGGTGTGTAATGTACTCAGGGAGATAAACGAAATGTCGCACGTTTGCAAATGATACTTTTTGTGGAAATAGTGGGGTGGGGAGGTGGTGGTAGGAGATGTATGTGTTATTAAGTTAAAAGCGATAAAACAAAATCTAGAAATGGTATGTGGGAAGGTAGTGCTCTCATATGTGACACTGAGAGGTTGATTTGAATGTAAGTCAAGGTAGGTTGTTGTACAGTGGGGCCGTCTACAGTGTTTGGAGATTACATGGAGAGGAGATGGAGATAGGAAAAGTGATATGTTCCTTTTATATGTACGTATATTTTGAATCATGTGATCCTAGGTTGAGATATAATATGAACATATATAACTGGTTTGCATTTGGGTATAGTTAATAGTTTTCGTAATTTCTGACTAGTGAATAATAAAAAGGTAGATATACTAAAATATATGGTAGTAAACGTATTACTGATTGTCTGTTCTTATGGAGTAAAAGTTGTTGGAGGGTGCTTCTTTAGAAGAGATGTTTTATAAATGTGTGAGATAAAAAAAATTAAATGTGCAGCATATTTTCTGTATGACTTTGTTGACATTAGAGAATTAAATGTGAATATAAGTGATACTATTTGTCAGGCTGTATTGCTGTGGTGGATATGTGTAGGTGTTGAAGTGATCAGTGTTTTATTGATGCTGAGCTTTACTATCCCTTTTGAGAAGCTTGTCAATTTATTCAACCCATTTAATATCTTTAATATAGATATAGTAAAGGGACGGTATATCAAAGGTTTGGGAATTAGCACTTTGTTTACACCCGTCCATCCCCTGCTATACACTCTACAGAGTGAACAACTTTCGTAACATATAGATGTCTAGCTAGTAAAGGTGGTGTAGTTTGACTGGGTCTATTTATAAACTGTGCTATGGGATGGTTTATGTTTTACTCTACAAATTTGGCTGTTTGAAAACTTTTTGCTGATAAGTATTCCGGCAGACACTTGTTAAAATTAATGCTGTATATGGGTATAGTGGCGCTAGTGGGAATGGAGGTTTCTGTTTGATTTCGAATGGTTAACCAAGGGCGGGGTGGGTGTGGAGGAGGTGGTTATGTTGCTGATTAAAACACAGAATATAGTAACGTGCAGATGTCGAGCTACCAAAGGTGATGTAGTACCAGTGGGAGCACTTATAAAGCGCCCTATGGCATGGAATATCTTTTACCCACAAATTTGCATGTTTTAATATGTTTTGTTGATTACCTTTTCGGGAGACATCTGTTGAAATTAAGCATCTGTATGGCTATAGTGGTGCTTCTACGTTTGCAGGAGCTCTTTCTTTTATTGGGTAAAGTTAAGCAAGGGCAGTTGTTGAGGTGGTGTAGTGGTACTGTGAGTATTTATAGACCGTCTTATAGTATGGTGTATGTTTGAGTTGCACAAAAGCAGGTTTGAATAACTTTTGCTGATGAGCGTTCCGGCAGTCACCTGTTGACATTAAGTCTATGTATGGTTATAGTGGCAGTAACGGGAGTGCTGGGGCTCATTGTTTGATTTCTTAAGGTTAAGGAAGGGTATGGGTGGGGGTGGGGGAGTTGTGTATGTTGCTGATTATTAGACACATATTTGTAACGTGGGCATGTGTAGTTATTAAAGGTTATGTAGTTTCACTGGGCCCATTTATAAACCGTGCTATGGGATGGTTTATGTTTTACCCGCCAATTTGTAGGTAGACACCTGTTAAAATTAAGACTGTGTATGGGTATAGTGGTGCTACTAGGAATGGTGGGGGTTGTTTGATTTTGTATGGTTAACCAAGGGCGGGGGTGGGTGTGGGGGATGTGGTTATGTTGCTGATTGAAACACAGAATGCAGTAACGGGCAGATGTCGAGCTACTGAAGGTATGTAGTACCAGTGGGAGCAAACTTCTATGTTTTAATACGCTTTGCTCATGAGCGTTCTGGTAGACAGTTGTTGAAATTAAGTTCCTGTATTGCTATAGTGTGTCTACTAGGTTTTGTGTAGCTCTTTCTTTTAATTTTGTAAAGTTAAGGAAGGATGGGGAAGAGAGTGGTGCAGTGGCAGTGTGCCCATTTATGAATCGCTTTATGGTATGGTATGTGTTTTTCTGGCACAGTCCCATGTTTTAATACCTTTTGGTGATAAGTGTTCCAGCAGACAGGTACACTAATGACACAATATTTCTGTGGATAAGGAACCTTAGTGCTGATAGATACTCTTGTAGTGTGGTAGAAGGCTGATAGCGTTGATGGAAAAGGATGACACTTGGTGCCATTGTAGATTTCAATAGAAGTTTACACTGTTTCTTTGTTACTACGGTGTAGTTAGGGTTGTAAGTGGGAGAAAAAAGTGGGGGTGCTCTAAAATGGGGGGGCAAAGCTCTTAAAGGAGTGTGGGCTATGCAAGTTGGGCTGTGGTCTAAATCAAGATAAGTATTGTGGGCTTTAGAAAATCCTCTCCAATTATCCTACGTTTGGAAAAAACATTCTTTAAAGGATTTCCCTTCCTTCTTCAACCTAGCATGATGCCTCAAGTTCTCAGTAGTGAGCAAAATAAGCATGCGTACATCGATGTGCATGCTCTCACTGCAGTGCAAAAAAAAATAATTGACTGTTTGCGAGGACTGAAAATAAAATTGACTATGTTTGCGAGGGCCGAAAATAGAGCCCAATAGAGATCTGTTTGGAGGCTCCCTGAAAATAAGTGATGGTCCTCAGACACGGCCCAATTAAAGCCCAGCATCCATCTATCCTAAGCACTGCGCCATCCAACCATCTTTTAATTGATGTATACATTCCTACTTATATATATATACATACATCTGTTCCTGCACTTATCTTAAGCATCTATGAGTCCACTCGCCTATTGTAAACACTGTGCCATTCATGCAGCCATACGCCTATATATCCATAGATACATCTGTCCCATAACCAATCCTAAGCATCTATCAGCCCACCCGTCTATCATAAGTACTGGTCCCTGCATTCATTTATCCTTCCATCCATACATTGATACATCCATCTATGTATCTATGCATTGATGTATCTGGCCATGCATCCACTCGCCCTTTATTCAACTATACGTTCGCCCCGATCCTAAATATGACGTATTATACTCATACATCCAGCCTCTTAAGGGGTCGAAAAGGCTTGCGAAAAGCATTGACAGGCAGATTATTTTATAAAGAATAACAAAGCTTTGAGTTGCTCTATGCGGAGCATTTTTCACCATCCTTCTCTGGTGGTGTTTTAAAGAAAGGTACATATAGCAAGCTTTTAAGTGTAAGATGTTAATTTAGAAACAGAACGTTTTGTCGAGTTTTATATAGGTACACTGTTTAAAAGTGGCTGTGACTGACAGATACTGAATACCTGTATTTCTTACATTTGAGAAAGTATACCAGAGAGGTAATTTGGTGTGGTGAGAACCTTGATTTCTATATTTCCATGTAAAGCACAGTATAGGAATATAAAAGTAATTGGAAAGCTTTTCAGTTTTTATTAAAGTGGGGGTGTGAGAACTAAGTGAGGCAGGCAAAGCGTGTTTTTTCGTAGCACTAAAACAAGAGAATGTTTAAGGTCAGAGCAGGTTCGTGCTGGAGTTGCCTGCTTGTGGTCGTTTCCAGAGGCGCAACCAGAGCGAAATTTCGGGGGAGCCTAATTCTTTCAGCAATAGGCAGAGTGGGAATGTAGGGGTTGTAAAAAGAGGTGAAAAAGAACAGAGTCTTCTTTACCAAAAAATGATCTTTTGAAGACCTGTGAAGTACTCTGGTGCAGCTGTGTGTGTGCACCCAGGAAGCTGTTTGAGAGAGTCTGGGGCAATGGGCGTTGCGCGCCTGGTGGTCTGTTTGCTAATTACCCCACGGTGATGTTGCTTTTGCGTTGTAAAAAGAGAAGGGAAATTCTGAGAGAAAATTTGTCTTTTTAAAGGATTTCCCTTCTCCTACAGTGCAAGTCATCTGGCATGATGTCTGCACTTCTAAGTAGTGTGTAATGTGCATGCTTTCACAGTCGTGCTGCAGTGTAATAAAGAAAAAAAAACAGATGAGGTTTGCGAGCCCTGAAAATAGAACCCTCATAAAGACCTGTTTCGAAGCATCCTAAGATAAAGTGCTGGTGCTCAGACCCCTACAGGCCCCCCCTCCACTTAAAGCCAGGGGGCAGTGTTATGTTTGGAAAGTTGTAGATAAAATTGTAGGCTAATAATGGTAATTTTTGTGTGTGCTGTTTGGTTGATATCATCTTAAGTACATAGATTAAACATTTTAAAAATACTATCTATAAAGCTGTCTGCGGTGGGTTGTAGAGAGAGTGGTGTGGGGTGCGGCGGAGAGATGAAAAGTTTGAGGTAGTGTAGTTATATATAAATTGTAAAGGTGTATGTAAATATTAAATAAATACTTGCTATTTGTTCTATGGCACTACTTGTCATCCTAGTGCTGCTCTGTCGTGCTCAATCACGTTGCAGCACTGGGTGTGGAAGTGGTTAGTGGAAGTTTTGTAAATGTATGTTATTATTTAAACATAATGAAGAATTGTGAAAAATAATTGAATCTATTTTTTGTTTTTCAGAAAATTATTTTGTTTGGATTAAAATTTGGAAATGCCAAGAAGAAGTAAAAAAAGAAAAAAAGAAAAGAAGAAAAATATATATTTCAGGAAAAGGCAAACATTTGCGTTAGAAAAAAATGGGAGTACTACAGAAACAGTTTGTTCTACTATAAGTACAAGATGAAAAAAAAGATCACACGAGGAAAAAGAAGAATTTTCAAGTAAGGTGACACAGAGTTCAATTTCATATACCAGGAAAAGGAAAGATGATAAAGAAATAGTATCTGTTACTCGGAGACAAAAGCAGTTTTATGAAAATTGTCAGAGTCTTTTTCGATCTAAAGTGATTCAGAATTCAGTGAAAAGAATGCTGCAAATATAAAATGAACTTTTTTGAATTGAAAGAGAAACAGAGTATTGAAAGTATAGTGGATAGTGCTTTCAATTTAAAACAGAAGTTATTCATTGTGATTTTGAAGAGAAAGTATTAAACAGAACGTTTAGTTGTTACAAGGACCAGATCCATGTCACGTTAGAAAATATACTGAGAATAATAATAATAAAATATCTTTATTCGATTGTTTACATATAACAATCATAAAAGTGCATTTCATAAACATTTATCACACAATAAAATTGATAGGCAGAATGTTTGTAACCACATAAACACGATCACAAGCGGAATTACAAATTTATAATTAAAAAAGATAAAAATACAATTTTAATTTAAAAAAGGTTCCTGTCAGTAGCAAAATTAATTAACCTTCCATGCTTTTTCTATGTTTAAGTGCTAGTTTTAAAAAACTGCATACAAACAAGGTACAATCGCTATTTAGCATTTGAAGGTAATAAAGTGCTGGTCTGAATTGTGCAAAATGTAGCTGTTTTAGTAAAGGTTTTAAAAACAGGTTACGAGGAACTGTATAATACAAGCAAAAAAATAAAAAGTGTGCCAGATCTTGCGGAGACTTATTGTCGCAGCCGCAAGCTGGCAACACTTGACCTCTATTGCCCCACTTGGCACAGCTAACAATAGGTGGAACATATCAAATCGGAACCTGGTCAGCAAAAAGCGTTCATAACCCGACAGAGGCCAGACTAAATAGGGTTCCATGTGAAGACTCGTTTTTGTGAGAGCGTGCAATCTCACACTGTTTTTCTTATACTCTCGCTCCTCCCTTGCCAGGTACCTAGATGTCATAAAGGTGTTCTTCACATAGATTACATCTGTTTTGGTTATTTTCTCAGGATCTAGAAAAAGGTCCGGCCGACCTAATTCAGAGAGACATCTTCTGATATATTTTATCCACGGGATCTTATGCCTCCCTTCCCACTCTAGTGCCTCTCGCAAAATGTTTCTGGTGAGGGGTATGTCTATGTTTAGCCAGCTATTTAGCCAGCATAGCAAGGGATTTACAGCTATCCTGTCACTTAGATAGGGCAAACCAAGTTCCTCATGAACAGAAAAGTTTGCCGTACCCCTAGGGAGCCTTAAAACCTGCTTTAGAAAGTTATTTTCGGTGACCTCAAGGGCATCTAGGGGTTCAGATCCCCAAATTTCACTCCCATAGCACGCAACTGCAATGCTTTTGGCTTGATATAGCTTCAGGACAGCGGCCACCGGGCTATTACCCATTTTCTTAGCAAAATCCATTATTGCTGCGTTAGTGCGCACTACCTCGCCCTTTTTCTTTTGTATTGCAGGTGCCCATATTAATTTATGGTCAAAAAGGACGCCAAGATACGAAAAAGTCTTTGTTGTCGGTATTTTTTCGCCATTTACGGAGTGGGGGTATGTTTTTTTTGGACCTGAGCCTGTCATCATTGCAAAAGATTTCAAATTGTTAATGCTCAGACCACGGGAATTCATAAATATGAAAAAAGAGTCCAACAGAGTTTGAAGGCCAATCGCCGTTCTAGAGATTAGGACGGCATCGTCCGCGTATAGCAGGACGGGCACGCCCTTCCTCCCTATGTATGGATAATCTATTCCAGTTTTTAATAAATGTTCCTCCAATTCGTTAATATAAAGATTAAAAAGGAACGGGGCTAAGATGCACCCTTGTCTAACCCCCCGATTTATCCTAAAATCCCTGGTTACTTTCATATCTTGTGTAAAACGGACATTTGCTCTTGTGTCCGAGTGGAGATCAGCTAGAAAGTTAATAAGATTTTGCTCCACACCCATTTTTTGCAAGACCTCCCAGAGCCTGCTTCTGTCAACGCAATCGAATGCGGACGATAAATCCATAAAGGCCATATATATGGATCCTTTTCTTGCCATGGTATATTTGCCGTTTATTAGGTACAGGTTCTACCTCCCCCACTGTAAAACACAACAATTCTTCATCAGGAATATTAAAAACAATGTCCGCTTGTGGCTCGTCACTTTTGAAAATTATACTATAATGTGACATCCACTCTTCCTCAGGTATGTTGGTCCCAAGCGTAAAATTACTGGGGTCGTCGAACAAAGGCTTGTTTATAATATTCCAAAACTTAGAACTATTTCCCAAAATTACGGGATCACACAGAGATTCCCAGATGCCAGCTTTCACTTCTTTTTTCCGAGCAGCTAAAGTTATCTTGTAGTTGGTTCTCAGAGCTTTTATAAGGACGGGATCTCTTGGTTTATCCTTTAGTGCTTTTTTTAGATTACGTCCGACCTTGGAACAGGCTTGGTCGAACCATCTTGGTTGGGATTCACAATGTCCCCTTGCTGGTGTAGTTAGCAATTGACCAACTCTATCGTCCACAACGGAAAAGGCGGTTAAGGTCACTTCAGGCAAGGTGGTAGTAGAAACACAGAGTGCTAGTTCTTGGCCACAGCTGTTATTAATTGAATTATATAGGGTGTCACTGTTGACTTTTGACCACTTCAGGCGACGATTTCCGTTTATTGTCTTTAGAGAGCCACAGTCCTTCCAAGGCTTCCGGAGTTCAAAAAAGCCTCCTCTAATTTGAATAGAAATGGGGTTATGGTCACTGAAAATACTTGTTTGGATTTCAAAGTCAGTAGCTAGATCAGCAAGGTCTCTTGAAAGAAGAATATGATCTATATAAGAACCATTTCCAGGACCTTTATACGTGAGGACATCAAAAATGTGAGAATCCTCCGATATGGACATTGCAGCAGTCAAATTCCTGTTGTCGATTAAGTTGTTAACGTAGGTACCACGCAGCGTATGGTCAAAATGGAAGCCAGATCTGTTGTTACATCCTAAAAGACCAATAGGTGTCACTACAGGGTTACCGCATGGATGTGTATTAAAGTCTCCAGCAATAAGGGTGCTTCGGGGCAGACTTAATGCTTTAGCTTTTAGGAAGTTATGTAGATGGAGAATATTACACTCCCTGTTTGAAGATACAGCATTGTAAAAGTTAATAAGGGTCAATGCCCTTTTGCCCCTCCTGAGCACCAAGACTTGGATATGTCTGTTATCGGATTCCCTGATTGAGACCTGGCAAATGAGTGCAAGACTGATGTAAATTACCAGGCCCCCCTTTGATCTTCCACTATTCGACGGGGCAGCAGGTTGAAAAAAACTTTGGAAGCCCTCAATATGTACATTTACTTCTTCCAACCATGTTTCTTGGAAACACAGGATGGTATAGTTTTTTATAAATGATATCCATATGGGGTCCTTTACCTTAGTGGCCAGGCCAGCTACATTCCAGGATAAAAGATTTATAATACATGCTGAAGTATCGCCTAGACCTGCTACCTGGGCGTTGATTGTAGATGGAGATATCACATGCTCCCCTTGAGCAGTTATTATATCTACTTGTGTTTCATCAGTGGTGTATAAGGGGTTTGCATCACTGGGAACTGCACATTGGACTGGAGTGGGAAAATGTAAAAGACTAAGCCCATTTAAGGGCGGCATGCTCTCTAATTGACTTACTGATAAAGCTGCCTTGAATGTTTCCCCTGACTCTTGGATGAAGTTATTTGTGCACTCTGATGTGGTACTCGCTGTTTTATGGGAAACTACTTCCCTGTATGGAAACTCAGAGTGAATAGAGGGGGGAATTAGGGGTACTATTTGTCAATCAATCTCATCCAAATAATCTGGGGCGTAAAGGGTGTCAAATCTGTTTGAGATAGAAACCCCATATTGCGTGTTTAGGTGATGTGGATGTGGGTAATACTGTTGCTGTGGGCAAAATGAGTACTCCCTTCTCTCGTGTTGTCTTGTGGGATAGCAATTTTGCCTACTCGGCCATGGAGGTTCCTGCCTATGGTTTATATAGTCCGTTGAGGTGGACGGGCCATAAGGCCATGAGGTTTCCCTAGGTTGGTAGTAAGCCATTGGTTCGAGCTAACCCCCCTGTCCATGGGTTAACTGTGATTGTTTTACATTATGACTAGGGTTATTAGAAGGATAAAAATAGCTCAAATCCATTGTGCGAATCAAACTATTTGTCGCGCCGTTTTTCCAACTATTGACAAAGCTAGCTGCACGACTATCACCAAAAGTAACCACGATACAGTCACCCTCAGTTGATTTAAATCTGGTACCCACCCAATCTACTCTTTTCACGTGGGAAATATGGCCATTTATATGTTGGGGAATCGGTCTGTGGGTTGTAAGCCAGTGACTCACCTTGATTTTTAATTCCACTTGAGATTCTGTTCTCTCTTCCGTTAATTTAGGTACACCAATCATAACGGTGGTGTACAAACTGGATTCAGGAGGAAGGTTTATGTGGAGTGGTCTTTTAGCTACCACAGGTTTTAACAATTTATCTCCTGTTTGTTTTGTGGGTATACTCAATTGTGGAGTTTTAATTTTGCTCGGTAGTTCTATATGGGTTGGTGCTAGTTTAGCTGGGGAGCTCTCGGCGGCCCATTCACTTTCCTCAGTTTCAGTGTCAGATAGAATTTGGGCATTAGTTAGAGTTGTGGGCACTATATGAGGGGGATTGACTTCTGTGTCTAAGTTTTTATCAGGTTTGGTGGAGAGAGTTTTTTCCTGACGAGCTGGCAAGTTTTGTTTACTAACAATGTTATGAGTAGCTTTCTTTGTCTGTGCCTTTTTGTTGTTGATTGAAACAAGGGAGCTACTAGCTGGTACAAAGGTGGAAGTTGTTTTTGGTGCGTTCAGTATTTTGAGCAAGGTAGATGATGCATCATTTTGGGCCCTTTCAAATTTTCCTAAAGCCTTCTCGATGTTAATAACTCTCTCGCTAATGGGCATCAAGAGAGTCTTAAGTAGGACTTCTAGTTCACTCAGAAGTAGTTTGTTATTTATCAATGGGTGATCTGTCTGCTCTGTATGGTCTATGGTCATGTGTGTAAGATCTGTCTGCTTTTTGCTCAAGAGCGGACCTGAAACCTGGCTAGTTGTAGATGGACACAAGTTTACTGTTTTTGATATGGGATTAGCCAATCTAAACGTGGACCAAATATCCTTAGCTGAGTGATGTTGTTTAGCCTTTAGGCGAGACATTTTTTTGGCTAAAGAGGTTTTTTTACTTCGTGTTCCAAGACACCTATTTATGTTTTTAATCGCTTGACTTTTCCCTGGGACAGATTCTATTGCTGTAGATGTTAAACCTACCATAGGTAGGGGTCCTTGTTCTGGGCGGACCATAGGCGACAAACATATGTTGGTGCCGTTTTCACTAAGCAGCATAAGACTATTGTCCTTACTATTGCCTATAGAGGGTATAGACAAGGCTGTTGAGGTGTTGTCTCTGGTTTGGGGACTAGGAAGCCCCGTAAAAGACAACATTAAGATGGACTATTGAGAATTCATTGTATTGTCCTTAGAATTAACATTTTCAGTAGTATGTAGAGAAAGGTCCGGAAAACACAGGTCTGGAGTTAAAGATAGACGTCTTTCTGTATCCTGGATAGCATCTGCCACTACGCTAATCGTTTTCTGTAACATTAGATCGATAGCGGTTATTGTAGGAAGAGGGGTAGTGGAGACACTTTTTATTCTTGTTGCAGATCTCGTGGCCACAAGTGTCTTTCTAGTTTTAGACATCTTGACTTGAATTAACTAATGACTAACAGTTGTAAAAAGCTCCTTTAGTACGCAATATATAGGATACAAGTCAAATTAATCACCTTTGCACAGGATATCAAGGGGGGTGGCCCGTCCCGTCCTCCTCGGTCCCCTGAGGGCCACAGAGGGCCCGCCCTTTGCCCGGGCTTAGCCCGGCGCTGCCCCGCGCGCTCCCGCGACGCGGGAGGTGAGTGCCGTTTCATAGCGCCTCCTGGCCCGCTCCGCCTCAACGCGACTTCCGGTCGCGGAGGCCGCTGGGAGTTGTGGTTTTTCTCTGTGTCTCCCCCTCACTGCGGCAGCATGTTGGAGTGAGGCTGCGGCGGGGGGATGACAGGCAGCGGTGGAGCGGCGTCGTAGGCAGCAGTCCCGGTGTCACAGGAGTCCCTCAGGCAAATTAGGCATCCGTTTACTGTGTGGCAGGAAATAGTTTTACAAGCGCCCGCTCCTCAGCAGGTGAGTGCCGATTTATAGCGCCTCCTGGCGCGCTCCGCCTCAACGCGACTTCCGGTCGCGGAGGCCGCTGGGAGTTGTGGTTTTTCTCTGTGTCTCCCCCTCACTGCGGCAGCGCTGTTGGAGTGAGGCTGCGGCGGGGGGATGACAGGCAGCGGTGGAGCGGCGTCGTAGGCAGCAGTCCCGGTGTCACAGGAGTCCCTCAGGCAAATTAGGCATCCGTTTAACAATGTAAAAAATGTCCAATGGGACTCTCGTCACGATTGTTTGGTGTAACAGTTGTATAAGGCGTCCAAAGATGATCTTTCTGTACACAGTAAAAACTCTTCCGATAGTAGCTTGTATCGATTCTTCACAGTAACAGGGGCAGAAGTGTTGTCAAACAAAGTTATTTCAGTACCTTGAATTCGATTAAAGTCGCGCGCCGCCCGCACCCACAGTCTGCAGCAGGACCAGGCAAGAAGAATGGTGGACTCCACGCGCGACGGGAGGGGCGGGGAGCGCGCGGCGCGTAACGCGTCACACTGGCTGGATACTGAGAAGTATGGGCATTCTCTGGTTTGTCTTTGAAGAAAAGTTTGTAGAAGTGTTTTTGATCAGTTGAGGATGTTAGCAGTATGTGATTCACAAACACGGAAGTTTATGAGGAAAGTGTACTATTTAAAAAGTTCTGCAATATTTTTAAGTGAACGGAGTACAAGTCTTTTATATGCTTCTTTATCACTTGTTCCAAAAAAGTGTGATGATATCGAAATGTGATATTTTGGTTCAGAGGGGCAGTTCAGATGTTGGAGGAGATGGGAAAGTGATTAGCACAGTTTGAAAAAGAAATTGGAAAGTTTAATGTAGTGTGGTCTGAAATACGAAACTATGTTTGTGTTTGTTGTCGACGTACTGATTATAAAAGTCAAAGTAGGAATGTTGATTTGTATTGGAAAAGTGAAAAGGCGAACAATGTAAGTGGCTAGAATTTACAATGTACTTGTTGGTGGAAGGTCAATTTGAGTTAGGTAGTGATCAACGTATATGTAAATATTGTTATAACAAATTAGAAGAGAACAAAATGCCTTTTAGAGCGGTACATAATAACTTAGAATTAGCAGCTATTCCGGAGGAACTGGCAGAATTGAATACATACGAGTCTGTTCTAATTCAATGTGTTCATTCTTTTCAAAGTATAATTTGGATGGAACCTAAAACAGGTAAACTGCAATCAACAGACTTGCAAAGATGTTTGAAGGAAGAGTGGTGTAGTTACATTTGGTTTTTAAGAAACATTTTTAAACTATTGCTGGAGTGAAAGAAGAAAATTAGGCATTAGTCATTCTAGGAAATGGTGTAGTAACAAAAAGTCGGAAAATATGGCAAGAATTTGCGGGTGTTATTAAAGTTGAAAAGGCTACCTTATATCTTATAGAGAACAATATTTATTACAAAACTGTAAATGTGGGTGAACAGGTAATACGTATAGAAGATGAATCTTGTTGACCGATATTCTGAAGCCGCAATCTATGCAGTTTGGTCATTAAACCTTCCACTTTCTCCTGTAGGAAACAGCTGTGGAAAATAATGATCTTCCACGGTTTTCTCCCATACACTCATTAGAGTTCCCTGTGCTTTTTTTATTTCAAATAACTTAATGTTGCTTCCTATTACTTCTTTTAAATGCAAAGATATACTGTGTAAGGTTCATAAATATCAATGCTTGACTTGTCCACTTTCTCAATATGATCACTTGAAATTTCAGAATATATTCTGAAGAGCATAGATTTCGACAGTGCATTTTATAAATATTTCACCTTTTGTTTGAAAGTGTTGTGTCTTCTGTGTTGTTTGCAGTGACCAACATACTTAAAACTAAAGTTCATCAATAAGTTCCTTCTGCGAAAGAATTTGTGGAGAATGTTCAAGAAAGAGATGGAAATTTAGAAGGACACTTACTCAATTTGATGGCATGTCAACGTGGAACAAATGAGTATTGGTATTGTCGTCATGAAGAACTCAAGTGTATGTTATGGAACGTAGGTACAAGAACATGGTTTGTCTCACTTAGTTGTGCAGAGTATGCATGGGAAGATTTGCTTGACGTTGTAAGAGAAGCAAATTCCAATACAAAATTTTTTGAAATAAAGACTAGTGGTGAACTGTGTTCATAGGATCCTGTAAATGTGTTGCAGATATGGATAAGTTACTTACCTGTAATCCTAGTTCTCTTCCAGGGGTATCCGCATCAAAGTCATAAGCACTGATTATTCCCGCCCATGTGCGGGACCCCGGAAACAATATAAAAATATATATGTAAAGAGCACATATATCTCGCTCCACATATATGTATGTACATATACTATTTTTCTCACCACAATGCAGCTCCATAACTGAGGGTAAAAACAATGTAAACACGTATACATGCACTGCAATTATTTAGGAAACAAAAGAAAGCAAACACATTAGGTCAAATAATCTTTGAACTTTGTGTTTTAATGAGTAAACCACTCATAAATCCTGAAAATTGCTTATAAATAGACATTGTTAGCCCTCAGGCTGCATTGTAAAAACAATAGCATAGAAAATGAAACCATTATCAACAAAAAACTGGCACCGTGCCTTTAAGGCAGCCATGACCCCAGGCTTCCCATCATGCCTCAGGGGTGACAGTTAGGTCAGTTGTTCTTTGCATAACCCTGAAGACAGGGCTCAACCACAAGATTGAAAAACAGTACCGAATCTCATTTACCTGGGGAGGCGGGTGGGTTGCTTATGACTTTGATGAGGATACCCCTGGAAGAGAACTAGGATTACAGGAAAGTAACTTATCCTTCTCTTCCAGGGGATCCTCATCAATAGTCATAAGCACTGAATAGAATAGCAAGCCCATCAACCCCCTGCAGGTAAATGAGAAGTACATGACCCAACCAAATTATAACAGCCAAATCCTCAGCTGTTAAACAGATTCCTCAGGGAGGCCTGGCCCACCTGGGTATCTGCTCTCGTGTCAGAATCTAGACAGTAATGTCTGGCAAATGTATGGACGGGCCTTCAGGTCGCCGCTTTACAAATCTCAGACATGGGCACATCATGCAGGTAAGCTGCCGTGGCTGCTCTACCTCTAGTGGAATGCGCCTTAGGAGTACCCCCTAAAGGCTTCTGCGCCAATTGGTAAGCAAGCTTGATACACGAAACGATCCACCTGGAGATAGAACGTTTCGAGGCAGCATGACCAGTTCTGATCGATCCCTAGTTAACAAACAATTGATCAGAATGTCGAATAGACTTGGACCTGTCCAGATAGAACTTTAAAACCCTTTTCAGGTCCAAAGAGTGTAACGCCCTCTCAGCTGGTGTAGAGGGATTAGGAAAGAAAGTGGGTAAAGAGATAGCCTGATTGACATGAAAATCTGATACCACTTTCGGCAGGAAAGAAGGGTGCGTTCTAAGCACCCCTCTGTTCAAATGAAAAACTGTATACGGTTCTTTAGTACAGAGAGCCTGAATTTCGCTCACCCTACGGGCTGACGTAATCGCTACCAAAAAAGCCGCTTTCCAGGAAATATGCTGTAAAGTAGCTTTATGAATGGGCTCAAAAGGAGGGCCCATCAATTTTGATAGGACTAGGTTCAGCTCCCAGGGCGGAGCAGGAGGCTGTGCAGGAGGGTACACCTTTTTCAGACCTTGCAGGAAATCTTTTACTGCTGGAAGCTGAAAAAAAGAAGTTTGTGAAGGTGATCGCCTATAAGCTGTTGTAGCGGCTAAATGCACCTTAATGGAATTAAACTTCAAACCTGCTTTAGTCAGGTACAACAAGTATGGGAGAACTGCTTCTTCCTGACTCTTTACTGGATTGTGACCATTCTGCATGCACCACATATAGAATCTCTTCCACTTGCATGCATAAGAATGTCTTGTGGAAGGCCGTCGTGCTTCTTTCAGAATGGACATGCAGCCCTGTGGCAGTCCTAGATGGCCGTACTGGATGACCTCAGGAGCCATGCTGCCAAGTTCAGTGACGGAAGGTTGGGATGGTGAATCCTCCCGTTCATCTTCGATAACAGGTCCTGCCTGCATGGAAGCCTCTTGTGAGGAGACACTGACAGGTGAAGTAGGTCCGTGTACCACCATTGCCTCGGCCAGTCGGGGGCAATCAGGATCATTGTTGTGCACGAGTTGTTCAGCTTGCTCACCACCTTCGGGATCAGCGGAAGGGGTGGAAAGGCGTACACAAACTGCCCTGACCAGTCGGTTAAAAGAGCATTCCCTCTCGTTCCTGGTCGATAGAACCTGGAGGCGAAGCTTGGGCATTTGGTGTTTTCGTCGTCCGCGAAGAGATCTATGGAAGAACGACCCCATGACTGGAAAATGTTGTCTAGCACTTCGTCGTTGAGAACCCAGTCTTCTTTGTCTTCGAAGTGCCGACTTAGTGCGTCCGCCCTCACGTTCTGCTCTCCTGGGAGGTGGACTGCCTGAACAGACAACTTGCGAGCCAGAAGCCAATGCCAGATGCGCTGAGCTTCCAGAGACAGAGTCCTTGAGCGTGTTCCTCCCTGCTTGTTCAAATAGTACATCGTGGTGGTGTTGTCCGTCTGTACTAGAACCATTTTCTCCTGAAGCGAGGGAAGGAACGCTTTGAGAGCCAGGTGAACCGCTCTCAATTCCAGCAAGTTGATGTGATATGTGCTTTCTTTGGAAGACCACAGAACCTGCACTTGTAGAGGACCCATATGCGCCCCCCATCCTTGTAACAATGCGTCTGTGATGATCGTTTGTGTGGGAGGAGATTGATGGAACAGAATCCCCACCTGCATGTTCTGTCTCTTCGTCCACCACTTGAGGGAAGATTGAGCTACCTCCGACAAAGTGATCTGATCGTCCCATCGATCTGAGTATTGGTCCCATTTGTCACCCAGATCCTGCTGAAGAGGACGCATCCGAAGTCTGGCGTTCGGTACCAGGAAAATGCAGGAAGCCATCGACCCCAAGAGTGAGGCTATCTTCCGCACCTTCTGAGACCTGTGGTGAAGAATTGTCTGGCATTTGAGGGCTATCGAAAACTGTCTCTCCTCCGAAGGAAACACTTTTCCTAGCTCGGAGTCTAGCAGAGCTCCTAGGAAGTGGATCTTCTGAGTGGGTTGAGAAACAGACTTGCTGTAATTGACATGCAGTCCGATACGCTGACACAGTTCTATGCATGTCTGGAATTGATTCCTTACGTTGTCTGGAGTTGGACCTTTCAACAACCAATCGTCTAAGTATGGGTATACGAAGACTCCCCTGCGGCGTAGAGCTGCCGCCACCACTGCGACACACTTCGTGAACACCCTGGAAGCCGACTTCAAACCAAACGGAAGGACTTTGAACTGGTAGGTGGAGTTCCCCGCCCGGAACCGAAGGAATCTCCTGTGATCGGGCCGTATTGGTATATGAAAGTACGCATCTTGAAGGTGCATCGAACACATCCAATCCCCCTTCTTGAGATGTGGATATATTTGGTGAAGCGCCAACATGCGAAACTTTTCTTTTCGTACATGCAGATTGAGTGTTCTCAAGTCCAGAATGGGCCTGTATTCTTCCTTTTGGCCTTTTTTCTGACCAGAAAATACCTCGAGTACACTCCTTTCCCCCTTTGGGACACCGGCACTCTCTCGATGGCTTCTTTTTCGAGGAGTGTAGCTACTTCCTTCTTTAACCTTTGTAGCTGGTGGCTCGATGTTGACATCGGGGAAACGGGTGGAGGTAGACGATGGAAACGAAGACAGTACCCATTCTGCAGCGTAGACAACACCCATTGATCTTTTATGATGGCCTGCCACTCTGTCCTGTGATGCGCAATGCTTCCCCCCACTGGAGTGGGTAACGGCGCTGGGGGAAGTGAATACTCATTGCTTCTGCTGAGATTTATTGGAAGTTGTTGCCTTGGCGCTGATTTCCATTTCCTTTGGAATTGCCCTTGCCCTTGTATTGAGACTTTTGTTGGCTCTGCTGGTTCTGGCCTTTCTGCCAGTGAGGGGTTTGAACCCTCTGTTTCGAAGAACCCTTGTTGTTCGAACGGAATTTCTTCCTGAATTCCTTTTTCTTCTCAAGCCCCACGGCTTTGAGGGTGTCCAACTCAGTCTTCATGCGTTGCATCTCCTCATCCGCACTTGCTCCAAAAAGAGATGTGCCTGAAAAAGGAATGTTTAGGATTCTGGCTTGAGCCTCTGGTTTCAATGCTGTGAGGCGTGACCAAGAGGTTCTCCTTGCTGTGATTCCATGTACATAGCCATGCGCAGCCAGCGTTGCCCCATCTTCCGCCGCTCCTATAATCTGATTGGAGACTTGACCGCCCTCCATCAGAACCTCCTCAAAATCCTTTCTATCTTCCTGAGGAAGTTTAGCAGTAAATCTCTGAAGTGAGTCCCACAGACCTCTGTCATACCTGCCAAGCAGTGCTTCCGCATTGGAGACTTTGAGGAAAGAGGCTGAGGTGTTACAAACTCTTCTCCCCCATGAGTCTTGCACCTTGCTATCCTTATCCGGAGGTACCGTGGATGAGGAAGCTACCGCATTGGATTTTCTAGCCGCCGCAATGATTACTGAATCTGGCGGGGGATCAGCCTTGAGGAACAGAGGATCCTCCTCCGGAGGGCGATACTTTTTGAGAATCCTCGCTGGAACGGACTGTGGAAGACTTTGTTTACAGGTTCCATTATACCCGGAACCATCGGCAACAACGGTTTGGGTGCTGTTCTGTGTTGCAGGGTTTCAAATATGACAGTCGTCTTGATTTGTGGAGCTGTCATCGGTACTCCCAGCTTCAGGGCTCCCCTGCCCAAGATATCCTGGAACGAGACAATATCTTCAATTGGAGATACCCTCGAGCGTGGGCTGCTTGTAAGGGTCGGAGAGTAAGCTCTGTGAGAACGGGTTCTGGAAGAACTTGAAGAACTACGTGACCTCCTGGACCTAGATCTTCTGCTTGAACGCATTTTAGAACGAGAACGCTCTCTGTGACGAGAATGTCTCTTACTGGAATGCTTAGAACGAGACCGTCTCTGCAGGGCAGAGTTTGGTCTCGATATCTTTTTAGGCGATCTGCCGTCTCCTTGTCCTTTGCCCAGTGGTGAAGAGGTCTATTCCACCTTGGGGAAAGATGAATAGAAGGAGATTTGTGGATGGGATCCTTCACTGGTGAACGTGACCGTGGAGGTCGATCCGTTCGATCCTGTTGCGATCTTGCAGGAGATTTGGACCTCTCCCTATTCGATGCGCAGCTTTGTCCATCCGAGTATCTGCCACTGCAAGATGATGAGGAAGATGAAGAAAGACTCACTAGAGATCCAGAGGAAGACCTCGACCGAGATCTCTCTTCCGCAATCCTCCGTCTCTTGGCAGGGGGATCTTGCACTGGAGATTGTCCCACCTCCGCAGCCGATGCTGAACCTGGAGAACCCAACTGTGGTCCTAGGACTTGAGCCTGGTCCAATGAGCCACTTTCCTTGACCTGAACCACCTGTGCCAAAGGTGACGTCTCCTTTGATCTTGCAGGAGAAATGTTCTCTGGCTGTGAAGAGCTCCGTTCCCTGGATCTTTGCTGATCCATCGACGGTGGTCGTAACGACGTCGAGCGCCGTGCAGGCAGACGCTCTCTCGACGTCGACCGTGCTTTCTGTAAAGTCGACCTCGGGTGGCGATGACTGTCCTTCGACGTTGAAGGTTGTTTGCTCGACGTCGATGGAGGCTGTTTCGACGCCGATCGCCGTTGGTTCGTCGGCGACTGGGCGTGCCTCGAGTGTGAATGACGCTTCGACGTCGAACGCTCTTGACCAGGCGTTGACGTTGGCTGCATCGACGTCGACCGATGATGTGTCGACAGAGGCTCCCTCGACGCCGAACGACCATGACTAGTCGTCGACGGAGGATGACTCGACGTCGAACGCCGATGGCCCGGCGTCGACGGAGAATGCCTCGATGTCATAGCATGACGATGCTGCTTCAACGTCATATGACTCGCCGTCGAGCTCTTCCGCTTCGACGGGGATCTATCCCTCGACGCTGACTGTAGCGGAGGTACCTTAGATGTAGACGCTGAAGACATCTTCTTCGTCGCCGTCGACTGCTTCTCCAACGCCGATCCCGACGTCGAATGTGAACCAGTCGGGGCTTCTCTCGACGTCGACCGCGCCTTCCGACTTTTCTGCTTCTTGGGAGATCTTCCTCTCTCAGAAAGCCCATGAACTCGAATCCTCTCACGTTCCTTAAGAGTCCTGGAAGTTAAAACCTGGCAGTGTTCACAGGTTTTAGAGGAATGAGAATCTGGTAAGCACAGGATACAGACTGAATGAGTGTCTGTCTTGGCCATCTACCTTCCACACAAAGGACGTTTGTCAAAGAGAGATGGCATCTTTGACAGGAAAAACACCTTTTTTTAAGCCTAAAAAAGGTTTAAGCAACACCCTATGTCAAAAAGATATCGAGTGAAAGCAAAAATTGTAGATTAGTTGTAATATTTTTTGACAGAAAGTCAAAAAAGAAAGGAGCTGTTTCACCAGGGTCCTGACTGAAGGAGCTGGAAAGAACAACTGACCTAACTGTCACCCCTGAGGCATGATGGGAAGCCTGGGGTCATGGCTGCCTTAAAGGCACGGTGCCAGTTTTTTGTTGAAAATGGTTTCATTTTCTATGCTATTGTTTTTGCAATGCAGCCTGAGGGCTAACAATGTCTATTTATAAGCAATTTTCAGGATTTATGAGTGGTTTACTCATTAAAACACAAAGTTCAAAGATTATTTGACCTAATGTGTTTGCTTTCTTTTGTTTCCTAAATAATTGCAGTGCATGTATATGTGTTTACATTATTTTTACCCTCAGTTATGGAGCTGCATTGTGGTGAGAAAAATAGTATATGTACATACATATATGTGGAGCGAGATATATGTGTTCTTTACATATATATTTTTATATTGTTTTTCCGGGGTCCCGCACAGGGGCGGGAATATTCAGTGCTTATGACTATTGATGAGGATCCCCTGGAAGAGAATAAAATGATAGGTTTCAACCTATCATATCTGCAATAAAAAGAATACACCTCTTGGAGAGGTTACCGATTTCCTTTGAAGAAAGGAGTATCAAGCAAGAGGTGCACCTCATATACATATTCTATTATGGATCAAGGATGAATCTAAATTTGGAAATGATTCTGATGGAACAGTATTGTCTTTCATTGAATAGTATGTGACGTGTGAGATACCAAGAGAAGAAGGAGACAGAAGCTTGAGATAGCAAGTGTTACGTTTCCAAAGTCACAGTTGTTGAAAGTATTGGAGAAGAAAATACAAGTCTAAAGGAACATTTTACACCAGATGTTGATTTGATTTTTCCTGTCCAGTCTTTTGTAAAGGAAGAGTAAATATTTTTTTTTATTCTGAAAAGCACACAATAACTTGGAAATTTCCGAAGATTAACTACAAGTTAAAAAGAAGAGAAGTGTCAAAGTATATCAAATATTACAATCCAGTAATTTTTAAAATGTGGAATGCGAACATGGACATTCAGTAAGTTGCAGATAACTCAATTGCTGTTGCATGTTATGTTACATCGTACATAACAAAATCAGAAAAAAAAGAGATGAATGAACTGTGGGAAGAAATTGCACAAGAGAAAAGCCTTAGTAAAGAATTGTCCAGCTTTACTTTGAAAATGTTTTCCTACCGAGAAATTGGATTGTATGTATGTTCAGACTGATTGTGCTCTTCAAGTTTAAATTCAAAGTTACGAGGAATCATTTGGGTAAGTTTAAATCTTGCCTTCAAACAAAATTGAGTCTTGAAATCATTTAAAGAAATTGAACAATTAGCAGTAAATGAAGCAGACAGTACAGACAATCTTAAAACTAATATGTTGGACACGTACTAACCAAAAAGGAGTCAGCATCTGGAACAGCTATTTCTGTATGAAGTACTTCAACATTATAGCTTCAAAAGAAATGTGAAAGAGAATGTAAAAGAAGGAAAATATGCAGTAGTTGGATGCCATGGCTGTTTAGAAAAACATGCAAAGAGTAATCTCATAAACCACAAGAAAGTTAGTTGTGAAACTTTAGATAAGAGAGAATTTTACTATTTAGCACTTCTGCAAGGTATAGTGAAAGTAAATTATTTGGAGACTTTGACGGTTACGAAGATTTTTGTAATACATGTAAAGGTAGAGTTGCATGTACAATTTTCGCTATGTATTTAAAAATGTTGAATGATGAAGTTGAACAGGAAAAGACTATTACAGCTGAAATTAGTAATGAAAGTGCTCAAGATAGTGAAACTAATGGTCCATGTAGTCACAATCTTCTTGGATGACCAATACTGGAAAATGAAGCAGCGATTGCTATGCATGAAATTGAAATTGCAATGCGGTACAGCAGGTCCGAACAATGAAACAGTGCCTTGATTCTATGATTGAGAATGACAGAAGTTAAAGTCTGTGATAATTTTTGTGTACCCCCTCTTACCAGGTGCAATCAACTGTAGGTCCCAACAGTGGAATGGTGTCTTGATCCCACAATGGATGATGTTAGAATTGAATCTGGGAGTGGAGATGAAGGTACTCCCTTTAACTGTGTGTAACCAACTCTAGGTTCCAATAGTGGAACGGTGTCTTGATCCCACAGTGGACGATGTGCGATATAACTTGCTGCTTGTTTTTCACAGAACTCCCTCTGTTGAGGTGGATCACAGTGTGTTCTTATGTAGTCAACTGTTATAAAGGATTATTGGGCTTGGTTGAATGTAGCCGCTGGACTACAGCATGCTATAGCAGGTCCAAGCAACTCTAGGTCACAACACTGGAACGGTGTCTTGATCTCACAATGGAAGAGGTCCGATATTACATGTTTTTTGGTTTTCATCGAACTCTCTCTGTTGAGGTGCTGTACACTCTGTGCTTCCATAGCTAACTGCTGTACAGGATTATTGGGTTTGGTTGATTGTAGTTGTTGGAGTACACTGCGGTACAGCAGGTCTGAACACTGAAACGGGGTCTTGATCTATGATTGAGGACGTCAGAAGTTAAAGTCTGTGTTTATTTCTGTGTACCACGTTCGACCAGGTGCAACCAGCTGTAGGTCCCAATAGTGGAACAGTGTCTTGATCCCAAAATGGAAGATGTCAAATATTATTTGTTGCTTGGTTTTCATAGATCTTCCTCTATTGAGGTGCATCAGACACTGTGCTTGCGTAGCTAACTGTTGCACATAATTATTGTGCTTGGTTGACACCAGTCAGTGGAGTACATTGTGCTACAGCAGGTCCGAATACTGGAACGGGATCTTGATTCTATGATTGACGATGTCAGAAGTTAAAGTTTGTGATGATTTCTGTGTACCCCTTCCGATGACGTACCTCAAACTCTAGGAGTGGAGATGAAGGTACTCCTTTTGACCAGGTGCAACCAACTCTAGGTCCCAATAGTGGAACGGTGTCTTGATCCCACAATGGAGGATGTCCAATATAACGTGCAGGTTAATTTTTACACAGGTCCTTCTGTTGGGTTGCATCAGACGTTGTGCTTCCGTAGTTAGTATTAAACTGTTTATTCATAGCAAAAATACCGACCCATGCTTATGAAGGCACCGGCCACACAATTACAATGCTAAGTAAAACCATAGCGGGTACCAGTGTCATTCAGGATGCATTAAAGACAGCAAGCCGCCTACAACCCAGTTGGGCCGGCCGCGTTGAAAGGCAATGGAGCGTGTCGGATGCTGTAATTATCTGTGCAACAAAACCAAACCCCGAACAACCCCAAACGACCCCCCCCTTCCCTTACCCCCCACCCCCCTTCTTGTCCGCGGAGTAAACCCAAGCAAAACCCCTCCAGCCCAACAGCCCTAAAGGGCCGGTCGTCGAAGTGGATCATATCTGGACTCTGCACCTGCGGGTCGTGGCCTTAGGTTCAGTGAGCGGGGTGTCTGCGAGATGCAGCAGTCGTAGATATTGGGGGCAGCTCAGCTCCCGTAATTCCCCGGTAAGCAAAGTCAAAAATGGCCGCCAGAGATCTGCAAACTCCTCGTTTCGCCCTGCTGCTGTCAGGGACAGCTTCTCCATTCCCAGGATCGTCCAGAGTCGATGTAGCCAACCAAGTTGTATGGGGGGCTGTGGATCTCTCCAGCATGCCACAATGTTCTGCACCGCGGCTCCCAGTGCTATGGCGATCAACCTCTCTCTCATGGATTTCAGGCGATACATCAGCGCATTTGGCAAGCCAAGAATGATCTAGGCAGGGAACCTGGGTGTCTAAGTGCGTGTCTACGAGATCTAGGATGGTGGACAAATGTTGTCGCAGCCGCTCACCGCTCCATAGCAGGTGTTCAAGTGTTCCCCGCTCCCCACATCCCCTCCAACAGCGATCGCCCGCCTGGGGGTCCCAACGATGAATTCTCGCTGGGGTATGGTACCAATATGTGGCTACTTTCGTCAGGGTCTCTGTGAGGCCGGTGTGATAGGCCGAGTGCCTGGCTCTGTGATATATCCCCTCCCACTCCTTACGCGTGAGTTGCCTCCCCAGGTCTTCCTCCCATCTAGCCTTCCCAGGGTGGTAGGTGTATATGTTGGTGAGGAGCAAGTGTTGATATAAATCTGAGAGCAGTTTCTTCTCAGACGTGCGCGTGAGAAGCCATTTCTCGTATGGCCTGAGGAAACGCTGCGCCCCCGGCTTAATGGAGGGGTGTAAGACCCAGTGCCGGACATTCAAGTATGGAAGTTGGTCTGCCTCCTGTATCCCATACTCCTCCTTCACCTTCTGAAAGGAGAGGATGCCCTCCAGATTGAACATGTGGCCCGCTTCCCTACAGGGAGTGGTCCTCCACGTTTTAAAAAGCTGTGGGTCCAAGCCCGGTGTAAAGTCGGGATTCCCGAATATTAGCGTCAGTGGGGAGGGAAACAAGGTGAGTCCTCTCCGGACAGCCACTTGATCCCAAACTTTCATCACCGTGCCCGTGATGTATGACGCATAGAGGTTAGGGGGCCTATGCCGCCGCTGTAGAAAGGGTACACCCTGGAGCTGTCGACCCGCTACGGCTTGGTCCTGGAAGAGCCAATGCTTGCAGGACTCAAGTTGGTACCATTCCACCAGAGTGCGCAGCTGCGCTGCTTGGAAGTACAGGGTGAGGTGCGGCAGGCCAACGCCTCCATGAGCTGGGGGGAGAGTCGCGATCCGCTGCTTAAAGCGGGGACGACGCCCGTTCCAGACATAGCGCGCTAGATCTGCTTGTGTCTTCTGTAGCCATCCCGTCGGTGGGCGTAGAGGAATGGTCTGAAAGATGTAAAGGACCTGTGGTAAAAGGGTAATCTTGACCGCCGCTATATGTCCGAGCCAGGAAAGTGTGAGGCGATTCCATTTCGGCAGCGTCTCACTAATTTGTGTGCTCAGCCTGGCGTAGTTGGCTTCTGCCGTACCCGGCACCGTCGGTGCTAGTAAGACCCCCAGATATGGGACCGTGGAGCTGGACCACTGCAGGTCAAACTCGGCTTTGGCATCCGCCAACACTTCGGGGGGCAGGGACACATTCAAGGCCACAGATTTTTCCACGTTAATTTTAAAACCCGAGGCCTGTGCAAAGGAGTGCAGTTCGACCAGAAGCGCCCTCAGAGATTGCATAGGGTCCATTAGGGAAAGCAGGATGTCGTCTGCATATAAGCTGATCTTGTGCGTGTCTCCCCCAAAGGGGATGCCTCTAATGTGGTGGTGATGCCTGACCCTTTGTGCTAGTGGCTCCATGTAGAGCACAAACAGGAGAGGAGAGAGCGGGCAGCCCTGCCTGGTCCCTCTGCCTATCGGGAAACGCGGTGAGGTATGACCATTAACTCGTACCGTCGCGGTGGGCTGTCTATAGCAGTTAAATATCCGGTTTCGGGTAGTCTCCCCGAGGCCGAATCTCTGAAGCGCCTGTTCTAGATAGGGCCAGTGCACCCGATCGAACGCCTTCTCGGCGTCGATGGTGAGAAGCATACAGCCCGGCCTCGTGCGCGATCCGGCCTCGATAAGGTGAAGGACGTGTCTGGTATTATCGCTCGTTTGCCGCTGAGGGATGAAGCCGGCCTGATCGGGTTCGACCAGCTGCTGCATGTACGGCGCCAGCCGGCTCGCGATGATACCCGTATGCAGCTTAAGGTCGACGTTCAATAGAGATATCGGCCTGTAGGAGCCGCATCGAGTGGGGTCTCTGCCGACTTTGGGAATTACCGAAATCGCTGCCTCCAGCAGTTCGGGGGATAGCCCCGGCCTGGTCGAAGGTGTTGAAGAGATCCCGCAGTAGGGGGGCCACTCGCTGGCAGAATTTCTTGTAAAAAGCCGTGGAGTAGCCATCCGGGCCTGGAGATTTCCCCAGCTTGAGGCGGGAAATCGCGGAGATGACTTCCTCCAGACCTATGGGCCTATCGAGGAACTGAGACTGCGCTTCGGTCAGCGATGGAAGGGTTGCCCCGTCGAGGTAGTCGCTACCACGTTGTATGTCTAGCCTGTTTGCCTCATACAGGTCGGCATAGAAGGTCCCGAATGCAGCCGCTATGGCAGCGTCATCGGTGAGTGTATCCCCTTGTGCGGGTCGGATGGCGTTGATGCGCCACTGCTGCCGCTGTTCGCGTAGTTTGCACGCCAACAGTTTCCCGCAGTGGCCCCCACCTGTATAGTAGGCATGCTTCAGGCGTATCGCGGCGAATTCCGCAACATCCTGATCTAGTGCAGCTAGCATTTTCCGCTCCGTGCAGATCTGGCGCCATGCCCTGGCCGCCCCGGGGGTTGGTGCAATTGTTCCAGCTCCTTTACGCGCTGTGTGAGGTCAGCCCTTTTCTGCGCTCGCTCCCTATTGTTGGCCGCTGTCAGGGAAATAAACTCGCCACGGAGGACAGCTTTTAGTGTTGCCCATTGGGTAGCTTTGGAAGTGTCACCGTTAGCATTGTGTGTAAGGAATTGGCTGATGGCTGCCTTGATCTTCTCCACCGAAGAGGGGTTCTGCAGCAAGCCGTCTCGCAAGCGCCAGTGACGTTGTGGGCTGGGTGTGTCAGGCACCAAAAAGGATGCTGTAACCGGGGAATGATCAGAGAGCGAGGCCGGGTGGATCTCAACCTCCTGTACGCGTGTCGCAAGTTGGGCGGAGCAAAGCAGGTAATCTAGTCGCGCATAAGATTTATGGGCTGCTGAGTAGTGAGTGTAGGCTGTGGCGTGGGGATGAAAGTGCCTTCACAAATCGATCAGACCCAGGTCTGCAAGGCGTGCGTGGCCCTCCACTGACAATGCCCCTACCTGGCCCACCTCTGGTTGGAGCGATCGGCGACGTTGTGAAACACCAGGTTCAGGTCCCCCCCCCTAGTAGCAGGTGTTGGTGCGTGTTAGCTGTGGCCGCCTCAAGCGCGGAGTGCAAGTACTTTTCTTGTCCTGCATTGGGTGCGTATATGGAGCCTATTAGTAGCGTCTGCCCTGCCACAAGGAAGCGGTGGATTAGTAGTCTACCTTTAACTTCCGCCTCCTTCTGCAACACCCATCCCTTAAAGGACCTTGCCACCAGTATGGCTACCCCAGCCACTTTCCTGGACGTGGACGAGAAAAGCTGCTCAGGGAAGGCACGGGACCGAAGCCTGTGGTGGTCCTTGGACAGCAGATGTGTCTCCTGTAGGAGGCAGATGTCGGCCTGCGAGCGCTCTAGGAAGGAGAGGATCGCCCTGCGCTTGTTGGGGCAGTTAAGCCCCCTGACATTTAGGGAAAGAATAGTCAGCGGATGCATCATTCCAGGCACGGAATGGGGGCAAGTGCATGTGTAATGGGGGCTGGTGGCCTGAAGGATAAAAATTCAACTGTACATCTCCGCATCCGTGGACAAGAAGGTTCCCCCCTTGCCCCCCTCCCCCCTCCCCCCCTCCGAAGGACCCCCCCACCAAACAACGTACCCCTTCCTTTCCCACCCTGACCCCAACTTGTGGTTCCCAACTCAAAATCATAGTCTCAGGCCTATCCAAAGTCAGTTCAGGCCCGCAGATTAGAAAAGTAAAGGAGACTGTGGCAGTGGCAACCCCCGCCGCTCCCACCCCTCACCCTCCCCCCCCACTTTCAGAGAGAGTGCGTTAGGCATGGCCCCTTGTCTGAGGCACACTAGGATTTAGCGGTAGTGTCTTTGACAACCTCTTTGATGGCTGCGGCTTTGTCCTTGGCAATCGTCCCCGGGTCCGGGCGTAGACGCTTTTTGGGCGCGCGGCGTCTCCTAACTTGCTGCCAGTCTCCCCCAGACGGCTGGGCCCGGACCGCCTGCGAGGGTCCCGGAGTGGAGTCCCCGCCCGAGGTGTCGTCGGGGAGCTTGAGGCCCAGTAAGGCACAGGTGTCTTGAAGCGAACGGAGTTGGTGCAAGGCTCCCTCCCATTTGAAGATCAGGCGGAACGGGTGACCCCAGGAATATGGCACTCCTTTGTCTCTGAGGAACGTGGTGATGACCTTGAAGTCTTTGCGCTTCTGGAGAGTGATGGCAGAGAGATCTTGAAAGAGTTCGATGGGGCAGTCTCGGAAGCGGATGGGTTGCGCTCGCCGCGCGTCTCTCAGAATCCTCTCCTTCAGGGGAAAGTCCGGGAGGAACGCCAAGATGTCTGGTGGTAGGGCAGGAGCCCGGTGAGGGAGTCCCACACGGTGTGCCCGGTCGATGCGGATGGGAAAGTCAGCAGGTTCTTTGAGGACCTCCCGAAAGAGGTCTTGAAGATATTCGGTGACGCTATTCCCCTCCGCTTTCAATGGCACTCCCCGCACCCGTAAGTTGTTCCGCTGAGAGCGGTTCTCGAGGTCCTCCGCGTGGGCCTGGAGGCCCACCTACTGCTCCTGAAGACGGATAACTTCTTGCTGGAGGAGCGGCAAGTCCTCACAGCGCGCATGATTAGATTCCTCCACCGCCACCACTCTTTCCCCTAAACCATCCAAGTCTCGGCGCAGTTCCCTTTGTTCAATCACCAGTTCTTGCTTTAGAGTCTGAAAGTCTTCCCGTAACGTGTTGAAGAGGGTTTCCAAAAAGGATTTAGTGGGCATCTTCAGCCTCCTTGGTTGGAGTGGTTGTCTGCGCCTTTGGTGATGTGGACGCTTGAGATTTCTCTGTTTTAGAGGAAGTCTTCATCAGTAGCTCATTAATCGGCCGCCCCCCCCCCCCCTCCGGTTGGCGTTCGACATTGTGGGGTGTCAAGAAGAACAGACTATGCCCGGGAGCAGCTGTAGTATAGCGTCAGGTTAGGGCCTGTAATTCTAGTCCCTTGAGCCCCTCTTCACTGGGCCTCGAGATGTGTGCGAGTGCGGAGTATGCCCTACCCCCGCCGGAGGTCCGGTGTGTGCCCCCCCTGTTGGCAGGGGGCAGCACAGACAAGGGCAACACGCTACTGTCCAGTTGGTCCACAGAGCCCCCAACACGCGCTTGGGGTGTGTCCGGAGGTTAGCTCTCGCTCACTTGGGCGCCAAAGGCCGTTTTTACGTGGATCCGGAGGGGGGTCCGGCCCCGGATCGACACCAGCTCTCCTCCCGCCGGGGGCGCGACCTCCAGGCCCCCCGAGTACCCCCAACTCCTCACCTCAGGTGCAGCTGTGCTTCGTATCGTCCACTCCCCAGCCGGGTTGTCGGTGCCACACCAGGATCTCTCACGCCTGGAAGGGAGGACTGGATGCAGAGGCCGGGGCAGGCCTCGAGTGTGCACAGCAGCCACCTCGGGGTGGGAACCCCACTCCCCGCCTCCTCCTAGCTCATGGTCGCAGCCGGTGAGCCCAGGCCGGGGCTTGGTGGAGGTGCTGGCGTCTGGGGCACACCACTATCGCCCCTGGCGGGCTTCTTGCGTTAGCGCGCCAACTGCTTTTCCCCCCTTCGGCGTAAGCCCAAGCAGGCCCAAGCCGGGGCCTGGCGTGCAGCGCACCCCGACCGCAGTCCGCCTCAGGTGCGCCGGCCACGGCACCCTCCGCTCCACAATTCTTGCCCAGAGGGCAAAGGGCTCGTGTCGATTCCAGGCAGGCCGCCTGGATGGCGCAGTGCAGGAGCCGCGCCCGCCCTCACCACCGGGTCTGAGGTCCGTTTAGGCCGTAGCCGGGGGCTAAAGTTGGGGGCCGCCCGGGATCCGGCGTTTCCCCGCTGCGAGGTGGTTCGGCACTCTAGGCAGCTCCCCTGTGCCCTTGAGGGCCCCGCACGTCAGGGATCAGTCTCCGCTCCGCTGCTGTGGCTCCGTAGCGCGAACCAGGCGGCCACAGGGCCGGTGCAGGCCGGCCCGCGCAGGGACCGTGTCCCGGCCGCGGCTGGCGGCGGTGGCAGGTATGAGCGGCCACAGCTCCGTTGGCTCCGACACCGGAGTTCCGGGTCTGCCCCGCTTTGTGCGGCGTGCGGGGGGGCCAAATCAGCTGCTACAGGGGGCTTTCGTGGGGGTTACTGGGGGTCGGGGCGAGGAGCTCTGCGGCTATGCGACTGTCCCGGTCGCTATCTTGGCCACGCTGTGCATCCGTAGTTAACTGCTGCACATGATTAATGACCTTGGTTGACTGTAGTTGGTGGAGTACACCGTGGTACAGCAGGTCCGAACAGTGAAACAGGGTCTTGATTCTATGATTGAGGATGTCAGAAGTTACAGTTTGTGAGGATTTGTGGTAACCCCTCCGATGAGGTGCATCAAACTCTATGTCCCAACAGTGGAACGGTGGCTTAATCCCACAATGAATTATGTTAGAACTTCATTTGAGAGTGGAGATGAAGGTACTCTATTGACCAGGTGCAAGCAACTCTAGGTCTCAACAGTGGATCAGTGTCTTGATTCCACAATGGAAGATGTGCGATATTACTTGTTGCTTGATTTTCATATAACTTCCTCCATTGAGGAGCATCAGACTCGGTGCTTCTGTAGCTAACTGTTGCACATGATTAATGTGCTTGGTTGACACCAGTCGGTGGAGAACACCGTGGTACAGCAGGTCCGAACAGTGAAACGGGGTCTTGATTGCGGATGTCCGAAATTCAAGTTTGTTATTATTTCTGTGTACCCCCTCTGATCTGCTGCAACCAAGTCCATGCTTTCGAATTGATTGGTACATTGCTGTTAGGTGTTCATAAATAGTGAGTCCGGCCTACAATGCAGACAGAAGTGTCCACAATTCAGATCGAGTGCTGATTGTTTAATTATAGAATTCAGTAGTCAAGTAACTACAACGTGTATTGGAATATACATATTATGTTTTCAGTGTACTTGCTTGAAGACATTTTTTGAAATTACTTATAGGTTTACTACAATGATCAAATTTAATTTGCAAGTGCAAAGGAACACTGAATAGTCTACACTGTAGACAGCAGAAATGGTATTTGAATTGTTTTGTTTTATTGTAGATTTTTCTGCAATTTATGTTGTTGTCTTTTGTAAAGAGGAAGTAAGAAAAAGTATTCATGAATGTCTGTGTGAGTACTGTCTACAATTAACACTGCAGATAGCAGTGTTCACAATTCAGATTGAGTTGGTCTCGTAGATGACGCAGTTCTGTAGGAAAAGACATTGCTGCAGTGCGCTCTGTCTACACCATGCATACCTATTATTACAGGCTCCAGACACTCTTTTTGTTGCTTCACGTATGACAAACTGTGTATCTCAATTCCACCTTACGTAGCTGTGGGCCCTTACTGGCCACTCTCTGTGGCCTACACTGCAAACAGCAGTGTTCACAGTTCAGATCGAGTCGCTATTGCAGATGAAGCTGTGTTGATGGCAACAGATATTAGTCCTAGTACAGCCTGCCCTTAGCACGCATCGATCGATCAAGCGTGGTAGACTTCTGCTACGGGACTGTAGTTTTCTAAAACAAAAAAATTATATACATATTTTTGGGGGAAGATATGAAACATTACATCATTTTTAAAGTTCAAAAAAAGGATAATAGAGTTGCAAAATATAAAAAAACTATTAGAAAAAATATAGGTTTCATAAATATTAAAATATGAAATTAACATTTAGAAAACCTTTGAAATTCACTGAAAAACCCATAGGTTTTACAGACGTTATAGTTAGGAATTAGCATTTAAAAAACATTAGAAATTCACTGAAAAAAACCATAGGTTTCGGAGACATTATAGTTAGTTGGACATTTGACTCATATAAAACCAGAGAAATTCGCGAATTTCCCTGGTTTTATATGAGTAAAATGTCTAACTAACTATAACATCCCTGAAACCTATGTTTTTTCAGTGAATTTCTAATGTTTTTTAAATGCTGATTCCTAACTATAATGTCTGTAAAACCAATGGTCTTTTCAGTATACATATATATATATATATATATATATATATATATATATATATATATATATATATATATATATATATATATATATATATATATATATATATATATATATATATATATATATATATATATATTAAAACAAATGCATGTCTGTCTGTTTGTCCTTTATGCTTTACTACACCATTCATCCGATCGCCATGAAACTTTGGAAAGTTGTTGAGAACACTCCGGCGAAGGTTTCTGGCATACATTTTTTTAAATATCGGCCCTCCAGGGCCCTTATAATCTTTCGAATACTGATGTACGCACCAGACGGAAAAACAAAAAATCGTTATCCACAAGCACTCGAATAAATAAATAGAATTAAAACAACACTTTGAAATGTTTACCATATTAAAATGAATGTGTCAATAAAAATTACACAATGTAAATTGAATGTTATCATAACGAGTTCCCTTGAATTTCCTTTCTTCGGAGATCGCAGCAACGGCGACGGGTAAGCTAGTATATATATAAAATTCTGTTTTGCTCGGGTTTACCCTGCCGCAGCTCCTAAGCGAAGGGCGTGTCGTTAAGAGAGACCTCCAGAGCCTGGTCCCGAATATACAAACAATTCCTCACATAAAGGACGACGACGCCATGTCTCCTTGTGCGTGTGCAATTTAATCACAGCAGTGACCGGTGATTAAATTGCACACACACAAGGAGACATGCCGGCGTTGTCCTTTTTGTGAGGAATTGAATATATATATATATATATATATATATATATATATATATATATATATATATATATATATATATATATATATATATATATATATATATATATATATATATATATAACACATATATATGAGAAGAAAGAATACCTCTATAATTAGAGGCCTACCGTATTGATATAGATAGCGCAGGACTGCCTGTCCCACTGCTGCCTTTGAATGGCACAATTGAATAGTGTGATACCAAAGAGGATGATGGACTGAGCGTTAGAGCAAATCAAACACTCACCCCCAGTCAACTGATCTAGGTTAAATCCATCACCATTCTTTAGCTCACTCCACCACCCTAGTTCAGACATGGCCATATGCAAATCAGTCTGACCCTGTGCCTCATGGGAACAGTCCAGCCCGAACTGCCAAGCCATGTCTTCCCTGGACCGGAAAGCATCCTGGGACCGGTTTCGGGTTCACATCCCTCATCAGCCAGGCTATCTTGAATCCAGTGGCAAAGTGAGCAAGGGACCCACGTCCGGGCATACCCTGCCAACTTAGGGCGGACAAACCGATACCAAAGGGAATGATGGGGGGGAGCGTTATAGCAAATCAAACACTCACCCCCAGTCAACTGATCTGGGTTTAATCCATCATCATTCTTTAGCCCACTCCACCACCCCAGTTCAGACATGGCCATATGCTAATCAGTCTGACCCTGTGCCTCATGGGAACAGTCCAGCCCAAACTGCCAAGCCATGTCTTCCCTGGACCGGAAACAGCATTCTGGGACCGGTTTTGGGTTCATAACCCTCATCAGCCAGGCTATCTTGAATCCAGTAGCAAAGTGAGCAAGGGACCCACGTCTTGGCATACCCTGCCAACTTAGGGTGAACAAAGCGACGGAATGGCATGGTGAGCAAAAAAACGATGGATTTAGGCCCAGATCGCTATCCTGGGGTGAATGTATGTGATTGTTCTGCATTCTGTCCATCAACTTGTTTTTGTATTTGCCACCCCGAGTGGGACCGGTATGCTCAGATGTGGGTCCAAAACCAGTCCTAGTATGCTTGTTTACAGCCCAGGGAGGACCTGGCTTGACAATTCGGGCTGGACTGTTCCCATGAGGCACAGGGTCAAGACTGATTTGCATATGGCTGGGTTCAAACTGGAATGGTATGGTGAACAAAGAAACGATGGATTTAGGCCCAGATCTCTGTATTCAGGTGAATGTATGACATTGTTCTGCATTCTGTCCATCAACTGTTGTTTTGTATTTGTCACCCCGAGTGGGACGGGTATGCTCAGACGTGGGTCCCGTGCACTCCATGCCACTGGAATCAAGCTATACTGGCTGAAGAGAGGTGAAACGGCTGGACTGTTCCCATGAGGCACAGGGTCAAGACTGATTTGCATATGGCTGGGTTCAAACTGGCATGATGAGCAAACAAATCGATGGATTTAGGCCCATATCTCTGTATTGGGGTGAATGTATGACATTGTTCTGCATTCTGCCCATCAACTGTTGTTTTTACAATTGAATAGTGGCGGCAATCCATTGTGCGACAGTCCGTTTTGCAACAGCAGATCCTAGTTCAACAGGTACATAGGAAACTAGGAGTTGATCCGTTCTGCGTAGATGCTTTTTCCTTTGTAAATAAAACATCAGGCATCTTTTTACATCTAAACAGTTGAGAGATTTCTCCGCTGAAGATGAAGGATTCGGAAAAAAAGTGTGCAAAATTACAGGTTCATTAAGGTGAAATTGGGATGGCACTTGTGAAATAAATGTAGGATTTGTCCGTAACATAACCTAATCCTCCGTGAAACATAAGTAAGGTTCTTTAATGGTGAAGGCCTGAATTTCACTTACTCTTCTGGCCGATGTAATTGCTAGAAGCCAAACTACCTTCCATGAGAGAAATTTGAGCTCTATCTTGTGGATCAGCTCAAAAGGTGGTTTCATTAACTGCGAAAGGACCACATTAAGGTGCCAGTCCGGTGGTGGAGGCCTAATAGGAGGAAATGTTCTTAACAGGCCTTATATGAACTGTTTGATGATGCAAGCAGAACGAAGAGAAGAGATGTCAGACATCCATCTATATCAAGAGATGTCTGCAAGGTGTACCCTTATTGAAGTATACGCCAGACCTGATCTTGCCAGAGATAAGGCAGGATTTTATCTGGGAATAGGGTGAGTATCATTGCAATGGTACCAAGAAAAAAAAAACGTTTCCTTTTCAGCCTGTATGTTTTAGTAGTAGACTCCGCTCTTGCCCTGGACAAAATATCTTTACAATCATGAGGGATCACTAAATCCTTGTACACATTGTACTGAGGTTCCAGGCATGCAATTGAAGAAAAGCTGGGTGCGATTGTAGGATCTGTTCCTTGTTCATGGTTATTAGGGTGGCTGACATAGGAAGACGATAAGGATTGGACTGCAACAGCAGGAGCCGCTGTGAACCAGTGCTGACATGGCCAACGTGGAGCAATGAGGATGAGTTGGCACAGTTCCCGTTTCATTTTCATTAGCACTCTGGAGATTAGGGGATAAGGGGGGAAAAGCGGACGCAAATATTCCTGACCATCTTATCGAAAACGCATTACCCCATGACCCTATATGAGGTTCCCTGCTGGCAAAGAACCAGCATTTCTGGTTCTGAGACGAAAATGGATCCAAGTTGGGTGTTCCCCATTTTTTGAAGATGTGGTTGAGAACCGATTGGTTGAGTTCCCACTCGTGATTTGATTGATTCAACCTGCTCAAGGTGTCTGCCAGGTTATTCTTTATTCCTGGGAGATGCTCCGCTTTGATAGTTATGTGATGTTGTAAAGACCATTCCCATATCTGTTGAGCTTCCCAAGATAGGATTGGAGATCTCGTTCCTCCCTGCTTGTTCAGATAATGCATGCAGGTGGTGTTGTCCATGCGTATGAGGACTGAGGATGCTCTTATCCTTGGGAGGAATGATTGGAGGGCTAGAAAGATTGCCCATAGTTCGAGAAAATTGATATGCAGTTTGGAGAGAGACAGACACCATTTGTCACTTATTTGGAGGTCTTGCAGATGTGCTCCCCAACCTTCCAAAGATGCATCTGTTGTCAGAACAAACTCTGGAAGAGGAGAAATGAATGACAGTCCCAGAGAGAGATTGCGAGGAGATTGCCTCCAAAGGAGTGCATCCTTCATGATCGGTGTTATCCGAACTATGTTGTTGAATGACCCTGATATTTGAAGCCATTGGGTGTCCAACTGCTCTTGAAGTGGTCTCATCCTTAGTCGGGCATGAGGCACCATGAGAATGTGGGAAGGCATCATCCCTAGAAAGGATTTGAGGAGACATACAGAAGTGCACTTTCTTTTGTAAAGGTAGTGAGCCAGCGATAAGATGGCTTTCAGTCTTTCTGTTGACAAGTATACCCTATTTTGTAGTGTCTATTAGAGCTCCTAGAAACGTTACCAGATGAGAAGGAGCTAGAATGGATTTTTGACAACTGACTGTCAGCCCTAGAGAGCGGAATAGTTGTAGGCAGAAAGTGATGTCTTCTGGAGCCTGACAAAGAGAAGGGGCTTTCACCAGCCAATCGCCGAGGTATGGGAAGATCTGAAGGCCTTTCAGCCATACGAATGCTGCCACGGGAACAAAGCAAAACCAAAGGGGATGATGGACGGAGCGTTGAACATTGCAAGCACTCACCCCCAGTCAACTGATTTGGGTTTAATCCATCATCATTCTTTAGCTCACTCCACCACCCTAGTTCAGACGTGGCCATATGCAAATCAGTCTGACCCTGTGCATCATGGGAACAGTCCAGACCGAACTGCCAAGCCATGTCTTCCCTGCCAAGCATCCTGGGACCGGTTTCTGGCTGATCAGCCATCATCAGCCAGGCTAGCTTGAATCCAGTGGCAAAGTGAGCAAGGGACCCATGCCTGGGTATACCCTGCCAACTTAGGGCGAACAAAGCAAAACCAAAAGGGATGATGGAGGGAGTGTTGAACATTGGAAGCACTCACCCACAGCAGATAGTGTGCCTTTTTGAGAGTGTTCATGTTAATTTGCGGCTCCTGACTTGCTTTTGCTCGGGCTGCATTTAACATAAAAACTTTCAAAAAGGTACACAAACTGCTGCGCTCTGGGATGGGTATGCTCAGACGTGAGTCCTGTGCTCTCCATGCCACTGGAATCAAGATATCCTGGCTGATGAGGGCTGAAAACCCGAAACCGGTCCTAGGATGCTTGTTTCTAGTCCAGGGAGGACTGGCTTGGCAGTTCGGGCTTAGACTGTTCCCATTGGGCACAGGGTCAAGATTGATTTGCATTTGGCTGGTAATACTAATAATAGAAGTAACCCATTGGAGATAGTAGAGGAAGGGTTTGGAGTTGCCTCCACTCTGGAATTCTTCCCAGCCCCATCTGAATTGCATTTTATCAATGTAGCCCAAAGCATCACCTCGGGCTCCCCCCGGGATCCCCTTCCGCCTAGAGTCTGGAAGGTCTTTGGACGGGAATCTTTCTCCTGGCTGCGGGCAATCTGTAACCAGTCCCTGGCAACAGGTGTGGTACCAGAGGCCTGGAAACAGGCAGTAGTCACTCCTCTACTCAAAAAACCGTACCTAGATCCTGGAGTCCCAGCTAATTTTAGACCCATTTCTCTGTTACCGTACCCAGTCAAGATCGTGGAGAAAATAGTTAGCAGGACTCTGTCAGACTACTTATAGGGACAACCATCTATTATACAGGGATCAATTTGGCTTTCGTCCGGGCCATAGTATGGAAACTGCCCTGGTCACCGTCATGGACAACTTAAGGATGCAGGCTGACAATGGAGATCGATCAGTGCTGGTGTTACTAGATATGTCAGCCGCATTTGATACGGTGAACCACACCATTCTGGGAGAAAGACTGAATAGCCTAGGGGTCAAAGGACGAGCCCTGCAGTGGCTGCAATCCTACCTATCCGGGAGACAACAAGAGGTGTCAATGCCGCCGTTTGAGTCTAGCAAGTCCCCAGTACATCACGGGGTGCCGCAGGGGTCTGCGATAAGTCCCATTTTGTTCAACATATACCTACGCCCTCTGCTTACTCTGGTCAAGTCCTTTGGAATTGAAGTGATCAACTACGCGGACAACACCAAATTGGTGTTTTCCCTGGAAGGGAAACGGGCGGTGTCTATGAACAAGTTCCAGGAGTGCATGTGCCAGACAGTAAGCTGGCTCAAACCAAACTCCCTACAATTCAATGGGGGGAAAACAGTGGTGATATTCTGCCTTAACCCGCTAGCCTACAGCTAAGACCGATACCAGAGTTTAGGCTCACCCCTGAAGAGGCTCCTCTTGTCCCTGCAAAAACGGTGCGCAACCTGGGGGTATTAGTGGATGGAAGTCTCCAAATGAAATCTCAGGCTAATAAAATGGTCAGCGTCTGCTTCTCCCTGATGCGGATGTTGCGACAGATTCTTCCTTTTCTGCCTAGAGAAACCCGCTCACTGGTGGTTAGGAGCGTAATACTCAGTTGACTGGACTACTGCAACGCCCTGTACTTGGGTGCCCCAAAATACATCTTACAGAGCTTGCAGAGAGACCAGTCTAGGTAGCCAGGTTGGCGGTAAATCGGCCACGAAGGTCCTCTACAAGCTTAGTCTTAAGGGACCTACATTGGGTGCCTATTAAGGAGAGAATCTGCTTTAAAGCTCTCTGCATCGTGTATAAAGCAGCTCATGAGGAGGGCCCGATTACTCTACAGGAGAGGTTTATATGGTATAACCCAAACAGACAGCTTCGCTCCTCGAATGCAAACCTTATCAATGTCTCCAGGTTCAGGAAAACTAGAATGGGGGGCAGAGCCTTTGGGGTGGCCGCTGCACGAGTATGGAATGATCTGCCCCAGACCATCAGACAGGCCGACTCATGGACCTGTTTCAGAAAGAACCTGAAAACCTGGTTATTTCCCAGGATGGATAACTAGTTCTCCCACTGCCTATTACTGGCTGTTAACGTACTGTCCATCACCATATCTAAAAGCGCCAGGATATCCGTAGGGTGACAGTTTTGCGATATACAAGTGCTTTTTACATTACATTACATTACATTACAAACTGGAATGGCATGGTGAGTAAAAGAACAATGGATTTAGGCCCAGATCTCTGTACTGGGGTGAATGTATGACATTGTTCTGCATTCTGTCCATCAACTGTTGTTTTTGCATTTGTCACCCCGAGTGGATCGGGTATGCACAGACGTGAGTCCCGTGCTCTCCATGCCATTGGAATCAAGCTATCCTGGCTGATGAGGGCTGAAAGCTTGAAACTGGTCCTAGGATACTTGTTTCCAGTCCAGGGAGGTCCTGGCTTGGCAGTTCGGGCTAGACTGTTTCCAAGGGACACAAGGTCAAGACTGTTTTGCATTTGGCTGGGTTCAAACTGGAATGGCATGGTGAGCAAAAAAACAGTGGATGTAGGCCCAGATCTCTGTAAAGGGGTGAATGTATGACATTGCTCTGCATTCTGTCCATCAACTGTTGTTTTTGCATTTGTCACTCCGAGTGGGACGGGTATGCTCAGACGTGAGTGCCGAGCTCTCCATGCCACTGAAATCAAGCTATCCTGGCTGATGAGGGCTTAAAGCCAGAAACTGGTCCTAGGATGCTTGTTTCCAGTCCAGGGAGAACCTGGCTTGGCAGTTCGGGCTGGATTGTTCCCATGGGGCACAGGATCAAGACTGATTTGCATATGGCTGGGTTGAAACTGGAATGGCATGGTGAGCAAAAAAACAATGGATTTAGGCCCAGATCTCTGTACTGGGGTGAATGTATGACATTGTTCTGTATTCTGTCCATCAACTGTTATTTTTGCATTTGTCACTCCGAGTGGGACGGGTATGCTCAGACGTGAGTCCCGTGCTCTCCATGCCACTGGAATCAAGCTATCCAGGCGGATGAAGGGTGAAAGCCCGAAACTGGTCCTAGGATGCTTGTTTCCAGTCCAGGAGGACCTGGCTTGGAAGTTCGGCCGGACTGTTTCCTAGGGGCACAGGGTTAAGACTGTTTTGCATATGGCTGGGTTCATACTGGAATGGAATGGAATGGTGAGCAAAAAAACGATAGATTTAGTCATAGATCTCTGTACTGGGGTGAATGTATGACATTGTTCTGCATTCTATCCATCAACTGTTGTTTTTGCATATGTGACCCAGAGTGGGACGGGTATGCTCAGACATGAGTCCCGTGTTCTCCATGCCACTGGACTCAATCTATCTTGGCTGATGAGGGCTGAAAGCCCAAAACCTGTCCTAGGATGCTTGTTTCCAGTCCAAGGAGGACCTAGCTTGGCAGTTCGGGCTGGACTGTTCCCATGGGACACAGGATCAAGACTGATTTGCATATGGCTGGGTTCAACTGGAATGGCATTATGAACAAAAACCGATGGATTTAGGCCCAGATCTATATACTGGGGTGAATGTACGACATTGTTCTGCATTCTGTCTATCAACTTTTGTTGTTGCATTTGCACGGGAACAAGGCACTTGGGGCCAGATGTATCAAAGGGTTTTGCCCATTCTGTGTCCATGGGGAAATGTGTTGATAATATGGCCTTTGGTGATAACCCGTGGAGCTGAGCGAAGGCCAAAGGGAAGGACCTTAAACTGATAATGCATGCCTGCCACAGAGAAACGTAGACATTTTCGATGTTTGGGGTGGATAAGGATATGGAAGTAGGCATCTTCCAAATCCAGGCTTGATAAAAAATCTGAATGGTTCAGAAGTTGTAAGATCTCCTGAAGAGTAACCATGCAAAAGGATTTCTTAAGCAGGTATTTGTTGTGTTTTCTGAGGTCTAAAATGGGACACCATTCCCCCTTCTTTTTTAATCGGGAAAAAGCGAGAGTAGAAACCTTATCCTTTCTGACATCGTGGAACACGATCTATTGCTCCTTTTTGAAGCATTATCAATGTCTCCTTCTTTAGTAACTGAAGATGGGGTGGTGTTGATCTTTGAGGTGGCTGATGAGGTGGCGTTGTGGTGAACTCCAAGGTATGGCCATACCTACTTATATCTAGGACCCATTTGTCTGATGTTATTTCTTCCCAAAGATGTTAAAAATGTGAGAGAGGGGTTTTCTTCAGAGAAGACTGAGGTGCGGCAGGCGGCGAAGCGTATTCACTGTTTACGGCCCGAATCTCTGGGCTGAGTCTATTGCTTTTGTCTAGGCTAGCCGGAGTAGGTAGCCTGTGGTGGTTCACGATATTGCTGTTGCTGCTGGTAGGACGGCCGGTAAGAGGTGTGGGTTTGAGGCTGGTACCTTTGATAACCTCCTCGAAAAGAATAATTCGGCCGGTAAGAGGTGTGGGTTTGAGGCTGGTGTCTTTGATAACCTCCTCGAAAAGAATAATTTGGCCGGTAACAGATGTGGGTTTGAGGCTGCTACCTTTGATAACCTCCTCGAAAAGAATAATTTCCTCTGCCCTGCGCTCCACGAAAGGGGGTCTTTCTGTATTGGAGAGCTCCTAGAGCCTTAGCCGTGTCTGTATCTGTTTTGATGGTCTGCAAGGCGTCATCGATATGCTTGCCAAAGAGTGAGTCACCATCAAATGGCATATCCAAGATCTTGATTTGAACTTCAGGACGGAACATAGTTGCCTTCAGCCAGCCCTGGCGTCTCAGGACAGCGGCTCCAGCAAGCTGACGGAAAGCCAAAGAAGCAATAGCCATGGAGGCATGAATAATTTCGGATGCTGACTTTTCTCCTTCAAGCAGGATTTTTCTAGCTTCCATTCTCTTGTCTTCCGGAAGGAGATCTAAAAATTGGGCAATGTCTGAACACATCTGTCGATCATAACTGGCTAAAATCGCAAGAGCGTTAGCAGTTCGAACAGTTGCTCCTGATGTATTCGTGAACCTTTTCCCAATATTATCCCAGCGCCTCTCTTTCCTGTCCGGTGGAGCAGTAACGGGCGCGAGAGGGTTCCTCGATCTCCGCTATTCGGCCTGAGAAATTACGATGTTAGGCTTAGGATGACTTATTAGACACGCTGGAGCATTATCCGGAGCCTTGTATTTCGTATCAATTCTAGGCAAGACAGGGATAACCGTGGCTGGTGTCCTCATTACTTTAAGTCCCTCTTCCCATGTGTGGTCAACAATAGGTAAAGACCTAACCAATTTTCTAGATAAGTCGTTAAAATCATAAAAAAAAGAAGTCTGATTGCTTTAATGTTAGGGATAGCTGAACATGTGATGCTGCTCTCTCAATTAACAAAAAGGGGAGTTTGGACCAAAAGACAGTAGCCAGGTAGTGCCGAGCTAAGTAATACACAACAATGGACCAGGCTACTCATTCATTTAACTGTTGCACTGTTTAAGCAAAGATCACTGGAACCAATCCAACTTGATCTGGTTATCTATTTAACCTTTTAATATCTCATTCTATATGGAGCTGGCGTTTGGGGACACGCGGACGTTAGTGCTCTACAGGTGGCAGAAAATGTATTCTTAAGATTCCTTCTTGCAGCACCCAGAGGAGTTTCTACATATGCATGCCACATGGAATTATGGATACCACACATAGAGGATCTGGCAAAAATCCAACCTTTGCTACTCTGGCGACGTATATGGACCTCTGGAAAAAACATGCTAACAAAGGCAATTGTGGCAGATACAATGGCCCTAGACTATTCGGTGAAAATCAGGTGGCTTCGTTACATTAGAAATTTCCTCACTGATATAGGCCTAGAGATTTTCTATAACACACCCATAAAGATCAAAGAGATATCTAAGAAGGATCTGAAACTAACGGCCCTGAGCCATTTAGAAGGACTAAGGCTTGCAAATGAGTCAGGTAAAGCCTCTGTCCTCCATTCAACTATGGTTCAGACCACTGTCATGATTCAGCCTTATTTAACGCTTGACATTAGTATCTTTGATCGCTTTCTGTTAACCAGATTTAGACTAAATCTCTTCCATCGCCTAGTAGCCTTTCGGACGAGGAAAACTTGGGAGCCAACCCTCAGACTTTGCCCCTGTGATGATACATCAGCACAGACTACCATACACACTGTGTTGTTCTGCAAATTTTATCATGTTCACCGCAAATTTTGGCTGTTATCACTGTTAAAGCTGTGGGGTTTCAGACAGTACCCTCCAGCTATGTTGCGTCTCCAATATTTAGAGTCCGAATGTATCTGCTATCATGTGGTTAATTTCCTGAAATGTATTTTTAGGCACATGAAAAACCTCTGAAGGAGCATGTCTAAATTCCAGAATAATGTTTTTAAAGTGCAGAGACTTTGTTCTAATCATTTTTATGGGAACGTAATTTTAACTGTGTAATTGATTAACTAATGTGTATTGATGTGGATAATGTTGCTTTTATGGATTTCTATTTTGAAATACCGAATAAAGAAATTTATATAATATCATTTTGTAAATATTTTTCTTTTTTCAAATAATCTGAGATGAGACAAACACTTGTTCATTCAAAAATAAATATACCGTGCAAATACAGACAACATGTATATACATTTTGCATTCGTACATGTGAAACAAAACAGATTTTGATACACCAAGCTTAATTCACAAAAGGGGGCAAACCCTTCAAATTATTATTCCTTTCATCATAGAAGGAGGATGCCCTACATTGGGAACATTAATGAAAACAGTTGGGGTTAAATTGACTTCATGGTTCCCTCCAACGGTGAATAGCTACCATATGGCTCTTCCTCAATGTAATTCCAAAATGCTGACGCGTTTCAAGACCCTTGTCAACTACAGGGGCTCTCATCAGGGCCTCATATTTAAATGAGTTGGTGTAGTCTACAAAAAAAAAGGACATGGGATATTTAGGGGCTTCCCTTTTAATAAGCTAACCATATAACAAGATTACTTACACTTCAAGGGTATTCCTAAAAATTACCTGATGGATGTCGCTTATTGCCATCAGTGAAGTCCCTTGTGAATTATGTGGGGAGTGTTTAAACGGAACCCTTTTTGTGCAAGAGCTGCTGGAAACAAACATTGTATATGGGTTTTAGTCTCTACATATGCAGAAAAAGTCAAATCCACTAAGGTCCAGAAATTGAAAAGGCTTGTACCTGTGATGCAGTAATTTTTAGAACTGCAGCTTGGCTCCTCTCTATTTTACCCATAAATTCCTTAAGCGACATCCATCAGGTACATTTTGGGAATACCTTTGAGGTGTAAGTAATCTTGTTATATGGCTAGTTTATTAAAAGGGAGGCCTCGCAATATCCCACGTCCTCTTTTTATAGACTACACCATCTCATTTACATATGAAGCCCTGATGAGACCACATGGAGTTGACAAGAGTCTCGAAACGCGTCGGCATTTTAGAATTACAGAGAAAACTGAGCAGAGCTCAGGGAGACTCCCTTGCACACGACGTGCGGTAAAAAATCTGAGGAACCCAGCCTCTCTTGGGATTGTTCTAGAGGGTGCAGTCGCCTGATTGGCTGTTGGTTAGTTTTGGTTCTTTTTTACAAAGAATGTGGATAGCCTATTAAACTGACGTTTCATTGCATGATAGCCTATGGTAATTTTATCTACTACTTGTATATGTATACCGTGGGACTCCCACTGTGACGACGGGGATGATTCAAGCATGTAAATCTATGAAAGATCCAATACTGAAGTGCCTATTTCCAGACAGCAAGAGCCTGCCTTCCTTACGGTGGTTGACAAAACCGGTTTGAAAATACCCAGAAAAGGGTACGGCCAAAGTAAAACATCTTAAATATAAAATCAGTACATCCAGGTTTGACTGCCTCCTGGAAATCATTCAATGTCACTGAGTAATTGATGAGACAAAGTTAGAATGGTAAAGAACATGGCACTAGTCCTATAAAAAGAAGTGGTGGGACTGACCAAGATGGGGATTATGCAAGTGACATCATGACACGTGCCATCACAGCTCATGACGTCACGACGCATGACTGTTAGGAATGGGTATCAAGCTAAATAAACAATAACTCAACTGGTATTATTGTATAGACAGTTAAACATGCATGCAGAAAGCATTGCGAGAACATTGCCTCTTCCGGAAGTCGTATCCCGGTTGCGGCCCGATTACACCGTCCCCCACTGATTCATTCAGACCAAGGGTTGGTCCTACACAGGCATCACCCTCTGACCCTCTATGGAACACGCAGCCTCCCGGCCTTACCACCGCCCCCCGAGGATACCAGACGTCCCCCCGCATGTCCCCAAGATCATTCATATCCCGACCTGCCGTCCTGACCTCTTGCCCCAAACTTCGCTGCTCCAGCACCGTTTTTCAGGAATACAACCCGGTCCTGATGAAAATCCTGATTTACAAGGATCGAAACGTCGTCGACCCCTCAGCTCATTAAATGGCGCATCCCCCAGTTTGGCTCATCTGAATCATTGTTGCTAAAAAGAATACTTACCTGTGCATTGTAATTGAATTTGAGTCACACTATGCGCCGTTCACGCTGAACACAATTGTCACTTGCGTCGCCATCCATGTGTCACTTGCACATACCCAGCACCAAGTCCAATTCGGGTTGTTTTGTTATTTATTCATGTACAGTGCTGATACAACTGTGTTTTCTACTGTTATCCTAATTTTGTTGCCAAATATAAGATGCCATGTGCACGTTCTAAAACAATTTGAGTCTCCTTACTTCTGTTCTCGCAATGCTTTCTGCATGCATGTTTAACTGTCTACACAATAATACCAATTGTGATATTGTTTATTTAGCTTGATTGCCTACCCTGATCCCAACATGGTCTATGGGGCATACTCCTGTAGTTAGTTACATGTTGGGAATGGGTAGCAGACAACGTGCAGGAGCTGTTGAATGTGTCCCGCCATCTGAAAAAGACACTGGGACAAGTTCAACATATTTCTGTGGGGCCCTACTTCTTGGCAGGGTGGTCGGTGTCCATCCTGTGAAAATAGTGGGTGGAAGGCGTGTACCTTTACCCCCCCCCCCCACTCGTGCCCTGGTAAAGTCACACAAAAACAACATTGATCCATAATATACGGTTGTCTTCTGGTTCCTTGTTAATCTAATGCCCCAATTACACAAGTATAGGACTACTTTCCAATATGCTCATTAACATTTGTTACGGAATTCATCAGAATTCTGTATCTCGGGGCAAACACTATACCCCTGCAATTTTCCCCAGGTAAAGTATAGCACATCAAACCTTCGAACATTTCTCAGGGGGAAAAAATGCAGGTGAAAAATCTGATGCGTGTGAAATTGGTGTGGTTTACATTAAATTCCAGATGTATGACTTCGCTTTTCGCTTCATTTTTTTAGTATCAGATTCTCGTTCATTTAACTGTGACCCAATTCACTCCGCAGCCACCAAATTGTATGTTGGATCATTAAATAAAAAAATACGCCTGGACACTGCCATTCTCACATGCTCTAACGGTCCTGGGGGACCGCAACGCTCACCACTGAATCCCTGTTGCTACCGCTGCCTTGCCACCACCAGCACCGGTCTAAGGACTCCAAGTCCCGGAATCCCTCCTGTGGCGCCTGTCAACCACGCCATCAGCAAGCACCAGGAGGAGCTTGATAAGCGGAGTGGGGCTTCTGCTCTTCGGGCATCGCGAACGCCCGGACACTGCCATTCTCACACGCTCTAACGGTCCTGGGGGACCGCAACGCTCACCACTGGCTCCCTGTTGCTCCTGCTGCCTTGCCACCACCAGCACAGGTCTAAGGACTCGAAGTCCCGGCATCCCTCCTGTGGCGCATGTCAACCACGCCATCAGCAAGCGCCAGGAGACGCTTGATAAGCGGAGTGGTGCTTCTGCTCTTCGGGCACCGCTAACGCCTGGACACTGCCATTCTCATGCTCTAACGGTCCTGGGGGACCGCAACGCTCACCACTGGTTCCCTGTTGCTTCCGCTGCCTTTCCACCACCAGCGCGGGTCTAAGGACTCGAAGTCCCGACATCCCTCCTGTGGCGCCTGTCAACCACGCTATCAGCAAGCGCCAGGAGGAGCTTTATAAGCGGAGTAGAGCTCCCGCAGCGGGGACGCTCGCGGGGCGCGCGCCGGGCGAAGCCTGTGCCAAGGGCAAGCCCGTTCGAGACTGGATGAGACTGGACTGGGCCACTCTTCCGACAAGTTGTGTAAAGTGAGTCTCTATGTGACTGTTTGTGCATTTTTAAACTGTTGATGTTCATTATAGCCTGTTGACGGGCCTAGAAAGAGCAAAGATTTTGGCCATTAGTGTTCGAAGCATTGCAGAGAGTGTGCTTGTCTTATTACTTGAGATCAATTACATCCTTTGCCCTTTTCTTGCTCTGAGCAATCCTAGCTATCACATAAGCATGGGGGAGAGCCCGCCTCCGCCTGCAAGGCCCAACACCCGATATAAAGCTTCTGTGCGCACACCCATATCGAAACTAACAGCTATCGATAAAATGTTACGGCAGGCAATAGGGGCTGTCTCTAACGAGATAGAACGCACAGAACTGCGGCTTTCCACGATGCAAATAAGTCCATGCTCTCCCATGGTTTTGGAAACAGGAGTTTCTGATTTGTCACAGATAGTAAATGTATCTAATACTCCTGGTCTAATGCCAGCTTCGTAAATGGCAGCTCCTGTAATTGTTCATAAATCTGACACAGTGACAATTAGGAAAGGAGGTCAAAGGAAACAAAAAGCCCACAGGGGGGGAAGCAAGTGTACTCTTCCTTGAGATCAGCGCCAAAGGCTCAGACTGAAGGCAATATAGCTGGTGGAAGTAGCCCACTAGTATTGGAGCCCCCATTATGGGCCACAAATATGGCAAGAGAATTTAAAACTCATATGGAAACCTATATTCGTAGTGAGATAGAAGCCGTAAAGAAACACTCAGAGAAGCTCACATTGTTGGTTGATTTATGGGGAAGCAAAATGGACACTCTTTCTAATACTTTGGTCAATTCCAAAACTCTAGACTCAGCACCCACCCACCATAGCAACCAAGTGACCATATCTGCCCATACTGCCCTTGTAGACTCTAATGCCGTAATGGGGCCCCTCTCCCTAGCTAATCAATCTGCAGACCCGGGTGGGTCAAAACCTGGGGCACCAAAGGAGGGGGTTGATGGCCAAGGCCCTTTGAAAATGTTAACAACCTTGGGCCCGCAAGTGGAACTTAATTTTCCTAGTAAAAGTAGAGGATATTATGGGAACAATGGTAATTCTAACAGAACTACACTTAAATCCAATTTGCAATGAATAGATCTACCCACGGCCTCGACCCCCTATACTGTTATCTTAACTGGAGTCCCTGAGCTGGAAACAGATAGAGTGGAGTCATATCCTGAATTAAAAATAACGTCATCTTTTGGTTAAACAAACATAGACCATTGCCCTCCTCAATCCAGAGCGAAATTCTCTTTACTATGCATGTTAGTTGGCTGGGTCAGAGGAAGAAAGATATCCGGGGGGATTGCGTTTTGATCAATTTCAGGGACACCAGGGCGGTTCAATATATCCTAAACTGGGACCAAGTAAGGGAGACTAGCGGCATAAGGACGCTTTCTCTTGGTTATTTCTCTCTTTCTACTCCCTTGATAGAAAGAATGGGAGGTGTATATAAAAAATGAGAAAAGAGAGCCCAGACTGGCCACTTCCTAACAAGAGCCGGGCCCTGAAATAATCCAGTCCTTTAACATTCCAATTAGCAATAGATTTAGCAGCTTAGACCTAGTTGATTGACTGGATCCCTCAGTAGAATCAGCCGAAGGTATAGCCATCCAGTCACTACTGCTACAAAATTGTGATAGATTTGAGTTTGGGGTTCGCCCTCTCGGGGGAAACACTTGAGGCTATAGTAGATCCGGGTGGACTGGAAGCCCCGCTGAATACATTGGGGGACCATTCGGGAAACACACAAGACTGGGAGTGGATACTTTGTCAAACACTCCAGCAGGAGGTGGAAACTCTCAATCTTCTGACTGAAAAAACAAAAGACCTACATAACACTAAGGTTCTATCATGGAACATAGCAGGTCTTGCTTCCAAGCTGGACCATCCTGACTGGGGAGACTACATTTATATGCATGAACTATGTCTCTTCCAAGAGACATGGTCTGCTGATCCACTATATAGGCTAGGATATGTAGCTTACTCAATCCCAGCCCTGCAAGGCCTTAGAGGGAGACCCTTAGGGGCCTATGTATTTGGGATGCTATGCATCTGGGGTGTACAATTAAAGTCCTTGATACTGGATCCTTGGATATACTGTGTATTCTCCTCTCACTTGACGACCAATTTAAATTGGCTGTCATAAATGTATACTCCCGTCCAGTGAAGTTGGGGAAAACCTCACAGACCCTAGACTCTTGGCTTCTTTTCTGCTTACTCTACCTGAGTCTGTCCACCTAGTTGTAGGGGGGGACTTCAATTGTCACTTCGAACCTCTCAATGGTATAAAAACCAATATCACAAGCGAAGAAGACTGTCTGGTCAATCCCTGATTGTAATATTTATCCAACAAGGGGTTGGTCCCCCCTTGTTCTTCAGATGACCTCACTTACACTTACTTATTCGCTTAGGGCCTGTAATGGTCGATTTCCTTCAGTTAGCCCGGGAAACCCAACTTTTAATAAAATAGGACAGGCCTCCACAATTGATTATATTTTGGTTGATGTTGAGAATTGGTCCAAAATTAGGGATTTCACTGTCCAACCACGATGTGAAAGTGACCATAATCCATTAATACTTGAGATATCCTACCCCCAATTCAGTAACCACCAGGGCTTGCCAATACAACCCCCACCCCCAAAATGTAATTGTGAGAGAAGGTGGCAGAAGAGTTTTCTGGGGTACATTAGCTGCATCAGATGAAAAAATTGCTTCTTTGTAAACAGAGAATATCCTTTTTTAGAGTTTGCTTTCTGTGCGACTGAAAATTACCAAGGCCATGAATCTATGCTGTCGATAAATACCAACCACCGTGATATGTTCTTAAAGTTGGCAGACTTTTTCTATAAACAAGAAAATAATAACATGCTCGACCCCAAACCAAAACATCCATGGTTTAATAAAGCGTGCAGGGAAGCTAAAAGCGCAATGATACATGGAGTTAAGAATCAGTATGTCCTAGGTACCAGAGCAGCCAGTTCTCATTATAAAAACACCATGGCTGAAGCCAAAACAGCCTGGGAGAAAGAAAAATGGGCAGCGATCAAGAAAGCTTTGGACACTAAAGATATGAGAGGCTTTTGGAACCTAGTGAAGACAGGCTACTCCGAAAGCAACTCAGCTGCTGCTCCAAATCTAGTGGACGAAGCTTGGAGATTGCATTTTAAAATTGTATACTTTAGGTCCCTAGATGATACTGTAGCACATGGGAAAGTAGATGTTCTTCAAATCCCCTCAAATATTGATCCACCACCTTGTACACTGCTGGAAGTCACTCTGGCATTGGGCAAGTTACTTCCTAATAAGGCACTGGGCCTGGACAGAATCCCTGGCGACCTGTTCAGAACTGAACAGGCTGTCTCGGCACCCTATCTGCAGACATTATTTAATGCTATTATCCAAGGTATGGAGCACCCCCCTCGACTGGGGCTGGTGCGGAAATTATTCACATTTTAAAAAAAGGCTCCCCATTAGATCCAGAAAATTATCGGCCTATTAGCCTTATTGATGTCACCCAAAAGATATTTGCTCTTGTTCTCCTGGGGCGACTGCAATCATGGATGGACGAGTCAAATGTCCTAACCCCTTTACAAGCAAGATTTAGGTCTAAAATCTCGACTATAGACCAACAGCTAGATTCATGAAAGGAAATTGCGCTCGCAAAGGGCCAGATTCTGAGAAACTGGCCCTTTGCAAGCACAATTTTTGCATTTGGGATTCATCATCCCAAATGCAAAAATCGCTATTTGCGAAATCGCATATTTGCGAGGAATTGCATTTAAGGAATCTCTATTAGAGATTCCTTAAATACAATTCATTAACCCATTTTAAATTGCGAATTTGCAATATTTGGCCGCTATTTACCCCGAAGTCTGACTTTGTGGTAAATAGCGAAAAAATAGAAAAATGCACTTTAGTGCATTTTTCTCTGTTGCATGTGACACACACACATGTCCTTTGGACATGTGTGTGCGCAACACCTGTGTAAATTTGCATTTCAGGGGTGCTACAGGGTGTCCTTTGGACACCCCTGACACCCTTGAAATCGCTATCTTATTTGCGATTAGCAAATTGCTAATCGCAAATAAGGAATACTCCCCATTCATTCCTATGGGCCTGCCTTTAGGCCCTTAGGAATAAATGGGGAGTATTCCTTATTTGCGATTAGCAATTTGCTAATCGCAAATAAGGAATGTGTTGGAATTGCAATTTATTTAGCGATTCCTACATGAATCCCGTTTTGCAAGTCCTTAATAGCGATTCCTTAATAATCGCTATTAAGGACTCGCAAAACGGCTCTTTGATGAATCTGGCTGCTAATCTTTTGATTGCAATTTACTGGAAAACAGTAACCTTGGAAGAGGGTAGCCTTTATCTGACTTTTGTGGACCTTAGGTCCGCCTGTGATATGGTCCACCATGAGCAGTTATGGGGACTCCTACACAACTTGGGGCTGCCGGTTTATCTTTGCCAGCTTTTAAAGCTCTTACATAAAGGCACTATGCAAGGGTAAGATTTGGCAAGAAAGGAGAATTGAATGCTCCCTTTCCTGTGGAGAAAGGTGTGAGGCAGGGATGCGTGTTAGCGCCAACCCTCTTCTCCCTCTTCCTGAACGGTTTAATTGATACTCGTTTAGCTGCAAAGGATATAGACTCACCAAGGTTAGCAAATAGGAAAATACCAACCTTAATGTTTGCTGACGAGACGCTACTTTTGTTTAAATCATCTATGGGCATGCAGCGCGTTTTGGATGAGTTTAGTGCATTCTGTAGGAAAAGGAATCTGGTGATAAATGTTAAAAAAACAAATATATGGTCTTCCACGCAAAAACTACCAACTGCCCACATCCCCAAATGGATGGTAGGCCCCTAGAGAGAGTGCCCATCTTCGACTATTTGGGCATTACATTGAATGATAAAATGGACTGGTGGACACAAATAATGAAGGCCAATTTGAAATTAACGCAGTCAATGGGAGGCATCCTGAAAGTCCACAAAAATTGTTCCCAAAAAGTAATTGGTCCCCTTGGCTGAAATCTACAAAATCCAAGCAAGGGGAGCATCCCTATATGGAGCCGAACTTTGGGGTCACTGCCCATCTCACACCTTAATGGTGACTGAGAACACATTCATTAGGCAGTTGTTGGGTCTTCCAAAAAGTACGCCCTTAACTCCACTTAGGATGGATTTGGGTATTGGCCCCATTTCAGATCTAATTGCCTCTCATCCTCTCCTTTTCTGGCGTCGTATTTGGAGCACGCCAGAGTTAATTAGTTTTAGGGAGGAATTGAGGTATGTTATGTGCAAACTGGGGGCTATCAACCTACCATGGCTGTCCTATGTTAGGAGTGTCTGTTTTTCATTGGGGTTTGGTTACTTGTGGTCAAATCCGGAGGAGACCTGTTCCAGTACTTCCAAAAAGACCCTAGCTCTAGCTCTTAAGGAATTTAAACTTGCCCAATTGACATGAAGGTTTCTGGATGCCAAGCAGTAGTTTAAACTGGAATTGACCTTGGACAGTATCCAACCATTCATGGCAAAAAAAATGCTTCTACAATTTTGGCACGGTACACTTCCGTTACGTGCATTTACAAATAAATGGAAGGGTGCAGCCAAATTAGATTGTCCTGGCTGCTCCGCTTCGGAAGAAACAGAACTCCATATAATGCTCTTCTGTAATGCTTAGCATAGGTCTAGATCGAAGTGGGTTATTCAATTATGCAGACATTTGGGGCTCAGAAACCACATTGAGGTTTTCAGGCTACTTAAATTCAAAACATTCCCACTATTTGTAGTCGCTACCTCGAAATTCCTCTTTGCAATGTGGTGCATACGTAGAGGAATCCTAAAGGGGAAAGAGATGGGGCACAGTTGATGCTGCCCTCCAAAGGATATTTGTAGTACCCTTTTCTGCTATATAGTGTCATCCAGAGAATTGTGATGACAATAATTGTTGTTTATTTTTCTTGTGTAGGTAATGTAATTTTGAATGTTTTTCTTTTTAGGTTTTGCCTGTCGTAAGCTGCGCAAGCAGCGTTTCGCGCAGGCGAAATCTTTTGTTTAGAGTATGTGAGTGTAGTCCCGCCGCTCTGTTCCATTGGCTAGCTCCATAAATGGAGGCTAGCCATTGGAACAGAGATCTGTCCGTCAAGCCGGAGCGGATTCGTGGGCGTTCCTGAGACTTTTAGGCTTTTGCCTACATCATGCAGCTGTGGGCGGTGATTTTTTTTTGTCGGGGGAGGTTTGTTTTGGTCATTTCTCCTGGAAGGCACCGCAACGAGGGACGTCTGCCTGCCATCGGCTAGCAGGTAAGCGGCATATTTTACTCCTGTTCCCGCCCCCCCTCCCGCTGTCCGTGAGCCCGCCCGCCCTCCTGCTGTCTGTGTGCCCGTCCCCCCTCCCGCTGTCCGTGTGCCCGTCCCCCCTCCCGCTGTCCGTTAACCCATCCCCCTCCCGCTGTCCGTTAGCCCATCCCCCCTCCCGCTGTCCGTGTGCCCGTCCCCCTTCCCGCTGTCTGTGTGCCCGTCCCCCCTCCCGCTGTCCGTGTGCCCACCCCCCCTCCTGCTGTCCGTGTGCCCGTTAACCCGCCCCCCCTCCCGCTGTCCGTGAGCCCATTCACCCACCCCCTCCCGCTGTCCGTGTGCCCGCCCCCCTCCCGCTGTTTGTGTGCCCATTAACCTGCCCCCCCTCCCGCAGTCTGTGAGCCCGTTCACCCGCCCCCCTCCCACTGTCCGTGTGCCCGCCCCCCCTCCCGCTGTCTGCTACTTTCACTCTTGCTCCTTAGAGCACCCGCGCGTGGGAGATGCGCGGGGCGCTGTCCCACCAACTCGGCGACTTCCCTGACCTCTGATCTGGAGGAGGACAGAGCAAACTATGTATATTTCCCCCTTTGTCTTTCAGAGCGCGGTGTTGTTATTCACCGCCCGTCTTCAGGAATTTATTGTTGCTTTCAAAGTAAACTGCTGGGGGAGGAATAGAAAAGCAGCCGAGGGGCTGACGAGGAGAGGGCAGGCTCCCCCCAGCAGGATACGACACCAGGAGTGCTGTAAAGGCTGTCTGTCCCCCTAGAGAAGGTGCTATTGTGCCGGCTGCCTTTATCTAAGCGCTTGGTAAGTGCCAGCGACCCCGTCTCCTTCAGACTCCCCAGTTCCTTCCACGGGCCTCTTTATTTGCAAGGGGACCATTCAGGGACTGTCACTCGGCGCTCCCCACTTATTCACCAGCGTCATCAATCAAAAGGACGAGCAGCGGGCAGGTTCCCCCTTTGAAATGGGAGGACAATGGGGTTCTGAGCTGAAAGCACCCCTCTCCACTTCTGCCGGCCCCCTCCCCCCAAACGGGGTTTGAATGTTTTAAAGCCGCTGCCCCCGTCCCGGCTCCGTAAATATTTGGAGGAAAGAAGGTGCATTAGAGGAGAGAGAACGCAGTAAGTGGCCGGGACCTTTAAAACCCAATATATCAAAATGAGCCAGTCGAAAAATAAGGAGCATCGACCTAACGCCGCAAAATCGTGTGCGGTGTGTGTAGTTCGTATGTGGGTCATGTTGGTATGTACGTGCATGCCACATTTGCTCTTTGTAGTCTGCATTTTATCTCGATGCGGGGTAGGCCGGTTTATGTGTGTCACTTTTGCTTTGTGAGTATGTGGGCTTTGTGTAGGGAACGTCAGGGTGTGCACCTTTGTGTAGTTGTGCATGGCACCTTTGCTTTGTTTAGTCTATGTTGTGTCTCTCTCGATATAGGGAGACTGCTCACTTCTTTGCATAACTTTGGATGGAAAATGTTTAAAGATGTCCGTGACGCCAGTTTGGTAGCAGCAGTGTTAGTGTGGGCTAAATGCAGAACTCTGTGTCTGACACTTACACCTGTTGTTGGAAACTCGCGTCCCCTGTTGCGGCAGACGTATCCCATGCCGTTGAGTGTGCAAGTACCCACTCAAAGGTTTGATCCGACACGGACTAAGAATCTTATTTCCTCAAACATGGAGTAGGCTCATGTATTTCACGTCACGTTGCTGCTTTCTGCAACCTCTCACCGAACTCCCTCCACCTTGCCACCAACTTTTTTGCACTCATTCTTGAGCCTTGCTCTACTCATAAACATAAACCCTCTGGTGCTTCCTAGTTAGGTGCTTCCTGTACCTCCAATTCACGTGTAAAGGTGCTATGATTGTGATTTGCCTCACCCTTTTATGCGCAGGGATTATTAAAGCGAGGCTCTACTACTGCTGGCCAGTGGATTTTTGTGGGAAGCGGTGGTCAAGAAGTGGGTGGATAAACCTTTATGTTAAATTTGTGATTTTGTGTACACACTTCTCATATTCTTTCCATGAGACAGTCAAACGCATTTAAAGTGATTTTCAGTCCGTAGAACAGACTGCACTTTTTTTGTAATGTTCAGGTTAGCACTGTTGTGGTTCTGCTACAGTAGTTTGTAAAAAGAGGTTGTACATTTTGTATATTGCCTATTCCTTCTGCATTTTCATTTGTTATACTTTTTAGGTTTCGCCTGGCGTGTGTGTGTGTGTGTGGGGGGGGCTCTGGGTGTGTGTGTGTGGTTCTGGGTGTGTGTGTGTGGCTCTGGGTGTGTGTGTGTGTGTGGGGCTCTGGGTGTGTGTGTGTGTGTGTGGGGGGAGCTCTGGGGGGTGTGTGTGTGTGGGGCTCTGAGTGTGTGTGTGGGGGGGCTCTGGGTGTGTGTGGGGCTCTGGGGGTGTGTGGGGCTCTGGGTGTGTGTGTGTGTGTGGCTCTGGGTGTGTGTGTGTGGTAGTAATTGCTGTCTGCTGAGCTCGTCCGTAGGGTACAATAGGTCTCACATTGCGAGAGATTAAGCTAATGGCAATGTAAATGACAAAACCAACACATAAATACAAATTTTGTCATTTACAATGCCAATAGCTCTAACTTTTCTAAAGGCGAAACCATTGCATTGTAAATGCTTGTTAATTTATCTTTTTAACAAGTAGTGCAATAAAATCTGAAAATGTATTGATACTGGTTTTAATAGTTTTATAATCCTTAAGTAAGAGACCCCGGATTTACTGACGATTCGCAAGCCATTATCTCGGGTAGTTATTTAATGACCGCTAACGCTGTGGTAAATATGTAATCTATCTTTGTTTATTAAGGAATGTCTGTTTTTTTAATATTTACTCCTAAATGCCCTTTTCAATGTAATATCCTATTCTATTTTATTGATTGTAACATCTGTTGTGCTTTTAAGACTGTATAGCCGAAGTGAGGGTTGCTGGGGAAGCCAATAGTAGGTCTACAGATACAGCTATTGGCGAAGCTTTTAATGAGTTCTTTCAGAATATTTACACAGAGGAGCTCAATGTTAACCGGAACGAAAGGAACGAATGGTTGAGTAATATAACTCTCCCAGAATTGGAAAATCACCAAATGGAAAAAATAGATAAAGCTATAACAGAGTTGGAAGTTTCTAACACTATTAAGCAACTAGCTCAGGGCAAAGCTGCGGGCCCAGATGGTCTCCCAGGAGAATTATATAGGGTACTCAATTCTACTCTTACCCCTGTCCTTACGAATCTTTTCAACAACATAATGATTAGGGGGGAGACACCACCAAGCTCTTGGGGAGAAGCCAATATAGCTTTAATATTGAAAACAGGTAAAGACCCAGCTGAGTGTGGATCATACCGCCCAATCTCGCTCCTCAACAACGATTACAAAATCTTTACTTCAATCTTGGCTGAGAGATTGGGAAGCGAGATTGGCACAATTATCCACCCTGATCAAAAGGGATTTATTAGGGGCCGGCAATTGGCCGACCTAACCTATGACTTGGTGGGAGCTGTCGATATTGCCTCAACTTTCGGTCTACCCCTGGCCATCATGACCCTAGATGCTACTAAAGCATTTGATAGGGTAAACTGGGAATATTTAAACTTAATTATGAAAAAATACCATCTGGGCCCTAAGTTTTGCAGGGCTATAAGTTTATTATACAATAATCCTAGAGCATCCCTATTAATTAATGGTACACGGACCACTCCTTTCAAAATTAGTCGAGGAACAAGGCAGGGCTGTCCCTTATCCCCACTTCTTTTTAATTTGTATGTAGAACCATTTGCTCAGTCAATTAGGGAGGATACTAATATACCACATTTAAATTTTTCGGGTTGGGAAAAAAAGATTGGTTTGTACGCCGATGATATAATTATTTATACAACTGATCCTGCGTTGGCATTTCCAATTATTATAAAGAGAGCGGAGGACTTCGGTAGATTTTCAGGATATGAAATTAACGCAGGGAAAACCGAAATTATGGTCTCGAACATTCAAAATCTTCAGCTTCCGATAAAATCTTCGTTGAGGTATCTGGGAATTACAATTACTAAAGAGTTAGAACATCTGGCCCAAAACAATTTAGCTCGTATTTCTCGAGAATCTCAAACCTTGATGAAAGCTTGGTCCTTTCTCCCGCTTACCATCTATGGGAGAACCAGCTTGATAAAAATGAGTATCCTCCCGAAATTTACTTTTATTTTTAATTCCATCCCGTTATCTTTTGACACTAAACAGCTTGTAAAATGTCAGCAAAATATCAATTCATTTGTTTGGGGGTATAAATCCAGCAGATTATCCTGGAAAAAACTGAGAAGGAGAAGAGAAAAAGGAGGGCTCGCACTGCCAGACCTAGAATATTACTCCTGGGCATTCCATCTGACCCACTCTAGGATGTTGCTTAAGATTCCTTGGGAAAATGCAAATGGGCTTATGTATAAGGCTATGCTAATAGGTTCGGACCTTCCTGTGAACGGATTCCTCTTCAAGTTCGGGCACCAGAAGTTCTTCAAAAAAATTAGATTAAAAACATTATCAGGCACTGCAAAAGAATGGTTTCGAATAAAATCTAAGATTGGGATAGGTTACCTATCCAAACATGCCCCGATTTGGGATTTACCGGGATTAACATCACAAGAAGCCAACACAGTTAAAAGAGTTTTGTTAGATGCGGATATCACACAGTGGGGCGATATACTGGTGGAAAGATCAATCATAAGCTGGGATATTTTCAATCTTAAGGTAACATCACCACTCTCTTGGTTAGTATATTTGCAATTAAGTAGCTGGCTTCGGGCTCAAACTAAGAAGAAAGCCATGATGGGCGAGGAGAGCTTGTTAGAAAACACCCTAGTTGAAAGACCTCCTGGGAAAAAGGAAGTAGCACTTTTTTACTGGCATATCATAGAGGATGGAGAGAGAGACCTCAACCTACCGGAAAAACTCTGGGGTGCGGAGGGGGAATCACATATGGAGGACACATGGGAGGAATCTTTTCTCCTTCTCTATAAAATTATCAAGCCTGCATGGTTGCGGCGCAACCACTTTTATACACTTCATAGAGCATATTATTCTCCTAAACGCTTGTCAAAATTTCAACCAGGGAAGTGCTGTTCCAAATGCTCTCTTCCAGCTGCCTCGGACCTCCACATGTTTTGGGAATGCCCGAACATTGCTACTTTCTGGAACGAAGTTAGAGCAACACTTGAATCTATTCTTGGCTTATCTATCCGGTGCTCATGGCTTTTGATCATTTTTGGAACCAACGATAACATCAAGGGACTAGAGAGAGAATTTCTGTTTTACGCCATTTTAATGGCAAGAAGGGAGATCTGCAAAAATTGAATAAGCATAAACCCCCCAACACATGCAGAGTGGCTGTCCTCATTATATGTAATATCAAAGCAGGACTTATCCAGAACATGTAGCCCCCGATCGTTGAGATTTTGGGATTTTTTGGTCAATTGGAAAAGGGACAGTAAGCCAACCCCGGGGTTTTTTTTTTTTTTCTTTCCCCGGGTCCGATGATTAGACCTAAAATCTCCTTGTCCAAAGGGAGGCACAGTACAGATATTGGACAACTGGTCAAACTGGCCTGAAGGGAGAAGGTTCGTCCAAGCTCTGCGGGCGACATCGGGCGGACTTTCGGTGTACTGGGAGTTCATTGTTGGGCTTCGCGGTGCTGAGTAGAGAGCTGCCCCGATGGCTATGCGGTTAGGAGCACAATTGGACCAATCCAAGGGCTAATGAGGACTAATAAAAATAAAAAAATATAAATAAAAAAAAAAAAAGACTGTATAGCCGAAATAAAGTATCTTTTGACTGACTTGAATGACTGTATATGCGATCGGGTGCTTTAATTTCAACGTCCCTCCGTTCAGTTACTGTGCCTATTTAAATTGTGCCACCTCGCCTCAACACACACAATCCGATATTTGAGGCATTCTTAGAACCAATCCATTACCTTCAGCTGTACTGCAACGATTTTAAAGCAGTCCCATGGAGAAGATAATACTGCATTTGACCCCACACCTGCTCTCCAAGTGAGGTCACGCGCTATGAAAAGAATTGCATAGTAGAACTAGTTTAAACCCTTAAATTCAGCTGTGACAATTAATGCAGAAACATTTTCATTCTATACGTTAATTATTTCCCTTTTTCTAAAGAGAAAAGTGGTTATTAAATCGACGGCTTACACACACTCTCCTCTCATCGCACAATTGGCCCCAGTACCCACTGTATAAAACTCATATGGTGTACACCGCAGTTGTCATCATACCATTATATCTGTTTGACATGTTTTAACAAAAACTTTTGGCTTTTTGTTTAATAGCTGTACATATCGGCGCTTCACGTTTTTTCTTTTGTTTCTTCACCTTTTAGAATCATATCATCTGAGAAACGCTCAATGTATCGTGATGTAAGTATTATAGTTTTTTTTCTTTTCTCTTTTTCCCCAAATAATTGTGATTTTATTTTAAATTCAAATATGAAATTACTATATAGTAAATCATTAATGCCCACATGCATCAAAGTCAATTGCATTCGCAAACGGTGCGAATCGCATTTTTCGGCCGTTTGCGAATGCAATTGACCAATTTGGAATGCATCATGCATTTCGCAATTTTAGGAATCGCAACCATGTTGCGATTTCTAAAATTGCGATTGCATTTAAGAAATCGCAATTTCAGATTTCTTAAATGCAATGCATGATCATTTTGTAATTGCGAATTCGCAATTTGGAAGTGGTAAATTAGCATGAAGTTGAACTTCATGCTAATTTGGAAGTGGTAAATTAGCATGAAGTTGAACTTCATGCTAATTTACAGAAAACTTTCAAATATGCACAAATTGCATTTTTGACACTTTTAATTTACACACGCCCTTGGGGCATGTGTGTGGGTAAATTGCATTCAAAGTTAAATTTCAGGGGTGCAGGGAGGCGTTCTTCGGACCCCCCCCCCCCTGCACCCTTGAAATTGCATTCACATTTTACGATTCGCAATTTGAAATTCGCAAAATTTGAATGCCTTCCCATTCATTCCTATGGGCCTTTTGGCCCATGGGAATCAATGGGAAGGGTTTTCCTTAATTGCGATTCGCAAATTGTGAATCGCAATTAAGGAAAAATACTGAATTGCAAAAAATATTGCGATTTTTTTTAATGCATAGCATTTTGCGATTTCTTAATTGCGATTCCTTAATTAAGAAATCGCAAAATGTAACAATGATGCATGTGGGCCCAAGCTCCCTCAAATACAATGAATTGGAACTCAGTCAGGTAGCAATGAAGAGAATCAACTGTAATATTCTGTAGAAATATAATTTCCATATCTAGTATACAATAATATTGTTACCCAGATTAGTCACCATAATATTGATATCCTAGTATTTAGTAGTATTCCTCTTTTTTTGTCAGTAATCCACCATTTCGGTTTAACCTTGTTTGAAAGCAACTTTATGTCAACACTATATTACGTTTTACGTACCTGCAACCTATATCTCTGCAACTCTATCAAGGTACATATAATGGTAAACCATAAATATAACATTATTACATCACTGCATGATGGACTCACATGGATGTCATGTTTTTAACTTTTAGTTTATAAAGGTTACAGTTTTGAGCAGATATTGTGCTGTACAACTGACAGATACAACTTGGTGACCACTATCATAAAAATAGGGTAAATTCAAATTTTCTTTTACCCTCCCCTTATTCATCCAATTGGTGTCCACAAGTAGACACATATAGGTTTCAGTTGTGTGAAGCCTTGATTCATATCTTGCAGGTTGGGGCTTTTCTATTAGTCACTATGCACGTCATTCATCCACAGTTTTAAATCCCTCTTATATTATTTTCAGACTATCAACACCCATCTCACTCGGAGATAGCTGAAGAAATTCCTTCTCTCCACCTCTGATATATTTTCCATTCATCACCTTAATTCAGTTAACTGCAAACATAAAAATTAATTTTGCACACTATCTAGATGCTTTGTATCAATTATTTGAAAGAACCATTTATATGAAATATTGTCTTTTCCGATATCATCGTTGTCTGATTGTGGCCTTTCCTGATGAAGGCACCCCTCCAGTGCGCGTAGAATACAACAGTCAAAAATTATTGTGCCACTCTGCTTGTCTATGAAAATGAATGCTAACTATCAATCTATATGAACAATTTTTTGTCATTAGAATGCTGTTTTTCTTGAACATATGCAGAAATGGGCACGCAAATTCTTTGATGCCAATCGGTACAGCGCATCAAGGAATTCTGTGTGGGATTCATTTAAAGCAGTATTAAGGGGGGAGGTTATTAGTTACTCTGCGCAGTCTAGGAAAAAAGAGCAAGCCACTAAGGTCAGGCTTTTGGGGGAGCTAGGCAAGGCAGAAGAACAACACTGCCAGGATGGTACACAGACAAAATATCGATTTTTAAATATCGATATACAAAAATATCGAAGTTTAAATATCGATGGGACAAAATATCGAAGGTAAGTAATATCGACAGTCTTAATATCGATATTGGTATGATATCAGTAATATCGAAGTTGTAAATATCGATGTTAATAATATCGAAATTAATAACTTTGATGTTACTAATATCAATTTTTAAATACATTTAGTGTATATTATATTGTATTTATTATGTTTTATTATTTATTTTTAATGTAATTTAATTAAATATTGTCTTTTACTACTGTAGCGGGTTGTGGGTTTATAGGGGAATAGGGTGGGAAGTAATTTAATTATGTTTAATTAATTATTAATTAGTAGGAATTATGTTTAATTAATTGAGAAATAATTTTAAATTATTTTTAATTAATTGATTAATTGATAAATATGTTCTGTAGCGAGTTATGGATTTATAGGGGAATAGGGTGGGAAGTAATTTAATAATAATTAATTAATTGATATATGTTTGTACATATTTTAATTAATAATTAATTGGTGATTAATTTTTATTAATTAGTTAATTAATTAATATAATTTTTGACATATTTATAATTATTAATTCGTTGGTAATTAATTAATAATAATTATTTAATTACATTAATTATAGTAATGTTTTTATATATAATTTATTGTTATTCTTAATTAATTAATTGGGAAAAATAATATTAATTATTAAATTAAATTAATTACAGCAAATGTGCTAATATATTTACTTTATTGTTATTGTTAATTAATAATTAATTGGTAATTAAATAATATTAATTAATTTGGGGTAAAGGAGTATTTTTAGGGTTCAGGGTCAGTTTTCAGTTTTTGGGTAAAGAGGTATTTTTAGGGTTCTGGGTCAGTTTTCAGTTTTTGGGTAAAGGGGTATTTTTAGGGTTCAGGGTCAGTTTTCAGTTCATGGGTAAAGGGGTATTTTTAGGGTTCAGGGTCAGTTTTCAGTTTTTGGGTAAAGGGGTATTTTTAGGGTTCAGGGTCAGTTTTCAGTTTTTGGGTAAAGGGGTATTTTTAGGGTTCTGGGTCAGTTTTCAGTTTTTGGGTAAAGGGGTATTTTTAGGGTACTGGGTCAGTTTTCAGTTCATGGGTAAAGGGGTATTTTTAGGGTTCAGGGTCAGTTTTCAGTTTTTGGGTAAAGGGGTATTTTTAGGGTTTAGGGTCAGTTTTTAGTTTTTGGGTAAAGGGGTATTTTTAGGGTTCAGGGTCAGTTTTCAGTTTTTGGGTAAAGGGGTATTTTAAGGGATAAGGGTCAGTTTTCAGTTTTTGGGTAAAGGGGTATTTTTAGGTTTCAGGGTCAGTTTTGGGTTTTTGGGGTACAGGGATATTTTTAGGGTTCAGGGTCAGTTTTGGGTTTTTGGAGTACAGGCATACAGGGTAAAAACAAAAAGAAATTACATTAAATCAAATAAATTACATGAAAAAAATTAAAATTACTTTAAATTATTAAGTGCTTTATTTATTTTAAATGTATATGTATTAGTTTTAATTTTGTTTTAATATTTTTATTTAATAGTTGTAAAATTATATGTATTTTAAATTTATTTTTACATTATTATTAATACATTTAAAAAAACAATATTTTTGATTCCGATATTTTTGTACTTCGATATTATTTTTTCGATATTTTTGTACTTACCTTAATGAAGATAGGATTCCGATATTTTTGCTGTCGATATTTTTGCTCCGATATTTTTGCATATCGATATTCTGTCTGTCGATATTATGCCAGACATTCTGCCAGGATATAACCCAAGGGAGGGAAGGTAGAGAGAGCCAAATTAACATCTGCCTAATTAAAGCCGAATTACAAAAATACTTTGCAGAAAAGGCGGCAGCAGAATATTGGACATACAGGGGGAGGGTATATGAAACTGGGGAGCAGGCTGGTAAGGAATTAGCGCTAAGGATCAGACAAGATTATACTAAGAGCATAATAACAAGCATTCGTCAGAATGGACGGGATGTGGTGGAACCCCAGGGCATCCTTTCAGTCTTTGCTAATTTCTACGAAACCCTGTTTAAGGAGGAAATGGATGGGACATACGTAACCAGCGGTTATCCAGATAATGGGCCTAAACTGGGACCAGTAGAGAGAGAAAAATTGGAGCTGGATATAACGGGGGATGAGATCCGCGAGGCATTATCTGACCTGGCTGCTGGCAAGGCGGCTGGGCCAGATGGCATCCCTCTCGAGATGTATAAATGCCTCTCAGGAGAGCTGGGTCCAATATTATTGGACCTATTCAATGGCATCATAGGTACGGGTAAGATCCCGGAAACATGGAAAGATACCAACATCATAGTTTTCCATAAAAAAGGAAAGCCGAGGGAAAACCCAGAGTCATACAGGCCTATATCTTTGATAGACTCTGATAACAAGCTTTATGCCAAGATCCTGGCTATGCGGTTGGGGAGGGTTATTGGCGAACTCGTCTCCCCATGGCAGCATGGGTTTATCCCCGGTCGTGGAACGGCGGACCATGTTAGAAGAGCAATCTCACTGTTTGAGGCCTATGCTGCTGGGGGGAGAGGAGTCGCCATGATCCTCCTCGGCGCAGAAAAAGCGTTCGACCGCGTCAGGTGGGTCTATCTATGGAATGTATTGATGGCGAGAGGGTTTGGCCCAAAAATTAGGACGGCCATTATAGCCATGTATTGCGACCCAATGGCCCGAATACAGCTGATGGGCCAGAGTTCGGAGGGGATTGTGATAAGCAGGGGCACCCGTCAAGGGTGTCCCTGCTCACCCATCCTGTTTGCTCTGTATATCGACCCCCTGGTTAGGCAGATTCTTGAGAACGGGGGAATACAGCCGGCAGTAACAAATGGATTTACGAGCAAAATATTGGCATACGCCGATGACCTGGCAGTAATTACACCAAAGCCAGCTGAGGCTATGCAGATATTGGTAGAGATCGCTAGCGAGTTTGGTATGTATTCGGGGTATCGCTTGAATGAGTCGAAGACCCAGGTAATTTGTTCTAGGGGGATAGTTAAAATCGATCAATCGACTCGGCCACTTATCTCGGGGTAATAATTAATGCTGAAATAGGCTCTATTATACAAGATAATTACCTCCCGCTTTTTAAGAAAATCGAATCGGATTTAAAGCGGATGGACTCATTGCACCTTACACTCATTGGGAGAGCCAATGTGTTAAAGATGACCATGCTACCTAAATTACTGTATCTGTTTAGATGTATACCATATTTAATTGAGGAGGGTATGTTAAAAAAGATCGAGTCTATCTTTAACAGTTTTTTATGGCAATATGGTAAAACCAGGAGGGCATTAAAATTTATGACCCTCCCCCAGGAACGCGGAGGCTTGGCGATTCCAAATATCAGATTCTACCACTGGGCTGGTTTGTTAACTCAGGTGTCCATATTATTTGAGCCAACTTCCAGAGAGAGATATACAAATAATCCTACCTCAGATTTATATGTTTTACCTTCAATTTACGAACTACTGATGGGAAAGGAGGCTGTGGGGGTTTTGTTGAGAAAAACCAGTCGCAGATTTTTTAAAAAATCCTGCTATAAGGCGGCTTTAAGTGCCTGGGATTTGTGGAAAAATCTGCAGAAACTGTTCCATATCCCTAAGATAAATATATATACCCCGCTGTGGAACTCAGGGTATACACCAAATTTGGGTGTGGATGGGGCTTGGAAGTGCTGAGAGCAGTTGGGTATTCGGACTGTGGGCAAAGTGACGTTGAATGGAAGCGTCGCTAGCTTCAACTGGCTGCAAGAGAAATATGGTCTCCCCAACGACCAAATCTTTAAGTACTTCCAGGTTTCACAAACACTTAAATCGGCTATGTCTGATATCTTGCCTGAGTCATATTGCCCTGTGCTGGGGTATTTGCTAGGAGGAGGAGATAGGATCAGCAGTATATATCAAGCACTTATTGAAAAATCCCCCAACGATCTTGAGAAACACGAGGTTGCCTGGGCAGTTAGACTTCAAGATCCAGATACCGATTTCGACAAGGCCCTGAACTTGGATAAGCAGGTACTTCGATCCTCAAATTTGAAGGTTCAGCATTTTAAAACACTTTTTAACCTGTATTATACACCATCCAAGCTACATGATTGGGGCATGAGAAATGACAGTAACTGCCCCAGGTGTCAGAAAGGTCCAGGGGACTTATTACATATGTTCTTTTACTGTGAGCAGCTTAGTTCGATTAAATCTGAGATAGAGAAATTTTTAGAGGGGCTACTAGGCTTAAAGATCTGCCTATCCCCGACAATAATGATTCTCGGGAGTGACAGTAAAACGGCTCGTCTGAATAAAGAAACAGAGGCTTTTATCTTTATAGCTGTTGCTGTTTTACGTATCCTACTATCAGCTGCTTGGAAGGATCCTAATGCCCCAACCTTCCAATTGTGGCTGACCAGGCTTCTTGGTATTCACAATATCGAATCTACTCTATATTCTTATAAGGGTAAGAAAAAGCGGGATTTTGGAAATAAGATATGGGACCCCTTTAAAATTTGGAGGGAGGGGCAGCTTTGATCACCGGACGATGAGTTTCTAATATGTATATTTATTTGTATATGCAAACCCCGGCACATTTATTTATTGAATGACTAGCGTTATGTATGATGTTTTAAATGTATACTGAAACGTATTATGAAATAATGGAATTTTTCTTCATTAAGATGTATCTGTTTTTTGTACCAATGAATTTTCAATAAAAAAAAAAAAGAATGCTGTTTTTAAGTGTAGACTGTATCAGATGCGTGATTGGGTAAACAACCTTTACAACAAAACTTTTACAACGCACTACCATTACGACGCAACTTTTACAAAGCAAACCATTACAACGCATTGCGCTGGGGGGCGCTCTAGGATAGGGAATAGGTTTAATGTACTATCCAACACCTTCCCAACTATCCACGGGGACTGGAGTTGGAATAGTAAATTAAACTATTCACTATCCAGCGCCCCAAAGCACTATGCGTTGTAAAGGCATGCGTTGCAAAAACCGCGTTGTAAAGGCATGCGTTGTAAAAGCATGCGTTGTAACGTCATACATCCGCGTGATTGTAGACTCGATTGGAACAGTTTGATTGGGGTTTCTTATTTCTGAAATGATTACTAATAAAATATATTTTGTACTTTTGAAGATAAATAGTTTCGAAGGTTCTTCCTTTTAACCAATCCTTCTGTTATTATTGATCACTCAAATGTTTATTGTTCTGTATTATTATTGTTGCCTTAAATATTTACACTGACTTCGCTATTTACTGCACCCGGTAAATACCCCATGTTTTTCCTGGCCACTAGTAGGCTAATCTCTGACACTAATGTAAACTTCCGTTGCTGGTTGTCTTTACAGACTGAACATTTGATAAACACTATGGTTCATGGATGAGTACAGATAGCAATCTGTGCTAAACAGGAAATTTTACGAAAACGTGATAAACACAGAGAAAAAAACAAAGATCAGAATTCCGAGTTTGGTAGTACTTATCAAATTCAGTAATTACCTGTTGTAAAATTGGCAGGACAAACCTGCCAACATTTATCAAGGGGAAAATGTACGTTATTTACCTTCCCATGTAGTGTCTGGCGGGGTAAGCATCAAATTCTGCATGTCATTCCCCAAAAACTTGTGAGGAACAAATTACTTACCTTCGGTAACGCATTTTCTGGTAGAGACTCTATCCAGCTGCAGATTCCTTACCTTTGAATTTGCACAGGCGTTAGGCTGGATCTGGAAACATTTAATTGAGCAATACCTCTTGTGCGCAGTGGCAGGTGGCTCAAATCAGCTCCAAGTAACCTAGTCACCTGTCACCTATATAGGCGCTACCCAGGCACGTGGACATCAGTAATTTTCTTTTTTCCTCAGCAGAAGCGCAGAGTCATGAGTAACCAACTAAAATGTGTGCTAACTAGGGCCCTGAAAAAGGGGACAACCCTAGTTCTAACAAAGTCAGTCCGCAAAGTGGGGAGGTATGAGTGTGCCTGTAAGGATTCTGCAGCTAGATAGAGTCTCCACCAGATAATGCGTTACCAAAGGTAAGAAACTTGTTCATCTGATAAAGGCTACAAGCCACAGATTCCTTACCTTTGAATTAGATACCCAAGTCATACCATTCCGGAGGTAGGTTGCGGACTAGGAAGTCCTGCAGGACCGAACAGGCAAAATACCCGGTCCTAGAGACCCTACTTCCAGGCAGAGGCGCTTGGCAAACGTGGGCAAAGATTCCCACGTTGCTGCAGATCTTAATGCAGAGAACGACCCAGCAAGAGATCTTCCTAATCTACATTGCCCACCCCTTCTTAGCACCAACTTACCCCACAAAGAGTTGGTTGTCCACCAAGAACTCTTTGGCTGTCCACCAGGAACTCTTTTGTGCAGTCAAGGTAAAACAACAACGTTCTTTTTGGGTCCAGGCAGTGGAGACTCTCCTCTTCCTTAGAGGGATACGTCATGAGCGTACGCACATGATTGACATCAGACTGCACTGACTGCTGTAGGGGATGTAAGCTGGAATCTGGAGATGCCGATGGAGTTCCAGGCTTCCGATGGGGTTCCAGACTCCAGTTGTAGCTCGTCGCGTGCACCGTTGTGTACTTTCCAATATACACACGCTCCTCTCCAACCGTCATCAACAGGAAAGAAGTGAATCCAAAGTAATTTAAGTAAAATACATTATATGAATCAGCAATTGTACGCAGTCGTATCGATGTCAATCTTCCTTCAGACAAATTCCATTGAATTTCACTTCATTTTATCGAAAAATGCGAAAAATCATTAAATCGTGGTAACAGTTGCATAAATTCTCGTATCACCAGACAGCAGTCATTTGTGGCTGGAATCGTCAACAATTTTGTTAAGATAACTAAGTTTTAGGATATTTAATTAAGAAGCAAATGACTGCAGGAGATGCTCCCTTTCCAGGCAGCAATCAACTGTCTGTCAAAGGAACACACACTGCAGGAACTACAAAAAATATTCTAATGCAGACCCAAAGTACATCATATCAATTAAAGCTGTACAACAGATCATAACATATATACAATGAGGGACAGCCGGGTTTCCCCACTATGCAATGGCATTCCATTATGCTACAAAATGAGATACACTATGTGAGCTGCTATTCACCCAAAAACAACAGTAACTATCCGTGTCGCAAGGCCCATCATAAACACGTTCTAAATCAAAAATGTCATTGTTCTCTTATTTTGGCAGGAGGTTGTTACTCATTAACAATAACTTTTACCCTTGGTTTGTTCTCAAACTTTATTTAAAATTAAGAGAACACTTATGGAAATGTGCAGCGTCAAGACACAAAGTTGATGCTCTGGAAGTAGGAACTGACATTTGCAGTTATAGTTAACAACTTTTTTTAAATGGGGTTCAGTCTGATATGCAAATAATCCCCTAGTACCACGGCGGCCTCATGGACAGATCCTCCTCACCCCCACCCAATCCACAGGAAATAAGTAAAAGAGCAGTTGCACAGATGCATAGAGAGTGGACTCAGATCCTACAACCAGCAACTATATTGGCTTACAAATCTATGCACTACTGTGCATTTGAAGTTTGTCCTCCCTACGCGTGTGATAGCCACAGACATGAAAACTAAGATTCCCTTCAAGTAATGCAAACTTTTGTAAAATACAGGAACAATGCCTGCCCAGAGTATGAGAACTGAGCAGTAGCATCTTTGCAGCTCCTGCTGCTGTTCAGCAGCGGGAGACAATCACCCATCATGGATGCCACTGGGGAGCCAATACACTGCTGTTAAAACACTCACGATGCCCGCCCTAACTGCTAAAAAGTCAACAGAAACACAAAATAAAATAAAAACATTGCAGTCAGTAAAGCAGCAGGGCATGTCACATGGCACTTAGAGCCCGTGACCAATCAAAACCTGGGCTGCACTTATTGCCTGCAGGACCAGAAATTCATTAAAGGAAATAGTGCTCACTCACTAGATAAAGCAGTCCGTGTTACGAGCCAAGTAAAAGGTCCAGCCCTTATGGGCAGTAACACATGGAGATAGGGCAGTCTCAAATGGAGACAGAGCGGTAACAAGGAGGGACTAACAAGCCTCATAATGAATCGGAAGCCGGCGTTTACCAAGACAATGACACCAGCCAATAAAAAATATGGACAGCATACCCTACTACAGCATGCCTCGCAGAGCGAGCAGCGCATGCACGCTGCTGCTAGGCTCGACCTAAAAACAGGGTTTTCTGAAAAAGAAACAAAACAAGCACTTTCAATGCAATAGGTCTTGCATTTGTGAAACTTAGAGCTATCGGCGCTGTAAATGACAATGTCTTTTACTTAAGTGTTTTGATCTGGAGTGTATGGATGTGGTGTGGAGCGACCCTTGACCCTGCTCCAGGCAGGTCACTCCCCACGCCGCACAGCACCACCTGTTGTGCTTGTGTCACTCAGCTCGCTACTGCTACCATGCCATGAGTTCGAGGCCCTCCTCAACCCGCAGGCTACAACCTGCGCCTCATCCCTGGTGGCCAAGTGGTGGGCCATCGGTATCGGGATACTCGCGCTGCCACTGTTTCCTGTTTGCCTTATTTTTTAACTCGGCACTCTGTCCTTATTATTGTATTCAGTCTGTTTCTGCTTGTATTATGTTTTAGTCCTTGTATTTCCTTTGCTTGTTGTGCCTTGTTTTTCCTCTGCCCGTTCCGATCTCCAGTTTCCCGCCGCTGCGTCCCCTGCGGCCTGCCACCCGCTCGCCCATTTGTACCACTCCCGCCTCCCAGCAGCTCCTCCCCCCCACCTCCCCTTCTTATGGCGGCCGCTGTGTGGTGAGGAGAGCGACCCTTGACCCTGCTCCAGGCAGGTCGCTCCCCACGCTGCACAGCACCACCTATTGTGCTTGTGTCACTCAGCTCGCTACTGCTGCCCTGCCGTGAGTTTGAGGCCCTCCTCCGCCCGCAGGCTACCACCTGCGCCTCATCCCTGGTGGCCCAGTGGTGGGCCGTAGGTATCTGGGTACTTGCGCTACTCCGGTTTCCTGTTTGCCTTCTTTTTTAACTCTGCACTCTGTCCATATTTTTGTATTCAGTCTGTTTCTGCTTGTATTGTTTTAGTCCTTGTACTACCTTTGCTTGTTGTGCCTTGTTTTTTTCCCCTGCCCGTTCCGATCTCCAGTTTCCCGAAGCTGCGTCCCCGCCCCCTGCTTGCCCATTCGTACCTCTCCCGTCTTCCAGCTGCTCCTCCCTCCCACCTCTCCTTCTTATGGCGGCCACTACGCGGCCGCACCGCTGGCGCACCGAAGGCAAGCCCGTCTGTGCCCATCTGCACCTGGACCGCGCCCAGTGCCAGAACCCCTGGCCCCTGCGAACACCATGACACCCGATGCCACTACGACGCCAGCAGCCTCCACGCACTCAATGCTGGCCGATCATACACCTGCTACCAGGCCACCCCAAAGCGGACCCATGGACCCTTCTCCTGCCGGATCTTCAGCTACACCAGCCTCCAAACCACCACCACGCCCACAGGGGTAGGTCGCAACATCCTCCGATGCATTCTACTCGACACCTGCTCCGCCCGCAAACATGCCATTGAACTCTGGGACCTGGATGAACCCCTCCTCTGCACCCGACATCGCCATAGCCATCCCTGATGGCTACAAGATCACACAGGGACTGCACCAACCGAACAAGAGGCGGAATCTCCATCGTCCACAGAAACACCCTCAGAATCACAACCAGCACCGACGACACGCTTATCACCGCCAAACACCTGCACTTCCAGATCCACAACGACCCAACACCACCCTCAGAGGAACCCTCATCTACAGACCACCCGGCCGCCGGCCGCAGTTCAGTGACTCCATCGCCGGCTTCGTCAGCATGCACGCCCTTGCATCCACGTACTACATCCTCCTCGAAGACCTGAACTTCCACCTCGAGAACACCAACAACAGCAACACCACCACCCTGCTCGACAACCTCACCAACCTCGGACTCGAACAGCTCGTCACGACTCCCATCCACTCCGCCGGACACACGCTCGACCCCATATTCTCAGCCAGCAACTACATCACCTTCAGCCACATCACCAAACTCCACTGGACCGACCACCGCTGCGTCCACTTCACCTTCGAGAAGCCTACTACGCACCACCCTTGCCTGAAACCCACCAAAGGACACTACAGACACCAACTCCGCCGCCCTCAACCTCAAGCAATAGATCGACGACACTCTCGCCCCGATCAAGAAACCCTCGAACAGACGCACCAACAGAAAAGTCATCTGGTACACCACCGACCTCCAGGCATCCAAGCAGGCCTGCCGTAGGCTCGAGAAGAAGTGGCACCACAAACAGACACCGGACAGCAACACAGTCTACAAGAGCGCCATCCGAAGACACCACCAATTCTTCCAAACTGCCAAAAGGACCTCCTTCAAAGAGCGCATTGACAACAATGCACACAACAGCAAAGAGCTCTTCAACATGGTGAAGGAACTCCCCAACCCCAGCTCCAACTCCAACGACATCCCTCCATCAAAAGACATCTGCGACTCCCTAGCCACCTTCTTTCACCGCAAGATTGCAGACATCCACAACAGCTTCAGCAACCAGGCCCCCCCCGACAGACACAGAAACTTCAGACTCACCGCCTCCCAGCCACATCAACCCCTGCTTTCCTGGACCCCCGTAAATGACGAAGACACCATCAAAATAATGAACACCATCCACTCCAGTTCACCATCCCAACCCTGCACGCACCACATCTTCAACAAAGCAAGCACCATCATCACACCCCATCTCCGCAAGATCATCAACAGATCCTTCGAGACCGCCACCTTCCCGGAGAGCTGGAAGCACGCCGAGATCAACGCCCTACTCAAGAAACCCTACGCTGACCCCAAGGACCTCATGAACTTCCAGCCCATCTCCCTCCTCCCGTTCCCGGCAAAAATAATCGAGAAGATAGTCAACAGGCAACTGACCTCCTTCCTGGACCCATCCAAATCCGGATTCCGCAGCAACCACAGCAACAAAACAGCGCTCATTGCCGCCACTGACGACATTAGGGCCATGATGGGCAATGGAGAAACAGCGGGCCTCATCCTCCTGGACCTCTCGGCTGCCTTCGACACTGTCTGCCACCAAACCCTCTGCACACGCCTCCACAACACAGGGATCCGCATCAAAGCACTGGACCACCTCCTTCCTCACCGGCAGAACCCAGAGTGTCCGCCTCCCCCCATTCTGCTCTAAAGACTCCAAGATCATCTACGGCTTACCCCAAGGATCGTCCCTCAGCCCGACACTCTTCAACACCTACATGGCACCGCTTGACAACATCGCCAGATCGCACGACCTCAACGACACACAGCTGATCATCTCCCTCACGAAGGCTCCCACCACTGCCAAATCCAACCTCCATGAAGGAATGAAGGCCATCTCGGAATGGATGACAAACAGCCGCCTGAAACTGTACTCGGACAAGACGGAGGGCCTCATCATCGGATCCACCCCTTCCGCCTGGGACGACTCATGGTGGCCGGCCACACTGGGAGCTGCACCGAGGCCCACTAACCACGCACGCAACCTGGGAGTCATCCTGGACTCTGCATTGTCAATCACTCAGCAAGTAAACGCCGACTCCTCATCCTGCTTCAACACCCTCTGCATGCTCCGCAAGAACTACCGATGGATCCCCATCGGTACCAGAAGGACAGTCACCCAGTCCCTCGTCAGCAGCAGACTGGGCTACGGCAACGCCCTCTACGCAGGAACCTCAGCCAAACTCCAGAAACGACTACAACGCATACAGAACGCCTCTGCATGCTTAATCATCGACATTCCACGCCACAGACACATCACATACCGCCTTAAAGACCTGCACTGGCTCCCAGTCAACAAGAGAATCACCTTCAAGCTCCTCACCCACGCTCACAAAGCTCTCCACAAGGCCGGACTAGCATACCTCAACAAACGACTCACCTTCTACACCCAAACCGCCAGCTTTGCTCCGCTGACCTTGCCCTCGCCACCGTCCTGCGCATCCGCCGAGCGACCGCAGGCGGCAGATCGTTCTCTCACCTCGCCGCTAAAATATGGAACATCCTCCCTATCCGCCTACGACAGACCCAGGACCTGCTGGCCTTCAGGAGACTCCTCAAGACCTGGCATTTCAAGCAGTAGCAGCACCCCCCACCCTTTCCCCCCCAGCGCCTTGAGACCCTCACGGGTAAGTAGTACACTCTACAAATGGATTGATTGATTGAGTATTGATTGGAGTGCAATGTTTGGGTTGGAGTGGAATTGTTAGTTGCTGAATTGTGTGTGATGGAATTCTGTGTTACAGAGTGAACTTGTGTAGTGGAAATATGTGGCAGTGTGCAGTGGAATTATGTGGATAGTAATTATGTGGTCTTGAGTGAACTGGAATTATGTGGAGTGGGATTGTGTGTTATGGTGTGGAATTTTGAGGAATGGGATTTAGTGCTGTGGAGTGGTATGTAGTGGAGTTTCATTATGTGGTGGGCATTTTAATTTAGTGGCATGGTATGGAATTCTGTGGATTGGATGTATGTGGTATGTTGTGTAATTGTGTTTTTGAATTGAATTATGTGTGTTGTTTTCAAATTATGTGGGATGGAATTGAAATGTGTAGAGTTGAATTGTGTGGCATGGAAGTGTGTGGCGTTGAGGGATGTATGACGCTACTACGCGATCAAAATGATCGCGGTACATCACATCGCAGCTTTTACAATGCAAGTCGTTACCACGACTTGCGCTGTAGGGTGTTGGACTTAGGAAAAGTATGATTTACTATTCCAACTCCCTCCAGCCTATGTACAGTATGGAAGGTGTTGGAATAGTAAATCACACAATTCCTTAGTCTAGAGCGCTCAACAATGCAAGTCGTGGTAACAACTTGCATTGTAAAATCTGCGTTGTGAAGGTATTGCAGTGTTTTGACAGTGTAGTAAAGGTTGTTTCCCGGCGTTGAGTGAAATTATGCAGATTGGAAGTATGTGGCATGTTGTGGAGTGGATTGTATTACCAAGTTTAAAAATGATTAAATATAATAATTTAAAGAAATGCCTCCTTCACACAAAATTAAAACTTGTTGTTTCCACCAAAAAATCTCAGAAACGCACAAATGTCTCTTTAATTTCAGACCTAAGCATGGAGGTGCTGCAAACACAACATACATGTTCAATATGAGTAGAAAAAAAAGAAAATAGTCCTAGGACCAAACACGCCAACACACCAGTGGAAACTTACCAGAAATGTAACATGTAGTGGCTTTAAAGGTATGAAATTAGCTCATTTTTCAAAGCTTGTATGCGTAAGCCAACAGAGGTGTGCTTTGAGAAAGAAAGAAGTATCAACCTTAAAAACAAAGTAATAAAATGAGGTAGACTGAGTTAGTGATGGTGGTAGGAAAGATGCAGAGGAAGGAAGAGAAGAACAAGTTGCTTACCTTCGGTAACAATATATCTGTAAGAAACATTAGTTAGTTAGATTCCTTACCTTAGAATAACCCCCAGGCATCAGACTGGATCCGGAAAATTTTGCGTAGCAGTACTCTTGCACGTCGGTAGGCGTCATCTGCAGCTCCGCGTCCGTCGTCAATTCTTATACACAGCTTTTCCGTGCCAGAAACGCAGAGCCATGATAAAAACCGACACTGGTGCCATGAAACTAGGGCCCTGAAAGGGATGACCTTAACCCTAGATATCGGTTCGTAGAACAGGGAGGATGGGTGGGGTGGTAAGGAATCTAACTAACTAATGTTTCTTACAGATATATCGTTACCGAAGGTAAGTAACTTGTTCATCTGAAAGAAACATGTTAGTTAGATTCCTTACCTTAGAATAGATACCCCATTAATACCAACCCCAGTGGTGGGTCTGCGAACCAAGATAACACCAGAAAGTCCCGGAGAACGGAACGGCCAAAGAAGCCATCTCTCCATACTTGGCTGTCCAGGCAGTAGTGTCTTGCAAACGTGTGCAGCGAGGCCCACGTAGCTGCCTGACAGATGTCCTGCAAGGGGACTCCCCGACCTAGGGAAGTAGTAGCCACCGTGGCCCGAGTGGAATGGGCCCTCAGCCCACCTGGAGGCTCCTTCCTCGCCAAAGACTAGCAAATCTTGATGCACAAGACGACCCACCGAGAGATGGTTCGTTTGTGTACCGCCCGACCCTCCTTAGCGCCCACGTAACCAACAAAGAGTTGGTCATCCACCCGGAACTGACGTGTGCGATCCAGATAATATGAGAGCACACGTTTTGGGTCCAGACGGCGCCTCTCTTCCTCTTTCGAGGGATGCGGAGGATCTTGTAGTCGGTGGTCAACATTGACAGCGGCCTGTAGTCAACTGTATCTGTACCCTCCCGCCCAGGTTTTAATAATGGAATAACAAGCGCCTCCCTCATTGATCCGGTGAAGAGACCTAACTCCTTCGCTTCTTTATAGACTTCCAATAAACACAGAGCCAGTAAGACCACATATTGGAGATAGAATTCTACAGGCAATCCATCCACGCTTGGCGTCTTATTGCGGGCCATGTGTTTAATAGCGCATCTAATTTCCTCTAGCTTTATAACTTGGCCCAAGCATTTCGCCTGTTCTTCCTCCAACTGTGGAAGCAGCACTCCACCCAAGAAGGCGTCAATGTCTGATTCCCCGGCTACCAGCGAGCTGCCATATAGTGCCTCATAATATTTTAGGAACCGGTCTAAAATCTCACGCTGAGTAAAGACAGTTCCACCATCCTGATCTTTCAGTGCTAAGATGGAAGAACCCCGTTTCAAGGGGACAGCCAGAAACGCTAATAGCTTCCCTGATTTGTCCCCCTCTGCATGCTCTTTCGTAACATATGTTTTGTAATCAAAGCATCGTAGTCTCTCAACCTCCCCCGCCACCGCCACCGCTACCCTAGCTGCCACTACTTCTGCTTGCTCTTTAGGATGCTCAGGTCGAGCTCAGTCCACGTCTTGCAGTAGGACCTTCCTCACTCCCACATGTTTACTTATACAAACCCCCCGTATTACCACCTTAAAAGCGTCCCATTCCATTGCTCTCGTAGATGCAGTACCTGCATTCTCATTAAAGTAATGCGTTATTCCCTCTCCTACCTCCTTCTGGAAAACTTGATCATCTAGCATTTCAGGACGGAGCCTCCAAGAGGGTACATCAGATTTTACTATCATCCAGTGCATATTAAACATAAACGGGTTATGATCAGATAGTGTCCTAGTGAGATATTCAGTGTGTACTATGGAGGGTACTGTCTGCATGGAACATAAAACTGCATCCAATCAGATATGTAAATCGTGTAACGCTGAAAAATAGGAGTAATCTCGGTCTCGCGGGTGCTATGTTCTCCATACATCCACCAATCCCCACTGAGTCTGCCAGTCCCGCCTACATTTGGCCAATCTATGGGTGGGAGAGTCTGTCAGAGGGTAGTGCGATCTGTCCTGTACAACATCCGCTATGTAGTTAAAGTCACCTCCCACCACTACCGGTCCTGTAAAGTAATGTGCCAATGTACTTGAAAAGCATTCTAAAAAGCGTGCCTGGTCGATGTTTGGTGCATATATACTACAGAGCGCTATGTCCTTTCCCCGCAGCCTCCCCTCCACTGCTGCGAATCTCCCCTCTGGATCAATAGTCTGTTTCGTTACCTGGAAAGGCACCCCAGCTCTTACCCATATTAATGCTCCCCGTGGAAACGCCGAACATGTGGTGCTAAATACCTGTCCCCTCCACCTTCGCTGCAGCGCTAAACCCTCTCCCTAAGTAAGATGAGTTTCTTGGAGCAGTGCTATATGTATACCTCTCCTGATCAAACACGCATGAATCTTATGTTGCCTCGTCATTGTATGCAGCCCCCTTACATTCCAGGTAATACAGCGCAAATCAGGTATTCCTCCCATCACAAGACAGTAGTATCCACTTTCCCCTTTGTACTTTTGTAAACACACCTGTTACCCCCTTTCCCCATCCGTGTCCTCAACTCCCTCCCCCCCCAAGAACAGGACCTAGAACAACATTGCTAGTTCCCATCCAAACCATATCAACAAACAACACAAAGTTAAGTCCACCAGCAGTCACTGAAGGCAAGCCTTATGGGCAATAGGGGTGCTCGGCGCCAATAGGTGGCTTCGTATATTCCAGATCTATTGCCGCTTCGAAACCCCAGATGGATCTAGCTTCCACCCTCCCCCACTTACACAGTCCCTGTCGTTCAAGGTTACTTTACCAACAGTCAGGCCCACCATTGCAGAACAGCTCCCGGAGGTCCCCCTCCATACCACTCCAGGTGCCAGCCTGCTATCTCCGTTATAATGTTCACTAATCCCTACCCAGGCCCCACCAAGTGTACATCTCCCTCCCATACCACAAACCTTCACTCATCCAAAAGTCCATCTGCTGTTGCCGGTGTGACCAGTGGTAAGCGTATACTATCTGTCTCTGACGATTCAGCTTCAGAATGTTCCTTATCTTTTTCGGACTCTGTACCCTCCGGCGTCTGCGCCTTCTGTGTCCTCGCCAAGGCCAACACCGCCGCTAGTGCTCCTTTCCGCTCTGTTTCAGTCTGTGATGTCGACGGCCTCCTCAAACCCCACCTCCGGTGCCTAATCCGCTGGGATTTTTTTCAGATCTGCAGCTCATGCGCAGATTCCTGGATTCGTCTACCTGGCCCATCCTTGCCAGTTCTGTAGGATTCCAGCCATGTCCATGCTTCCTGAGGGGTTTCATGGAAGTAAGTTTTACCGTCCAAGATCATTCTCAATTTGGCCGGAAACAGCAGGGAGTACTGGAGGCCTTTCATTCTTAATTCCTTTTTAACTGACTGTAAGGACGCGTGGCGCCATTGAATCTCGAAGGTGTAATCCGGAAACAGTGTAACCTTGCTATTCCCTACATGGAATGGTCCATCAGTACATGCCTTTTGGAGTAATAAGTCCCTGTCTCTAAAGTGTAACAGGCGCGCCACCACCGGTCTGGGAGGGCGCCCCTGCTGCGTTGGCTTCGCTGGCACTCTGTGAGCTCGCTCTTATGTATAAAAGGACGATAGGCCCTACGGAGCCACCACCAATTTCAGCCAGTTCTCCAGGTAGCTCACCATGTCTGAACCTTCCTCTTTTTCGGGCAGACCCACTACTCGAATGTTTTTGCGCCAATTTCTACTTTCGGCATCCTCGGCGTGCTTCTCCAGGGCCAGAATCCAATCTAAGGCATTCGTTACTGTCGCGTTCAGCGTAGTTTGTGCCGGGACCACATCTTGGATTATACCCTCTACTTGTTTCACCCTATCTGCTAATTTGGAGTGGTCCGCCCGCAGAAGGCCAAGACCAGTCGCCACCTGCGCAATGTCCTGTTGTAGGGCCGTACAAGAGTCTGCGATGGCTGCCAGGATTTTGTCGAATTGTTGTTGCATACCAGGATCTTGGGGCGGCCCCTGTGTTTCCAGCTCCCCTTGATTGGTAGTCTCAGTGTCCGAGAGCTGCTGCGCTCCATCTTTCTTTCCTCTCGGTTTTCCCATGGCCAGGCCCTACAATTCTTGTCTAGGCGATATTTGGTGCTTGAACACGCTACAGTCTCCTAAGTAGATCCAGGCTTCATAGGTCTTCAATGTAGTACTTTGGGTAGCACCTACTAATTAGTCTCTCACCACTTCGTTGCTGCGACCCGCCTAGAGTCCCAGAGTCCCAGGGCACCGTTGGGCAGAGATTGGACCAGTGTTGGGGTTCCGAGCAGGAGGATTCGATCCCCTCTGTGCGGTCCAACACGCACTTGCCCCTAACCGCCGCTGCTCCCCCTGCCTATTTCAGGAGTATTAGTCCATACTATGCCGCAGGAGACCAATGGAGAAAGCACTACCGATCCCAGTCCCGATCAGGGTCTGTTCCCGCCACTGCTGCGATCTTGATCCAGTGGCTGGTTATCCCCCGGGCTGTCAGCAGCGCAGTTCTCAATGGTGCCCTGACTATTCCAGCTGTGCGTTATGGTTCTGTTCTCCTTCATTTCTGGCGAACCCCTCCTGCCCGATCAACATTCCTCTCTTTCCGTTCCCTGACCTTGTCCCGCAGTGTCTCACTGCTTCTTCAGGGTCGCATGAACAGCGCCCCAGGGCCTCACTTTCACTGCCCTAGGTTCCCCCGCTCCAGCTGCCGGGTGCCTTTGCTGTCTGGGCCTCCGACCAGGTATTTACCAATGCCCCTGAATGTCCGTCTCTGCATGTGCCCCAGTCGCAGGCCGATCCCAGCCCCAAGCAGGGCCCGCCTTCGCCGCCATTGTGGTCCCGAGTCCAGGATCTGGCTGCCCCTTTTCTTGCCGGCACCTCAGCCCACAGCGATGCACTAGATAGTCAGGGAGTGCTCTATGAGCCCATCCTCCCGCAGTCCCTGTGTCCGAACCCGCCTGGGAGGCAATCCGCTCTTCCTCCTCCCGCCCGAGTGTTTGAGACGCCTCTCTGCTCCTTCAGGGACGTCCCATAAGCATTCCAGGGCCCTAGGTTCTCTCCCCCAGGCTCATCTATATCAGCTTTTGGGTATCCCTGTAGTTCGGGTTCGCGCCAGACATCAGCCAGTGTCTTTCTGTGGCCCCCTCCGTCCGTGCCCCAGCTCGCAGTCCGCAGCAGCCCCAAAGCCACGCACCTGCCTCCGCGGTCGAAGCTCTAGGCTCCGCTGCTCCCCACTCACCAGTGCAGGGCCAAGCTCAACTCTCGTCCAGGTGCCTCTCGGCTGGCAGTCTTCACCAGAGCGTCAGTTTTTCACTGGGCCTAGCTTCATGAGGCCGAAGCTCCTGCTCTCATAGCCGCCTTGGTCCTGCCTCCTAGTAGTCTCTCACCCAGCGCTCAGGCGTCGAGCGATGCCATCCGCATTCCTCCAGGGCGTAGCCCCCTTGCAGCTCACGGGGTCACCTCGCAGTTCCAGACACCAGTCCGCTGTTCGTTCGGTCTTTCACACGGCTGGTCCGCAGCGCCCCACGGCTCAGTCCCGGTATCTTCACTGGTATGTAGCCGCCATTTTAGTTATTCCTGCGGCAGCCGTCGCGGTTTGGGGAACCTCCAGAGATTCCCGGCTCCCAGCTCTCTTCAGTCTCGGAGCTACTCCTGTGGCGTTCTCCCCCAGTTTTCCGACCCCTCGGCATCGCTAGGTGGCTGAAAGCATCTGTTTTACAGCATTATTTAGGGTTTTTTAGCGGAGCTCAGTGCTCACGCTGCCTCTCTCATCGGCTGCTAAGCCACGCCATCCACAGAGGGTGGTCCCATGTCACACCTGTTGCGTCACAGGGCTGACACTACATTCCTCCCCACACAAATTGCATGCATATCAACAGTATACCAACTGTTACCAAACCTGGCCACGACCTCTCTACTGCCTGTCATAACATACCTACAGACAAGGAAGATGTATATTATTTCAAAATGTTTTTATTGCATCAAAAGCATTACAAATGCGACAAATTGCAGAAGTTTCTTCCACCCAGGTATACAAATCATTCAGCAGAGCTACATTTTACCCCTAAGTCAAAACGGATGAAGTTTAATATATGACACAGTGTCATCATGACTAGTCGCAAACCCGGTAATGTAAGCTTATAACCATCTACCAACCCGTAAGAGTAACATGAAAAGGAAACTTACTGATGCCTAAGAGAAAAAAGGAAAACAGAAAGGAAAAAAAGAATAAATCGAACTCATGGTGCAAATGAAAAGAGAAGAGAAATAGGTGTGAGGGTTAGGGAGACGAGGTCTACACCCCGATGTTCAGCGCAGCAGACCTAGTGCTCTGCAGTGGTGGGTTTTTAGATTAGGAATAGATGGGAGAGCCCTAAGTCTTGGATTGCAAGCTGTCAATGGGAGCCCCTCTGACAGGTAGCGGACCAGTGGAGACCAGATGTAATCAAAACCTTTCCAGGTGTCCTCAACAATATCAGTCATACGCTCCAGAGCCAAAGCCTGCCACAGTCGTGCATGCCACTGGGTCAGGGATGGGGCCTCCGGCTTTTTCCTAGCCGCAGATACTGCCATTTTCACGCCCCCCCAAGCAGAGCCATAGAACGGATTTGTCACTCTGTGTCTGTCTTCTCACGAGTGGGTCCCGAACCCCCAGCAAAACATGTCTATAGAGTCGGGAACGGGGTAGCCCAAGATGAGTTTTATTTGAGACAGGATCTCCTTCCAAAAAGGCTTGATGACAGGACAGTCCCCCCAAATGTGTCTGAAATCACCTAAGAGCCCACTCCCCCTCCAACACCTATCAGAGGTTCCCGGAAAAATCGTATGGAGCTTCTGAGGGTACAGGTACCAGTCGTACATAATTTTGTAGTGCGCCTCCCTGAGATACATTGGACGATTGAATTTCGCTATATCCCTACCCAAGTGTTCCCACTGCTTGTCTACCATAGGAGCATCCAACAAATTATTCAAAAAAATATTTGAAGCGCGGTGTAGGTTTGTGGCTCTGCGCCTGGATATGAGCCATCAAGAAGGATATACACCCTCTATAAGAGGCCCCCGATTGCGCCAACTTCTCAATGGGGAGCAACTCGATGGTACCGGTCGGTTGCACCAGGGGCTGCTGCACCCAATGTTTCAGCTGCAAGTAGTGGTATTCTTCCTTATTAGTTAGCGCATATTGCGCTTTGTATTCCTGGAACGTGAGGAGTTCTCCCCTATTAAACAGGTGGGAGATCATGAGGCAACCTCCCTCCCGCCACGTGTCAAAGGGGCCGTCCTGTAAAGCAGGGGGTAACGCAGCATTAAAGTGTATAGTCATGTGAGGTGATGAAAAGGTTGTAGGTTGAAGTTTGGAGGTGAGGGTGTCCCATACTTTGAGTGTAGTGGAGGTAGGAGAGCTAATATAATCATGAGTGGCATATCTTTTTTAGGTTTCCAGAGGAGATCCCAAATAGTGCGCCCAGTTATCTGTCTGTCTATATGAAGCCAATGCTTCCCCTATTCCCTCAATGACCACTCTGAAATAACTCGCAATTGCGCTGCTCTGTAGTAGGATTGAAAGTCTGGTAGCGCCAGGCCGCCCTCCTTGCATGGTCTAATGAGCAATTTATACGGAAGTCTAGCCCTTTTCCCCAGCCAGATAAATCTGGTTAGCATATTTCGCAATTCCTGAAAAAATCCTCTAACGACTGAAATAGGAAGCCCTGGAAGAGATAAAGTAGACGGGGAACAATCATCTTAATGGCATGAATCCTGCCTAGCCAGGTGACGTAAGCTGTGCTTCATTTTCCCAGATCGCTCTTTTTTTTTTGGTTATAATTTTTATTTTATTAAGAAAAGAACTTACTCACAAGGCAATAAAACATTACATTCGACATGTGTTCAGGAAGGAAGAAGACCGCAGTACAATTTAACACAGGCTTCATTGACATAAGTGGGGGGGTGGGGGGGGGGGAGGGCAGTGAGGAAACAATAGCAGTGATCATAACGGTTACACAATACTTGGATGTCGGATCAGGGGGAGAGGGGAACCTCTGAGGTCTCCACGAATGGAGGCGTGCATATGTTCCCACGGTAGGAGTTCCACTGGCTACAAATTTTGTTCCATTTCTTGGGTCTACCTTGTGCCACATACACCGTCTTCTCTCTAAACATACACCAGTCCATGTTATCCTTCCAGGCCAAGACCGTGGGCGGCCGCTGGGAGCCCCACAGCTGCACAATGTCTCTATTAGCAATCATATTCCCAAGGGTCGCCCACTGAGTCTGTGCCACGTCATAGTCATTCGTTTCCCAGACATTCAACAGGCAACGCCTTGCTTCGGGCAGCAATGCCACCCCCGTGACTCTTTCCATCACAGCATGCACACGATTCCAGAACACCACCACTCCCGGGCACTCCCAAAGTATATGGAGGAAGGTACCAACCAATCCACAACCACGCTTACATAACCCATCTACTGAATAACCCATGTGTATCAAGCGCGGGCCGGTGACATATATACGGTGTAGGATTTTTTTTTTGTCCTCATATATGGCACCAGAATTCGTATGCTCTAGATGGGTCTCGCTGTTGCCTCTTATATTGACATTTTCGAGTCCGCCCTGGAGACAGTATCATAGCAGACAGGGATGTCCCAGAGGTAGGTTGTTTTCCCTATCCTACTCCCCCTAGCCAATGTTGGAAAGCCTTAAGCCAGGGGGAGGACAGGGCCGGCACAACCTCTGGCATAATCATCGCACCGTTTACTTGTTTAACCAGACCACCAGTTTAGACCAGACATTCTCAGTATTCTCGTTACGTCCAACCATATCCATCTTGCATACTTCCATGATGTATTTTAAACATAATGCAAATCTGGGGGGAACTGTTGACTTCCACTCCATGCAAATGTCTCCTAGCAATGACTACTACATAGAAAATAAACTGAGTATCAAAACTATTAATGTTCTAGTCTTTCAGTAAACCGAAAAAAACAAGTCTAGGTGAACATATAATAGTTGTTGACAATACCTCACCTAAGAAATCACCTATCACTCTCCAATAGTCCTGAATTGCTGGACAGTCCAAAAAAATAGGGATATCGTCAGCTGCATTGTGATTACATCGGGGACAGTAATAGTTCTTTTGCGTTATCTTATGCAATTTGGCCGGGGTCCAATATACTCTGTAAACTGTGAATAGATGATTACGTCTTAAATTGGCTGGTTTAATTAACCTCTGGGAAAGGGAAAAGGAATCTGACCATACTTTGCTAAGTTCTTCGGGAAGTTCAGCTATACTATTTTCCCATAATTTTGTCACCTCCAAGTATAGTTTGTTCTCCTCATCCTTGATTATCGACTTATACCAAAACGATACTTCTTTTATCCATTTCCCCCCCCTACAAACTGCATCAAGAATAGCTGGGTCTTTTTCCCGCTGCAGATTCTGACTTGACCACCAAGCAGATAATTGGTAATATTTAAACCTAGTCAGGTGTCCATTTGTGAGTTGTGTTAAAGAGTTCCAATGCATAAGACCTGAATCTACCCATAGATCTCCCCACTTTTGTAGTACAGCTATTTTCAAGGGTTGTGAAAGCTGATCTTGAAGACATAAGGGCGTACCCGGGGAATCCCAGATTGGAGTGTGTAAATGATAGTAAGGAATATTAAAAACCTTCCGAATAAACCCCCAGTTTTTAAGTGCAGTCTGAAGTATCTTAAGGCGAATTTTAAAAAAAAATTTCTGGTCTCCGAACTTGAATAAAAAGTAATCGTGGTCATAAGGTAAATCGTTTAATAATGCCTGAAACAAGCGACCCTGTGATGATGCGTCTAACGTGTTCGCAAGTAGCCTAAAGTTTTTAAAGTGAAACGCATGACAGTATGATAGTAGGTCTGGAAGGGCTAAACCTCCAATTTTTAAACCCCTTCTCAATTTTTTCCATGCTATTCTAGATGACTTACAAGCCCATATGAATGATCCAATCTTACCCTGGAGAGTATTGATATCTTTTGAAGAAAATGATAAAGGGATGCAATTATATAGAAAGGTCAATTTGGGGAGAATAGTCATTTTAATAAGGTTAACACGGCCAAAGATATTTAGAGGCAAGTTCCCCCATCTTGTTAGAGTTTTATTAATGTCTTTGACCACAGTCTGCCAACTAAATGATGGTATGTTCTTTAACGCTTGAGTTAAATGAATTCCCAAGTATCGCATTTTGTGTTTTACGCCTTGTATGTGTATGTTGTTATTCCAGCCCATTATCTCCGTTTTCTCCTTGTTAATCTGATAGCCTGACAATTTTCCGAATTCTTCTGATAGAGAAAATAGCCTGGGTATTGCCACTGAGTCATTAGAGGTATACAAGAGGAGGTCATCTGCATACAGAGCAGTGTTTAATTACATATTACCAAGCTTAAAAGGTTGAATTATATTGTCGTCTCTGATTCCGCAAACAAAAGGCCCCATGTAAACATCAAACAAAAGAGGGGATAAAGGGCAACCCTGTCTAGTACCTCGGGATGCGTCAAACCAATCAGATAGTATTCCGTTAACTAAAACTTTTGCCTTTGGGTTATGATATAATGATTTGACCGCCTTAATGAAAATTAGGGGGAACCCAAATGCCGACATTGTAGCCCATAAATACTTCCAGTTGACCTGATCAAAGGCCTTAGCCGCATCTATCGCAACCAAGGCCAACGGGAGGTTTTTATCGTTGGCATAATCTATGGCCCCTATCACTTGGAATGTTAATTCATTTAGCTGTCTCCCTGGAATAAAACCTCTTTGATCAGGATGGATTATAGATTTTATAATCTTCGATAATCTGGTAGCTAGGATTCCGGAATAGATCTTCATATCTGTATTTAACAGTGAAATTGGTCTGTACGACTCTATTCTCTTTGGATCTTTATTAGGTTTTACTATGAGCGTTATAGTGGCTTCAGCCCAAGAAGGGGGAACAGAGTAGCCTTGAATTAATAAGAGGTTAAAAAGTGCCCTGAGTGTAGATAATAACTGATCTTTATTGTCCATATGGATCTCTATGGGCAGCCCATCTGAACCTGCAGCTTTTCCCCGTTTCATTCTCTTCAATTGGTTTAGTATTTCCCCTTCTGTTATCTCACTTTCCAGGTATGTCTTATCCAGTTCGGACATTTGAGGTAAATTTTTTGATAGCAACCAAGTTTCTATATCATCCCCATTGGGGTCTTTATCTTCCGTGTAGAGGCTTCTCATAAACGACCTCGCTTCCTCTCTAATCTCAGCATCTGCCTCTATCAAGTCTCCTGTCTGTCTTCGTAATAGGGCTTTAATACTGTTCCTCGTTCTCTCTTCTCTAGATTTCCAAGCTAAAAGGGCTCCACATTTTTCTCCGTATTCGAAATTCTTTAATTTACTGGTCTCCCACTTTTCTTTAAGAATTTTCTCATCCGAGACTTTAAGCTGAAGTTGTAATTCAGTGAGTTCCTTCTCTATCAAGTGAACTCTCCTGGAGTTAGTTAAAATTGCGTTTTGTAACTCAAGATCTTTTCTTGTTATTGCCGCCAGGTCTACCCTTCTTTTTGCTTTCATACTCTTTCTCTTATAAGTCATTAAAGAGCCTAAGACTCCTCTCAGAAAGGCTTTATATGCCTCCCATACTACCTGGGGGGTAGAGGTACCTGAGTTTATAGTGAAAAATTCTGCAGTTTTATCTTTAACTTCTATTTTTACTTGATTATCTAATAAAAGTGATCTCTCCAGGGTCCATCTTGTTTTTAAAGGAGTTAAGTTCAATACAATTACCATTTCCAGTACTGCATGATCTGACATCCCTGTCGGTGTAAAGGAAAGGAAATTGATGTCTGTGAGGAAATTCTGATCAACTAAAAAGTGGTCAATCCTAGAATAATTCTTATATTTCTTGCTGTAAAAAGTAAACCCTAGTGAGGTTCTGTATTTTTTTCTCCATACATCTAAAAGACTGAAGTCCTTCATTATAGCGTCTAGGATAGCGAGTGATTTTGAGGGAGCGTGATATTTAGCTTTAGAGGTTCTATCTAGCTTTTGGTCAAAGACAAGATTAAAGTCGCCTCCCAAGATTACTGGGCCGGTTGACCCAAATAATGCTATCTCTAGCTTAGATAGTGGGCCCTGGTTATCATCATTCGGACCATAGTATGCAGCCAGTGTGTACGGAATGTTTTTAATATGTACTACTGCTACTAACCATCTTCCTGATTGGTCTGTCTCGTATTTTTTCAGACTTATCCCTCTATTTGCTCGAATTATGATGGAGACTCCCCTTGTAGTGCCAGATTGCCTGGAACAAATTATTTCCTGGACCCACCTTAAATTCTTAAAGAGAGAACTACAGATATCTGCCTCTAAATGGGTTTCTTGTAACATTACAAGATGTGCATCTGAGTTTTTTAGGAATTCACAAATCCTATTCTGTTTCTTTTTTCCCCCAAGCCATTAATATTCCATGACAGGACTTTAAGCCTATATGGATTACTCATAAGCCTACTATCCTCTCGTATCCATCCATAGCTATGTACAAAATATGTTCATCTATATATGAGGATTTTTTATTTTTTATCATTTTCCCTTTGCTCCCTCCACCCGGTGAACCCCCTCCCCCCTGAGGAACCCCCCCCAACATACCAGACGATGGCTTCGCCTTTCGGGGCACCTGGGTGAATCCCCTGACTAAATCAAGTATATTATAGCGAGTGAAAAGTAAATCATTAAATAAGTCGTATTCCCTATACTGTTATTTAGTGTTCCCGTGCTTCAATTTACTCTTTTATTTGATCCCTCAGATATTTATATATATATATTTTTTTTATTATTATTTTTAGGAGTAGTAACAAAATCTGCACTTTATTGATCTTCCTGATCATTTTTCATTCGGCCTAAAAGATTATCGACCTCTTCTGGCTGTGAAAAACTATAGGTCCTATTCTTCCACATAATCCTGAGCAAGGCAGGAAACCTCATCTGCACGTGCGCACCCAATGACCTCAAGTCTGGCATTCTGGTGCCCAGCTCCCATTGTCTCTGTGCAGTTCTTGCACCTATGTCAGACCTGATAAGATAAGGACTGGACCGATAACGAAGATCTGTTTTCGACAGGCATCTCCCCAGAATGAGCTCCTTGACGCTAAATGTTTGAGAATTTACTAATATTTTCCTAGGTGCTTTCCTGTCTGTGCGTCTCTTATAAGGGTCTCTATGCACTCTTTGAATTTCGGCTTCCAGGTCTATGTCTGGGCGATCTTTTAATACGCCTTCTCTCAGGAGTTTACAAACAAATCCCTTTATGTCCTCCAACTCTTCCCCCTCTGGTATTTTCAGAATCCTTAAGTTGTTCCTTCGTGCCTGGGTCTCCAATCTCTCAACATCCATAGCCAGTGTTCTATTTTGGGCCTTCAAAGTATCTATATCTTTTAAGTTTCCATGTACGGTTTTGTTTAGTACAGCTACTTCTGTTTCCAGATTTCCTGTGCGAAGAGTAACATCATCTAACTTAGATTCCAAAAGATCGAATCTGTCATGTATTGTTTTTTGATTAGTCTCTGATATCTTAAATTTTGACATCATATCACTTCTCAATGATCAAAAGAGATCCCCCAAGCGATCATTCTCTTGCTCACACGATTCTTCGGAGCCTCTCCTCGTTCTAGTAAGAGCTGGAGCTGAGTCTGATTGATTGTCCTTATTAAGATCCTGCCTCCTGGTTCCCTCACCAGCCCCCTTAGAGCTACTTTGTACAGGTTTAGCTGTTACCGGATACTCTTAGGTCTGGTGTCCTGCTTTCCTTGCGTTTTGTCACCAGAAGGTGCTGTATTTAAATTAGCAGGAGTAGATGGTGCAGGGGGTATACCTGGATTTTTAAACTCAGGAGGATTCGACTGAGCCTGTTGCTGCTCTAAACCAGCCGGTTTCAAGGTCTCAGCACCCCCCTCCTCCTCACATATCACTCCCCCATTCAAGGGGACCAATGACCCAGCATTTTCCATGTTGCCCAAGTTCTCCAAGGGCCCAAAACGAATTTTTAGAGATATAGTGCTAGTACTATCCTCCATTCGCGTGGAGGAACTCCTAGCCTGATCTAAAACTTTAAAGTAGGATTTGAGTGAAGGGGTGCTTTTCACCACCTGGTTTTCAAGGCTTACTCCCTTAGATTTTTTACTAAGGTAGTTTTTTGTTTTTTCTTTTACATGGGGTTAATGGCATAGGTCTTTCCCTCTCTTCAAATTCCAAGGCACCCCTCCCTTTTAGCTCTACCCTGGATCTCAGCTGATATCTGTTCCTTCTTATTGGAGGGGTGTTCCTTCTTCTCGCTGTACTCGGGGTTATATCTACAAAGGCAGGCTCGACTGCAGCGTTTAAAACAGTTACTATTGCCTTTTTTGCTGACTCAACAGGTTTCAATAAAGCCGGCTCCTGCACTGATAGTATGTTCAAATGTGCGAGGTTATTTTTAACAACTGGAGCCTCAGTCTGCGTTTGATCCATACAACCCTGCCTCCCAGAAGAAAACACATAATTTGCTGCTTGATCCCCCTTCTCACCACACCTTACCGCAAGTGAATAGAGCTTCTTCCCAGTCTCCGTCTTGCAGGGTTGTTTATAGACATTAAACACCGGACCTCTTAGTTTGATGTGAAATAGAACGGAGCGGAATCTGCTCCACAGACACCACCGGCGTTCTTCCAGCGGGAGTGATAACGTAGGTGGGCGCAGGTCCTAGCGCCGACCTCTTCTTTGCGTGTCTGAGCCAGCCGTCGCCTCAATGCAGGGGACATACGGCTTCAAAATCTCTTCTCGCGCAGAACTCGTTCTCTCTCCATTTAGTCTTCAGGGATCCCTAGGTGCGTCCACGACCGGCTCTCAGCCCGCCGCCATGTTCCTCGTGGGCGTGGCCTCGTCGTTTCCCCCTGCTGCTGTGGTTCGATGAATCAAACACCTCGGTGTAGGATTTTGAGTTGATTGAGTCGGAGACGGGCCGGAATCGCAACTTCTTTCGGCGAGGATAGCGCCGATGGCCAATCCTCGTCATCCAATTTCAAACCATCGCTAGTCCAGACCTCTCGAAGCCGCACCAACAGATCCGCTCAATTATTAATCAATTTCTTATATATCAAAGAAATGGTGCTGCCGGGCACGTGGCCGTCAAGCACCCGATCTTCTAGTGGGGAGGATTCAGGAATATCCATGCCCTCAGGAAAAACCGAACTCAGCGCATGGGTAATCTGGACATAACGGAAGTATTCTCTATCACTCAGCTCATACTCTACCTTCAGTGCCTCAAAGGTCTTGATTTTACCCTTGACCCATAGGTTACTCAACTGCTAATGCCAATCATATCCCATTTTTCAAATCCTTTAGTCTTCCATAGGGAACCCAGTCTTTCGGACGTATAAAGCGGAGTCGCACGGGTCAGGCGATCCCCCCACCCCGTTGCCGCACTCGCATCATACTACGCTCGTACTGCTATCTTGGTAGGTCCCGAGAGTTCCCTACCCACTGCTTTGGAATAAAGGGCCCTGTTGTAATCCCCACCAGGTAACAGGTATTTATCCATCTCGAATGCAAGATTAGAGGCAGGTCCATACATTCCATGATTAATCGCTCCCAACTGAGCAGCCCAGTAATATCGCCTGATATACGGAAGTGCCATACCTCCATCATACCAAGGAAGCGTAAGCTTGGAGAGGGCAATACACGATCGTCCATTCCAAATCAATAGCCTCTGCAAACTCTCCACCTCACAAAAATAACTCGCCGGAACAACATCGAAAGTATTCTGGAGCGCGTATAAAAATTGCGGTAAGGACATCATTTTAAAGAGGGCCACGCGCCCAATCGGTGAAAGCGGCAATCTGAGCCAGCCCGCAACGTCCGTTTTAACCTCTGGAGGGAGGGGGAGCAGGTCACGATCATAACTAGCCACAGGATCTAGGGTTATAAAAAACCCCAGGTACTTAAATCCCGATTGCGACACCTGAATGGGACAACGACGTGGCAGAGGGGGAGCACCACCCGACAGTACATAGACACAGGACTTAGTCCAGTTGATCACAAGACCGGAGTTCTTGCCGAACGATGTGAGCACATCAAACAATACATTCAACGACTTACGAGGGGACGTAAGATGCAACAGAATGTCATCAGCGTAGAGCGATATGCGATCCTCAAACTCCGGGGTCCACTGAATACCTTTCATAGAGGGTTCCCAACGCAGCCAGGCAGCCAAGGGCTCCAGGGCAAGGGCAAACAGAAGAGGGGAAAGAGGACAGCCCTGTCGCGTACCCCTCCCAAGAACAAGAGGCTTAGAGACTCGACCATTCACCACCACTTGTGCCAACGGCTCCTCATACAAAAGTTTCACCCAGCTAATGAAACCCGGACCAAAACCAAATTTTGCAAGAGCGGCCCAGAGGTATGGCCACTCCACCCTATCGAAAGCCATTGTTGCATCCAGAGAAACCAAAATGGCCGGCTCACGCAGCGACGCCGCCCTTGCGAGAACACCATTCAAGTGCCTCAGGTTAAGGGCTGTATTGCGATGTGGAATGAAACCTGACTGGTCCGGATGAATCAAGTCACTAATTACTTTTATCAAGCGGTTAGCCAACCACTTTGCGAGAATCTTTGGTTCGGCGTTTAAGAGCGAAATGGGCCTATACGACGCACATCGATCTTGTGGTTTCCCCTCCTTGTCGATCACTACGATGGTAGCAAGACGCTGATCACGAGGAAGGGAGCCAACGTCTTGCGACTCTAAGAGCATATCACGGAGATAGGGCGCCATTTTGTCAGGATGCAGCTTGTAGAGCTCGATGGGCAGGCCGTTAGGACCCAGGGCCTTGCCCGAGCGCACAGAGCGAATAGCGAGGGCTATCTCGTCAGCTGAGAATGCCGCATCCATTAAGTCTCTATCCGAGTCCCACATGCTAGGCAATGCAATGTCACGCAACAACAGAAGGGAGTCTTTCTCCCGTCTATCAGAGGATGGAGAGTACACCTTACGAAAATTTTCAGCGAAACACTCAACAATCTCAGCCGGATCAGTCACACACTCCATCAACTTTCTCAATCACAGGAACCACACAACTTGCCCTCTCCCTTTTATCCAGCCAAGCAATCAGTTTCCCAGCCTTATCACCCAAATCATACAGCCTGCCCTGTTGCTCTCTACTCATGACTTTTGCGACATCCGTCACCAGGGCCCTATAGTCCAGTTGTTTGAGGCTGAGGGCATGAAGTTTGTTGCGAGTCGCACCCAATTCTAGGTTCCTTTTTAGCTCAGTTATTTCAGCCTCTAAGCGGACCACCTCCTCATTCTTAGGTTTTTTAGCACCAGCAATTAACAATAATGCCTGTCCTCGGATGACCGTCTCAAAATGCCTCCCACAGTGACACCGAGGAGGACACGGACCCCTCGTTCTCAGCAAAATATTGATCAAGGGACTTAATCAAAGCAGCTCGAGTGTTGGGGTCACGGAGGTACCAGGGATTGATCGGGGCAACTCGTCCCTCGACACTCATAGTAGTGCCGATCTGAAGCCACAATGGGGAGTGATCTGATATACCCCGAGCCAGATGTCTAATTTCCCTAACAGTGGAGGCCTGCGCCGCCGGCACCAAGATATAGTTAAGTCTGGAGAGACTGCCGTGGGCCCCAGAGTGATAGGTGTATTGTGTCTGTCCCAGATGCATCAACCTCCAACAGCCTATCAAGCCCAGAGTCTCCAGAAACCCACTTAACCAGGAGTGTGACCTGGTGAGGTCTCTGGGGGGGTAGCGATCTACTCTACCGGAGACAACTGAATTAAAATCTCCACCCATCACCAGAATACCATCTGGGAGCCCGAGTATCATACTCCCGAGATCCGCAAAAGTCGGGGTCTGTAGACCAGGCGGGACATATACGGAAACCAGCGAAACAGTCCTCCCCTCCAACCTCCCTGTGATTGCAGCGTAGCACCCTCTGTCATCCAGGGTCACGTTGTCTATTTCCAAAGGGAGGGAGTTCTTGACAAGGATGCCCACGCCCCTAGAGCCAGTAGTGAACCCAGAGTGTACAGCCAGACGATATCCTCGCCGGTTCATGGCATGGCAAGTGTTTCCAATCAAGTGCGTCTCCTGCAACAATACAACATCAGGGGAGAGGCGCCTCAACAGTTGCAACACAACACCCCGCTTAATCCTATCCCCCAACCCATTGACATTCCTACACAGCAGTTTCAACCCACTACCCCCATCCCAGCAGCAAATGCGGAATCCACCCCATGGCGAACACAGTGCCCAGACAGAAGAATCGACGTTGCCTTGAGAAGAAATAGAACTCCAAACACCCCCTACCGCCCCCAACATGATCCCAATACAACACCCCCCACCCTGCACCCCTGCGTTAAACTCAAAAACATCCCCAACTTGCAGTGTATCTGTCGCCCTAACATTAACTAGTCTACGCAAAGAAAGCCAGGGGAGGAAAGAGTACCACTCCCCCCGCCACCCTCGGGTATGCAGCCATAAGTAGCATAAGTATGAAAGATATCAGACCAAGCTTCATGGTATATTAACTGTTCGGAAGTCAGGAACCACATTGTCATTCTTGCTCCGGCGCGCCACCCTCTGCTCCACCGAGTGTTCCGTCTGATAGCTCTGCTTTGGCAAAGTGTCCAACCAGTCACTCACGTTCTCAGGGCGGTCAAAGAAAAACGTCCGTTCCTCATATTCGACACGGAGCCTGGTTGGAAACAGCATCGCATATTTCAGGCCCATGTCTCTCAAGCGTCGCTTCACCCCCTGAAACCCCATCCTCTGTCTCTGAACGAACTGGGTAAAGTCCGGGTAGAAGCTCACCGTTGAGTTTTCAAACTTCACTGGGCCACCCACCCGCGATGCCTGCAGGATAGCGTCTCTGTCTCTGAAGTTGAAAATCCTGGCAATATTCGGCCTCGGAGGGGCACCCGGCTTCGGTTTCCCCTCCGGTACCCGGTGTGCGCGTTCCACGGCAAAGAATTTACTTAGGCCTCTGGGGGCGAGAAGATTTAAAATGAGGTCCTCCACAAGCAGATTTGCAGCGGAATTGTCTGATTTTTCAGGGACCCCAATAATACGTACATTTTTACGTCTAGCCCTGTTTTCAAAATCCTCAAGTCGACGAGAGATGAGATCATTGGAGGATCGCAAGCTGCCAACCTCCGTCTGTAAGTCGGACACATCGGTTGTAAGACTGGAGGTCTTTAGATCTAAGGATTTGACCTTCTCATTCGTTTTCGATAGGTCAGCTCTGATCAAATTGACGTCATTGGCTACGGTGTCGAGCTTAAGGGCGAGAGCCTCGTATTGCTGGCCGATGGAGGTCTTGATACAAGCAATGGTGCCTATGACATCTTGCAGGGTCAACTCGAACGACGCAGCCGGGTCCTCCCTCACCTCCTCCAGAGTCTTACTCATAGTACCAGGGGGCCCCTTAGGCTGGGTATACCGATCCATGACGTTTGTTTGAGTTGCCCCCCCCCCCCGGAGAGGTGTCTTGGTTTTCCGCTTCTCTGTATCGGGCCTGCCCGCCATGTTGAGCAAAGTGCCCCCGAGGGGCCTTTGGGACCTGGTGAGAATGGCCCTTCGCTGTCTACCCACCGGAGTCCTCAGAAGCGGGCGCCAGGAGCTGTGGCCCAGCGCACAAACGCCAGAGACCATTGGCACACAGTAAATCCACAGCTAGACCTCGGGCAACCAAATAGATCTTGAGACAGGACCGGGCCAATGACAGAAAGCAAAACCGAAAGCTAACTCCAGGCAGCAGGCTGTGCCCAGGGGGCCGTTGTTGTTGAACTACTGCCTGGGCATCCTTGCGACTCGAACCCCTGGCTTCGCCTTGGGGTGGGCCTCAAAAGTTCAGGATGTCGGCGTGGCCAAGGCGGCAAGCATGGCGGATGCAGCTTAAACGAGCTCTGTCCCGCCGGCGATATATCCATTGATTATCCTGTGTCTCCCCGACCCAAAGTCATCCAAAAAGGAGTGTCCAGCTATGGGAAGCGACCGTAAAGCCCCAACGGCGATCTGAGCGACATTGGTGCTCTAACAACGGCGATCCAGACTCCGAGGCGGCGCGGCCTTCCTCGCGCGCAGACGCCGGGACCTCGAGTTTGTGAGGGCTCGGGCAGAAGTGCGGTGAGGCCGGGGCCTGAGAAGAGCGGTGAACTGGTTCGCGCTTTCGAGGGACGGTGGCCCGCGACACCCACGCTGAGCGGCGCGGAGGAGGTGGCGACCCTGCAACATCGCTGCAACGTCGAACCATCGGTGGCTGGGTGAGCTGCAAACAGGAGGTGTGTGAGGGGGGCGGGGCTGATCACGTTTGGCGGTCTATTCTGACCGCGGGAGGCCTTATGTGCTGCGGGCAATGAGAGTCATTTCTCCCTTCCCCCCGCCCTCCGGCGGATCCGTGAGGACGGTAGCGGCGCTCCCTATAGTAGCGGCTGGTGACTTGTGGCGAACCCCCTACTCGGCGGTTAAATCGGACCGCGGGGTGGGCCCTCGAGTGCGGGGGGGCCCGGAAAATTTCATAAATTGGACCCTGCGCGGAGGCGGACTGACGGGGAGACGGGGGTGAGCGAAAGACGAAGCCGATTGCCCCCGTGGACCCTGTGGGTGACCGCGTACGAGAGTCCCTAGGGCCCGCAAAAGGGGATCCTTGGCGGAGAGGTGTTCGGGCCCTCGGAGTGGCTTCTAACCTGAGGCCATAATGACCAGGGGTGGCAACAGTGGCGGTGCCTCGAAACAAGGAACAATCGATAAATTTACGGGGCCGACTGGAGGAGCCGGAGCCTCAGGGGGCCATCAGGCGCCGGGTCCCGACAATGCGGCCCTCATGGCGGCGATAACGCAATCCAGAGACATGCTGGATGCCAAAATTGGGGCAGTTGGAGTGGACGTTACTTTGCTGCGTCAGGACCTGCGAAACGCTGTGGCCCGTATTGCTGAGACTGAGGCCAGGATCACGGGGTGGAGGACGACGTGGCGACGCTAAAGAAGAAAGTAGCCGCCATGGAAGGAACTCAAAAGGGCCTATCACTTCGAGCCGAAGATGCGGAAGGGAGGGCTCGGCGAAACAATCTACACTTTGTGGGATTTCCGGAGGGATGTGAGAAGGGCGACATGGAGGCCGTCCTGACCCGGTGGTTGGAGGGGTGGCTTCCCCCGGAATCCCTTTCGCGCTGTTTTATTATTGAACGAGCGCTCCGAGCACTGGTCCAGAAGCCGCCGGTGGGGGCGTGCCCTCGACCGGTGATAGCCAAGCTACTCAACATCGACAGGCACGAACAAAAGAGCCCCTGCTATTTGAGAACCACAAAATCCTAATATTCCCAGACTACACTAGGCTGGTGCAGCAACAAAGACAGTCCTTTACAGCGGCTAAGGCGCGGCCTCAATATCCAATATGTCTTGCTCTACCCGGCCCGCCTCCATGTGGTCTTCCAGTCCCGGACCCAATTCTTCAATACTCCGGAAGAGGTCTTCACCTGGACGGACGAGACGGTCCAGATCAGAGTACATACCCCTCCGGGCCATGACTCGGACTCGTCCTCCACGGCGGGGCCTCCGAGGTCCCCCTCGGCGATCGCGGAGCAGGAGCAACTGGAGGTCGCGCTCAAAGAAAAATCCTCCTCCCAACGATGGGGCGGCGGAGTCGACCAAAACTGTAGACTCTCAGAATCCAGAGGTATGAGGCCTTTTGTCACTCAACGGAATCCGGGCATGGGCCCTGAGGAGTGACTGGAGGGACAGACTCTCTTCGCGGGCGAAGAATACTATTGAAATGCACTACCTGAGTCATTTTCCACATTGGTAACTGTGTGATTAAGGGACGTGGGTTGGGGGACAGTAAAGAGAGGGCGGACACAACCTCTCTGTTAAGTGGGGGGTAAGTTGGGACTAAGAGGGTAGTTCATGGGGATCCATTGGGATAGTGGGTCTCTGACCTCCCGTTGGGGGCGGGGGATGATCTATTCCGCGACAGGTACTTCAATGTTGCTGATGTATGGGGAGGGGGAGGAGGGAGTGTTGTGGGGACAGTTTGGGATGAGGGGAGGGTGGGCGAGTGTCCTGACATGGTTTTTGGCTCTATTTCGGAGTGATGATGACTTTAAGCTTTCTAACATCTATAATCTGTATTCTTACCTTGTGTTGGCCCTTTTAAGCCCTTTTTTCCAGACCTAGAAGAGGATAGCTGCTTAATATGATGATAGATCCCTTATTCTTGACTCTAATCATCTATTGCCTATTGGCTTTGACATAATTATGTGTCCTTTGTGGTCCTGACTTTATATTACACATTGGTATGGTTTGTGTAGGTACTCTGACAGAGCTAAGGGTTATTTCATCCTTCTCAGGCCTACAAGGCCCAGAACTAGAGAGACTCCATTTTGCTTTCTATCCCTGCAGAGCTGAGATGCTTGCAGGGTAAAGGTAATGTTTATAGTTAAAGCTGTTGTCTACTTGGAGAGAACCGGTCTGGGCCAGCCCTTATCGGTAGGCTGTATTATTCTCTGTGGGGAAGACACCACAAATGGCCGGCCGGCTGGGTGTGTGTCCTTGGCGCGGAGTGGTGCAGAGATCTGATGGGCGGCGGGCTGATGGCTGGAACTTTCCATGAGGAAACAGCATTCCATATTAGTGAAGTGCAGAGGCGGAGTCAGTTAGTTGAGCTGGAGTTGAAGAAAGAGCTTGAGCTGGAGAGAGTTCGAGCGAGAAAGAGTTGAGCTGGAGTTGCAGAAAGAGCTTGAGCTGGAGAGAGTTCGAGCGAGAAGGAATTGAGTTGAGCTGGAGTTGCAGTGAGTTGAGTTGGAGGAGCGGAAAGAGTTTGAGCTGGAAAGAGTTTGAGCTGGAAGCAGTTGAGTTGGATTGAAGCAGAGGAGAGGAGTGGAGTTGCAGAAGGAGTGGAGAATCAGAAAGAGTTTGAGTTGAATTGGAGCAGAGGAGAGGAGTGCAGTTGCAGGAGGAGAAGAGACAGAAGATGCTTGGAATAGAGAGAAGACAGACAGTCAGTGAGCTGGAAATGAAGGAAGCAGTCAGAAGCAGTTACTTATCAGGAGGAGTTGTGAATAGCTGGAGTCTGAAGTAATGCCTTTTGGAAGAGACTGAAGTTATATCGTGGATTAGTCTGTGGGAGCAGCTGGAGTGAATTGGACATTAGCACAGAGGCAATCAAATAGAGTGAAGAAGCTAGTGGAGCGAACGGTTATCAGAGCGACAGAAACCATTAGACTGAAGTTGGAAGGTGGAGAGAGTTCGTGGGGGAGAGGAATCCAGTGCAGAGTGATCAGCGCAGATGTGTGTCCAAGAGTGCAGGAGAGGATCTAAGACGAGCTAAGGCACAGACGAGAGAGGAGCCTAGATGACAGCTAGAGCAAGACCTCACACCCCTCAGGTGATATCCTTCTGTATTTCCAAACATTAACCTTGTCCTTATACCATATGTCTAATCCTTTTTCTTTCAGTGGTGTGTTACAGTTCCTGTTAGTTACAGAGACCCCGCAGATCTGTGTATGTGTCTATTCCCATTCTATTGTTATTGTAATAAAGATACCCCAGTTCTTAGTGAACCAGTGTGCATGTGTTGTTCTTATGATAGAGCTAACCTTTCTTCTAACCAGTTGTTATATATATAGCAACTGATGGATCAAAAGGGAGTAAGAGCGCTTAAATCAGGGAATAACTTTTGCATACAGTGTGTGTCTCTTGTTCTTAAAGTGCATGTAACCTTTCCTTCTAGTCAGGTGTTACAGCCAGAACAGATGCTGCCCCTGATCAGGTAAGTAGCCACAGAATAATTAGGGAGAGAGAGGAGCCCTTGAGCTAAGAGAATAGATATACACTAAGTAATTCGGCCATTCCAAAATATTATTGTAGTAGTGAACCTCTAGTGAATAGTGAGAGAAACTTCCCAACATAGAGAGAGAGAGAGCTGAAGGTATTCATAGGAAAGTGATCATCGTTGGTAAGCGGCGTTAATGAGAACACCAGGTGGGAGACTGGTACTTAGGTTCGCCGGATTGTGGACCGGGCTGTGAGTTAGAGAACACTGGGGGGACACCAGTGCTTAGGTCCGCCGGATTGCGGATCGGGCTGTGAGTTAGAGAACACTGGGGGGGACACCAGTGCTTAGGTCCACCGGATTGTGGACAGGGCTGTGAGGAAGAGAGCACTAGGGCTGCAGACCAGTGTATAGGCACGCAGGATTGCGGAGGTGCCGAGCGAGCACTGACTGTGGTCAGTGTGTAATGGTAAATAATCAGAACTGCCCCAGGTTAGATTAGTCTGGACCCATGTGATCCCGAGACTATGAGGTATGAGTGTGGTGTAGGGCATGGACGTCCTTAGTAATCAGTGAGTATTCCTAGTAATCCCTATAGATTTAGTGGTGTTTCTGATGATATGAGCTTGTATATTGCGAGTTCCCCATCCTCAGGTAGGTACCCAGGTGCCTGGATAGATGGGTCCTGAGGAGGGAGGTGGTTACGTTTTGGCCGGGTTGGTGGTGCTCTGATGAGCTGGTCCTATCTGGTCTGAGAATCCGGTCATAACAGCGAGCTAGTTGGGTGGGGTGGAGTAGCCGGGAGTAAGTTGAGGGAGAGGTGGGAGGGGGTAGCTTTCAACTGCACAGTGTTCATTCAGGTACTATTGAAGCAGGATGTGTGTATGTGGTCTCTGACGCCCGGACCATTGCTCTTTCTACCTATAGATGGCGGTTGATGCACATGAGGCAGGCTTTCAGAGGGCTTTGATGCGTGTTGTGAGTTGGAACGTACGGGGGCTACTGGATAAAATAAAGAGGGGTGCAGTCCTGCGACTAGGGAAGAAAGAAAAGGCAGATGTCCTACTTTTGCAGGAGACTCACCTCCTAGGCACCAAGGCCCTTAGCTTGCAGAGATACGGTTATCAGCAGGTATTTCATGCTGGCTTTGTGAGGGGATCCCGGGGAGTGGCTGTCTTGGTACACCGCAGGCTGTCCTATGTTCACGAGACTCAATGGGTTGATGCTCATGGCAGATATGTCTTTGTCCAGGGCAGGATAGGTGCAGAGCCGGTAGTTTTTGGGAGTCTATATGCCCCACCTCCCCTGGAAGGAGCCCTTATAGAAAAATTGTTCGGTGTGTGGGCTGAAATACCAGATGTTATGGCAGTAGTAGGTGGCGATTGGAATGATGTGATGAATGGACGGATGGATCGCCACAGGCTGAGGGGAGATCTGCCTACAGACACACACACTAAATTGAGCGACATAGAGAGAGGGATGGGATGGGTTGATGCATGGCGATACCAACATGCCCAGAGCCGTGAATACACTTATGTTTCGGCTGTTCATAAAGTCCTTTTCCAGAATAGATTATCTGTTCATTCCCCACACCTGGGTGGGGAGGGTGGACTCCACTTCCATATTGCCACGCGGCCTGTTGGATCACTCCCCGACGACGCTAGACTTACGTCTCGATAGAAAGTGGCAGCCATTCAGGTGGCGCCTCTCAACATGGCATTTACAGCAAGATAGCTATCAGACTCATATGAGGGAAGCGATTGCTCATTACTGGAGCGACAATGACAGATTAGATACAGATGATATGACCCTCTGGGAAGCTCTGAAGACATTGACTGGTGTGCTGCAGCCCGTAAGACATGGAGGGACAATATAGAGAGAGAGGCTAATCAGGTCCAGGACTTAGAAGAAAGATGTCGCACAGAGGGGGTTGAGGAGGATGTCGGGCAGTTGCTATTGGCGCAGCAGTCGTACGCCTCCCTGCTACTGGATGAGGCTAGACAGCTGTTGCTAGCGAAGCAGAGTAGGATATACCAGTGGGGCGATAAGTCCAGCACTATGCTATATAGGCTTTGCCAGAGTACATGCACAGTCACTACCGGGTCTTCGGGACGACACAGGGGCGTCCATGACGGCCCCGGCGGAACCAGCAGCCAGCTTTGCACAGTATTATGCGGCCCAATATGCTCCTCTGGAGACCCTTCTGGCAGCAGACATCAAAAAATTCCTGGCCGACCTCCCGCCGCGAGCGTTATCGGATGAGGGGCGCGATCGCCTTGAGCTCCCTCTGTCGGCTGAGGAGCTGGGTACAGCCCTCGGTGAACTTAATGTTGGTAAAGCCCCCGGACCTAATGGGTTCCTGAGTGAATTTTTTAAGAAGTTTCACCTCCAATTAGGGACGCACTATGGAAGGGCTCTGGAGGCAGCCAGAGAGTGTGGCCGACTTCCGATGGACTGGCGGCAAGCCGAAATTGTGGTCTTTTGTAAGCCGGGGAGGCCCCCTGACCAGCATGAGTCTTATGGACCTATATCGCTATTGAATATCGAAGCGAAAATACTGGCGAAGGCGTTGGCTAATCGCCTTCTCCCATACTTTACAGACCTTGCCACCCAGACCAGGACGGCTTTTTGCCTCATAGAGCAACAAGACACAATATTAGGCGTGCACAGGTGGTAGTGGAGGCGGCCCGGGCGGCAGGGATTCCAGCGGCGCTACTATTGCCTGATATAGATAGAGCCTTTGACTCATTGAGTTGGGTCTACCTCCATGCACTCCTGTCCCGCCTGAACCTCGGGCCTCACTTCCTGTCATATCTGCAGCTGCTCTACACAGATCTGACGGCGTCGGTGAGAGTGGTTGGAGAGGTGTCCGATCCCATCTGTATAGGTCAAGGCACCAGACAGAGATGTCCCCTATCGCCATATTTATTTGCCCTGGCGATGGAGCCGCTAGCGGCGTGGGTACGGGTGGATGCACAGATGCGAGGAATTGAGTGGGAGACGGGACCTGCTGATAGAATCGCACTATATGCAGATGACGTCCTCTTTTTTCTCACAGACTTGAACAGATCTGGTCCGCGGGTTCTGGATATCATGCGAATATTCGGGGAGGTGTCGGGCCTGCATCTGAAACTGAGAAAATCGGCGTTGTGGGTGTTGGGGGAGCGCGGATGCCTAGGTTCCTGGGCGACAGCACTGCAGGAAGCGACTGGAGGCCTTAAATACCTGGGAGTGTTTTTGACTGATTTACGCGGGGTCTCCTGGGCACGCAATGTGGTGCCTGTATGGGACCGAGTCCGATCAGACATGGCAACATGGTCCCGCATGCCCCTCCCTGAACATATACGGCCGCTCGGCCATATATAAGATGGTAGCTCTCCCGCGTCTATTATATCAACTACAGAATCACCCATATGCTATTCCACCGCAGTGGTTTAAACAGGTGGATTCAGCGTTAAGCCAGTTTCTTTGGGCTGGGGGAGCGGTGAGAGTAGCACTTCGCACATGCTTCCTCTCCACGTACTGTGGGGGCCTAGTAACATCGGTCTTTCTAGTGTAAGAAACACGTCTGAGACATTTACTTGCATGAATTGTTTCTACCGAATATAAGCCTGGTCGAATGCCACCTGTCTGTCGCACGCCATAGGGAGTAGTCTCCTGGCATGGTTGGATGTGCCTTGTTTGGGACATACTCCAGATCAAACTACAGTAAAAATGTTGTACAGGAGGCGAATAATGTTGTATATTTATTAACGTTTTGAGCAATGTAGTCCGCAGTATCATTGATGCAATTTTCTTTCCAAACAAACCATTTTTCGTTTTTGAACTGTACGCGCATGCGCGATAGAGTAGTGTCTCTTTCCGCTTTTACACCCACGGATGTGTGAGACTTAAAACTTTAGAGAATTACATTCTCATATGACGCGTGTAACGCTGCATTGAAACAGCGACTGATTAAAGAATTCTGTTTACGTATGATGGAATGGGTTTGTAACACAAACCTCATCTGCGTGTCCAGCACCATGTGCGCATGCGCGATGGAGAAGTATTCTTCTTAGTTGTTTGCTCCGTTAGTTTGTCCAGTAGGGTGCCCCGTTTTCCCCGTCCGCCTCATTAATCACCGTTTGGCGTCTACTTAAGAGCAGAGGGCGACCTTGTGAGTGCCTCCACTTCCGCTTGGCCCATGGACAGAGGTACCGACGGACAGGTGAGTGTCCTTTTTGGACTCTCCTCATTGTAGCTGGGCTGTGCAGCTGAGAGCAGTTTAGTTAGTCTCTGTTCGGGCAAGGAGACCACAAGCAGTCTGTTAAGTCCTTATTTCTTTCAATATGACTGAGATATAGAAGGGGTCTTTGATGAACCTAACTTCTTGAAAGGGCTCCTTATCGAGGGTAGCCCAGGTGGTTCTCTTTGGACCTATTTCCAGTCCCCCTCACTAGTACCACTAGATTGGTTTTTATAAAGTTTCCAAAATACATAATTGAATGAGAGGTTTCAATACCATCATAAGATTTTTCAGAGGCATTCTAGAATGTCTGGATTATGCTATCTTCAATGCGACAAATGGGTAGCGGGGTAATATGTAAACTTAGTTTGACAGTTGGGTGCACATCACACGTTCGTTGGGTTGGAGTGTAGAGCAATTGGCTTGGGCTCTGTAGAACTGTGGGTTTACTGTGTCCTTTTTCTACACCCCAGAGCGGGGCCTCATACTCCCGAGCGGTTGCCGGGTGAGGTGAGGTCTTCACCCACACAAAGCTGGGTGAGTATCACATTGAGGAAATGCCTCAAAGTGATAAAGCTATAATGCTTGTTTAAATATGCAGAATGTAAATTATTCATGCAGGTGTGATTTGTCTATGCAGTCTCTCTGTATGCAGGTGGTTGTGTGTATGTAATCTAGTGTTGTTGTACAATACATTTTTGTTTATTGACAGGAAGAAGAAATGCTTCTCTCCCACCAGTGGACGTTCTACCGTTAAAGTTCCTGGTAGATATGTATCTTTCTACTAGTAATCTTATCGCTACTTTTCACTTTGCACTACAATTGTGATTATGGCTGCAGTAGCTGATTTTTATTAAGGTTCTGAAGAATGCCGGGGAAAAGCCCCTTAGGCTGAAACATGTCGACCGTACTGCACAAGCGCCATAGGGTAGTCATTCTACCAGGCGCGGTTTTTATCTCTTGACACACGGACTTTAGTTTACATGCTCTTTTAGAGTCTGTGTAGTCAATTTTATTTATCACTTTCATTTGAGCACTGCACTTTACTTAGTCCACCACATGGTAAACATTTTTGGCTAGTTTTCTGACATCCAGTTCTACACCGGCACTACATGGCTGGCTGTGATATGGATTGATCTGCAATTCCCACATGACGCAAACTCCACCGCCAGAGTGGTCTGATGGGATTTTGTACTAGCTTTGTGTTTCCAATAACCTCCAGCAACGTTGGTTCACACATGCAGCCTACTGTCCCTTAGTCACTGCTATGGTCACACACCACTTCCAGGCCTGTTCTGCTCTCTTGTGTGTTTTTTCTGACTATTGGGGAGCGAGCAGACAGGTCGTTAAATATTCCCCCCGACCCTCCACACATGTTTGTTTGTTAGTATTTAGAGCAACTTTTTAGTTGCGGGTCTAGTAATTTTGGATGCAAACACAGTTTTTCGCATCCTAATAGCTCACCTAACTTAATTGTGTAGGTCTCCCTCCTGTCTACCCAGTCACCACCATATTCCCCATCTAAAAACATTTGTTGACAACATTTTCTGTGCTTTGCACGTGATGGAAACATAATAATTATATACAATTTTTTGCTCCATGGTGGTCTTTCTAGTGTAAGAAACACGTCTGAGACATTTACTTGCATGAATTGTTTCTACCGAATATAAGCCTGGTCGAGTGCCACCTGTCTGTCGCACGCCATAGGGAGTAGTCTCCTGGCATGGTTGGATGTGCCTTGTTTGGGACATACTCCAGATCAAACTACAGTAAAAATGTTTTACAGGAGGCGAATAATGTTGTATATTTATTAACGTTTTGAGCAATGTAGTCCGCAGTATCATTGATGCAATTTTCTTTCCAAACAAACCATTTTTCGTTTTTGAACTGTACGCGCATGCGCGATAGAGTAGTGTCTCTTTCCGCTTTTACACCCACGGATGTGTGAGACTTAAAACTTTAGAGAATTACATTCTCATATGACGCGTGTAACGCTGCATTGAAACAGCGACTGATTAAAGAATTCTGTTTACGTATGATGGAATGGGTTTGTAACAACAAACCTCATCTGCGTGTCCAGCACCATGTGCGCATGCGCGATGGAGAAGTATTCTGCTTAGTTGTTTGCTCCGTTAGTTTGTCCAGTAGGGTGCCCCGTATTCCCCGTCCGCCTCATTAATCACCGTTTGGCATCTACTTAAGAGCAGAGGGCGACCTTGTGAGTGCCTCCACTTCCGCTTGGCCCATCGACAGAGGTACCGACGGACAGGTGAGTGTCCTTTTTGGACTCTCCTCATTGTAGCTGGGCTGTGCAGCTGAGAGCAGTTTAGTTAGTCTCTGTTCGGGCAAGGAGACCACAAGCAGTCTGTTAAGTCCTTATTTCTTTCAATATGACTGAGATATAGAAGGGGTCTTTGATGAACCTAACTTCTTGAAAGGGCTCCTTATCGAGGGTAGCCCAGGTGGTTCTCTTTGGACCTATTTCCAGTCCCCCTCACTAGTACCACTAGATTGCTTTTTATAAAGTTTCCAAAATACATAATTGAATGAGAGGTTTCAATACCATCATAAGATTTTTCAGAGGCATTCTAGAATGTCTGGATTATGCTATCTTCAATGCGACAAATGGGTAGCGGGGTAATATGTAAACTTAGCTTGACAGTTGGGTACACATCACACGTTCGTTGGGTTGGAGTGTAGAGCAATTGGCTTGGGCACTGTAGAACTGTGGGTTTACTGTGTCCTTTTTCTACACCACAGAGCGGGGCCTCATACTCCCGAGCGGTTGCCGGATGAGGTGAGGTCTTCACCCACACAAAGCTGGGTGAGTATCACATTGAGGAAATGCCTCGAAGTGATAAAGCTATAATGCTTGTTTAAATATGCAGAATGTAAATTATTCATGCAGGTGTGATTTGTCTATGCAGTCTCTCTGTATGCAGGTGGTTGTGTGTATGTAATCTAGTGTTGTTGTATAATACATTTTTGTTTATTGACAGGAAGAAGAAATGCTTCTCTCCCACCAGTGGACGTTCTACCGTTAAAGTTCCTGGTAGATATGTATCTTTCTACTAGTAATCTTATCGCTACTTTTCACTTTGCACTACAATTGTGATTATGGCTGCAGTAGCTGATTTTTATTAAGGTCCTGAAGAATGCCGGGGAAAAGCCCCTTAGGCTGAAACATGTCGACCGTACTACACAAGCGCCATAGGGTAGTCATTCTACCAGGCGCGGTTTTTATCTCTTGACACACGGACTTTAGTTTACATGCTCTTGTAGAGTCTGTGTAGTCAATTTTATTTATCACTTTCATTTGAGCACTGCACTTTACTTAGTCCACCACATGGTAAACATTTTTGGCTAGTTTTCTGACATCCAGTTCTACGCCGGCACTACATGGCAGGCTGTGATATGGATTGATCTGCAATTCCCACATGACGCAAACTCCACCGCCAGGGTGGTCTGATGGGATTTTGTACTAGCTTTGTGTTTCCAATAACCTCCAGCAACGTTGGTTCACACATGCAGCCTACTGTCCCTTAGTCACTGCTATGGTCACACACCACTTCCAGACCTGTTCTGCTCTCTTGTGTGTTTTTTTTTTTTTTTTTGTCATCAAGAAGTATCCTGTGTCTCTGTTTGCCAAGACAGGGGAACTCAAAGGTTTCAGGCGTTCTCCCTGACGCCGCTGGGTTCTAAAAACCCGGTCCTTCAGTTGGCGCCCAACGTCGGGCGACTTCAGCGGTACCGGTCCAAGCCAGAGGTTCGTGAGAAGCTTCGTGTGAAAATTCTGGAGGAAGGCCAGCCACTTCATCGACCCCTGTATGTCGTTGTGGTCCGAAAGTCTTTGCTGCGAGTTTCCCGCTTTCCGACGGCTACGAAGGACTGCTGCCCTGACTGTCGCCCTGTTTTGGAGCCTTAGACATTTGTAGAGCGAGACGATTGACGGGTCTTCTGGTGACGCCATTGACATTTCAGTTAAGTATAAGCGGAGTGTCTCCCAGTCCTTAGTTTGTTTTGTATCCTTGAGTGGATAGCTTTGATTTGGTACCTGCCGGACCCAAAGCCAAGGGATTCGTGTATTCACGAGATTATCGTTTCAAGATTCCCCTTGTTGTTTGAAGCTAGACTAGTGAGCAAGATGCCTGGTTTTAGCAGTTTTAGAAACTTGTTTAGTTGTGGTGCATTGAAGGATTTCCGGTTAGAGGATTTGTGTCCGGTTCCTCCGATCGGAACTCCTACATACGAGTTGTATGGGAAGCATGGTGTAGGTCATATTAGTTATAATGAGATCTGGATAAAATATACGAAGAGTGACGGTGTCCTACAGTGGCCCCGTTACGGTAGTTTTGAAACTGAAATTTTAGATAACCTCTAAGTGAAGTTGTTTAAGAAGAAAGCCCGGCCAGCGATGTTTGACTCTTTCCGCATATGGCGCAAAGAAGCCAAACAGAAAGAAATAAAATTAGCGAAAAAGAATAAGAGAGGTATGTCAATGGTGCAAGCTGCCATTGCGTACAGAGATAATGAAGAAGAGCAAGAAAGTGAACAGATGCTTAGAGTGAGGAAGTTAGGGGTAGATAGGTGCTATCCAGTCTTGCCGTCTAAAGAACAGAAGGACGAGAAAGATCTTACGAAAGATCCTATAATGTCGCATCTGTTAAATTCACCACCACCTTATGTGCAGAATGCTACGGCCCCACCGCCACCAGCTGTGGCTGTGCAACTGCCGGTTATTTTGCCTCCTGTGATTCCTCTACAGCCAGCTCCTTTGTCGGCTACTGTACCTTTGGCGCAGCCTCCTTAGGGGCGGCCAACTTTGCCCTTTTCTACGACTGCTGCTTCTATGCCTGTCCCTACTGCTTCTGTGTCTGTTCCGACTTTGGATTCTCCTACTACTGTTTCGTCTCCCCTTGTTCTTCCGACTACTCCTTCTCCTAGACAGCTGATGACCGCTGCTTTTTCTCGTTTCCTGAATCCTTGGTTGGGACAATTAGGTATGTCTCCTGTGAGTGAGTGTAGACAGCTGCGTAGTTAATTGCCTGATACAGATGAACGAGTGGTTCTAGATCACATGGCGCATAGATGGGTTACGTATGCGTCCCAGTACGATCTTGAGGGTGTTATAGATGTTTTCAGGCAATGGGAAGCACCAAAGCAACGTTATGTTTTCGAGATCATGTGTGCGTTCCTCCATGAACAATGGACGAACGAAGTGGGTAAAGCTCCTGAAGAGCTGTTCCGGTTGCGTTCCAAATTAGCAAAAGGAACGATCGTGAGTCTCCTCGACATCGAGAGAGCGGTGTCAACGTTACTGTCATTCCGAAGGAATGTTCCTTCTGAACGATTGCTAGAGCCTGATTCGTCAGTTGGGAGACAAGCGCGTCAGTATCCGATGCGAGAGGTTCCTCCAGTTTGGAGACCTGCTGATGCGACAGCTCAACCACCTGTTGTTGCGCACTTTCAGCGAGTGTGGGTACCATGTTCCATGGAAGCATGCTGAAGTTTTAGCGCTTAAGCAGACCTTGCCTGATCCGCGGAAAAATTCCAGCGGGATATTATAAAGAGCTTACACAAACAGTGAGTTTGTGCATCATGAATTTGGCGGACATAGATATGTTGTTTGGGAATGTTGTTCCACAGCCCATCTGGAATGTCATTCGACATACAGATCATGATAATGATGATTCGTGGGTGAACCTTGTCGCTGCGAACGATAGACAAGTTGGAGGTGCTAAGCCTGAAAATATCATTAGGATTATTACTTTTATGAAGACTTTGATGCCTGAAGTACGTGTGAATTGGGATAAGTTGTCTGCATGTAAGCAGAAGAAAGATGAGACTGTGTCGGACTTCTTTTCGCGTTTCGAGGAAACGTTCGTCGATCATAGTGGTCAGGATATGGCTACCGAGGGTGGCCAGAGGTTGTTTGTCGACAAGTTCGTACACAATCTTCTTCCTGAGTTATGCACTAAGTTGAAGGATTCTGAGAGTGCTTGGCCTGTTTCTACATCGGCGCAGATTTTAGCTACGGCTCAGTAGTATGAGAATAGACATAAGGATGAGTTAGAGAAAGCGGACAAGAAGACTAAGGAATTGAGAACTAAAGTTCTTCTACAACAAGCTTATCCGCCCCGTGTTAATAATCAGCGTGATTACCAGCAGCCACAACAGTATTCGAGGAACTCGCAAAGAGACGAGACTCCTCAACAGCGTATTCCGTATGGCCCTAATCAGTGTGCGTATTGTAGAGAAGAAGGTCATTACAAGAATAGTTGTCCGGTTTTGCTGCAACGAGGGAATAGTGCTCGTGGTGTGAGAGGTAGAGGTGCTCAGCAAGCACCTAGAGGTAGAGGTCGTGGGCAGAACGCGCGCCCTTTTCCTCCACAAAATTCGATGAATAGTTTTGACCAACAGCAGAATTCGTCTGGTAGGACAGCACAGTACTATGTGGACGATTACTATGTTGAGGGTGATGAAGCACATGGTTGTTAGGACAGCCATGGACAAAGAGAGGGAGTTGTTTCAGTTCCAGTAGATCAGAACGGACCTTACGTTGAGGTGATTGCATCAGGTGTGTCAGAGCCTTTTTTGCTAGACACTAGTGCTACGAAGAGTTCGATTATGCATTCTAAGCTCCCTGGCGCACCTTTGTCTGGCTTTAATAATGTTTCTGTAGGTTTTTCTGGCGCCCCCGTTACGAATCCGATTTCTGCCCTATTGCCCCTTTCTGTTGGTCCTCGTAGGTTTGAAGCACCCCTTCTTTTGACTACAGGTTGTAATGAGAATTTGCTGGGTTTAGACCTGTTAAAGAGATTGTATGCGACTTTGTATTGTTCTCCGGCGGGAGTGCTTCTTACTTTGGGTGAGAATGTGATCTCTCCAATATATATATCGAAAGATTGTCTTCCATCGGAATTGTCTTCATTACCAGATTCACTGTGGGCTACGGGTCCGAATGATGTAGGCCTGTTAGACATTTCCCCATATGTTGTCACACTGAAGGTGAATGCTAAGTTACCGCGCATTCCACAGTATCGCATTTCGAGTGATGGTGAGCGTGCACTCTTAGCGATCATTTATGGTCTGATTGATAAAGGTGTTATTGAAGAGATGCGAGGTAACGTGTGCAATAGTCCTGTTTTGCCGGTTCTGAAAAGAACTGATCCTTCACAGCCTCCTGTATATAGATTTGTTATTGATCTTCGTGAAGTGAACAAGATTGTTGTTCCACAATTTCCTGTTGTGCCTGACATTACTGCATTATTGACTTTGATTCCGGCTTCTGCCACCTGGTTCTCGGTGATTGACTTGAAGAAAGCATCCCGATTGCCATGGAGAGCAGGGATATTGCCTATTCTCTTTAGGAGGACGAAGTTTCCGCTTTAAGCGTGCTCCTCAAGGCTATTGTGAGAGTCCATCGATTTACAGTCAAGCTTTGAAGACACAACTTGATTTGTTGGTTTTACCTGAGGGTGCAGCCCTTATCCAGTATGTTGACGATTTGCTAGTTGCCGCAGATACTGAGGAGATTTGTAAGGATGCCACTTTGTCTTTATTGCAACACTTATCTGATTGTCACCATAAAGTTTCCCTCTCAAAATTACAATTCTGTCGACAAGAAGTTACCTACCTAGGTCACCTCTTATCGAAGGAGGGAAGGAAATTGACCCCAGAAAGAATTCAAGCCATTGCGAAAATGAGTGTTCCTATGACACAGAGAGAAGTACGTGCGTTTTTGGGTATTACGTCGTACTGTAGACAGTGGATTCCCAATTTTTCTCTGTTAGCGAAGCCTTTGATAGCTCTTACTGTTAAGGATACTCCAAATCCTATTCCTTGGACTGACGAATGTCAAAAGAGCTTTTCTGAACTACGTAATGCGCTGTGTTCGGCTCCTGTGTTGGGTACTCCCGACTACAGTAAGCCTTTTACATTGTATGTCCGCGAGAGAGAGGGATGTGCATTGTCGGTTTTGACTCAGCAGTTTGGCGATAAGCAACGCCCATGTGCGTACTTTTCGTCAACTTTGGATCCTGTAGCTAGAGCGTTGCCGAGTTGCTTGAGAGCCACAGCGGCAGTGGCTGTTTCAATTCGACAATCTGCTGGTTTGGTTATGGATAATACGTTAGTTGTCATGGTTCCACATGCAGTGGATACCTTGTTGAATCGTACGAAGACACAACACTTAACTAGTGCTCGGTTGTCAGGGTATGAGCTGACATTGTTAGCGAGTCATGTGCATATAAGAAGGTGTAATACCTTAAACCCAGCTACATTGTTGCCGATTTCACTTGAGACAGATGACGATAGTGAAGAACAGCATGATTGTTTTCTAAGAAACGAAGAAGAGACGAAAGGGAGAGTGGACCTTAGGGACACTCCTCTTCTTGATTGTGATGATGCTTTGTGGGTTGATGGTTCGTGCTTTAAGTTACCGAATGGTGATACGACTGCAGCCTATGCTGTGACGACTTTACATACGGTTGTTGAAACTGCACATATCCCACATAACTCCGCACAAGCGGCTACATTGATTGCACTTACGAGAGCATGTGTGTTGGCGAAAGGAAAACGAGTGAATGTGTATACGGATAGTCAGTATGCATTTGGCGTGGCTCATAGCTCTGGACGTTTGTGGCGTGAACGTGGATTTTTGACATTGCATGGTACGAAGATACAACATGGACAACTGGTGAATGAACTCCTCAAATCTCTTACGCTACCACTGCAAGTCGTGATTGTGAAATGCAGTGCCCATAAAAAGGTTACGGATGATGTTGGTCGTGGTAATGCGTTTGCGGATGAAGTTGCGAAAGAAACGGCTAGAAACATGATGAGTCGAATGTATGTTGCGGGTCCAGCGAGATGGGTTCCAGAGAAGAGTATGTGTGAAGATACTATTGAGATCCTGGTGAGGGAACTCCAACACCAGCTGGTCATTTTGCTCCTCCTACATATCCGTTTGAGGCCTTGCAGCTAGATTTTATCCATATGGAGAGATGCAACAACTTGAAATATGTGTTAGTGGTTGTTTGCTCCTTTTCTAGATGGGTAGAAGCTTACCCCCTTAAAGACAACACTGCCTTGTCCACAGCAAAAGCCTTGATAAAATAATTTTCTCGAGATTTGGACTTCCGAGAATCATCTGGAGTGATAATGGGAGTGAATTTGTGGGTCAAGTTATGAAGAGAGTGTGCGAGGGTCTTGGGATTAGGCAGAAATTCCACGCTGCAAACATCCCCCAATCAGCTGGTTTAGTCGAGTGCTATATTGGCACTCTTAAGTTGAAATTGGCCAAAATTCAAGAGAGCACTGGTTTACAATGGCCAGATGCCTTGCCATTAGCACTTCTGTCTACAAGGATGACTGTGCATTCACGAATGGGTTTGAGTCCGTACGAGGTTGTGTTTGGTCGCCCAGCGAACATTTGGGTCGTACCAAGACCAACAAGATTTAGAGATCTCGAGTATCCTGTGCTGCTTGATTATTTGCGTGAACTGACAACTAAAATAAGTGTGTTTTACGCCAACAGGTGCATGACAGTCTTCCACAAGCTTCAGAGGATCCAGGGCACTCCATCGAACCTGGCTCCTTGGTCTTTGTGCGTAACTTTCAGCGGACCAAAAACGAACAGCCCCGCTGGACTGGGCCCTATCAAGTGCTCCTGTCAACAAGATATGCGTTACGAGTGCAGGGTAAACGAAACTGGATCCACGGATCGCATACCAAAAGGGCACCTTTGCCCTTGCCTTACGATAAGTGGGTCCAGGAGGGACTTGCAGACTCTGAAACAGAAGTGGTCCCATGGTTTATACCGTTCAGCGATGCTAGATTGTTTGGAACGAACTCACAGAAAGAAAGCAACAGAATTTTTCAAGCATCAGTATCTCCTGCAGATCGATTGGACACTACCGAGCCTCATCTTTTGTTCGCTGACCAAGAATTAGCTCGAAGAAATCGTTATAATCTGAGATCGAGAGTTTTGGACAAATAAAAAACTAATAAAGATTGATTTTTTTTCCGTTTGCAGGTTAACTCTCCACCAAGGATCTACTCATTTTTGTTTTTCTTGAGCCGCCATCCGGTTCTTGCTGCTAGGGTCGCGGTTGCTCCAGTCTTGGGAGTGCAAGCCTGAGACACTAGGTCGAGGGTTCTGTTGGCCCGAGGCAGCCTTCCTGGGTTTAGCAGAGGCACTCCTGAGCAGAATCAACCAACCACCGCGGGCAGCACATTTAGTTTAGGATGGATTTCTTTGAGTTGGAGAGACCTGTACAGACACTGACTTTTAGAAAACGAATATGCAAAATAATATCGAAGAGATGTTTTTTGATATCATGTTTATTTCTATTATTGAGCCTTATAATATTTATAGCTGGTTATGTAACATTTGTTCTTAAAATGACGGTTAATCCCACTGTGCAACCTACACCTTCACCCACTATTTCTTCTCATTCTTTTCATCCTTTGCCTGAACATGAGGTAGTCAGACGATTGGAATTTGCTAACAATTCCTTCATACAACTTCTGCACCAACACCAGTTATTGATGAATACGACAAACTGTTGGATTTGTGGTTTGATGCCTCATACAATCGATAAGGGTATTCCCTATTTAGTCCTGCCCTTTAGTTTAAATGGTTCGATTCGGGCTTACAGAACCATGTTTATTTATGCCCATAGTGTCTACCCCCTACGTTCACCGAAAGACAATCCGAAGAATAGTGCTTTAGCTAGAGGCATAGTCGACATGGTTAAAGGGACTAATGCAGTTGAAACTATTCCGAAAGATGAGAGACAACCATATAGTGGTTGGAACGTTACTGGATATGGAGTTAGTCTGAGTGTTAACCAGCGAGCGAAAAGTTCTCCACCGATTTGGATAGTGCCCCATCGGGGCCACTATTGTCTGCAGGGCAACGGTAAAAATCCGAAGGCCCAGTTAGGGAAGAGTGTTTGCACTGAGACTTATGTATTCGCGTCTCAGTCTTCCCCAGCGTTCCTAGCTGCTAAGGGTACCTACTTTTTTTGCTACGACAAAGCATATACATGGTTGCCCCCCGACTTCTCGGGCACATGTTTTGTTTCCTTTCTGTTACCTCCCACCTTTACAGCTGCGGCAGATTACCATAAGATGAGAGTTGCTAGATGTGTCTTTAGTCAAGAAGACACTGCAGGGCAAGAGTTGGGAGATTTCTTTAAGGGTTTTCTGCCGTTCTGGGGACCTATGGCTAACAGTAGGAATATTCGTTAGTTGACGAGAGTGGTTGAGTCCACCATAGTAGAAACTGCCGGTGCCCTTGGTAACCTGACTGCTGAGCTCCAGTCAGATAGACTTATGACACTTCAGAATAGAGTTGCCCTAGACGTTATTCTAGCAGATCGAGGTGAAGTTTGTAAACTGATTAAATCGAGCTGCGGCGTTTTCATTCCAGACAACGCTCCATCAGTCTTCCAGGCCATTTCCAAATTGCATAAAATCTCCGATTCTGTCCATTTGGACAAAGGGGATTGGTCTTTGATGGGATGGTTATGGGGATTGATATCTACTTGGGGTTGGAAGATTTTGATGGTTATTGGGATGATCTTAGCAATCCTCTTCATGTTCTGTCTCTGCGTGCAGTGTGCTCCTGCTATTTGTGGCCTTTGTGCCACTTCGTGTGCATGGAAACCTGTCCAGAGAGAGATACTCAGTAATAGGATGATGCTGCAGCAGCATATGGATGACTTGATGAATATAGATCCAGATTCAGATTAACATGGGTTTGGGTTTGTTGCCTATGATAGGGCAAAAAGAGGGTCTGTGGTTCCGTGGTTTACGAACTGGGTTCGTTGGTTCCGAACCCGTTCAATAAAGATCGTCGGAAATGGACGATTTTGGTGTCAGCAGACCGCAAATGGCGAGTGTAGCGTGTCTGAGTGTTTTCGTATGAATCGATATAGGAGAACACTCTCTATTCAAGGATTTAGTTTGAACTTTCGGGTTCCATTTTGTATACGGCAGCCATTTTGTGTGGTTGCCCTAACATAGGCCCGATGACTGTGGCCGAGCGAGTCCTTGAGACACGTACGCCTTAGCTGACTTCTGGGTGACCTGGCCGAACTGACTCCTAGCCCGAGGCTGACCTCGCTGAGCCAGTTACTTGTTCAGCAGCTGGTCTGATAAAGATCAAAGAGCAGGACATGCCCGAGTTTATGGTACACTGCTCCCACCTTTGTATCTCCTTTCCAATCTGTTTCTGCCTTTCCTTTACGACATAATTATTAATTTGGGTCGAAGGGTTTATGATGGGTTTGTCCGGCCTGATCGAACAGGAAACAGGGAATGTGCATGGTCATTTCTGGTGGGCTGGACAACGGAAAATGGGATTGTCTTTGACTGTCGTCATTCGCTACTTTTGAAATGTTACATTGTCATTGGTCAGTTTTTGATGCACCGAATGTAAATTGGAATGTTGCCAGAGGCTTGATTTTTGGCATAAAAGACCATGCTCCGCTTATCGAATTTGTGCAGTCTCTGACGAACTACCCGTGTGTACTTCGTAGATCTCTGTTCCTGGTTGCAGCCAATAAACTTTGGTCTTTGACGTCATCAAGAAGTATCCCGTGTCTCTGTTTGCCAAGACAGGGGAACTCGAAGGTTTCAGGCGTTCTCCCTGACGCCGCTGGGTTCTAAAAACCCGGTCCTTCAAATTGCGTCCCCTGATTGCTTGAGGTGTGGTCAAGAGGTTGGCACATTTGTACATACGGTGTGATCGTGCGATGGGCTGTGGAGGTTTTGGTCAGGAGTGTGGGACTGCCTGTCTGAGGTGTTGGGCTGGGAGCTCCCCCGTACGCCGCAGCTGGGTCTTCTCCATGTTCTGGAACAGGTGTGGGGGAACATCTATAAACATCATTTGCTGCTTCTGGGCCTTACAGTAGCCAAGAGGGACATGGCTCGAGCCTGGAAAGCTCCCAGGGCCCCTCTGGTGGGAGTGTGGAAAAAGGGTTCAGATTACTATATGGGTCTGGAGCGCCCGATCTTTGAAGCCAGGGGCTGCCCCAGAAAGCATTATAAGATCTGGAAGAGATGGGCAGATTACAGAGGACTATTGCTGGAGCCGCTGGTGCAAGCGGAACCCGAAGACGGACAATTGGGCCTTAATCCCCGGGAATGAGACTTACACACTGAATTTACTTGCCATGCTTGTTAGTTGTGGATCGATTAAACACTGTGCAGGGGGCTAGGGGGGGCTCCGGGTAGGGGGAGTTAGAGGGCGATGGGAGGGGGGATAGAAGGAAGTAACTTTATTTTAAACTGTTGCTGGAATTGCATATGTATGATTATTATTTTAATGCTCACAGCACCTCCGGTGCCCGGAGTGCTGTGCCTTTATCGCAGCCTTTCAACAACACAATAAAATTTGGTTCTGAAAAAAAAAGTTCGGGATGTCGTAGTACCGGTTCCCGATGTCCGATTCAATTTTTGAAAACAACTATTCCATCAGCTGGACTTCATCTCCAATAACCCGTCTTCGTAATCAGGATATCGTTCAGGATTTATGCGGAGGGCGGCGAGGGTCTCGGGAGCCCTGTGCTCACGCGGCCATCTCGGATGCGCGCAAAGCTCCTCCTCTCCCAGATTGCTCTTTAATTGATGCATGAGGGGAGGGAAATTAGCCCTATGCAGGTCCTGCCCACGCGAGGTAACTTTGAATCCCAGATAGGTAATATCCTGCGATGTGCAACGAAAAGGTGACATCCCTTCGATCTACCGCCATTCGTCTTTGGGTATTGTCAGATTTAGTAGGAAGGATTTTGTTAAGTTAAACTTAAAGCCTGCCACCACTTCAAACAATTTCAACTCAGCTTTGATATCCGGGAGAGAAATCTGGGGTTCTGTCACCGGAAGGAGCACATCGTCGGCGAATAGCGATATCTTATGGTATTCCGTGCCAAAATTTAACCCCTGAATCTCCTCATTACCCCTGATCCTATGCACAAGAGGTTCAATGCTCAAGGCAAAAAGAAGGGGAGATAGGGGACGCCCCTGCCTCGTCCCATGCGTCAGGGGAAAGGGGGAGGACGCTACTCCGTTGAACAGGACCCGAGAACTAGGAGAGTGATAATTAGCACGAATCATCCCAATGAAGGGTCCGCTGAAGCCAAAGTGCTGGAGCACTTTAAATAAGAAGGACCATTCCACACGATCGAAAGCTTTCTCAGCGTCTAGCGAGAGAAGCGCTTCGGGAATATTCTCCTTGTTGGCCTTTTCAATGATATGAATGATGCGCCTCAAGTTGTCATGTGTTTGCCTCCCCTTAATAAACCCAGATTGGCCCAGATACGAGAGTGCAGGTAGGATAGTTTTGAGACGTGTAGCCAGGATTTTGGAATACATTTTGGCATCAAGGTTCAGCAGAGCGATCGGGCGATAGGAGGAGCAGATTGCTAAATCCTTGCCAGGTTTAGGAAGTACAACCATTATTGCCTCTCCAATGGAAGGAGTAACCTTGTGTGTAGAAGCGATGTAATTAAACAATGTAGTTAAAAAGGCAACACACTCCCGTGCTGAAGTATGATTGAAGTCGGCTGAAAAACCATCCGGACCGCGAGCTTTCTGGAGTTTAAGGGAATCGATCGTCTTTTGTACTTCTTCGCCAGAGATAGGCTGCGAGAGCTCTTCATTAGTACGCATCCTACCTGAGGGAGGTCAGTGCGTCCAAGTAGCCCGATGGGTCGTTCGACACAGAGGACTTCGAGGTATACAGGGCTCCGTTAAAATCTTCAAAAGCTCCAGTCTTACCCTCCTCTGATCTGTGAGATATGCCATTGCCGTCTATTATGTGTTTGATGTACTTATGTTCCTGTTTGGCCCGTAATTGGCGCGCCAATAAGGTTCCCACTTTATTCCCACTTTCATAGCTCCTGGCCTGCAACTGCAAGATAGATTTTTCGGCTCTATTCGTGTAGATGCCCTATAGTTTCCCCTTTAGGGACGTAATCTTCTGAAGGGTCAGATTTGAAGGTTGGGTCTTCTGTGCTTGTTCAGTGGACTTAAGTTCGCTTTCGAGCTTGAGACGCTCCGCACATTGTTGGGAGTGCAAGGTAGTGGCCATTTCAATGCACTTGCCCTGAATTACTGCCTTAAGGGCATCCCAAATATTAGAGTGAGAAGTGTCCTCAGGGTCGTTCATCTCAAAATACCCCTTTATAGTCTTCCTAAGTTCGTCTCTGAGGAGTCTGTCTCTGCGTAGGAAGTTGGGGAAGTACCATTGGACGTGTCTAGGGCACGGGTTTGGCCACGTGATCGTCATCTCTAAGGGGGCAAGGCCCGAAATGCAAATTGGTTGAAACTGTGATTGTAAAACAGATGGTAGCAGGGACAGGCTCAGGAAAATGTAATCAATACGGGAGTATGTTCTATGGGAACGTGAAAAGAACGAGAAGTCTCTCGTCGTGGGATTGGCATCCCTCTAAATATCCACCAACCCCAAGTGCTGAAGTTGTGAGCGCAGCACCAATCCAAATACCCCCCCTGGAGCCCTGTGGGAGTGTGATGTGTCTCTGTCCAAATCCCAGACGAAATTGAAGTCCCCCAAGAGCAGTATATCCCCCCGGGCAAAAATTTCTAAAGTCATTAAGAAGTAAAGAATGAAGTCTTGTTGACCTGTGTTAGGTGCATAGAGAGCTGCAAATGTACATGGGCGACCTCGAAGATCCCCCCCTAACCATGATGTATCTCCCGCTTTTGTACGTTTAGTGTCCTGATCCTGAAAAGGAACCCCAGCATAGAACACCAGTGCCACCCCATTTTGTTTTGAAGAATGCGAGGACCGAAATATGTAGGGGTAAGCCTTATGGCGCAATCTCTGATCATCAGATTTTTTGAGGTGTGTTCCCTGAAGAGCGATGATCTGAACATTGTGATCAAGCATGTATTTCCAAAATCGCTGGCGCTCATTTGGGGAATTCAGCCCCCTAGCCTTCCATCAAACTACTCTAACCGCCATGATGACAGAAGGAAGATAGACTCCCTAGAAACGGTAGCCCCCTCCACTTTGACCTCTTGGGGTTCCCCCACCCACCCCGTCTAAATCCAATAAAAAGAATGGCACCATGACATTTAGACAAATTTAAAGAACGCAAAAAACATATAAAATGAGTGTGTGGTGTCCCCCTCCTAGAGGGGAATCGCAAAACTAAACAACACTCTAGGGACATTACCATTTCTTGTCCCCCAGTCCTTGTCAAATCAAAAATCAAGGCATACCTTGCATAGTTAAACTGTACTCCTCCCCCAAACTGATTATTCATGAACTAAGACAATTTGAACTGAGCAGTGAATAAACACAACATTGTCTCTGGAGGACAGCTCCAACTGACGATATTGAGCAGGTCCCAGCGTTCATGACTCTTCCTCCGGGGACCCCCCTCAGTGTATATATGAGTCACCCTCTGACCTGACTGCAGCCTGGCAGTGAGCTCACGTGTTGTCCATGTCAGGCTCCAGAAGTAAAGTCTCTGGTGGCCTCCGAGCACCCAAACTCCGGCCAAATGCGGAAGATGCAAGTCCTCTTTTCCATCCAAATCCCCCTGGACTCCCAGCCTGGCCCATCCGTGGGAGAGAGGTGAGTGAGAGCAACTTTCTCAAGGCGGCTGTAGTTTCCTTCAAAGGGGTATCCAGTCTGACATCAATCCAACCCTACCAGGAGCTGGGGATCTCTCTGCTCTATCAGTGGACTAATTCTGGAGCTTTTGCGTTTCTTCTTCCCACTCTGCGCCATTAGCCGTCGTTGTGACAATCAAGTCCGCCTTCTCCTTCTTGATCTGACGAGGTTTTGGAAAGATCTAAGCCCAACAAGGTCGCTGCCTCTGAAAGGTCCACGCAATGTTGCTGCTTATTTTGCCACATGAAGGCTATCCCAAAGGGTACCAGAAGTTCTTCTCTCTTAGGTGCTCCGTGACTGGTCAGAACTGCTGTCGACGCTGAAGAGTGGCCTGGGCCACATCTTAATATAGGGTACACGTGGTGTTCTGGAAGGAGATGGAGTCGGAGGCCCTAGCCTTTTGTAGGACTAGTTCTTTTATCTTAAAAGAGCTGAACTTGGCCAGAACATCTCTCGGGCGGAAGTTCTCCCCCGGTAGGCGTGGGTCCACTCTATGAACTCTCTCCAGCCGAAACTCTAGGTCATCCCCTACGAGGGCAGAGGAAAAGAGACCCAGCATGAACGCCTCCAGGTCTGGCCCTTCGCAATCTTCCTCTAGGCCCCGGACTCTTATGTTATCGCGACAAGAGCGATTTTCCAAATCTTCGCACTAGAGTAGGGAATCGCGTAGTTGCTTGCGTAGGTCTGCTGTGCTTTCTTTCAGTATTGAAATCTTACCCACCACCTCCTGGTGTTGCGCTTCCAAATTGAGTGTGCGTGTGCCCACGGAATCTATATCTGCTTGGACAGTCAGAAATTTCTCGCACACCTGCGCGCAGAAGGTTTCGAAGGAGGCTTCCGTGTCTGCATTAATGTTTGCACGTAGCTCGGTGCGTAGTTCTTGTTTGAAGTCACGTAGGGAGGCCAAGAGGTCTTCTTGTGTCAACACCACGGTTGCTCCCTCCTCCACTGTCCCCCTTCCCGCCGACGTGAAATAGTAGGAGACCATATTATTGAGGTTCTTCTTGGGTGGCATAAGGGGCCCTCTGCTTGGTCAGCTCACGGCCACCCCTCAGGTAGGCGGAATCTGCCCCTTCTCAGTAGCCTCTAGCAGGGACTCCCTCACTCAATCCACCGCTCTTTGAGTCTCACTGCTCCACCTCTTCAGGGGCCAAGCCAAGTCCACCCTCAGCGCCCCTCTTGGCAACCCATGAGAAACAGCATGCGCAAGAATTGATAACACCTAGTCTTCACCTCTGAACGCTCTGTCAGCTCTCCTGTCTGGGTAAGTGTTCTTTCGCGGTCCTGTGGAAATTATACACCAGCCAGGAAGGACCTCCTGTCCGCAATGATGGATTCAGACAATCCTCCCATATGCAGCCCCCGCATGGAGCATATGTCCCACTCAAATGGCTTCCTAGCCTCTCTCCAGCCTAAAGTGGATTCAACAGCTATTAAATATAGGCTTGCAGTTCTTTGAAGCAGTATCAAACACCCCCAGGGAATAATAAACTGACTCAAGTCATGGTGAGTCTGTCGCTTCTGGCCTCGACTCCGCTGTGCATTCTAATGCAGCTTCTATTGGATGGGCATTGCTACAGGATTACTTGAGCCGTCAGAACCAGCCAAGTGCTCTCTTCGCATCACTGCCGTCCGCCATTTTGCGGGGCTTCATAGCAGGTTCGGAGCAGGCCCCCCTTCCTCCGTAATGTAACACCGAGGGCTCCCAGGAAACCCAGACCCGCGGGAGCGTTCCCCTACGAGCGTTAGCGGCAATTCTTCTTGGGACTCAGTTACCGCAGGGCACTGCAGGAGACCCTCAGCTTCGCGCTCCCATCTTCCGCGCCCAGGCAGCTGCCATTTCCTTCAGTACCCGTGCGACGCCCACCTCTCCTCGGGCTGCGATCGGGCGCCTGACGGGTCTCCAAGCAACGCAGGCTAAATCCCCTGGTGCAGCACTACCTCAGCATCTTGGAGCGGCGTCCGCCAAGCTGGTAAGGTGCTTGTTCTTTCCACAACAGCAGGACCTAGGAGGGAGCCGATCGGATTCACGTCCGATCGGCCATGTTGGTTAGCCATGCCACCCATATAAATATATTAAACTGGAAATAGCAAGTGGCACATACATTTCAATAATATAAATGAAACAGTCTTGCATAAAGTGGTCCCTCAGTCGTCTAGACGGTTCTGAGTTGCTTCTCAGACTGTAGCGCGTGCCCCACTGATGTCCCGGTAGGCCAAAGGAAGGCAGCACAGGAGAGTTTTTTGGGAGGCTTGGATTACTCATGGCCTCCTCCGTAACCGGAGCACCAGTCACAGGAGAATTGGATTCTGAGCCTCTCCACTCCTCTGTGTCTGAGACACCTTCCCTAGCAGGTCCAGTAACGGCGGAGTCTGATGACCCCTCCTGAGGAGTGAGAAACGCTTTGAAAAGCGATACGTTCCTTGTGACAGTCTCCAATCCTCGCTTCGCCGTAATCCTCTTGCCTTTCCGGTGAGTGTTGACCCAGGGTGCTCTTTCATACAGGAATCTGAACTTGCCACCCGAGAATTACCCTGTCGCCTGCCTTAAGGTCAGACGGACAGGCTTCCCTCCGTCGACTGACTTGATTTCGAGATTGTTGTGAGAAGTTGGCCTGATATGCAGTGCTCACTATTCTAGTGATCACTATGTATCAGTCCAAACAACCCTTATTGATGATTGGTTGTAAGTCAACCGTATAGACCAGCTATCCTAGTAGCATGGACAAGAGCAGTCTTTAGGCTAAACTCTAGAGGTCATGTTAAGCCAGCTGTTATACCATCACATATACCCCTTGAACACCAAGTGAAAGGACACCACACAATTTGTAATGAAAATAAAAGGATATTTATTTAGAACACAACAGCCCTGGACTCTTTATAAGGACAGGGCGCTAAGCACAATACAAAGCTCTTAAAGAATTTCTGAAAGTCGCACAATTTACACAAATGCCCGAGGGGCACGAAAAACCATAAACTCTACAAGTGGAATTCGAAATTACTAGCAGGTAAGTACTACTCTCATAGACTTTAGAAACGCTGGACCTACAATGCTGAACCCTTGGATTAGAAGCAGGAGGCCTAGGGACGTCGTGTGCAGAGTGGAAACTCTCACACGTAATGCGGGACAAAGTCTATGGTTGCTAGGAATTACAAAGTTAGTGTTCTCGGGCGAACCCGACTAGGTAGGTCAAAAACGAAAGTGGATCTAGACACCTAGAGAGTTGGTCTACGCTGGAGCACCATGGTACTCGGTTTACCTAGCCCAGGGGCTGCGGCTGCATAGGGTTCAAGTGTCGTCGGGTTTCTTCGTTGACGAACCAGGAGCCTGAAGTGGAAGTTGCTGGCTGGCGACCAGTGAAGATGTTCCGGGTCGATCCAAGGACTGGATCAGCTGAAGAGAGTACCTGTAAGCAGAGGGGACCAAGTTCTGAATCACTAGCCAGTGATTAGATGGGCACCAGGATCGCACCGGATGAAGTCACCTCGACCAGGTGAGTGGGCGACGCTGGGCTCTGCAGTCTCTCGGACCAGGAGGCGTTGTCGGCGACCATGATGGAGGTGAGAGCTGCCCTACGAAGGTATCTGCTGTCGGCGATGCTGCCTCTTCCCTCGGCGTCCCCGCCCCCCTACCTGGTCACTACAAATACTTTTCGCGGCCCCCGCTCTGCGGGAGCCGCTCATGGTGTCTTGCCACTGGGGAGAACGCCGTGGGATTCTAGCGCTTTGCAAGCGCCTTCTGAACTCTGCAGGCTGACCTGGGGTGATAGGATTTGAACTGTTCAACACGCCGAGGGACTGCGAGGTCGAGCAGGCTCGGTGTTTCACAGCTGCTGCCTCTTCCCTCGGCGTCCCCGCCCCCCTACCTGGTCACTACAAATACTTTTCGCGGCCCCCGCTCCGCGGGTGCCGCTCATGGTGTCTTGCCACTTGGGAGAACGACGTGGGATTCTAGCGCTTTGCAAGCGCCTTCTGAACTCTGCAGGCTGACCTGGGGTGATAGGATTTGAACTGCTCCACACGCCGAGGGACTGCGAGGTCGAGCAGGCTCGGTGTTTCACAGCTGCTGCCTCTTCCCTCGGCGTCCCCGCCCCCCTACCTTTAGTGAATAAATTTAGTACCTATTCCCGTGACGCGGGACACGAGCGGGACATAGCCCGGGGCGAAGCCCGGGCCCTCTACGGCCCTCAAAGGCCGGATAAGGACGGGACGGGCCACCTCCCTTTTGGCTGACATAATAAAGGTATATTTGCCATAAGATAAAGACCCCCTCAAATCCTTCCCTTTCTACGCTTGTGGATTTCTCCACACTCCACGGCCCTATAGCCCATTCCCACCATGACCTCCAAGGGGGACCACACAACCGGTGTAGCTGGCACTGGGCAAACGTATTCTTTGCTAGATGAATTAAACCTTCTATGCAAAACTAAATATGTCACACTGGAAACTACACCCATGACGGAAAGTGCTAGTACACCTTCAGACACGGCTATATCTTTAGATCCCTCCATACTATCTAACACATCCCGCAGCCCGATTAGGCAAAGTACTGAATTCCCTCAGGTTTCATCCGCGAAAAGGAAACATAACGCTGTTAACCAAGGTGAAAACAACCCCCTAATCCTAAAACGGTGCCATACTCTATCTTTTGCTAACTCCCCAACGGTCCCACCGATTGCTGAGATTCCTGAAGCCAAAACACCCCCTCCCCTTTTGCACATACTACCCCTCATTGAACAGATGGTTAGCGCTATGATAGCCCCACTGTTAGAAAAAATTATTACCTTAGGGGATAGGCTCTCTGGGATAGAGAAAGCCATTAAGTCAAACATGCTGGTTGATAAACGCAGTGATGCATCTAAGACACATCCTACCCACTTAGGTCTAAAATCACCACATGTGCAGAAAAAAATCCGCCAAATACAACTTGTTGGCCCTGGTGCTCCAGGGCAAAAAACAGTTAAATACCCTGCAAAAGTCTCTCTTTCCTATCCGACCGCACCTAGAGCAGGCGAAAATAAAGTTAACTCTATCCACTTACCCCCGGAAGCGGCCCCATACGTGTGCATCCTTGCGGGTGTACCCGCCCTTCCATTTGGCAAAATCGAAAGACATCATGACCTACTCAATAAAACCAAATTCTGGCTGTCCAAAAATAGGCCACTGCCCCGTAATTTATACGGAGCAATTAGGAGCGTTAGAAGGGTGGGATGGTTGGGCTCTCTTCCCAAAGATGTTGCAGGGGACCTGGTACTTGTGCGATTTAGAGATCAAAATATTGTCCCTTACTTGAAAACCTGGCCGCCCCAAGTAAGAGACGGCCCAATATCACTATGGGATCCACATGATTTCTACCCCATAAACCCGTGTTTCCCTCCCTGAATATCTGGATACGTAACTTAGAATTTCAAAAGATTAATTATGAATTCTCTTGATACTGCCTTAACCCGGGACTGGGAAAGAATTTTTTTATGTCTGGGACTCTATTTTGTATTTTGGTTTCTTAAAATGTATTTTAATATTTGGATTGTAATTTGTATTTATTACAAACTTTTATGGTTTTTTATCTTCAAAAACCGAATAAAGTATTTGATCTGAGTACCTGTAAGCAGAGGGGACCAAGTTCTGAATCACTAGCCAGTGATTAGATGGGCACCAGGATGGCACCGGATGAAGTCACCTCGACCAGGTGAGTGGGCGACGCTGGGCTCTGCAGTCTCTCGGACCAGGAGGCGTTGTCGGCGACCATGATGGAGGTGAGAGCTGTCCCACGAAGGTATCTGCTGTCGGCGATGCTGGACCCAGGATTGGGGCAACAACTCTTGGCAAATGCAAGCCCACGCGGTGGACTCAAAATGGCGTCTGGAGTGGACCAGGAGGGTCCGGGGTGCTCCTCTGTTGGAGGGGAGCAAGGGCCAGTCTGGAGCAACCAGACCAGCGATGGAAGGGTCGTAGTTTGTCGTCAGGAGGGCTACAAGCCAGCAGGCAAGTGACCGGACAACGCGGTGAGCAGCAGAGAGCAGAAGGGCCCCACGCAGATCTCGTGGATGCTGGGGGGCTGGACTTCGGTGCTGGAGCTGCTCAGGGTTAGGGCTTCTCAAACCCCAAAGCACTTACTCGAGGATCCCTCGGTGGTCGTGCTGGATAAGCGTAGTGTAGTTCTGAAGATGGCCGGTCCCTCGAGGTCTCATCACACCCACAAATCTCAGCTGGGCTGATGATGCAGGTAGAGGTCAGAGGGGCCAGGGAAGCCGAGTCTCGTTGTGCTGGTCGGTCTGGTTCCGGAGGAAGGACGTGCAGCAAACCGCAGGTTACTTAGTTGGTGCCCGCAGATGCAGGGTGACTACTCCTTAGTCACAAGGGAGAAATCTTAGGAAGAAGTCTTGAGTTCCTTTCATAGAAAGTAGTTTCAGGATTCAAAGATGATCTAATTTGGAAGGGTCCCCGCTCCCACCTTTATTCTAAAGAAAGGGGCTGGTACGGGACTAGGTCCTGCCCATGGGTGGGACCAGGTAGGGGGGTGGTTACACCCCTCTCCCATGCCGGACTTTCCCCAGCTCAGGGGCTGGTGTGCCCCTGGAACTGGTTCAAACTGGCAGATGCACAGTGAGCACTGGGGTGCCACTTGCAGTCACCTTCCTATTCAGCCCTGCCTACCTAGGATACACAAAACCCTGTCTGGGATGGTGCTAGCACCGCCCCTGACAGGAAACCCTTTGTCCAAGCTCCCCTCGCTGGAAGGACTCCCAGCTGCAGGGGGTCAGACTTGTGTCTGTAGTGGCAGCATCCATTTTGTGATGCTGAGGCTCGAGTTAACTTTAACCGGGGTTCACAGTTACATACATGTCGTGTCCCTCTAGAAGGGTGGAATGCTAACCCCGTCGCCAGAATTGGCGAGGGGTTAGTATTCCAATTCGTATGACACCTTACTCGATATGTTTTGATAAAGCGATACCAAAGATAGCAAATAACCGCGAGGATTATAATGCACTTAAGAGTATATGGTACGCGTTATCATAGAACAGCTATTAGAACTTGGTTCCGCAAGCTGCAGACGGGCTCAGCTCATGCCAGAGCACCATCTCACATAATTCCACGCACTCTGCTTTCAGGATTGTTAAGGCCTGTCATAGGAGTAACTGATAGGAATATATGTGTCCATTTTAGGGTTAGATATAGGTATACTATTTCTAAAGCAAGGGGTGATTACACCACCTTGCCCCAGCTGTCGTGCAGCCAGTTGTGTCAGATTTAGCTGGCCAGCCAGGGGTGACATAATACATTCTGCAGCCCCTGGTAGGCCCTGGGTACACCTATGCCCTGAGTTACAGGGTCTGATAAGGTGGCCCAGTCCAATTAGATATGTACCTAAGGTACATGAAATCCATTTTAGAGAGAGAGCAGTAGGCCTGGGGCCCTGAATAGCAGTGTCCCAGGTCAACTAAGTCGAAAAACCAGCAAAACACCAGGCAAAAAAAGTTGGGGGTAACCATAGTCAGGTATCCACCCTCCTACAATTGTCGGCAAGAATAAATTCTGTCCTCGTGCAGGGGCTCTGGTGATGCGGGATGAAATCCCCCACCACCCGTCCCATGGACAGTTGTCCTGGAGCTCTCTGTGTCGTGGAGTGGGGCGTTTGTGGTAAACTCGAAAAAACGAGAAGATGGCTAGCTCCAACGATTGGTGGCGTTCATGGGCAATGCAGATGACTTTGTTCAATGTATGCATGAACCTCACCATTCGCTTGTGGCCACCTTGTGGTGATTTGCTGGTGGGTAATACCACGAGAGAAATAATGAAACATTATTCATTACCTTGTATTTCCGTGCTCCTCTTACTTCACCATTACTTAGTAGTCCTATTTCCTTTCATTTCACAGACCCCCTGAGGAAGCGCACTATGGTGCGAAATGCATTGGGGAATCTAAAACCATGTGGATCTTATACATGCTGTATATGTATGATTGACTCTTGAAAAATACGTCGTGACTGTTCAATCATATGAAGTTAATATGATGTTAAACGAATAAATGGTTGAAACTTCTACAAATATCCTGAAGTAAAAACCCACCTTTCATTTGGAATACATTTGGAATACATTTGTGAACTAACATTTAGCATATTCTAAGCCCAAGAGTACTACAAGTTATTCTTACTCGCAGTAAGATTTTCTTTATAATACCACGAGAGGACAGATAGTTCGCCATCTCTTGCCCTTGGAACAGAGGGCCATTGTCAGTCTTCAGCTCTCGAATCAGCCAATGACTTTCTCTAGCTTGGGAAGAACTTCACTGGCATTCAATGACGGTATGACTTCCACCTCGGCGTACTTTGAGTGATCATCGATCAACACAAAGAAGTGCCTTCCATCCGGGAGACTCCTGAAATCCAAACTGACAATAGACCAAGGATGGCCTGGTCGAGGCTCTGTGATTATCGGGGCTGGTTGACTGGCTTTCCCGATGGCTTGGCACCATTGACAGGATCTCACCGCCTCCTCTACCTTTTCGTCCATCGTGGAGAACCACACTTTGGTTCTCAGCCGGCTCTTAGGTTTCACCATCCCATGTTGTCCAGCATGGGCCAGTTGTATTACTCGCTTTGTCAAAGCCTTGGGGATGACCAACTGATGACCCAGGAGAAGTCATCCCGTGGGATCTTCCTTCAGCTCTTGGCACACGTGGTATAGACTCTCCATAGTCCATCTGGCCTCACCTGTGACTGCCTTCCACTCCTGTTTGGCAGCCTGCCACCGACGATGCTTCAGAATTTGTATTGCCCATGGAAGACACTCACCCAGACGGGTTTCCTCTCCCAGTACCTCCATCGATAAAGAAATAGGGAATGACCTGGCTATAAGGAACTGGACATATTCCTCTGTGTTTTCGGCGTTAGCTTCCTCCTCTGGGGTAGCCGCTCGCGGGTGACGTGATAGTTAATCAGTTGGATTCAGTGCCTCAGGATGGTACCCCACCTGACAGTTATATTCCTGCAACTGAAGCATCCATTTTTCGACACGAGGAGGTGGTTTGGAGGTAGTGTTGGTGACCAAAAGAAGAAGAGGCTTATGATCAGTTGCCACGACAAATGGATGTCCATATACATACAAATGGAAGTGGCGACACCCCCAGTGGATGGCTTTTGCCTCTTTTTCAATTTGTGAGTTTCTCTGCTCAGTGTCTGTCAGAGAACAGCTGGCAAATGCTACAGGGCTCCAATCTTCTTCCTTCTGGCTTTTCTGTGACAGAACAGAGCCCTTTGGGACCAGCATCGACCGCAATCATGGTCAACTTGCACGGGTCGAAGTACACCAATGTGGTATTGGAAAACAGGATGTCTTTGATGGCAAGAAACACTGATTCTTTTTCTGGACCCCAGACCCAAGGGACTGACCCCTTTGTGAGCTCCATGAGAAGGTGCATGAGGGTACTTAGATCTCTAATAAAGTGGCCACAGTAGTTGACCATGCCAAGAAAACTCCTCACCTCGGTGACGGTAGTGGGAGCGGGTGCCATCTTGATGTCTCGTACCTTGACGGGCCTGGAGTAACACACAAGGCTGAGAAACAATATCCAAAGAATTGTAGTTGCAGTTTAAGGTACTCACATTTGTTGCGGTGCAAGGTGAGGCCGGATTCCTGAATCCTCTGTAGAACCTGGGTCAACCTGGTTTTATGCTCTTGGGTGGTCTTGGCGTAGATGAGAATGTCATCGCTGACATTTACTAGGTCCATCAGCAGTTCTTGGATCACATTCTGAAATACCTCAGCCGCGCTCGACACATCAAAGTTGAGGCGGGTGTATCTCCTCAGGCCGACATGGGTTGAGGATGTCGTGATGTATCGCGACTCCTCATCAAGCACTAGCTGATGGTATACGGATCTGAGATCGAGCTTCGAGAACCAGCACGCTCCGCTGAGCTCCCCAATGAGTGCTATGCAAACAAATGATGGTCAGAATGCTGAATAAATCATACATTCACCACCAGTCAAGAGATGTGGGTTAAATCCATCGTTATTTTGCTCACCATGCCACCCCGGTTTAGACCCAGCCATACGCAAATCAGTCTTGACCCTGTGCCTCATGGGAACAGTCCAGATCGAACTGCCAAGCCTGGTCCTCCCTGGACCAAAACAAGCATCCTGGGACCGGTTTCTGGGTATTACCCTTCATCAGTCAAGTTAGCTTGAATCCAGTGGCACAGTGAGCAAGTGATCCACATCTGGGCATACCCATCCCACTTAGTGTGAAAAGTGCTATGCAAACAAATCCCTGATGAGGTCATCGATCGTTGGAGTGAGGTGTTGTTCCCTCTTTATGGCTGTATTGGGCAGCCTCATTGCGACGCAAATCCCCACTTCTCCTGGCTGCTTTGGCTTGCGTGTGACAACGATGTGGGACACCCACGTGTAGGTCCCGTTACCTTCTCAATTATGCAGGTAGCCTAGAGTTACACTAGTTCCTTTTTGAACGGAGATGGAATGCGATGCGTCTATGGCATAGAGCTACAGGTTTGACCGTGTGATCAATGTGCAGATGTACCTCCTTGCCTTTCAGCCGCCCGATCCCCTTGAATACTCCCAGGAACTCAGCTAGAATGTGCTGGACTGTTTTGTGGTGAATTCCGAAAGAGAATCTGGCGATCTCCAAATCTTCCCCTGCTCGGCACCCCAACAGCATGCAATGCCCATCCTCGGCAACGTATATTTGCGAACTGATGGAGTTAGAACCGTATGAAATGGTCATTTTAAATTTCCCTCATGGTCAGCGGCAGATCTTGTCCATACGCAAAAACTTTAATGGTTGATGCATTCAGTGATGGGGCCCTTCCAGTGTCTCGTACACTTCAGGGGACATGATATTGATGGTTGCCCCAGTGTCAACAACAGTCATGATGGTATTGCCTCCGACGAGCACCTGGCATTGTGGAAGTCTGCGTGAGGCTTCCCCTAACATGTATGCTGAATGAACCGCTTGCTCTTCCTCTTCATCTTCGTCCATTTTGCTGTTCCCACTATCAATTCGGGGATCAAGTTACAGTGGGCCTGGACTGTCGACTCTTGCGGGACCGACACACCCATACAAAGTGATTCATTTTGCCGCACCTCATATACCTTTTTCCATGTGCAGGACATTTGGCAAATCCATGAGGGTCTTCGCCACAATCCCCACATCTCCAGGGGTTCCCGTTGACCTTCCTGCCTGGTCTGGCCGCTGGTTGGGGAGTTATCACGTTGACCGGCTCCACCTTCACTGGGCTTTGTTGTGCTGCCTCCATGTGGGCTGCTCTGGCACGCAAGAATTCCTTTGTCCGGCCCAAGGTTAGGATGTCAGCCAAGGGTTTCCCTGACTCTTCTAGTATTCTTTCTCAAAACCTGGTAGAAGCACATCCTTGTATTATTTGGCCCCTTATCTCCTCACCTTCATCGTGAAATCCACACGTGCTTGCTAAGTCTTGCAGGCGAGCGTGGAACGGGTCAATGGACTCATCCACTTGTTGGCGCCCTTGGCGTTAAACAAAACATTTGTAATCCTGGTTTGCCATGGGCTCAAAGTGCGCTGACAGGGCGGCAATTAGTGTGAGATGTGTTTTGGGGGCCAGTTCATTTACCGACTTGACGAACAAGTTACTTACCTTCGGTAACGATATATCTGTAAGAAACAGTAGTTAGTATTACATTCCATACCTTAGAATATCCCCAGGCGTCCGACTGGATCCGGAAATTTTTGCGTATCAATACCCCTGCACGTCGTTAGGTGTCGTTTCTGGCTCCGCATCCGTCGTCGGCGTCGTCTGCGCCGGAATGACGTCGTCGAAGTACTTAGACGCTGCCCATGCGCACTGACGTCAGTTCTTAGACACAGCTTTTCCACGCCAGATACTCAAAGCCATGCTAGAACCAACACTGGTGCCATGAAACTAGGGCCCTGAAAGGGGATGACCTTAACCCTAGGTATCAGTTCGCAGAACGGGGAGGATGGGTGGGGTGGAAAGGAATCTAATACTAACTACTGTTTCTTACAGATATATCGTTACAGAAGGTAAGTAACTTGTTCATCTGAAAGAAACAGGTTAGTATTAGATTCCTTACCTTAGAATAGATACCCCAGCAATACCAACCCCAGTGGTGGGTCTGCGAACCAATACTCACACCAGAAAGTCCTGGAGGACGGAACGGCCAAAGAAGCCATCCCTCCGGACTTGACTGTCCAGGCAGTAGTGCCTCGCAAAGGTGTGCAGCGAGGCCCACGTAGCCGCCTGGCAAATGTCCTGCAGGGGGACTCCCCGACCCAGGGCAGTAGTAAATGTATAGGCATTTATATAGCGCACTACTTACCCGTAGGGTCCCAAGGCGCTTCGACCGCTGCGAAACCCTTCCTGGCTTCCCTGAGAGATGGTCCCTTAATGGGTATCTCCAGGGTGAGACCAGGCATCCCCGGCGGTCTGGTGGGGCCGTAAGTGAAGATGAGGCAAGCTAATGCCCAGAGTTGCCGAGTGTGATCGCTGATCAGAGTGGGCACCGAGGCGAGAGAATTATCGAGTGTGATCGCTGATCAGAGTGGGCACCGAGCCGCCGTGGCCCCAGTGGAATGGGCTCTCAGCCCAACTGGAGGCTCCTTTCTAGCCAAGGAGTAGCACGCCTTGATGCATAAGACGACCCACCGAGAGATGGTCCGCTTATGCACCGCCCATCCCTTCTTCGCACCCACGTAACCAACAAAGAGTTGGTCATCCACCCGGAACTGGCGTGTGCGATCCACATAAAATGAAAGCGCACGTTTTGGGTCCAGACGATGGAGCCGCTCTTCATCCTTTGAAGGGTGCGGAGGCGGAAAGAAGGAGGGCAAGGTGATGGACTGCTCGATGTGGAAAGCAGAGACTACCTTGGGCAGGAAAGATGGTTTCGTACGCAGCACCACTTTGTCCGGATGCACAGACAGGAAAGGGGGTTTGCAAGATAGAGCCTGGAGCTCACTCACTCTCCTGGCAGAGGTGATGGCAACCAGGAAAGCTGTCTTCAAGGTGAGAAGACGGAGAGGACAAGAATGAAGCAGCTCCAAGGGAGCGCACATCAGGAAAGTAAGAACCAGGTTCAAGTTCCACTGAGGCATCACAAATGGAACAGGTGGAAACATGTGTGTGATGCCCTTCAGAAAACAAGTTACTATAGGGGACTTGAACAAAGAAGGTTGATCAGGCAGCCTTAGGAAGGCCGAAAGAGCAGAAAGGTAGCCCTTGATAGTGCCCAGAGCAGAGCCCTGCTGGGCAAGAGAAAGAAGGAAGAGAAGAACTTCAGAAAGAGGGGCAGAAAGGGGATCCACAGCCTTTGCTGTGCACCATGCCACAAATCTGTTCCACCGGCAGGCGTATATCGACTTAGTGGAGAGACGCCTGGCTGCCAGAATAACATTACAAACTTCAGGAGGCAAGTCAAATGGCCTCAACTGCCGCCGCTCAATCTCCAAGCATGGAGGTGGAGACTGGACAGGTTCGGGTGGAGGACCATCCTGCTGCTGCGACAGAAGGTCCTCCTGAAGAGGCAGACGGATCGAGGGACCGACTGACATATTGAGTAGCTCGGGATACCAGAACCTTCAAGCCCAGTCTGGAGCCACAAGCATGACTTGGGCCCGGTCTCGCCTGATCTTCTTCAGCACTCTGGGCAGAAGTGGTATAGGCGGAAAGGCGTATAACAGACCGCAACTCCACTCGCGACGAAATGCGTCGCCGAGCGAGTGCCGCCTTGGAAATTCCAACGCGCAGAACTGATGACATTGCGCGTTCTCTTCGGTGGCGAATAGATCTAACCAAGGCTCTCCCCACTGCAGAAAGATGCCTTGCGCCACGTCCGAGTTCAGACGCCATTCGTTATCCATCGAGCACCGTCGGCTGAGTTCGGCCGCCCTGGTGTTCAGAGAACCTGCCAGGTGGTGAACCACCAGGGTCACGCCCTGATGTTCCAGCCACTGCCAGAGCCGCAGAGCCTCTTGACAGAGGGTCCAGGACACCACACCGCCCTGTTTGTTGCAGTACCACATGGCAATGGTGTTGTCCGTGAACACCTGCACTGCACTCCCTCGGACAGAGGGGAGGAATGCCTTCAGTGCCAGACGAATTGCCCGCAGCTCCAGAAGGTTGATATGGAGCTGGGACTCCGCCTGAGACCAGAGGCCTCTGATCTCCGCCTCTCCCATGTTGCCTCCCCAGCCCTGGAGGGACGCATCCGTCACAACCACGTGCTCCGGTTGGAGAAGGGAGAGGGATCTGCCGTTGACCCAATCGCGGTCCGTGGGCCACCACTGAAGCTGTCTTGCAGTGCCCTCCGAGATCAGGACATGGTTGGACAGGTTGCCCTGATGCTGGGCCCACTGAAACTTCAGGTCCCACTGCAGAGCCCGCATCCGCCACCGGGCGTGATGCACCCGAAGGATGCAGGAAGCCATCAGCCCCAGGAGCCGCAGCGTCAACCTTACCGAAACCCGGGATAAAGGCTGAAAGATCTGAATCAGAGCCTGAATATCCCGGACTCGCTGCTCGGGAGGATAAACCCGAAACTGCGCCGAGTCCAGAACAGCTCCGATGAAGAGGAGCTTTGGGAGGGGCACAGGTGTGATTTCGGCACGTTGATGGAAAACCCCAGCAGGTGCAGGAGATCCGCCGTAATCTGGAGGTGATTGACGACTGTTTGGGGCGAGCCCGACTTCAACAACCAGTCGTCCAGGTAGGGGAAGACTGAAACCCCTAACCTGCGCAGATAAACTGCGACCACCGCCATCACTTTCGTGAACATCCGTGGGGCGCTGGTAAGGCCAAAGGGGAGCAGGGTGAACTGAAAGTGCTCGAGGCCTACCGTGAACCGCAGGTAATGCCGGTGGGCCGGCAGGACGGGGATGTGAAAGTAGGCGTCCTGCAAGTCCAACGCCACCATCCAGTCTTGCGGGTCTAGGGCAGCCAAGACCTGAGCCGAAGTCAACATCTTGAACTTCTCCTTCCGGAGGAAGCCGTTGACGTTCCGGAGGTCCAAGATAGGGCGTAGGCCCCCTTTGCCCTTCTTGGGTACCAGAAAGTATTGGGAGTAGCAACCACACCCTACTTCTGGCCCAGGAACGCGCTCGATGGCCCCCTTGGCAAAGAGGGCCGTAACTTCCTACTGCAGAAGTCGCAAGTGGTCCCCCTACTCGCGGTGGTACTGCGGTGGCATGGCTGGAGGGGTCACCTCGAAGGGGAGGGAGTAGCCCCTTCGGACGATTTGCAGCACCCACCTGTCCGATGTGACTGTGCGCCAGTGGAAGAGGTGATGGCGGACCCTGCCCCCCACTGGCGTCACATGGGCCTGAAAACTCGGACTAGGAAGGTTTTGAGGCGGATGCTGCGGGAGCGGGTGCGGACTGGCCCCGCCTTTGAGCCAGATCGCCTCCCCGGCGGTTTCCACGGCCGCCACTGCGCTGAATATTCTGTTGCAGCGTGTGGCTGGCGGTCCGTATGGGGACGCCCCTTCGTTGGCCGCGAAAGGAGCGAAAGGCACCCATTTGCTGGCGCGGGGCCGAGAGGCCCAAGGACTTGGCCGTAGCCCCGGAGTCCTTAAAGCGCTCAAGCGCGTGGTCTGCCTGGTCGCCAAACAGGCGACGGCCATCAAACGGCATGTCCAGAAGTATATTGGTGCACCGTAACCAGGCGTGGCATCGAACCGCCACTGTAGTGGCCATCGCTCTGCCTAGTGTATCAGTGGTATCCAGTCCGCACCGGATAGAGTACCGTGCCGCATCTCGACCCTCCACTAGGGCTTGGGCGAGTTTAGCCCTGACCTCCTCAGGGCATTGTGGCAGCACGTCCGCAACCGTGTCCCACAGGGTGTGGGTGTAGCGGCCCAAGAGGCATGCGGTGTTGACTGACCGCAGTCCCAGACTAAGGGACGAGAACACTTTCTTGCCAAATTGTTCAAACCTCTTGGATTCCCTGTCGGGAGGGGCCAACGGGAACGCGGTCTGGGAGTTAGAGGCCTGGATAACCAGGCTCTCGGGGGTTGGATGGGTCGACAGGAAGCATGGGTCACCTGGAGCCGGGCGGTAGCGTCTGGCCACGTTCCTGTCCACAGGCTGTCTTGGACCAGGTGCCCAACAGAACGTCAGATAAGGCCTCATGGAACGGCAGCAGAGGCTCGACCGAGCTTGACTGCGGTTTGAGGACCTCGGTGAGGAGATTAGTCCTCACGGCCGCTGAGGGGAGCGTAAGGTTTAAGACCTTAGCCGCCCGCATTAGTACTACGCTAAAGGCTGCCCCCTCCTCCGTAGCCACGGTAGGAGGGGAGACAAAACCAGTGTCTGGAGAGAGATCCAGGCCGCTGGCCTCCCAAAGCTCCTCTGTCCAGTCCGCTTGGTCCTGACACTTCCGCGTCAGAGGGTCCTCAGACCCCTCCCAGTCCTCTTCGCCACCCAATGGCTGGTAGCCAGGATCAACAATCGGGCCCGTTCGTTAAAGTAGAATATACCCATAGCAGTCTTGTACGGCGCCCAACGGGGCCGTGTCGACGGCTGAACGGGATCGATAGAAGGACTGGGGCCGGCGTCGGCACCCTTGGGGACGGCGCAGGCGAGGTCGTAAGGTCGACCGGAGTCGACCCGGATCCGGGTCCGGTCGGGGCCCGAAGCCGCCGTGGGGCCCGGTGGAGAAGAGAGCGACCTCATGACCATGAGGTACTGCTCGATCTCCTCCCGCGTCGCATCTTGCTCAGGGACCCGAAGGTGTGGGGCAGGAAGCGGCGCTAGCGACTTCGGCGGAGCCGCGTGGGTGGTGCCACCCAAAACCCCGGCCGCGTCGGGTGAGCGTTGGGGGCGGTCGGAGGAGCGATGACGCCGCTCCGACCTCTCATGCCTCTTACCTGACGAGGAACCAGAAGACCGATGCCGACTTCCGTAGCTGCGAGGGCTCTGTCCCCGCGACCGATCCCTCGACCTCCCATGGGACCGGGACCTCGAATGGCGAGGGGCCGACTGCCGAAGCTCGAGCCGCTTGCTGAACTGCTCCCGCCTAGCCTTCGGCGTCAGGGTTCGACAGTCGGAACAGGAACCGTCATCGTGGTCGAGGCCTAGGCATTGCAGACACCGGCGATGGGGGTCGGTATTCGACATCAGTCGACTACACTTCGAGCAGGGTTTGAACCGGGCATCCTTACCGGCACTTGAAGAGTCGAGAACGACATGAAGAAGATCAAAAATGATCAAAAAAGTTTTAGTCAAAAAGTGACTGAGGGGTAGAGCTTCTCCGGATCTGCACTAGCTGGCGCGGAAAAAAGAAGAACTGACGTCAGCGCGCATGGGCGGTGTCTAAGTACTCCGACGACGTCATCCCGGTGCAGACGATGCCGACGACGGACGCGGAGCCAGAAACGACGCCTAACGACGCGCAGGGGTATTGCTATGCAAAAATTTCCGGATCCAGTCTGACGCCTGGGGATATTCTACGGTAAGGAATCTAATACTAACCTGTTTCTTTCAGATACTCCTGTAGATGTCTTTCCCTCCTAAATGCAGCAACATAGCTCCTTTCTGTTCGTAACTCACTTTGATAGCTTCGAAAAATAGGAGTAGTCGCTCTACCCACTCCTTCCATTTAGGAGCCTGAGCAGAAGGCGGCCCTTCCACCAGGATCGGCTCAATGGGGGGTATTATGGCCATCCTGCACTTTCAGTGCACCTTGTGTTCCTCCCGGCAGTTAAAAGCTGGGCGTGTGGTACTGTGCCGTGGGCAGTCAGACGTTAGTACTGTCACTTGCCGTGCAAGACACCTCCTGTGATGTCACTGATACTCCCTGCCCGGGTGGCACAGCTGCAGAGGTTGAGGCGTATAGTAGCGCCCTGGCACGGGTGACCCCTCATGTGCTGGTGGGGCTTAATGTTGCTGGTCATCGCCCACCATGGATCTGCTGTTGGTGTAGGTGTACTTACACGATATTGACTTCGTGATGGCAGATATACAAGGAGAATGCTAGGCCTATGTCTCTTCTCGCACTCCTGAGGCTTGCTGGGGGAGGGTAGCCAGGCTGAACACGAGGTGCAGATTGACTCTTTGCCAGCCGATGCACTCCATGGCACGAGCACCAGGTGCGTTGTCGGTGCACTTGCAGCCCCCACAGAGTGTAGAGGATGATTTAAAGCCCCCCCCTGTCGTCAAAGTTGTGACTCTAGTGCTGGACATCTGCTACGCTACAGCAAAAGACAGACTCCGGTTGTACTTTCGGAGCTTTGGCCTCTGTGCGTCTCTTTGATGTCACATACGCTGGGCTCCCTCTTATTAGGGACATCACATGGTCACAGGACCACGGCATTGCAGTCCAAAACCCAGGGGTCTGAGATAAACCCCCCTAGTCATTGGGTGGTTTTGTGTAGCACCTGTTGCGTTACAGGGCCGACACGACAAGGGGTTACTGATGGCCGACACAGTAACACAGCTGGGAGGCCTGTGGGAATATAGACATCATGTCTTGCTTAGACAGAAGAGGATACCTTGACTTCGCAGCTGAAACACTGACCAGATCGCCAAGGTTCCAGCATGCAGATGCTCCAGTTAGCAGTGGTCTAACATCCCTCACGGGGTATCCAACTCAGGACCAGGACGGGATCCCATATTCTCTAACTCTCAGGTAAAGGGGGTTGACTAGATCCTAGAGGTATTCTTGGCATAACATCTACACCAATACTAGGTACATTTAGGTATATCTAGTTAGGGAGGCGTCGTAGGAGTATGCACTTTCTTATCATGTGTTTTATGTGCTTGTATATATTCATGATTACTGCAAAATGGTAGAACTGTACCATCTCTTTACTTTTGTAGTACTGCTAACCATATATCTCTTCTACTGTCTGAGGATTGTTACAGCACATTTATTTTACACTAGAATAACAAATGTTTAATAAATCCTTATTAAAACACCCAAACTTTTTAGTCTGTGTATCTCTGAGACAAACTAAGTGAGCACGAGCGACTGAGCGAAAAGTAGTATATTGTTTCCACGATCCTGGGGGATATGGGTGGTCATGTTCTGAGGTTGCCAGAAACTCTTCTCTGCCCGATAAGAGGGGATTTGAGTGGCAATGTGAGCTAACTAATGCAAACCAGTCTGCCACCAAACCCACACGTTTAGGTTATCCGAAGGCGCAGATCCTGTATAAGGTATATAGGAACTACACAACATGGCACCCAACGTTGGTTGGGTACTTATTCAACAGTAGAAACTGAGTAGTTCAGTCGTGCTATTCTCATAGACCCCTACTCACAAAACACCAGAGACATCTGGAGTGGGTGGGCACAAACTCCGCCAAGCCGAGTTGGCGAAAAATCCTATTTATTGGCTGTTGCTTAATCAAGCTTGAAGGACACAGTGTTCCTAAAATTGTGCATTAAAACCTTTATCTTAGTTCCTTTGAACAAACAACTTCTTTACAAAAAAAATGCGAGACAGGAGAGGACGTAACAGTAAATCTACACCTCTCAACAGGAGAATAGTGTATAAACGCAATTCAGATTGCAGAAAAATTCAGACATACAGTCACCCTGAAACGGGTAGTGAATGGTTTATCAGTCAGGTGTGGGTTAGTAGTTTTCGTGATTGATGCACACAAATCTAACAAAACAAAGTTATTTTATTCGTGGGTTACATTTTCAGCAGCAGATGCGAGAAAACAGACATTTCACCCTTACACAGAAGGAGATGCACCAGTGGAATATGGTCCATTTGAGGACATAGAGGTTCCGCTCACGTACCAGGAACACTTACACTGGTTTAAAGGTCCCCTATCCAATATATGAAGAAGAGTAAGACTTGGCCCGCTCAGAGGAGAAGGGGCAACATGGATGATATAAGCGGCCTACACACCACATCCTGACATTGAAACAATGCCACAAGGAGACTTACTTGCACAACACAAAGATTGAATTAAAATCTATAGAAACATGACGCAATTCGTCATGAGGACATTCACTGTCCAACAGGCAATAGTTGCAACAAATGGAACTCAATCTCAGGGTACAGCAACTAAAATCACACCACAAACATTGCACGTAGTGATGGGCAAAATGCCCACAAGCGTGAACAAATGCCATTCTTGGTAGCTCAGAAAATCACGCAGCTAGAAGCAGTATTCCCGAATACTACCCCGTGTGAAAAACACACAATGCGAACAATCTGCTTGCCCATGGGGTCACCACCACAAGTAGACGATTGTACCAGTTGAGGTACAGTCTTTGCTGCCATATATATAACAGGACTCATGGTATTCCTTTGTTAACAGCGATACCAGATGTATTAAGACAAATACAAAATGACTGGGCAGCAGGGCCTGCTTTGAACTTAGGAATGAAGGTACTAGGTAACTATGCCCAGGTATCAGCCATAATACTAGCTAATATTAAAGGGGAAGCAGCTTCAGTGGCAATCCGCCAACACCTAAGGTAGTCCAGTCCTTTGGAACAAGAACACAAACTACCCAAAATAATTGAAACTGCATATGCAGAATTAGGTAGAGACAGTTTGAGGGGGAAAGCTTTAAAACCACAACTAATGGGCAGTCCTGAAAAGGACAATTCAAAGCAGAAACCTGCTTCTTCTAAAAAGAAGTGGGATAATAAAAATCAACAAACATTTAAAGGAAACAGATCTCAATCGCGAGGTAGATTTCCTCCACAGGAGCACTCTGAAAAAAGGTATAATCTCGGGAATAGGATAATATTAGGAAGCCTAATAGGCATCAGGATACAGATACACGTTCCTCTCGTTCCTTTCAGGGTTCATCGAAAAACTAAGAGAGGGAAACACTGTCAGAAAGACAAGAAGAGCGTACAAAGTCCAGAGACAAGCAGCACGCTAAAGATTGCACCTCTAAAAAAGAAGAAAAGCAAAAGCCACAGTTCAAAAAGAGGAAAGTTGCAGGTCTAAAGATCAGACATGCCCAGTATTCTGAGGACTCGACTACTGAACGGGGAATGGGCTCTGACGATGCTAGACTGTGCGGCAGAAGTAATAATAGCTCACCAAAACCTGATAGAATTTCTGGTGACAGCAGACTTGAATGATTATATCACGGTGGAAACACCTGATACTAGAGTAAGTGTACCACATATAGTATATGAAATAACACTCCAGATGGAGGGGGACAAGAAAAATCTGTGTTGCTCTAACCTCCAAAAATCATTAAAAAGTCTACAATCAACACTGGGATTCCTAAATTTTGGTCAAACATACATTTTGGATTACGCAGAAAGAGTAAAACCTTTCTTCGTCTTAATGAAACCTGATTTTTCTTTCTTTTTTTGATAATGTTATTGATTTTAGTCATGTAAGCAAAAACCAGCAGTTCAGCACTTATATTAGGAAGGACAATTCCCGAACAGGTAAATGATTAATCTTGCGTCACACAAACCCACAAAATCTTACAAGATACAGACAGTCAGCGGGCAACCCAAATTTAAGCCATAATACCCACCCATTTGCCCCCAAACCCTAATCTATTTCTTCGGGCACCCCATGCTTTATACATGGGCTTTTCCTGTGTAGCACACCAGTTTACCCCCTCCCGCCATTTCCTGAGGCTAGCTGGATCAGGGCGTTTCGAATTGGCGGCTATGTCTCGCTACAACCATAGCCGTGTTAAGAAATAGCTTTTCGTTTCTGGACCCATCCAGGCCATCCGAAGGAGCGTGTGTCGTGGATCATAGGGAACTTCCCACCCGAAGACTTCTGCGAGTTCCTCCTCAATGCCCCCCCAGAAACGTGCCAGTTGGGACATGCCCAGACCATGTGGAAGAAATCCACCTGGTCTTGGCCACCGCGTGTGCAGGAGGCAGTTGGGTACAAGCCAGCCTTGTGAAGACATTCTGGAGTTAAGTAGGTGGCATACAAGTAGTACAGTTGAATCAGGTGACCATCTTAGGCACCATGAGCGCGTCCCTCCAGTCCTCCTCCTCCAGTGGATCCACCCATTCCTCCCATTGGTTTGGGAGGCAGTCTAGCGTGGTTGTGGTAAATCAATCAATCAATCAATCAATCAGGGAATTGTAAGCGCGCTACTCACCTGTGAGTGTCCCAAGTCACTGAGGGTCTGCAGATCTGTTTAGCCGAAGAGCGAGGTCTTGAGGGACTTCCTGAAGGTGTTCAGCGAGGGGGTGCGTCTGATTTCTGCTGGTAGCTCGTTCCAGGTCTTGGCTGTAATGTGAGAGAAGGATCTTCGGCCTGCTCTGTGGGTGCGCGGGGTTTCGGCCAGCATGAGGTTGGAAGATCGTAGGTTTCTTTTGGATACCTGGAAGTTGACTCTGTCATTGAGGTATTTGGGTCTGTTGTTGTGTATTATTATTACTACGATTTGTAGGGTGCAATCGAATCATCCCAAAGGGGATATCTCTGTGCCTTGGTAGCAGACAAAGCAGATCGAAGATTGCTGGTTAATGACAGAACAGGCATTTTTAGGCATTTGTAGGCATGAGTGAAGATTTTAAAGTGACTACCCCACCGGGAACCAGTGGAGGCGTCGTAGGTGTTGGCTGATGTGTTTGTGTCGGGGGATGCCGAGGACAAGTCCGGCGGCGGTGTTCTGTATTGTCTGGAGTAGGGACTTCTTGATGCCGCCATAGAGTGCGTTTCGATAGTCGAGTCTGTTGGTGATGAGTGCTTGGATGACGGTCTTCCTTGACTCAGGGGGATCCACTTGAAGGTCTTGCGGAGGATGCGGAGGTTCATAGTGAGTGATGAGTTGAGTACGATGCGGAGATTCTTGGCGTGGTCCTAGGGGAGGTAGGCTTCCGAGGGCGGTCGGCCACCAGATGCCATCCCATGCAGAAGGGGTGGTACCGAGGACGAGAACGTCTGTCTTTTTGGCTTTGAGCTACATGCAGCTGTTGGTCATCCAGACTGCGACGTCTTGCATTCCTTTCTGGAAGCTGAGTTTGGCAGTGGTGGGGTCTTTGGTGAGGGATAGGATGAGCTGGGTGTCGTGGGCGTTGGATACAATGTTGAGGCCGTGTTGTCGGACGATGGCTGTAAAGGGTAAGCATGGGCGAATTTTGCGAATCTGGCGTTCGCGAATATTGCGAATTTGCGAACTCGCAATCCGCAAAATCAGCGAATTCTCACAGGTTTGTTTTTTTTCACAAGGATTTTTGCCAGTTCGCGAGGATTTTGTACCAGTTCGCAATTGCGAACTTACATGTCGGCTCGCAACGGTCGCGATTATGTTGTTTCTATGTCTGGTTCATCATCACAGGTTCCCAGCACCCTCTCACCCCTGCCACCCTCTGTTTCACCCATGCCACCCTCTGGTACATCCATGCCACCCTCTGGTACATCAATGCCACCCTCTGGTTCATCATCACTGTAGATTATGGGGGGAAAAAGCAAGCACACCTGCCCTGCTTCAACTGACATGAATTAATTTGGGGTTGATTTATTAATGTGGCACTGTTTTAAAATTCAAGTCTGGCACCTGCTTCCTTATCTGTAATTTGCTTTCTGTTGCAGTGCAATGTTTTTTTCCAGGACCTTTGTGGCCTACTTGTAGCTATTCTATGAGCCTGCTGTGAGGGTCAGAGCAGGGTCATACAATTGTTGCAACTAGCAACTGAACTGGGAATTTGCGGATTTTTTTTTGTGTTCGCAAGGATTCCTGCCAGTTTGCGAGGGTTTTGTACCAGTTCGCGAGGGTTTTGTACCAGTTCGCAATTGCGAACTTACATGTCGGCTCGCAACGGTCGCGATTATGTTGTTTCTACGTCTGGTTCATCATCACAGGTTCCCAGCACCCTCTGTTTCACCCCTGCCACCCTCTGGTACATCAATGCCACCCTCTGGTTCATCATCACTGTAGATTATGGGGGGGGGGGGGAAGCAAGCACACCTGCCCTGCTTCAACTGACATGATTTAATTTGGGGTTGATTTATTAATGTGTCACTGTTTTAAAATTCCAGTCTGGCACCTGCTTCCTTATCTGTAATTTGCTTTCTGTTGCAGTGCAATTTTTTTTTCCAGGACCTTTGTGGCCTACTTGTAGCTATTCTATGAGCCTGCTGTGAGGGTCAGAGCAGGGTCATACAATTGTTGCAACTAGCAACTGAACTCTGGAGGGGCCCCAGTCAGGAAGCACTACAGGGAATGGTTACTAATGATGAGTTTGAACTTTTGCACCTGCTGAATGCTTTCACTTTTGCAAAACTCGTTTTTCTGCAGAACAGCATTACAGCAACTGTAATGCCCCAAACAAGCTTACTTGTGAAAGTTGATTTCTAATCCAAAAGTGATCCAAAGAAAGTCAAAAGGCCTCAAATCCAAAAATGTGCAGGCAAATGTTAACCTGAGGAGTTATTCTGATAAAAATCATCATTTTCAGAAGGTCTATGCTGCTTGCTAGTGGATTTCTTGTGCAGAATTGCAATTTTTGTAATTTCGCGAGTGCGAGATTGTTGCTGCCCGCCGCACCTACATGTTCGCAATTGCGAACTTACACCGCACGCCGCAAAATTGTATCACCAAGAAAAAAAAATCCGCTGCGTGCGAATTTTCGGATTTTCGGTAAATTCGTGAGCGTTCGCGGATTGCGAATTTACCGAAAATCCGCAAAATCCGCGAGCGTAACGGATTTTCCGCCCATGCTTAGTAAAGGGGGCCATGTAGATGTTGAAGAGGGTGGGGCTCAGTGATGAGAACTGTGGGACTCCGCAGGTGATTTTCGTGGGGTCAGAGAGGAAGGGTGGGAGTCTGATCCTAAGGCTTCTTCCAGTGAGGAATGATCGGATCCAGTTCAGGCCTGTTCCTTGTATGCCTGCGTCGTGTAGTCTGGCGATTAGTGTGCAGTGGTAGACTGTGTCGAAGGCTGCTGATAGGTCGAGTAGGTTGAGGGCGCGGAGTGGCCTTGGTCCAGGAGGGTGCGGATGTCATCTGTGGCAGCGAGTAGGGCGGTCTCTGTGCTGTGGTTGCTTTGGAATCCAGATTGGGACAGGTCGAGGATGGCGTTCTCTTCAATGAATCGTGTCAGTTTCCTGTTGACTGTTTTCTCTGCAACTTTGGCTGCCAAGGGGTGGAGCGAGATGGGCTGATAGTACTTGAGTTTGGTGTTGATTAGTGTACGGTAGATGCAGGCGATGCCCCCCTTCCCCAAATTACCCATCATAATCTGCCCCTCGGGGTTGTTGTCTGGAACTACTGTGCCGCCTGTTATGTGCAAATGGAGAGCGTGGTGCAACTTCAGGTACTTCTAAAATTGCGACGGATGTAGGGAAAATCTGGACGGCAAGTCTTGGAAGGAGCGCAAATGGCCGCTATCCCACACATCTCCGAGTTGGGAGATCCCTATGAGGTCTCAAGAGCGAAACCCCCTCAGCCCACTAACCTCCCAGAGCAAAGTACCATGCCGAGGAGGCGTGTATTGGGTTAATTTATATGTCCATTGGGTGTGGCGCATTGATGCCCGCCAGGCCAGCAGCACAGTATGTGTCGCTTCTGGAAAGGTGTAAGGTATGGACCCCCTCCACGTGTAGGGGAACCAGGACTGACTTACTGGGGTTAAGCCGTAGTCCAGAACCCTGACCGAAGGAGTGTAGTATCCATAGACAGTGAGAGACCGATAGAGCAGGTTCCGGCAGAAAAATTAAAACTTCATCGGCGTAGAGGGCAATTTTATCCACCTCCGAGATGGGTCATTCCCATCCCTGGTACGGCCCTCAATCCGAATCAGGCTTGCCAGGGGCTCCATTACCAAGGCGAAGAGGAGGGGCGGGAGGGGGCACCCCAGCCTCGTCTCTCGTCGGATGGGGAAGGCCTCCGACAATTCCTCATTGACCAGCACCCGAGCTTTGAGCCAGGCGTAAAGTACCTTCACCAGGTTGCGAAAGAGTGAACCGAAACCCATCTCCTCCAGCACGTCGGCCAAGTATTGCCAATCCACCGAATCAAAGGCCTTCTCAAAATCGATGAGAAGTGCCAAATTGGGGGTGAGTAGGAGGCGGTGTGTCAAGGCCAGATGGAGACGACAAACGCAGTGTCTGGTTCCTCGCATTGTCATAAACCTACACTGGTCTGGGTGAACCAGCTTGGTGAGGTAGGGCCTCAACCGTTGGGCAAGAATTGTAGCAAATATTTTGACCTCCGTGTTTATGAAAGAAATCGGGCGGTAGTCTGCACAGTGGGGAGACGGGGATGAGTTTTAGGGAGCACAATAATTGTGAGCATGTCTGTCTCAGGCGGAAAGGAGCCCTTCTCTAGGACATCGTCTAAGAGATCTGCGAGGTGTGGGATAAGAGTCTCCCAATATGCTGCATAGTATTCTTGCGGGAGCCCGTCTGGGCCTGGGGTTTTGCCCCACGAGGTATGGGTTATTGCGTCATTAATTTCATTGCAGGTGATGGGGTGATCTAAGTCGGATGACTGGGCAGAGCTCAGGCGAGGGAGGCTGGTGCTGCCAGTGCCCAGCTAATCAGAGGGACATTTTAGGGCTCAGCGCCGAGTAAAGCTAGTGGTAGTAGGAGGCAAAGGCACGAGCCATTGCCAAAGGGGATCGATGCGTTAGACCATCCAGGTCCACGATATCCGGGATAATGCAGTTGACCCATGGGTATGTAGCCAACCTATGGAGGATCTTCCCATTCTTGTCCCGCCAACCGAACACCCTAGCAATAGAAGATCTCAAGGGGAGCTTGGCGGCATCCAGGGAGAGCTGCTTGATCTCAGCCCGAAGGCATGCGAGTTGTCTCTTGGGTGTCGTCGCAGTTATCGGAAGGGGATTTCTCAAGGAGCAGAGCTTGCGCCTCTCGCGGAGTGATCTGGTGTGTCTGGGCCTGTCGTTGACGTTTGAGTTGACCCTTGGAAAAGCCTCGGATGGTGGCTTTGCTTGCTTCTCAAAGGGTACCTAGGGAAGGAACAGAGCCGGTGTTGGTGAGAAAGTACTGTTCTGTCCCCACCGCCTTTCTAAAGTCTTTCTCCTGGATGAACCAGGCATTCCTCCGCCAGGTTGGGCGCGTCAAAGGTGGGGTAGTCAGCCAGTTCGTTAGTTGTTTAGCGTCAGCAATTCTGGAGGCGGATGGTGGACCGGTCGTGTCAATGTGTGGGTTAAGAACCAAAACCTGATTTTTCAGTGAGAAATTGGACACAGGAAAATAGAGATACCCTTCATTCCCTACAAGCTTACATGATAGCTCCAAACACTTAGATACGCATAAACGTATGCAACCAGGTGAGCCGTATAATTGCGGGTCAATCAGGGTACACCTATCTGACATAGAATGAAGGTGAAACAGTACCAATTGCATACAAGTCACATTAGTACACAAATGTTGAGATGCACTTTGCATCTACAGAAAAGATTCTAACAGTGGTACAGACTGCTGTAGAGAGCAAAAGAGCACTGGCTCAGGGGAAACAGTAGTAGGTACTCCTGTCCCAGCCTTAGAGGCTGCGACAAAGGCAAGCATCCCTACAGCTAAAGCCTTACATTTGAGATGGATATGATGAGCTAATTCTCTCACTGCAACAGATGTAGAATAGAGGTACAACCCAAATTTGAAGACACCAGCATTCGTGCAATACGAACAAGAATATCTTCTACCAAATGAAATAATGCCTCTGAATCAGTATGAATATATTATTTACACTAACGGATCTGCTCAAAAGACCATAGGGAGTAAGCAACAATATAGAGCAGAATGTGCAATCGTTAAAGGTCGCATGCGGGACTAAACGTTCCATCCAAGTTGCACTAAATAACAATCTCTAGGAGACTGCACAGCACAGTTGGCAGAGTTAAAAGCACTGATACTGGCACTTGTAAATTCGGATCGAGAATTCCCCACACTAATTGTATGCGGTTCTTTTTACTGTGTGCAGTCATATAATGAATTCTTGCAATACTGGGTTCTAAACGGGTTCAAAGACGCAAAAGGTGGCACCATTAAGCATAATATGCTATGGGAACAGGTAGTGGAATTGAAATCTGAACTATCAAGGGCTCACGTGATACACTGAGTCATCAGCGGGATGGCGTTCACCTGGAAGGGAATTGATTGGCTGATGAAGCTGCGAAGGGAGCTGTACGTACGGCTTCCGTAGCTGCAATCACTCATTTTAAACCGAGAATAGACGGTGAGATTATGGTATCTGTCATTGCTTCATGTAAGAACAGCAAAGCACTACCAAAAATGTTCCACTCAAGTACTCCTACAAGTTAGATGCAAATAACATTCCATTTGCTCAGATTCCTAGAGTGGGGGATAGAGTAATACCAAATATGGATCATAAGCTAGGTTTAATTCTAGCAGCACATGAAGGGATAGGTTCTGCACATGCAGGAGTTACGACGACTGTTTCATTGTTGAAACAATGCTATTGGTGGCCTTGATTAACAAAGCAGACTAAAGACTATGGGCCCGCTTTACAGAATGAACTTAAGACTCAATCCTAAACTTACTACTGTTTTGGTATTCACAGATTGCACTTACTACTTTTGGCATTCACAGAATGCACTTACTACTTTTGGTATTCACAGAATGAACGTACTCATTTCGGTATTCACAGAAGTTATTGGGCCCGATTCACAGAATGAACTTAAGACTCAATCCTAAACTTACTACTATTTTGGTATGCACAGAATGCACTTACTACTATTGGCATTCACAGAATGAACTTACTACTTTTGGTATTCACAGAAGTTAGGATTTTGTCTTAAGTTAGTCTTAAGACAGACCTAAGACAGACCTAAGACAGACCTAAGACAGACTTAAGACAGACTTAAGACAAAATCCTAACTTAAGTCTGTCTTAAGTTTGTCTTAAGACAAACCTAAGACAAAATCCTAACTTCTGTGAATACCAAAAGTAGTAAGTTCATTCTGTGAATAACAAAAGTTATTTAAGTCCTAACCGCCAGTTCGGGCCTCAGTGCATTTGAACCATGAGTATAATGAACCCATACAATTTAGAATGCATAAAGCGCTCTATCACATGTAAAGGTTTGGAAATAATCAAGAGGACGGAAAGTGATCATGATCCCCAGAAAATGATATTTGATCTCCAATTTGAGCATTTCAAATCACAAAAAACTTTAAACAATAACCATATGACTATAATAAACACAAAGAAGCTCATATGGAATAAAGAGCTCAAGATAAAAGCTGTTAAACTCGAATCTGAGCTCCTCTCATTCTTGCCAATCTCACCGTCAGACCACTTTAGGAACACAAGAGTGACAGGACTCAAATCTGGGAACAAGTAACTGAGAGTATCCTGAATCACCTAATGAGGAAATTATCGGTGTTGAGAGTAAAACAATATGTTATTGATGCTTCTGCCCAGGAAATAACGAAAATCAAAAGGTTACTGTTAAAAAGTCAAAGCAAGGAACACAGAAGAATGTCCAAGCCTACTTTATAAGCCATCTAACTCTCCAGAACAACATGAGAGCTGTCAACATTCTAAGTGAGGCTTCAGCAGAACGTACTAAGGTGAGGAAAAGGGGAGGTGGGGTAGGAATGTACCAATGGGGAAAAGCGAGATTACATCACATCTCCCTTATTTACCAACAGAAAACACATTACATTTTGCAATTTTGTCACAACTCCAATATTGTCCATTTTCAAAGAGAGACTACATTCTTGAATGTTTTGGCTATGCGACAGGGAGGGTAAAACTTTCTTGGGCTGAGTGGCCCTTTTACATTTTTCTTCACCTGTACCATATCATCTTCCCTCCACCCTGGGGCTTTGACTCAGTTCTTTTTGTCATATCAACCCTTGTATTTTGCTTGGTGAAGTTTGACCTTTTCACTAGCTTCATGATTGGGATTTGCCAGCTTCCCACTGTCCAACCAACTGCGGTTGAGCTTAGTACAGGGTTCTAACTGACTGTGTTCTTTAATGAGCCTGTTTCTTCTCTCTACCAGGCCATTGACCTTGGGGCAGTACAGGGCAGTCTTCTCATGTTTGATGTTAAGTTTGGCTAGGACGTCAATCATGAGTTGCGACGTGAACTATACCCCATTGTCAGTGATTAAAGTGGACGGTATGCCTTCTTTAGCAAAAACATCTTTGAGAAATTTAAGAACAGCACAAGTGTTGGTGCGATGAATAAATTTGTATGAAACCCAGTGAGACGTGTAGTCGACTAAGACCAACACATTTTTCTGGATACCCAAATTATCCATGGGTCCGATGATGTCCATGGCCAGCTTGCTCCATGGTTTAATGGGTACCTCAACTGGGGATAGGGGTGCCTTCCTTAAGGATTTGCTTTTGTCGCTCCTGGCACAGCTAACACAATCATTCACTAATTATTTCACCATAGCGTCCATTCAGGGGAACCAGAATTTCTCTCTCACCCTTTGTTTGGGAAGGCTGCGTCCTAAGTGACCTTTGTGTGCAAGTTCCACTATTCTCTTCCTGAGGTTGGCGGGTGGTACAATCCTGTTCTGGAGGAAAACTCTGTTCCCCATGGTGTTTAATTCATAACCACTTCCCAAAAGTCTTTAAGATTATCCTCTAGTTCACTGCACTTGCTGGGCCATCCTTGTACCATTAACTCTTTAAGTTTGTGCAAGTCTGTATCTTCCCCTGCCCCTTTTTCCCATTCTTCCTCTTTTAACTCTGGCTTGTCCACCACCATGATGGGGCTGTCCAACATTTTTTCTGTTTCTTCATTTTCCAATGGGCTCTCAACAGATAGTCAGCAATTTTGCTTTCTTCCCCAGGAACATATTCTAACCTGAAGTTGAAGTGTTCTAGTCCTAAAATCCATTTCCCTATCCTGGGAGTGCAGTTCTCCGTACCTTTAACTGTGAAGATGAAGGTAAGGGGCTTGTGGTCTGTACGAATGGTAAAGTTTACCCCCCACAGGAAAGACTTAAAATGTTTTACCACCCAGTAACATGCCAGTGCCTCCTCTTCAATTACGGGGTAATTGCTCTCCGCTTTGGAAATACATCTGGCGGCAAACACAATTATTTTTTCTCCATTTTCATCTCTGTGACAAGGTGGCCCCCAACACTTTTTTGACGCATCAGTAGTAAGGATTTGTTTTTTGTGGGGTCAAAGGTGCCTAAGGCAGGTGACTTAAATATTTTCTCCTTCAACATATCTACAGGGTGCCTGTGCTGGTCGAGGCATTCAAAATCCTTGTTTTTTCTCAGTAGTTTGTGTTGTGCATCGCATTTAGAGGCATGTATTCCATGAGATCGAGGAAGGACTTTAGTTCCAGCAAGTTGTTTTTTGGTCTGAACCCTTGTTCGGAGATGGAATGCCCAAGATAGTCGACAGAAGTCACTCTGATTTGACACTTCGACGTCTGCACCGTCAACCCTGCATTCATCAACTTCTTGAATACAATTCTAAGGGTGGGGTCATGATCTTCCACTGAACGTCAGTGTACTAGGATATCATCCTGGAAGCACATTGTATGGTCAACATCTTTCAAGATCTGGTGCATGATCTTCTGGAATACCGCCGCTGCGGATACCAGACCAAAAGGCATCCTCTTGAACATGAAAGCTCCTTGGGGGGTAATGAAAGCAGTGAGGGGCCTGGAGTCAAGGTGTAGGTCTACCTGATGGTAAGCCAAAGACAGATCGATGACACTAAAGAATTTAGCCTGACCCATGGTGCTGAGCATCTCATTTATGGTGGGCAGCGGGCGTTAAGGTTACCAAGTCACTCTTACCTAAAAGATGCTTGTAATCTTACCTGTAAGGTGCTTGGCAGGTTTTGCAGAGACGCTATGGGCCAAACTCCCAGAACCCCTCAATATAACCAGAGAATGTATACTAAAACACTAGGGCTACAGATTAGAAATCTAGGCAGGACGGCCAGATTCGGACCCTGACGAATTCCTGTTGTTGACCTGCGAGGCAACAAGAATAATTTTGAGCTCTTTGGTATTTTAGGGTTTTTTTATCTAACATTATACAGTTCCTATACAAAAATCATAAGCGAATCTACAGGAATGGTCCTAGCGTCCTTGTAGTCGTCGTGTGATGAACTTCTTGTGAAGTCATGAAGAGAGTGTTGTAGAAGTCGTGAAGGTTTTAGCTGCGCTAGTCTTTGGTTCTGTTTCTGTATTAATAAACAAAATCAGATATTAGTTTTATCTTTTACGATGTTCAAAAGATACCAACTCTCCTAGCACCTTTACACTCTCTACCTCTTGATTGCCTATTCATTTACAGTGATTCATTTCTGAGATTGACTCTTCTTCACCACACGATTTTGTTCCTTTAAGAAAATAGTAAGATACACCAAAAGAAATAAACAAACATTCTTCTAAATGTCTTTTAAAAGTCCTAAACATACAGTTTTCAATAAAATGTTGTGTCCTTTGAAATCCTATATTTCAAAAGTGGTTCCAAAAATTGTTTTTTAGCCTTGATTAATTATCCTTCATCTGTTTTCCGTAGGGCGCCTTTTGAACAGAAGAAAATAAAAGTGTAACTTGGCTTTCTCTTTCTTTTCCAGATGGTGTTAATCTTGCTGACAATGGAGTTCCTGTTCCTGCAACCGGATATCCCAAGGCGAGTCACTAGTTGCTGCAGCGTACTTGTTCTGAAGGCTAAGCGCCTTCTAGAAGCTCGGATGTGGCTTTTATACTTGTGCCACACCCGAGACCGCACCCAAGCAATTACTGACGTCGCACGTTATGGCCGGGATGCCTGTCACCCCCTCCCAACACAATCCCCAAGGATGGGAAGACGGACGCAGTTCTGAACTTTTGGAAGGCGGGAGGGAGTTACCCTCCCGGCCGTATTTATTAAAATATGAAACAAAATGAAAACATTAAAATAACAGTTTCATATCATGTACAATTTTCATTTATTACATTACGATGAAGACACGTTGATTGGCTAACCTTAACAAATCTCTAGTACAAAGGTTTTCCTAGCCGAGTCTAACATCCTGCCAATGCATACTTTTCTAAATTAAAATTGTACATCCTAGCATTACGGGCCAACGGCAAGGTCGCAACCGGTGTCAGATCCCAACTACCAGAACTCCCCCCTCACGGTGTGAGGGCGGGCGCACAGAGGACTGTACCTCTGTGCCAACTCCAATTTCCCTTGTCTTCGCGGGGGCCCCCTATTTAACTCGACGCCATCTTAATGGTCGTCCGAGGACTCGTGTGAGGTGTCTAGAAGGTAGCGTGGAAGCCCCTCCCACCCAACACTGTATCATATCCGCCGTCGCAGATATCCTGGCCCCGGGAAATTCGTAGGAGGGGCATCCAGCCACCTCCTCCCCTGGAAGGGGCCTATGACCCCCTTCCCTTAGGCGACCCCATACTTAGTGGGTGCCGCCTCCCCGTGTGAGGGGCCAATGGCCGCCTCCCCCCGGGCGCTCCCATCCATAATGGGTGGCGCCCCCCCCTCTAGGGACCTTGAAATTACTGCTCACCGATCATGACCTTACCGCCCGACCAAAAAATAAATACGACGTTTGTTTACCTACTAAGGAAGAAAATAAACTCTAAATTGCAATATTTATTACTTATACATACAACGCATCCTTCAACTAGACTGTTATACTCCGCTCTATCAAGGAAGAAAATGTTATGAACAAATCACTTTATTGCAATACCAACATCGACATTTTTATTAACGACTAAACCAGGAGAGAAAAGATGTTATCAAAGCAAAACATTTTATTACAGTACTAACTTTGCCATAAGGGGCTGGTGGGTGGGTCAAAAATTGCTCCTTGTTCCGTCGAGGGCTCACGTGCAACGAGGGGTGCAGCTTCCTAGCACAGGAACAAGAGGATGCTTCTTCGGATTGCTGCTCCTTTTATTCCTCTTCGGGAGGGCGTGTACCCTCCTCCGGTACGCCTATGGGGCGTGGCCAACGGTCTAAGTGTCTAGGACAACCCTTCTTGGGCGGGAAAAGGCGCGCCCCGGCTACGCCGCTTTGGGCATACCAGCCGTGACACGCCCCCGCACAAAATGGTTTCCCGGGAGGATCCGGGCCCCCTACCATACGTACTGGGGGACCGAGTGGTCGCCCCTTTCCATATGGCCGGGATGCCTGTCACCCCCTCCCAACACAATCCCCAAGGATGGGAAGACGGACGCAGTTCTGAACTTTTGGAAGGCGGGAGGGAGTTACCCTCCCAGCCGTATTTATTAAAATATGAAACAAAATTAAAACATTAAAATAACAGTTTCATATCATGTACAATTTTCATTTATTACATTACGATGAAGACACGTTGATTGGCTAACCTTAACAAATCTCTAGTACAAAGGTTTTCCTAGCCGAGTCTAACATCCTGCCAATGCATACTTTTCTAAATTAAAATTGTACATCCTAGCATTACGGGCCAACGGCAAGGTCGCAACCGGTGTCAGATCCCAACTACCAGAACACCCCCCTCACGGTGTGAGGGCGGGCGCACAGAGGACTGTACCTCTGTGCCAACTCCAATTTCCCTTGTCTTCGCGGGGGCCCCCTATTTAACTCGACGCCATCTTAATGGTCGTCCGAGGACTCGTGTGAGGTGTCTAGAAGGTAGCGTGGACCCCCCTCCCACCCCACACTGTTTATCATATCCGCCGTCGCGGATATCCTGGCCCCGGGAAATTCGTAGGAGGGGCATCCAGCCACCTCCTCCCCTGGAAGGGGCCTATGACCACCTTCCCTTAGGCGACCCCATACTTAGTGGGTGCCGCCTCCCCGTGTGAGGGGCCAATGGCCGCCTCCCCCCGGGCGCTCCCATCCATAATGGGTGGCGCCCCCCCTCTAGGGACCTTGAAATTACTGCTCACCGATTATGACCTTACCGCCACAGGCCGGATAGTTGACCGGCTATCCGGCCCCCCCACAAACTCCTACTAAAGGTCATACTTTTACAAACCCCTTAACCATGCTATGAAATCTCCTGTGAGTAAGACATTCCCCTCCCGGGATAAATGGACCCCATCCTCGAGATACATGTGATCCCCCCGAATACATCCATGCGGAATACAGTGCAACTGCGCCGAGCGAAACAACCTACTAAGTTTGTTATTGACCTTCTTTACTGCATTGTTCAGCGCTGACACAGAGAGGCCCCCCTGCCACACCTTCCTGGGAATCATGTGTGACCATGCTATCGTGCACCCCGGGATCCTTCTAGCCAGCCAGCTAACAGTAGATAGAACCCCCTCGAGTAGTACTCGCCGCCCGAGTGTCACTAAGTCATTGCCTCCCAGGTGTACTATGATTACGGACGGCGGTGACCTTGTCCGCCCTAACAGTCCCTCAACAAAACATTGAAACTGGTCAATACAGAGCCCGCCCCTTCCGTGGAAGGTCACCCTGTACCCGTATTCCCCAGCCGCGTGAATCACGTCACCTGCTTTGAATACGTCCCCGGCCGCCTCACGTATGAGTGGCCCACGACCCACACCACTTTTTCCTCAGCCGGTGATCTCTGACCGCTGGTCCCCAGGTGCCGGGTCGACGGCACAGTCCGCCCCGCATAGCATGCTCGCGAAACTGTAAACCAAACAAAAGACAAGAAGCGTGAGTGCATGACAGTGGCTTCATAACATGTACAACCGCACATACCTTTTATAACAGTTCGAGGACCATCGCCCCAGTTGTTTCACCTTTTCAACACTCTGACCCCTGGCTGTAACCTCTGTAGCAGCCCCTATCCTAAAGGAATGGGTCCCGAAATCGCCCGGGTCCAAGCCCGCCGCTGCGATTGCCATCGTTAGCACCCGCTGAAACTGAAACCTTGTCAGTGGGGTGGCGTCGATGTGTCTCAGCAAGCTTCCCCCCCATGCATCCGCCCTTTGCGCCAAATATTCCTCAACGCACTTCACCGGGCACATGGGGGACCCTCGCATGCGCTGGACAACAATACTGTCTCCTATAGCACCCTGGTCGGTCTTGGACCTGGCTATCGTGATCACCATTGAATCACCCTTGATCAGAATGTGATCCCGACACAGCCCTCCCTCTACATCTTTCTTGTTTCTTGCTACCAGCTCGCTCACCCGCATGGCCCCATGGAACGCTAATGCGAAAGCGGCCCGGAACAGCACTGCTTCAAACTGGGAGGAACATGTTGTGGGGAGTATCGACATCAGCAGGGACAACCTTTCTAACCCAATCGGGCGCCTTTCGTCTACTTTACGACCCTCAAGGCGTTGCCAGCCACGAAGGGCCTTCTTTACCAAAAAGGACGATGTGGAGTCCTTGATGCCATGTGCCTGCGCCATAAATGAAATGGCGGCCCGGTGCCTATTGGCTGTTGCCGCTGATCGGCCTGCCCTGTGCAGTGCTACAAGAAAATTCAAGACACACTCCTCCTGCCCCCACTTGACCCCCCCTGCCGGACCCAAAAATGCACAATAGGAACGAAACGCTCCTTCGTATGCCTTCCTTGTCCTGGGGGCTAAGCTTGCTGCCACGAGGTCTTGTAATCCGGGGCACCGAGTAGCCAGAGTGCTTCGGGAAATGGTGCCGCCGCTAGGTCCGCGGAAGGTAGATAACCCCTGAAAGCCTGCATGTGTGAACAAGAGAGTGCGTCAGCCGCCTGGTTCAGTACACCCGGCACATGCTTCGCCCTGAATTGTACGTTCAATCTCATGCAAAGGAGTACAATTTCCTTCAGTAATCTCAATATCCACTTGCAGCGTGCTGCCTGACTATTTATACATTCAACAACAGTCATATTGTCGGACCAGAACACAACAGAGCGATCTCTGAACTCATCCGGCCATGCCATCAGAGCCACAAAAATGGGGAACAACTCGAGAAACCCAATGTTACCTGTGAGACCGCTGGTGTGCCACCACGTCGGCCATGTTTGCGCCGACCATCGATTACCAAAGATGGCGCCAAATCCCACGCTCCCCGCCGAGTCGGTCCACAAACCCAGCTCGTCCGAGGACGCTGGCGGTTTGTTCCACACCACTCGACCGTTGAAATCCGCCAGAAATGCCAACCATATGCGCATGTCCTGGCGAACTTCTGCTGACAGTCTCGTGCGATGGCGTCCTTCCTTGAGACCAACCATGGCTTGTGCAATAGAGCGGGAAAGGGGCGGGCCATTGGTATCACTCGGAGGGCAAAGTTAAGCTGGCCCACTGCTTGTTGTAGCTGATGGAGCGTGACTTTCTCTTTGCCGATGCACAATTCCAAGGAGGCCCTGAACTTTGCTACCTTCCCCAGTGGCAAACGGAAACATCCCTCCACAGAATCGAGCTCAATGCCAAGAAACTCGAGTGAAGTCGATGGTCCAACCGTCTTACCTGGTGCCAATGGCACCCCGAATCGCTCCATGAGAGTGCAAAAATCTTGTAACGCCTGCGCACATCGTGTGTCGTCGGCTGCCCCCAAGAACAAAAAATCGTCTAGGTAATGCATAACCTGGGTATGGCCAGTGACCTTGGTGAATGCCCATTGCAGAAAAGAACTGAATTTCTCAAAATAAGCACAAGAGACGGAGCAACCCATTGGCATACATCTATCCATGTAGTAACGTCCTTGGAACACAAAGCCTAACAGACGCTGATCCCGTGGGTGTACCGGGAGCAACCGGAACGCTGACTCGATATCTGACTTTGCCATCAGCGCTCCAGGCCCCAGGCGATTCAACATGGCGACGGCATCGTCGAAGGATGCGTACCGCACCGAACAAACTCCCGGGTCAATTGCATCGTTCACTGACAGACCCCTCGGAGCTGACAAGTTATGGATTAGCCTAAACTCCCCCGGGTCTTTCTTGGGGACTACTCCCAATGGGGAACAGATGAAATTAGGTACTGGCGGGTGCCTGAATGGACCAGCAACCCGGCCAAGGGCAACCTCCTTTGCAATCTTCTTTTCTACCACCGCAGGATTATGCAGAGCCGACAGTTGGTTCCTACACAGTGACTCCCCACGAAAATCCCCCGCCGGGATGTGGAAACCATACAAGAAGCCGTTCCTCAACACCCCAGCGGAGACGTGATCAGGGTATTCGTTTAGCCAGGGGATCATTGCCATGATATCAATGGGGGTAGGTGGCGGTACACCATGGTCCCCATCAGACCTGTTTGGCCACCCCTCTACCCCCTGTATCACCATTTTTGACTCTACACGAACTCTCGGGGTGTGAAGAATTTCCGCAACCTGCACACTCATGCCTGAACTTACATGTCCCCTGAGGTCTTGTGCACTTGCCCCTGTTAAAATTCCAACAGACCCCTTTCTTACCCCCAGTCCCTCCATTCCTTGGTTGGTGGTCACCAGTGGGGCCCGCTCGAAATGGCGCCGCAGGCAGACGGCGGGAAGGCCCGGACCCATTCCCGCCAAGCGACGACGACTTCGTCGCGCCCGGCAGGAGCTGTTTCTGCCAAGATATCGAGTCGAGACAATCCCACGTCAGAGATGAATCGAACTCCTTGGCCTTACGAAACTTCATATCATAACCTATCCATTCATCACCTTCATATGTCTCATAAAAATCCATTATTCGTGCCTGGTAGCAGGACAATTCGGTCAAAACCTCGGGCTTACGCTCCCCAATAATTGCAGTAAACATCGCAAAGGCCCTGGCCCAATTAGAGACTGTCTCATCAACCCTGAATCCCGCCATCTTTGCTCGCCATACATTCGGGTGCCACAAATCTTTTTGTGTCTTAACATACTCCATCTCGCGATGGTCGGTCAACAGGGAAAACATATTAACGTACTTATCGGCCCAGATCAACTCTTTCGTGGCCAGCGGTATATGCTGGACCACCTTCTCCCGTCTTGAGGGCAAAGACCCCTCCCTTGCCATTGGCAATGCATGCTTACCCGGCTCGATTGCTGTTCCCGCCGATTTCTCCACACCAACTGCCGGTCCTCCAGGGGTCACCTGTGGGGGGACACAAGGGAGATTCGCCTTCGCGGCATCTCGCGACTGCCGCAACTGCTGTATTAGTAACTTGGCCTCTTCGGCAGTGTCTGTCGGTGCCGTAGCACCCCCTGTCTTTTTACCCAGCCATGCGGCCAACTGGGCGGCCAACTCGGGAGGCATGTCCTCCTCGCTGGCGGGCGTAACAACAACCAGAATCGGTTGACCCGCGTCTGGGACCGGTACCGGGGCCTCTACTGGAATGACCGGGCTTGCCGGGGGTACCTCGGGAACCGGGACCTCCCCCCCTGCCGCCCTATTCCTGACCCTTCTACCTCGCCCCGCAGGGACAACGCCCGGCAATGCAGGGCCTATAACCTTCTTCGGTCTACCCGTATTATTCATCGCCGCCATCTGCTTCTTCATACTTGCCATATCTTTTATCAGCATTCGAAGCATCTGGTCAGTCCCAGACTTCTTTCCGGCCTTCTTGCCAGGCATCGTTCAACGGATATCCGAACCTTTATAGCTCAAAACGGTCCTGGACCCTTAGGCTCGAAGTCTGAAAGAGAAACGCAAAAGATTACAAGTTCTCAAAAATTGCTCCTTGTTCCGTCGAGGGCTCACGTGCAACGAGGGGTGCAGCTTCCTAGCACAGGAACAAGAGGATGCTTCTTCGGATTGCTGCTCCTTTTATTCCTCTTCGGGAGGGCGTGTACCCTCCTCCGGTACGCCTACGGGGCGTGGCCAACGGTGTAGGTGTCTAGGACAACCCTTCTTGGGTGGGAAAAGGCGCGCCCCGGCTATGCCGCTTCGGGCATACCAGCCGTGACACGCCCCCCGCACAAAACTGGTTTCCCGGGAGGATCCGGGCCCCCTACCATACGTTCGGGGGGACCGAGTGGTCGCCCCTTTCCAGTAGCAGAGGAAGGCTCATTTATTTCAGCACGCGTGAAGCGCGAGGTCCATTGTTTTCTCGATTTCTGCTCTGCTCTTGGCAAAAGTAAATCCTCACTTGAAATCATTGCTGCTCACAAGTTTTTACCGTAGAATAACTACATAGCCCTGACTAATACTGATACCTGCAATTAACCTTAGAATCCCACCAATGTACAGTAAACACACAATCAATACCTATGATACTTCATGTGTGACATTAATACAAGACAGCAAGCATTTACATAAACATAATACTGCAAACATGTTAGGCACATTGGAGTGCTGGATGCACGGGACAGGCGTGTTTTTTTTATACGGTATAACAAGGGATTGCCTAATAAGGTTTTTGCCTATAGTGTCTTTAGGAGCTGAAGTCATTACAGTGGGCACCTCCCGACTCATATGTTCTCATTTAGGCTACGTAATTCCACACATTAACAGATGCCCTCTCCTCCAGCCTTGGCTGCAATAACAACCGGCACCAACCTTTCCGACACATCTACAGGTTGTATGACTCCCAACATGCACACTCTTTCTAGCACTTTCCTCAATGGTTCTCTCATCTGGTGCAGTATGGGACGCATCTTATGTACCACTGGTTTAGCATTGACTTAGATTTTAATTTTATGTTGGTAATCACGGAGGAGTCCCAGTCTATCTTCAAACAGTTTAGGGAACTCTTCACAGACGTGGGTGCTGGGTAATATCTGATCGGTTAGCAGGACTTGTTCTTCCTTGTTGGGGTTAAGGATGATTCCCAGCTCCATTTGGTGCTGCCACCCTAACCGATTTGATCCTGACTCCACAATGTACACCTTGCCTATGGTGACTCTCCCTTTAAATTCAATTTGCAACTCTCCCATACCAAGGAGTGGTATAAGTTCTCGGTTATAGCCTACAGGGAACACGTTATGTTTCTGTAAGGCTTTTTCTCCCTGTTGTCAATGCTTTCGTAGTCCTTACAGTTCCACAGCATAAATGGGGAGCATCAGTCTGCAAACATGGTAACACTTTTTTTGTTCAACTTCCCATCACACTTGGGATGGATTACATTCCCAGTGCCAGTATCTTCCTTGAGTTGGAAAAAGTATTTTTTCTTACTAGGCAAGACACATTTTATTTCTTTGTTTACTGTGCCCCCTACACATGCGCCCACTCCGTGGTGAGGATCACCTTCTCTGCCTACCCTTGCAAATTGACCCCTCCTATTGCACTTCTTGTAAGTGACACTCCTAGCTGGGCAATGAATGTTATTGGCAAGATGGTTGCTGCTGCCACACCTGTAGCATCTGTAATTCCTTTCCTTCCCAAGAGGCTTCTGTGCAAGACTCTTATTTTGCATTTTGTTTACCTCAAATACCTCCACTTCTTCTTGGATATTTGCTACTACTTCTGTTGTGGGTTTCTTCTTTTTTTATGCATTTTGCGGTGTGTTCCACTGATTTGGCAATGTTGACTGCTTCGCGAAGGCAGGGGTTCTTTGCTAACAGTTTCTCTTGGACGCAAACTAATGAGTCTGTCAAATTCCCAAAGTCGCACAAATGAGTGAGGCCTATCAATGCCGCAACATAGTTGGTCACTGACTCTTGTTTACCTTGGAACTTACTGAAAAGTGTGTGCGGTTCCAATACTACGTTTATTTTGCCCCCAAAGTGTGTTTCTAACTTCACCATTGTAGTGGTGAAATCATCCATACCTTCCACTGCCTTGACATTTAGATTTTCTGGTTCTGGCAAAGTTTCGTAAATTTTGCGCTCCTGTACACCCAAATTATGAAGAAGGATGTGCTGTTTGCGCATGGCAGTGAACCATTCCCCACCTACGGCAATTAAGTAAGATTCAAAAAGTTTGACCCATTCCTTCCAGCAAATCTCAGTTTCTCCTATTTCGTTTAAAAATGGAGGTGGCTGGGTCATACTTGCCGCTGCCATCATGGTACAGAACAGTCTCCACTAGTACGATGAATGAAAGCAAAAGAGGCAGAGAAGAAGTGGAGAAGATAACTCGCAAGAAGGGATGGTCACTTTAGAGGTCCATTTATAGATTACACCAACAGCACAATTAGCAGAAAAATAACTCCAGTCAGCACTGCCCAACGCATATCCAGATTTCGTGAGAAAAGGTGTCAACACAATCTCAAAAACATAAAGTCTATTGACACAGTGGCTAGAAATTGCACAGTAACTAACGTAACCGTCTTTATCCTGTTTAATTGTTAGTATCTCCTAGTCATATTTTTTATGAACAACAACTTCTGATAATTCCCTCCGCTGTGCCTCTAAGGATGTAAATGAGGGTGCTTGAAAACACAGCACTCAAGTGCACTTCCCTAAACAGTTAGTGGCTAAATGAGAGATTCACTATCTTGTTCCTATGGCAACAAAACACTCCTCACAGAACGGACAGGTTCCAACCACACGCTACCTCAGGAAACGCTCGCTGGGAACATGAAGTTAGACTTGGGATACCGCCTCCTCTGTCCTGGGGCAGGGGTAATGTAATTATTTTTCCAAAAAAGTAAGGATCCTAAAGTTGTGAGCTACCACAGGCCAATCGCATTACTATATAGTGATGTTTAGTTTTACTTTAAAAATTTTGCCAGACGGCTTGCCGGTGTAATTTATCACACCGAGCCATTTCGAGAAGTACAGAGCATGATAAGTCACAGCTGAAGATCGCCACGACACAGAGGGCAGAGCAGCCCAGAATGAAGTGAGCGAGCAGGAGGATGCAAGCAGGAGAACGCCACAGACCATTGCGGCTCCGATCAACGGCTCCAAGCAGCGGCTTTGGTTAGGCCTCGGAGCCGACTCTCCCGCTGATTCCCACCATTGCACCAGCCTCATTTTACCGACTCCGGCCTCGGTACACACTAGCAGCAGGCAGTGTTCGGGACTCTACCCGACCACGGATTCTACCCGCCCCTGCAAGTGCCCGGTGAGAGAGCACGAGCTCAAGACATCGCCCGACCACTCCAACCACGGCGAGTGGGGTGAGTGCGGCGAGTGTGGTGTGTGTAGCAGCAAGGCGGGTGAGAGGAGACGGGAGTTGGGAGAAGGAAAATACAGTGAGAAGTGTCCTGCATCCCCAGGCACGGGAGCAGAAGCGGCAGTAGCACCGGCCTTCCTACCACCAGGGGGGCCATTTCAACCCCAGGGGGATGCACTGTCTCAAGCTCCTGTGCGGGGCAAGCGATGCAGCAGGCACAGCAAAAATCAGGCTGCGGTGTCTAGCTTGGAAAGCCTTCGCGCAGAGGACACAAGGATTAAGGTTCAAGGCAAAACCCACCCGACTCAGCAGTAAAAGCAAGAGGGGCAGCACAACAGCACCTGGAGCTGCGGTTAGCGCCCTGAATTTAGAGGTTAGTGCTAAGCTGGTCAGCGCTCCGGACTTAAAGCACAGCTCCACGCCCCCCGCCTTCCCGGCCAGGCAGCCGTCTGTTCAGCATGAGGTCAGGCCAGGTTCGGGTGATCGGCCGCCCCAAGCCCTCAGGGCGGAGAAAAAAGGGCAAGGTAGGTCCCCCCTCTGATCAAAGCAGTAAGGAATCGGCTCTAATTGTGACAGATAGCGGCCCAAGTGAAGGGGATTCACAAAGAAAGAAACCCAAAGCACTTTTGGATCAACCAAAAATATTCACAAAATGTAACTTCATAAAAGACATCGGGCCGCCCTGTACTCTAGCAATGACACTGTGAAAGGCCTTCAGATGCCCCTATCACCAGACCAAGCACCAGAACCAGCGCCACCTCAAGGGCAGTCAAGCCAGTCAACTCTCCAAACCCAATAGAAGCAGCAAATCATTGCACAAGTTCATAACCAAGCTACACCAAAAAATATGGAGACTCCAACAATTCACTCAACAACAGCTTTGTCTGCTCACATAACTACACCAACAACAATGGATTGCATGAATGAAGGCTCACCGTTCAAATCAATACTGAGAAACCCTCAAAACAACACAAAAGCGGAACCCCCTTCAACCACCCCTTTAGCGAGCCCTTCGGTGCAACCCACAGCGCAGTACACGCAACCTACAGGAGATGCAAAACCTAATGGTCTAACTCAAATCAACCATGATGCATCAATAGGTGCACTAGGATCTCAGAAATCTCAGTTATCGCCACAAGCAGTAGCACAGTACTCATCATCAGTAGCTAGCTCCATACTGGCAATAACTTCAACCATAACAGCAGGAACCCTTGAGATCACCTAGGCTCTAAATCCCGCACCAGGAGAAGGCCAGTCACTGGCAAAGGAAAAAAAAAACAACAGGCTAACCTGAGAAAGCAGCCGGGCTCTGCTGCTTTCAGCCAAGAAAATAAGCTGATTAGGCAGCACTCTCCTTGGGTCTCTGAAGGGGCCGCCACCGGATCCCAGGTCTCAAACAATTATAATGGCGAAATGAATGTTACACCCAGTTGTGACCTTCGTTCCATCAGCCAAGTCACCCCTAAGACTACACCTCTGTCAGTCAACTCATAATCTCTAATGCAGGAGGAAGGCAGGACTGCTTTATACTACTTAGGAACTCAGGAATGGGAGGATATGCAGGCAGCATACTCCCCAGAACAACACCTGGCTCCTTTCTCGCCAAAGCTGAATCACCCGCACTTGCGTTCACCAGACACTCAGCCCTCGTGGGGAACGAGGGAAGCGGGCTTAAAGGAGCGGGGAACCCAATCCCGCATGATGGAAGCGCCCTGGCCTCCCTCCTAAAAACTATGCATTTGTCAGTAGATGCGCTACAATATTAATCAGACAAGACGGATGTACAGCTCTCACTATTAAACACACTGGCTGTGTTCACATCAGGGATCGACGAAAAACTGGGGGAACTCAACTCACTAATAAGAAGGACACAAACAGCATCATACCTCCAATGCGGGTGCAGCCAGTTTGTGGACAAGAAGTCAACCATCTCGGCAATGCTCTCCACCATGCTCAACGAGCTGAAGGAAAAATCATCCAGCACTGCCATTGCAAATTGCCCAACAGACGACCTCACCGCACCTCCGACAGCAGAAAATAATTCCAAGCAGCCCTGCAAAATTAATGCAACTAACACACTTCAAAGTGCGAGCATCACGAACAGCAGCGGTGACTCTCCAAAGATAGAAACGGCTACTACGGTAGTGATAAAAACTAACGCAAAACAACGCCGGCAGCTGAAAAGGTCGTAATCAGAAACTACTGCCACTAAGCCAAGCACTGACTTATCCAATTTTCAGCAAACAGAGTCAGAATCTAATTACTGCCTCAAAAGAGGGTGGCATGCAAGAAAAAACGTCCCATACAAGTAATCACCATCACACAGCAGCATCCCTCAACCTTGGTGGTCAACTAACAGGAACAGAGGAACGGCCTTCTAAGCAAGCTGAGATAGTCTCAGGGTCAGTAAGCGAAAAAACATCCAACACAATTGGTTCTGACCCCCTTCTACACAACACTTGCTTTGTGCTAAATAGTCATGCCGGACTAGCTAGGCAACTTGAAATCGCGGCTCAAGAAAAGGATTCTCCCCATGAGAACACCCGGCAGGCAACCAGGCAAAAAGACACTGGCTACCCAGCCGGAAATGATGAAATGGTAAAGAGAAAGACTTGCACATCCCAGTTTGTGGCATTCTTACCGGAGGGGAACCAAGCGAGGATAGTCCTCGACCAACCATCTCAGCACTCTCTCCTTTGACAAGATCAGAATCAACTGGGAATACCAACTTCAACAATAATTACGGAAAAGGTCTCAAGGACTTATGTGCAGCTGTGCAACAAGACCAGAAAGTGCCGCCCTACCGGTCATCCCAACAAAATATCGCTGCTAATCGACCGAAGCCACGCGAAAGCACAGCCTATCCACCAAATGATCAGACTTTTTCCCCAGAGTTACACATTGCTCAAACCAGAGTATACTACGATAGGTCGCCACGATGTGCTGAACCGTGGGAATGTTCTAAAACTGCTTCGGGCCATTCCCACCCTGGCAGACCTGAATACTACAGATTTATTCGCAATTGAGTTCCTGACCGCAGACAATCCAGCAAAACCAGAAACAACAAGGGTATTATGGAAATCAGAGGCTATAGTGCAAAGAGTATTAAATCATCAGACCATCTTCAAAGACTGGGGTATCCAAATCGGCCCCTATCATCCTGCAGCTTATCCAGCACCGCTATTAAACATGAGCCCAAGGCCAGGATCACCAAAATGCTCAAGGCCCTCTACCTCTGTATTAAGAGGGGCTCTTAGCCATTCAGAGCCTAGAAGGGCTTTCAACCAAGCCATACAATACGAACCCTTAAGGGCGGAATCGTCAAGTGGACGCAACCCAGACCAGGGCAAAGACACGCAGAAAGAAACAGCGATAAGTCTTTGCTCGTGGAATGTAAATGGCTTAGCATCAAAAATCCATGACTCAGACCTCTTCCAATAGCTCAACAACTTTGACATTATCATGCTACAGGAAACATGGCTCACGGAACCATTACACATACACGGATTCCGCTGCTTTGCTCGCCCAGCCACCAAGGGAAGCGAAATGGGCCATGCTTCAAGGGGGCTGGCGACCTACATTTCAATAACATCCATACCAACAGCGCGGGCAACTGGGCCAGAAACGGACGTAGCACTAGCAGTTAAACTCAATCTCCCTCGGGCAGACGCAAATAATGAAGTAACTTTGTTCAATGTATACATCCATCCAAAATGGACAGCAATTGATTCAGTAAGCACTAGCAGTTAAACTCAATCTCCCTCGGGCAGACGCAAATAATGAAGTAACTTTGTTCAATGTATACATCCATCCAAAATGGACAGCAATTGATTCAGTAAAACTAACAGAACTAATAACTTCTTAAGTAGGCTGCACGAAGCCTCAAATCTCATTCTATCAGGGGACATGAATTTATATCTAATGGGAACATCTGAATCAAAGGAAGTCTGTCTTCAATCGTCATATTATAATTTACCATCGCAAGGATCCTTTATGCATGGGAGGCCCAACAGGGTAAACAGACTCTTGCTGGAAGATCTAGAACACCTAAACCTGAGGGCCCTTAATGGAAGAACAGTCAATGACACTCCCCCAACGGCAAGCTATCACACTGATCCAACAAGATCGCTTTTAGATGATGTCAGCCTTCCGCTGTTTCAATATGTAAAAGGCTTCAAAATGGACGACATAGGGGTGGCGACCATCGTCCACAAGAGGCTACTTGAGCGGCAACGGTTGCGTATAGCATTCACCCTGCTCTACAACTAGGCTCAAGTTACACATCCAATTACAAGAGGATCAAGTTTGACAGAAACCATAACATCCCTGACAGATACAGCAATCAACCTTCTATCCACTCAACCGCTTGGCAAGAACCAGATACAGACCTGGGAACGCATTTTAAAGGCAACAGACATAAAAACGAGGAGCTCTATGGTACAGACACAACAGAATAAGACAACCAGGATTCAAAGAGCACAATTAAAAGCACTTAAAAGATCAAAATAAATGGCTTGATAAAATCTTTACTCCATGAACCAGGGAACACATCGCTCATCTCTAACCTACGGCAACAGAGAACCGAACTAAAGAGGCTGAAAATATCAATAACAACAACGAACAGGACCTCTGGGCAAAACTCCTGCATAACATCAAGCATAATGCCAGTGATCGCTTCTGGAAAACAGTAAACCTGATCATACACTCACACCATGGCGGTCTCACTTCCTTCATATTAGAGGAAACATGGGCAAGCTATCTAAAGTCTCACTTCAACAGCCAAAGTAACAACCAACAAACGCCGGTGCAGAACAAAGCAGACAAGGATGCAGATGACACTATCAACTGGAGCAGGGCAAGTGGCAGCATCCTTACTGAAAGTCCTGCTGCTGCTTCACGTCCAAGTGCAATTATCACACCTAAGCCTGCCAGAGGAAAGCAACTCAGTGACGAATGTTTACCTGCCACTGAACAGCTTTCAATCAAAAAACAGATCGGGAAGGGAAGAAAGGAGGAAGCGCCGGGTCTGAATGGAATACCACCAGCAGTGTTTAAAGAAAAGCTGGATGATTGGGCAGAAATACTCCATCCACCATTTCTAGAAGTAAGACATCTGGGCATAATTCCAGAATTATGGAAAGGTTCGACAATCATTCCAATCCACAAAAGCGGCAGCAAGAACTTACCAGCCAATTATCGGTTAGTAGCCCTGATCGACAATGAAGCCAAATATTTTGCGGGAACACTGCTGGAGAAACTGACAATCTGGGCAGAAAACAACTAAATAATCCCACTAAACCAGACAGGATTCCGAAAAAACTCTGGCACAATATCTAACATCATGGCAATGTTTTTGATAATGGACATGGCAAAAATTAGGATAACTCAGTTGCTTGTCTGTTTCATTGACTACAGCGCCGCGTTTGATAACGTGGAGAGGTCCAAACTGTGGTCTAAGTTAGCCAGATGGGGCATCCCTAACAACCTTCTATCAATGATTATGCTCCTAAATACCGACACCTGGGTCCAAGTCAAATTTGGCTCAGAATCGCATCTCTCAAGAAAAGTCATAACATCCAAAGGTCTTAAACAGGGCTGTGTGCTGGCCCCCATGTTATTCAACCTATTTATGGCGGACTTAACTCTGGCACTTAATAACTGCAATTCACATGCACCCAGACTAGGGGGCTCGTCACTATCCAACCTACTTTATGCGGATGACGTAGTCCTACTCAGTCACACGGCAGTTGGCTTGCAACATCTCCTCAACTACCTGGAGGTCTACGTAGAAGAAAACAGTCTCTCAATAAACTTAAACAAAACTAGGACCATGACAATCAATAGGAAACGAAAAAAGAGCTACCTATGGTACCTGGGCGACAAACACATTGAAACAGCTGAGGCCTATAAGTATCTAGGAGTCTATATAGACAAAGAAGGATCATTCAGCCATCAACAAAAGGAGATCAAAAGGAAAGGGATGATTCTTGCACTGTCCAAGAAAGGTTTATTAGCTAAACTACTTGGCCCTACCCTGAGCCCTCTCTTAATGGTAGCACGGGCTAAAATCCTACCTTCTATTACCTACGGTACTGAAGCACTTCGAGGGAGAGTTAGCAATCTTCTGGACAAAACGCTTGTAAAAGCATATAGAATGATGTTCAGCCTCCCGTCCTATACCTCACCGGCGCAAATTCGATTGGAGTTTGGTCTGATAAAGCAAATCTGGGCCAGCTACGGAGCATTTATCAACTGCTGGCACAAGATCAGGACATCAAACCCCAACACATTAAATCATCTTCTGTGGCAAGATATTCAGTAGAGGGAGAATTTTCCCGCAAGTCTGTATCTTCAGGAGGCACTGACAAACACAGGCCTTTCGCACTTATGGGACACACACTGCCACCATACAGCTTTCAAAAAATGGTGTGGAAGGCGCTGAAAATACACTCATTGCTGGAGGACAAAGCGACTTTTTCTGTCAGAGCGCGTGCTTGAATGACTCTGAATTCATAGAAGATTCTAGCCCCACAACAATATTTTAACTTGGGATATTCAAAAGTACTGAAATTAAAATTCCTAAAGCTCCGTCTTGGAGTGTAACCAACTACGCAGAACCTCCCTCCCTGGAAAAGGGTGCAGACCTTCACACTATGCAGCTTGTGCAAAAATGGCCAGGGTGACATCATACATACTATCTGCACTTGTACGGAGATGCTTCAAGAAAGGAGGCAGCTGCTAAAAATTCCTTTTAACCAAAGAGGGATTCAGACAAGGAGACAAGCAGTTTTGGCGTATTTTGACCCCGCATTGCCACAATTGAACATTAACCTCATGCGCGCTAGCGGTTTTCCCGCTGTGCGCTGAGTTTTTTAAAAACCTGCGTTACATGACGAGCTCAGCTCGTCATGAGCGTACGACCGGCGTAACTCTTGACGAGCTGAGCTCGTCATGAGCATCGAAGGGGCTAGACTAGTCAGATTCCTGGAATCAGTTCGGGCAAAAATGCCAATTTGACTCTTAAGTTGCAGGGTGTTGGAACATTAGGGTAAAAATGTTTTACTAAGGGGATGACTAATTGTCACAGCTGACCGCATCTCTCTCACAGGTTGCTACGGCATGGCCAAATCTGTATTTTAAAACTGTAATGATACGGAAGCGTTTTAGATCTTCAACATCATGACACTTATGATGGAGCACAAATATTTTAAATATCGTTTTACTTTGTATGTATTGCAATGGTTTTAAGTAACTCTGCAAATAAAGAATTTGTAATTTGTGTAATTAAGAGGCTAGTTTCAGCCTGGCAGCATGAGTTTATCTCATGGAGAGGGATCTCAGACAATGTGCAGCAGGTAATCTCGGGATTTGATGCAACCAAGGCCCTTGAAAAGCCCATGGGGGTCGCCCTGCTCGACACCGAAAAGGCCTTTAACAGGGTGTTGTGGGATTACCTGTGGCAGGCTATGGTAGCCAATGGTCAGTATCAACAGGAGAGGAAGGGCATGAGTAGGCACTCCTGTACCCCAATCCAACATATATTAACAACAAAGGAGTGACTGTGAAAAAGAGTGCTATCAAAATAAACTAGTGAGAATTAAATGTTGTTCCGCTGCGTGCTGCAAATGTGATCAATACTCACACACGTGCATGCACACAGCGAAATCTCTCTGTCTCCCTATGTACGCCCGTTGGGTCTTCCTCAGAGGAAGGGAACCGGTGGGCTTACTGGTCACCCAGTGTAAAAAGGAGGGAAAAGAACCTTACTTATTAGAAGGACCCTCACTCACCACTAGTTGGCGACATGCTTCATCATTGGGTCCCCGCTGGGGTGACCGAATGTCTCCCCAGCATGCTACGACGCCTGGTAGCGGGTAACTTATATTTAATTCTCATATGGTAGCCAATGGCCTGGGGTGGTGGGACTTTTATCAATGCAATACGGGCAATGTATCTTAAACCTACAGCTCGCTTACAAATTATGGGAGTTGAGTCGGAACCCTTCCCGATAGAGAGGGGAACGCGGCAGCGATGCCCCATCTCCAGTGGCATAACGAAACTTGAGGGGCCCCCCTGAAAAGTACATGGAGGGGGCCATTCTCCCCGGCCCACATTTGCTGAGGGTGCCCCTGGAGCTTGGGCCCCCCAAACCGCTGGGACTGCGGGGGCTTATGTTACACCGCTACCTTACATTACACCTCCTCCATCATCCAAACACACAACACGAACATGCCACCCAAGATTGCATGCTTCGGTAAACCTCTTCACCCAAACACAAAAATATCAGTCATAGCACCCATCCATCATTTCCACAAATACAATACCCCAACACAACAAAGTACACCCTCACTATATTGCATGTGTTACATCTCACTATAACAATATCCCATCCACTACATTGACTTAGCACTACATCACAAGCCAAATCTAGGTAAGCAGATGTAGAGGTAAAGGGTTTTGTGAGTTCACAGTCTTCAAGTCTACTTTAAGGAAATTGTGCCAAAGAAAGTGTCATTTTCAAACCAGAAGCCCCACATAAAATGTCTACAAATCCTTAGCTTATACAGATATTACAAAACATGCAATTTCTCATGGACCGCAACTTTTATTTTACATGTTTCTTTACTTTCTACGTTTCATTTCGTTCTTCACTCCTTCCTCTATCAAGTAGATTTTTAGGTGCATGTAATGACTCACAATCATCATGGAAGAGTCAACGTCAAAAGTACATATAGAAATCTCACAATTTCAAGCAATAGATTGAAGACATAGAAAGATTTTACAGAATAGTATAGCAGTGCGACTGCTCAAGACCTGAAGACTGTGCAGGTTCGGAAAGCATACAAGTTAAATCCGTCTTACAGGCTCCTGTCACAGACAGCAGCAGTGATTATCACTTTAAAATATACATTTGAAACTGCAATCATTTTTTCCCCAAACTTCAGCTTGTCCGGAATATTATCGAGTTGCATTGCCACAATGATTTACATTTGTCTTAATGTAATAGATTTAATGTTTACCATGTGCTGATACAAATAGTGAATTTTGATTTCTAACCATCCAGCCTTGGTACTCTCTACCAGAGACCTACGACTGGATACCAACAACGCACTGTTATTTTACCCGGTGAGGTGCTAGAGCTTAGGGAAGAATGCTAAATCCAAAAGGCTCCATCTTTATTTTCTCTTTCTTGTTCCCTCCTTTCTTCTCTCCTGGTTTATCTCTTTCGCTTTTCCTGTCCTCCCTCAGTGTTTGGGACAACTCGACTCCTGTAACAGGGTTCACAGATGACCAACATAATAGAACGGAGGCAGAATACGCGATGATATAATGGACTTCATGGATCTTGAGAAATCCTTCCATGAAAAATTCTTGTTTTGCCCTTATCAGGTTTTGCACGTTTGCACATGGTTGAGTTGCGTCCATTTCATCGCCAGCCCATCCCATCGATCTTAGACAGGCTCATGGATGTTCAGTTTTTATTTTAAAAAGCAAGCCTTTGAAAGTCCACTGCTGACAGTGCCATCTATTAATGGCCCCTTCAGATATGGAAGTGAAAACGTGCCTCACTTGGGACAAAATAACTTGAGCTGTCTAGACCATGGACCAGACACAGGCTGGTAACTTTAAAATACTTGGTCAGCGGCCGCAGATTGGAGTCAGTTCAGACTGCGGCGGTGGTGCTGCTCCATTGGAGGCAGCAATACAGGCTCTGTCAAGGCTGGCCAGGAGGCTGCCGGCACTAGCAGGCTCAGCCGCAAGCCACTGCGGGCAGCGGCAATTCGGGTTTACCGGCCAGCATCCACACTCAAACAAACTGGAGCAGGAGGCGGAGCAATCGTCTCCTGCAGAACCAGGCCTATATTACGTTTTTTTTTTACTATCGGCTGGCTGGGAATGCGCAGAGGCCGCCTTTTCTATCAATATTTTTTATTTGCGCATTAAGAGGGTGCAGAAAATAAAACAGAAATGAATGAAAATCTATTTTTGAAAGCAAGGACCTTTCTCACACACCTCACCCTTCATGGAAAAACTCGCTTGTAATTTGAAGATGATCCCCCATCCGCATATCTGTTCGCCCTTCAAAGCATTGAGTATGGGAAAGTGCTGTGTATAACTACATAAAGACATCTGCAGTGGCAGGGACCCATGATGGCCGGATTCCATTTCCAATGATCTCATTCCTGGGACCTGCTGCATGAGCCTGTCACGGAGACCTACCCCCATGTTACTTTCCCACCTGACCAACCAGGTATGGGCAGGGCTAAGTAGGTGTTTGCCGACACAGTGACCCTTCTTATAACTTATTCGCGGTTAAACAGTAAGCCTAAGGAGCGAGCCTCACTACATTTTGGCCCTCCGTAGCGCCATGTGCATGGCCAATGGCGCTGCGCAATAAGGCCAAGAAGTGCGTCACAGAGGGGACAGTTTTGGAACTCCCGACTGAAAAATACAACAAAGCATACTCAGGCGGACTGAAGATTACTCTAAACTTGTATTCACCTAGTCCCACGTGTCGGATGTATGTCGTTACAACGCATACTTTTACACCGCACACCTTTACAACACATTTTTTACATCGCAACTTCCATTACAACGCATTCCATTAGAACGCATGCCATTACAATGAATTCTTTGAAACTACCTTTACAGGAGGGTAAGTGCTGGATAGTGTAGGTACGCGTTGTAATGGTATGCGTTGTAATGACATGCGTTGTAATGACATGCGTTGTAATGGATGTTGCGTTGTAAAAGTTTTGTTGTAAAGGTAGTGCGTTGTAAAAGTTGCATGGTAAGTGTTGTTTCCCCCACATGTCTCTTTGTCTGTTTATTATGCACCGGCGGGAACCTTCCGGCGCCCCTTTCCCTCTCGCGCTCATCACAGTCAGTCATGCGCCCTGGCGTAGAGGCCAGGACGCTCATCTCCTCTCTGCCACTCTCTCCCCCCACCCCCTGTCAGGCGACCTCTTTAGGGCCAATAATGCGGCATGCGCGCACCATTTAATTTATGGGGACTTGGCGAGGCCGTGCGCAGTTGCGCACCATTTGATTTAATTGGTGAAGACTTCAAGAGGCTTGCTTGCAGCCAGCTCCGCTGAGTGAGGGGGCCCCTGGGGCGTGGACTCCTCCCGCACCGCGGGGGCTGTGGGGGCCTTTGTTACGCCCCTGACCATCTCCCCCGTGTTATTTGGATCATACACCGATCACTTCCTCAGGTGGCTGAAAGCCTCTCTGGACATCTTGCCCGTCAGTCTGCAGGGTTGGGATATTAAAATTCTGGCCTAAGCCGATGACGTGGCAATAATCATCAGTGACCCAGACAGGGCTGCCTGCTCTGTGGAAAGGGTAGCAGAGGAATTTGGGAGACAGTCAGGATTTCCGTTAAATAGAGCTAAAACTCAGGTTTTGATTAATAGACACACGCCTGCCTCCGATTGCAGGATTGTAGAGGAAGCTACATATCTGGGAATCTATATCAAGTCAAATGTGGTACATGTTATCGATTTAAATGTAACCCCTATTGTTGATAAAACTAAGAAGGATTTTAGCCGCTGGGACAATCTGAAACTTTCTATAATGGGGAGATGCAATCTGGTAAAAATGATGTTTCTGCCAATGTTATTATATGTTTTTCGCACTATTCCTTTGGAGATTAATAATGAATGGTTCAAAGTAGTTGATAGTCTGATGGCTAGATTCTTCTGGGCCTATGGGAGGACCTGGAGGGCTAATGCATTTATGTGCCAACCCAGAGACTGCGGGCTCCCCAACTTTATATTATATTATATAGCTGCAACACTGCAATACTATGGCCCATTATTTAATAATAAGATAACTGAAGGAGGTTCAGTGGGCTATGTGCCCTCAATTTACGAGCTTCTGATCTCGATAGCCTCCAACGGGTGTCTGCTGAAGTTTTTTGATTCAAACTACTTTGAAAGAACTCTATTCAAGACGCTTATCGCTGCATTTAGAAAGTGGGCGGGGTCCATAAAAAAATATAGGTGGGCAGATATACTCTCCCGCTTAGGAATGATGAACTCCACAGAATAGTTCAAGTTAATTGCTTAACCTGATGGGAATAGGGGGTTTTGACAAGATTGGAGATCTACTAGCGGGAAACCATATTGCCTCTTTTGAGGTGATCAGGGGTAGATTATGGGGTCGATTCAGATTCGGGAAAAACCACTCCGAATAGCTGTTCAGTTTTTCTCGTACGAATCGTACCCTGCAATGTCCCACTTACATAAGACGAAGTACGATTCGTACCAGGAGCTGGACTCCGTACGAATCGTACAGAGACCGTACAAATGAAATCCCCATACGATTCTCCCTCGGAACCCGCTGTATGCGACATACGTATGGTTCGCGGCTAGTTTTTCTGACCCAGCAAGTACGATTTGTGTTGGGTACGCACGTACGACCCTTTTCCTACGAGAGCCGAAAACAGCTGTAAAAGCAGAGTTCGCCTCGAAACAGGTACGGGACGGCCCCCCCCCCCGGGTATAGCGCGTACCCCCCCATGATCGCAGGGGTACGGTGCGTACACCATGCAGTCGCAGGGGTACGATGCGTACCCCCCCATGATTGCAGGGGTACGCACCATACCCCGCGATTATGGGGGGTACGGACCATACGGTGTGTATGTGATTGTGTGCTTTTCCGTACGAATCGCCCTTACCTGATGTGGGCCGTACGAATCGTGTCCTCATACCCAGTTCCGGATCGTACGCGTCGGGTCGTACGGCATGTGTACGAGTCATACGGTTCACGGTTTCAGCCTTGCAATACTTACGGATCGTGATGATTCGGGCGGATTCACGAAATACAGATCGTACTACGCGACTCGTACGGACGGGTACGATTCATAAGGAGAGGGCTCTGGATACGATTCGTACCGACTGTTTTTTACCAGGATCAGAATCGACCCCTTAATGTTGGGCCTCTGGATTTTTAAAAATATTTACAGTTGAGGGATTTCCTTTTGAGAAAGGCAGGGCTTCCGCTGCATTTGTGCGGATTCCTCTCATGGAAATTTTAACAAAAAGTACAGGCCCCTCAGTTCCGCAGCTATAGGGCTGTTTGCTGGAGGGGGTTCCAGACGATCTGGATAAGCATAATGAAAAATGGCGGGTGAGGCTTGATTTGGTGGACTCTGGCTTCTTGAAATCACTTGAGCTGGGCGGGTCAATCTTGTGTGTCTTGAACCTGCAATCACAGTACTACAAATCGATGTTTGATTTGTATATAACACCAGCGAAAATCGTTAAATGCGGCGGGGATACGGAGACTCACTACCCTAGCTGCTATGCATCTAATGCGGATCTGGTTCATATGTTCTGCACATGCCCCTGTTTAAAATCACTTGGTTTGGAAATTGCAGGTTTCTTAGGTGAAGTCCTGAAAAATAATATCTCCCTGTCCTCTCAGCTTATGTTGTTACGGGTGGACGAATCAAATGGCGGGCTCGGGCCAGGGCCGATTTAATTTTTTTTAAACAATAACTGTTTTTAGCCTTTGTTTGGCCTCTGCTTGGTTTGACCCTTTACCCCTGACTTTTCAGCAATGGAAAGGATGCTTCCTACATGTTTATAATTTAGAAAACGCACTCCACAAATGAAAAGGCAGGAGGGCCAAAAGTAAAGGGAGGAGGATTTGGGGGGGTGCTTTCAACCTGGACGTACTTGCTTTACGTAGTATAGTAGCTGGGCTTGAGGCATAGGGGACGCTGGCTTATGGTTTGGAAGATATTATTAATTTGTGGCAACTTTCTGTCGCTTCCTAAAAAAACACAGTTTTTTGTTGTCATATTAATGAATTTGTATGTCATGTATTTATGTATACTTGCTGCTGTTAATAAAATTAAAAACAATGATAATAAATATTATAATTTTAAATAAACAGAAACATAATATACATTTTAACAATATAAACTGGAAAATGTTACAATGAATACATATACTATAACCACTAGAATTTATACAAGAGTAGGCAAAGTGTTGGATAACGTAGGAGTAAACTTTAATATTTCCACTCCAGTCAGTGCAACAGTAGGTAAAGTGTTGGATAGGCTAGGGGTAACATTTACTATCCCCACTCATGTCAGTGCAATAGTAGGGAAAGCTTTGGATTGCTGATGGGTAAAATTTACTCTTCTCATTCTAGCCAGTGCAAAATTAGGGAAAGTGTTGGAGTGCGGTTAGGTGGGGGCATTTACTATTCCCACTCCAGTCATTGTAACAGTAGGGGTAGTGTTGGACTCAGGGGGAGGGATGGGGGTAAAATGTAATATTCCCACTCCAGTCAGTGCAACAGTAGGGAAGGTGTTGAATAGCGGAGGGATATCATTTACTATTCCCTTCCAGTCAGTGCTACAATAGGGAAAGTGTAGGACAGCGAAGGGGTAAAATGTACTTTTCCCACTGCAGGCAGTGGGGCAGTGCGGAAAGTGTTGGATAGCGGAGGGGTAACATTTACTAGTCCCACTGCAGTCCGTGCAACTGTAGGGCAAGAGGTGAATTTCAGAGGGGCAAAATTTACAGTTCCCACTCCAGTCAGTGCAACCATAGGAAAAGCGTTAAATTGCAGAGTGGAAATATGCTCTATACCTACTCCAGTCAGTGCAACCACAAGGGAAAGTGCTGGATAGCAGAGTGGTAAAATTTACTATTCCCACTCCAGTCAGTACAACAGTAGGAAAAGTGTTGGATAGTGGAGGGGTAACATTTACTGTTTCCACTCCAGTCAGTACATTAGAAACATACTAATTAACTTGACTAATGCAGATCATAAATTACTACGACTATTATTATGATTACAATACAAAACGGAATTCTCCAAAATAATATTTTTTTTTAAGTATTTTTGTTGAACAACAAACAGTTCCAGTCAGATACACATCGTACAATGGGTCATCACATGATATATACATTACACTATCATCTCACTGTAGTGTGCGCGTCAGCATGGTTTCCATATCTTGAGCAGTTCAACATAGTACCCCAACGATCGTTTTTTGCACTCACAACTTCCTCCCTCTGATCACATCCTTTCTTAAGCTCTGTATTTCTCCCAGGGACACCATATCTTTTCCCACTTCTTAGGGCAGCCTCTGCTCTCGAACAGCACCCTCTTCATAAGGCGAGACCAGTCCATGTCTGCCTTCCAGTGCGACAGCCTGGGAGACATAAGCGCACACCACAGCCGCTCAATATTGCGTTTAGCGACCTCAGCTACCAGCATTAGCCAGATTTTTGTATGTGCTGGCCCATCTATTCTCCCCGGTGACACCCAATAACAGCCAGCGTACTTCAGGTTGTATGTGTACACCCACCACCCCGACATCACTCCTGCCGCCCATGACCAGTATTGTTGTATCACTGGACATTCCCATAGAATGTGGAAGAATGTGCCGGGTAGACTACAACCCCTAGTGCATTGGTCAGAGTCCGCCCACCCAATCTTCTGCATAAGTGTGTGAGAGTAGTGTGTTCTATGCAAAATTTGTAACTGAATTATTTGGAATTTGACCGTTATCGCTATTTCTCTGGGGATCTGCATCGCCTCCTGCCAGTCATCGTCCTCCAAAATACCAATGTCCAGTTCCCAAGTAACCCAGAGTGTCCCGAGGGGGGTCAAGTAAATTGTTAATTATTTTCTTGTATGTGAGGGAGATTGCTTTGTCAGGGATTGGGTCTAATAATAGTCGGTTTTCTAAAGGGGCGTATTCTGGTACAGTTTCACCATCCTTAATGTGGCACCGAAGCGCACGTTTCAGTTGGATGTATCGATATTGCTCTGTCTCTGCTAACTGATAATCTTTTTGTAGTTTGTCAAATGTAAGCATCCAATCCCACCTCTATATGTCCCCCAGGTTATCTAGGCCTATGCGACTCAAGCTGCGGAATCCCTTGAGTCTCTCTACCTCATGAAGCCCATCACTCTGCCACAGTGGGGTCTGTTCGGTTAATCTTTTCTTCCATCCTAGCGCCTTGGTAGCAGCATGCCTTGCTCGTACCACAGCCTGAGTATGTGCAGGAAGGTAAGCTTTCTTCCACTTCTATTCTGATATAATGCTGCTAGCATATCCCTTTGTTCCCATCGCACGGCAATCCACTCTGTACGCGGGCTCAGACTGCGGCGCAAAAACCCAACTGTTGATATTTATAAGTTGGGACGGTAGGTAGTAGTTTCTCACATCTGATATAACAAGCCCCCCCTCATATACTCCCCTCTGAAGCTTGGCGAGCGCTATACGTGGCACCCCCCTGCCCCAGATTAGGGTTCGCAGTTCCCTTTCAATGGTGCGGAAGAAGGTGTCAGGAAGCTTGTGTGGCGTGTTTTGTACCACATAAAGTAGGCGTGGTAGGGCCATCATTTTGAACAATACAGCTCTCCCCATAAGGGTGATGGGGAGCTAACACCATTGGGCTATGTCCCCGTGGAGTCTCGGAAAAGTGCGCCTGAGTGTTCATACACAAAACTCCTCCGAGGAGTGGGAAATCCAAATTCCTATGTATTTAAACTTATCCTGCTGCGTCAGCACCACACAGTCAGAGATGAGTGGGGGAAGCCTTCCGGCGAGATAACAAATGAGACTTATCCCAATTTATTTGATAGCCTGAATATGTACCAAAGAGCCAGATGACAATTATGATCCAAGGAAACGTCCGTCTGGGTTTGCCTGCATAGAGTAAGATATTGGCTGCATACAACGATATGCCTTCTTCCCGGCTCCCCCATATCTATACCTCAGATGGGGGACAGAGGACAGCCTCTATGGAGCAAGAAGGATCTAGATATTGCCCCATTCACCAGAACCCTCTCAAAATAATATTAACCAATAAATACAATGTAATATACATTCAAAAAACACAACACAATTAACACATATATTTTTCTTTTACAGAGTTTTATATAGCGCAAACTTCACCCGAATCGGGTATCAGAGCGCATTACATCACACTAGTTGCATTACATGTTTTATTGTTAGGCACGGGGAGATTAAGTGATTTACCCAGAATCACAGGATGTTCAGCATCATTGCCAAGACTCGAACCCAGTTCCCCAGATTCGAGGTCGACCGCCGTAGCCGTTAGGCGAACTCCTCTCCCCAAATTACCTACATTTAAAAATAGTTAATTAATGTTTTCAAAATATTATTACTTAAATAACTTTCCAGCCTATATTTCTATAAAGTACACAACACATATCTAAAATTAATTATTTAAATGATATTTACACAAGTTACATAACCAAATATTTATTAAAATATTAATAATAATTAACTATTACAAAAAATTATATTTAATCACCTCCCCAACGTTTATCCACACACAACAAACAACCCACACCTAATAACTAAATGACAAAATATATTATTTGCATCATTTTCATAATTATCTGACAATTAAACAATTATTATTAATAATTAACTATCATTTTTTTATTGTATTTAACGTCCCACCCTTTACTTCTACAATTGCCACAACTCACACTTTATAACAAAAAGAATATCTTAGTTGCATATTTTACATAATTATTCATCATTTCAATAATCATTATAAAACATAATTAATTATTAGAATTAATTTCCTACACACTCTTTACCCATAAAAAACACACCCCAAAAATAAAAATTGTATTACGTAATTTACATATCAATTAAATAATGAATTGATTATTCATTAATCATCATTAAGTTACTTCCCACCCTATACAAAACCCACAACCCGCACCTGAAACTTAATTAAATCAAATTACACAATTAACATAATGTTATTATCAATTATATCATTAATATTAATTACAAATTATGTATTAATTATAATTAATGTACTTCCCACCCTATAAAGCACACAACCTGCTACAGTACTAAAAATGAAAAAAATATATAAAATGTCATTTCAAAACTACTAACAATTAAACTATGTAAAAAAAAACTAATGAGGCAAACATTTTATACCATTTACAATTAAAATATATATTCAAATACTTTAAAATAATTAAAAAACGATATTCTTAACAACAAAACTTTAGTAAACTATATTGATGTTGAAGATATTTTTGAAAACCATATTAATGATTTCAATATTGTTAACATCTATATTACTTACCTTAAAATCGATATTCTTGACAATATATTCTTGCACACAATATTTCTGTGTGACAATACTTCAGACTCGATATTTCTGTCAGACATATTTTATTTTCGATATTTTGACTGACCACCGTTTTGTGGACTATTCCACTGCCTTTGAAAAGTCGATCACTATTGACTTTGGACTAAGCTTGGGGAATGGGAAACTGAACTGACACTTTTGTACTTTCTAATTGAGCTACACACCAACACAAATAAGTCCTTACTACCGATAATACTTTGTCTACAAAAATGCATAGCAAGATTAGTAGTAAACAAGTCTGCATTCTGGCGCTACGTCTGTTCACTTTATATATAGTCGACTTACCTGAGGCAAAATTGAGAATGCATGGGATCAAGCATATGCCGATTTAATGATACTTTCACAAATGCTGAAAGGATTGCAACACCTTTTGTGCCAACTAAATGATTTCAACCTTGCTGATGGACTAACAGCCAATCATTCTAAACTAAAAATCAAGGTATTCCAAAAGAAAAAAATAATAATATCTTGGGAACTAGGTGATGTTATAATTGAAAATGTTAAGCAATATTATTTTTGAGTGTCGCTTGACACTAGGTTACTCTGGTCTAATAACCTTTCAATTAGGAAGCTTATATCTACTAATTACTACCAAACGAATAATGAGATTTGATAAACTATTTGGAGGTAGAGCATAAAGTAGTAATAATGAAGTGAATTTCATTCGGGCGTGACCAGCCAGCCAACATGGCCGACACGAGTTCCTTACGCTCTTTACACAAACCCTTGATTATCCTGAAAACCAATAGAATCCCACTCCATCAGACAACAAAACAAGTTGTGTTAAGCTCCGGAGTGTGAGATGATATGGGCTGGTGAACCGGATGGTTGTGTGGCGAAGGATTTCGGCGAGGAAGTACCTAAGGCCCGCCTTCAAAATACTCAACTGTCACTGTGGAAGCAGACTGCGGCGATACCACACCAGAGCCATTGAGCATGGACGAAGAGGGAAAGACCCAAACGCAGACAATGGTCTTCGAGAGCAGTGACGGGGGAATCGAGGGTCAGCGGCTGTGGCTCTGTGGCGCAGTGGAGGCTGAGAGGTGGTGAGTAGAAGCTGCAGTTGCACAGTCCGGGAGTTCACAGGCACACGGGCTCTGCTGCACATGCCCCCAGGTGTCAGCAGAAAGGGTCGTGCTTGCCGGAAACCTGCACACATGACAGCGCTGACTAGGAGTGCTGGTTGAGGAGTCCCAGGGAAGAGGAGAAGGGGAAAGACCAAAGCAGTCACAAGCCATCGGTCACACGAGTGCTGACCGGACGGCCAGGTGGGGAGCGGCAATTGTCAGCCCTCGAGCAGCGGGCCGGAGTCCTTGAGCTGCCACAAGTTGGGGGCACTACAAGAACAGAGAAAGTGCATTGAAGGAGGCCTTAGGCCGAGCCGGAATGAAGATTGGGTCCTCCCTACTGGAATTTACACGGCCAACGCAGCCCTGCCCAGTTTCTCTGAAGCAGAGCACGCAAGGAAGGTGATCCAGCACAAAGAACAAGGAGCTTGCACTGCAGGAAGATACGGGGGGCACGCCCCACAAGGAATGTCAGAACTGCTCCAGACACTCTGAGGGGAAACACACTGAGGCCTAGTTAGGCCTGTAGCGATCCGGATGCTGGATCGGGCCTAGTTCGCAAAGCAAACTAGAAAGACCCAACACGGAGGACTGGTGACATGCCTGGGGTGCCCCACATGCCTCACTCCTCACCCCTCTACTTGCATTGTGGCCTAATCAGGCCTATAAAGATTCTGGGGGCCGGCTCAGGCCCCTGTCGCATGCAAGAGAGACGATAGTGGTCGGGCACCAGGACTAAGGAAGTATGCGGGGCACACCATGCAGCTGCAATCAGCACAATAAGGGAAGGCACATCAAGGCCTAGCCTGGCCTACAGGGATCCCAGGTCTGGCTCGGAACCAGACTAAGTAACTAACGAGACAGACCTAGCACGGGTAGGAGGAGAGGTTTGTGGAGCCCCTCATCTCACCCTCCCACCCAAACAGAGACCAAGCCAGACTTCCACAGATACGGGGGCCGGCTCGAGCCCAAATCACACAGCAGACAAGACAAGCAAGGAGCGAGGGAGCAGCATCACACCTGGGACACCCCACATACTTCTCATCTCACCCTCCGGCACTAGGCAACAATAGCCGCACCACAGAAGCTATGTAGAGATGAGGCCCGACTTGACCTTAACTGCCTCCAAAACAGCTAACGCATCGCCACTCAAGCTCAGATACCGCTGATCCAACATAGAGACCAGGTTCCAGGCAAGTGCCAACACTGTCTATTGAATGTCTTTTACCACCCCCGGCCCGAGCATTGATAGTCAGGTGTACTATTCTCAGTCGCCTTGACTATTGTAATGCTCTCCTGTTTGAATCCCCTGTGACACTACTGGACAGACTCCAACGAGTTCAGTCGGCAGCAGCCAAACTGGCTCTTGGTTGGACCAGAAGATCCTCTGCCACCGCTGCGCTGGCCGAGCTGCACTGGCTACCGCTGAAGCAGCGTATTGCCTTCAAGGCCCTCTGTCTGGTCTTCAAGGCACTACATGGTGCAGGACCTAGACCTCTCCAACGCCTGTTCTCGTGGTACACACCCACCAGAACACTTAGGTCTACAACTGCCTGCCTGGTTAAAGTCCCCAAATATAAGAAGTCCAGGATCGGAGGCAGATCTTTCAGAGTGGCTGCAGCTAAGCTGTGGAACAGTTTGCCGGCCGATGTCCGCCAAATCACTCATCTCCTACCCTTTAGGAAACGAATCAAAACTTGGCTCTTTCCTTCACCCCTTTAGCCTGCTAGTTAAAGTTCAACCTCCCTGTCTATAAACCCAGGAGTAGCCACCAGCGCCAGGATACCTGCAAGGTGACAGTTGCGCTTAATAAATGTTTTAAATAAATAAAAAATGTCCTCAGCACAAAATCTGGCCATCGGTCGGCTTAGCGCCGAAACCCAGGAAGCCCCACATGCAGAGGGGGATGGAGCCAGCAAAGTGCTGCACTCAGACCGAGTCCAGTTTAGTGGAAAGCGCTTAGTGGCAGCAGAGAAGATAGGGGTTGCACTGGACCAAACGCATACCTCCCTGGAGTCAAAGATAGACAAGGTCACATCAGACTTCACATTACTACGAGCCGATCATCGCAAATTGGCAGAAAAGGTTCAAGCCAACAAACAGACACTCGTGGAGCTGAAACCAATTACACACAGTCACGTGGCAGCCCTGCAGGATCAAGTGCACATGCTAGAAGATAAACTGGAAGATGCAGAAGGGCGCTGACGCCGCAATAACATACGTGTAGTGGGTCTTCCTGAAGGAGGAGGACATAATCCACTTGAATATGGAGAGCGGTGGCTAAGAGAGTTGCTCCCAGAAGACATGCTGTCTCAGCAGTTCGTGGTTGAGCGAGCGCACCGCATGCCAGCCCATAATCCGCCTCCTGGCGCTAGGCCAAGACCGTTTCTCTTTAATTTACTCAACTACAGAGATAGAGACACAATACTTAGAGAGACACTTAAACTCACAGTCAGTAAGGGCCATATGTATCAACATCCTGATTTGCAATTCTCAAATAGCGATTTTTTAGAAATCGGTATTTGAGAATTGCAAATAGGGATGTATGTAAAAAAAAAAACGCAATTTATTAGCGATTTCTTAATATTCCTTAATTGCGATTAGCAAATTACGAATTAAGGAAGTAATCGCAATTAAGGAATACTTTCCCAATCATTTCTATGGGCCAGGAGGCCCATAGGAATGAATGGGAAGTTATTCTCAATTTGCGATTCTCAATTTGAGAATCGCAAATTGAGAATAATTTCAGGGGTGTCAAAAGGACACCCTGGTGCACCCCTGAAATAAGCATGGGTGCACATGTGGCGCACATACATGCCATAAGGACATGTATGTGCATCACATTGCACTTCGAAAAATGCAAAAAAGTGCGTTTTTCCAAAAAATCGCAAATCACCACCAACTTGAAGTTGGTGGTAATTTTCGATTCCTTACGGCCAAATTGCACTTTTTTGGTGCTTCTTACATTGCATTTAAGGAATCGCTAATTTTGCTATTCCTTATTTTGCCTTAATACATACCACTTGGCAAAATTGCATTCGCAAACGCCGAAATTCTGCGAATTTTGCTTGATACATATGGCCCTAAGATCCAAATCAACTAGGTCAAACTATTCACAGACTATACAGCGCAGGTGCAGAAGCAAAGAGGAACTTATAATGCAGTGAAACGTCAGCTTAGAGAATTGAATATTCATTACTCATAGCTATTCCCAGCTCGACTATGAGTGGCCACAAAAGACACCACCCACTTTTTCGATTCACCCTCTGATGTTTTTGACTGGCTGGAGGAGTCAGGCCTACCGACAGCGCATAGGCCATGCACAAACACCATGTCGCCACAGCCCGGCAGGAGAAATAGTCACCGCCTCAGAGGAAGAGGCCATGGCCGCACGACGACGCCAACTGCAGCCCCAGATCTTGAGCCGAGACTGCAGAAAAGATAAGAAGCAATACACGTGGCTGCAATAATTCGAACTATATCTCAGAATTCTGATCAAGATATGAGTCCTGCCTGCTCACCCAGCACGGGTGGATCGACACCTGCCAGATCCAACAACCTGGACTGCCTGCACCGACCAGACAGATGACATAATATGAATGTTCAATAGTAATCTGAGAGGGGATTGTTACTATATATAGCATTTAAACATTACACTGACATGCTCCAACCAGTTGTGCTAACAAATGCACAAGTAGTATGCGGAGGGGCCAGACTACGCACGCCAAGCCCTCAACTCTCACAGAGCCCGACCTATGCACTGCATACGTCATATGAACTCCCATATTACCAGACAATAAGGGATCACTAATTATCTTGACAGAACTCCGAGAGAAAGCCAAAACACACAGGTTTATACCGCGCACATTCATACCTAGTTGCAAACAAGCATAGTTGTTGGACAGGTTGGGCACCCTAGTTTGGACAAATGTCAACCACGAGTAAACCCTTGTACAGTTATGCACAATTCAGTTAAACCCCCCTTTCAGTATTAGTTTGGACACCTCAGAGAGCTTTTGATGACCTCCCGACCCTCCGCCAGGCACCTGTCTTTGCACACAACAGAGAAAACACCAGAAAAAACACTGCCAATACATGGCACAAGCTAACATAATCACGTGGAACGTGAGGGACATGCACACACCAACACACTGATACGCCATATTTTCCTATCTGCAGCGCAGATCCACAAGCATATCCCAAACAGAAATGGAGAAACTACGCAGACAGTTGAGGGGGCAAGTATATGGCACTAACTGTTCTTCCCAAGCATGTGAGGCCTTAATATGGATAAAAGCCGGGCTCCCACGAGTGAAAGAGGAGGCGTTATCAGATCCAGAGGGCAGATATGTGTTTGTGAAAGGTAGATTAAATGGCCAGACGCTGCTCATAGGCTCTATGGCCCTAACGTAGATCAATTCTCCTTCCTAGGAAAGCTGACTGGGATGCATGCTAGATGGAGTGGAATACCGTGGCTAATGGAGGGGGGGGGGGGTGGATTTTAACTCAGTACTAAACGTAGGCCTAGACAGATCATTCCCGCTACAGATGAGAACCACAGCAATATCCAATGCGCAGGCATTGGCAAAGTGGTTAACTCCCTGGTCGCTGATAGACATTTGGCGCACCCTCAATCTCAACACATGTATCTATTTGTTCCACTCCCATACACAGGTTACATGTAAGTCTGGATCGCATAGTAGGATCACACGTCCTCTCCCCACTTATCAAGAAGATCGAATACCTATGACGCACACACTCTGATCACAATCTTCAACAACTACAACTAGCTAGGGAAGTAGCCCCCCCTCCCCCCAGTTCCCACATGGCGGCTTCAACCAGCGGTGCTGGAGGTGCAAGCATCCCAATTCTCTTTGGGGGCGGCAATCTTGGAATACTTTGAGGCTAACAAGGGCACTATTAGACGACAAGCTCCTGGAATAGGACGCTTTCAAAGTAACCATGAGAGGTCACAGCCTGGGCGCTACCTGGAACATATGGAAGCAACTGACTGACTCGCCTAATAATATAGAGACAGTTACTGTGACATGAAACAAGCACGGTGACAGACATGGTAGACGCACAGCACCTTGAAGAACTGCACGCAAAACATGCTGATTATTTAGAAAGGCTCAGCTGTCACAACTATGCGGTGCATTCTGCGCGCACACACTCTACAGCAGACTGAATGAGCCAGATGCTGGCATGGCTTATACGCCAAGAGCACACCCGTCAGCCAATAGGTGCATTGCAAACTGAAGCAGGACACATGCAGCATGAAAAACACGCAGCCATGACACAGCATTATGCTACATTCTACCAGTCCCTGGGTTGGTGTAATGGATGGGATCTTACCACCTTTGTAGAAGCTATACACCCTCCAGAGGCGAGACCAGAATACAGGGAGATACTAAATGAACCATTCTCGCCTGAGGTGATCCGTGGCGCAATAGCAGAACTAGCCACTGGGAAAACACCAGAGCCATACAGATCCCTGACGGAATATTACAAAGCATATTCTGTAACACTAACCCCACGCCTGTACCCACTCTACATCACAGCTTTGAGTGAGCGAAGCTCCCCCTTGTATGCGAGAGGCAAACCCGGTGTCATTGCTCAAACCTGATAAAGATCCCACCAAAATGGGCTCCTACAGACCACTAGCCCTGCTTAATATAGACTATAAAATATTGGCAAAGGTCCTAGCAGACAAGCTTGCGCAGGTGGTCCCATCACTGCATGCGGAGTTGCAATAGCACTACTGGGCAAGGTGCCAGTCCTCATCACACTAGAAGTCTGTAAGGCTGCGGACCCTCCTGGGAAACAGCGTTGCCGCAACAGGCACCACACGCCTTCACTCGTTCCACCCAGCTCTCTCAATACAGCTATTTTCACAGCTTCCCCTACCTGGCATATCTGGATCACCCACTGGAATCTGCACATAGGCAGCAACCTGATCGGTGCAGCAGTAGCCTCCTCACACCTCGGTTGGGCTCACCACTGGAACTCACCCACTCCAAAGCTCTCCTCTTCCTCACATGGCGCACTGGTTTCTGTCAAGCAGACAGGCGCTGGTGCTGAAGCCTCCACATCAGGTGGTCTTGTTTTCCCATAGGTGAAGTCCCCTTGTCAAATTTTTGCTGAAGGCGGAGGAAATGTTGCAGCACAGCACACCCCCCAGGTTTGCTGAGATAAATGCTAACCAGGGACTGTGAATAAACTACCCCTCCTAAACCCCAAGCAAAAACAATCTAATTATAACTCTGGCCGCACTTTCTGCATTTGCCCTTTACTACATTTCACTCAATTAGAAAGTAGCGGTGCCCATCCCCAGGGGACAATGAGATTGATGTGGACCATGAAATGTAAAAGTTTTACTCACCTACAACATGGCATATTAAATGTTTTAATAGTAGTTTCAAACCATGGATTTTAAAATGTTTTTATTTTTTGTAATATGGTATTTTAAATACATCTTGATCACTGAGTGGTCTATTATGACGGAGATCGGAAAGCCTCCGACCTTTGCGACTTCCCAAATTGAAACCCAGGGTCCTCCATGTAATGTACCGTTATAGGCACACATGCACTCACTCACTGTACGGACAAAGCACATACAGTATTCAGTACTGTTTTCTGCATGCGTTGTGCCATCACAGACACACATAGATTCATCCCGCACATTAATTTTGTGTGCTCTCCTCAGTACTGTAGTCTTTCTATGTTGTGCCACGGTGACTTGAAAATACACTCACTGCTACTATACACATTTCTCATGCGCACCCTGCATATCCCATCAACCTTCATATATTGCACTTCTTGCAAGCACAGTGCTTTTATTGTGCAAACACTGCACAGCACTACTTCTTTCATATAATGCATTACTCTGTATTATACATACACACAGTACAGGTAATCTTTATGCATGCACTGCTCTATTGTAGTACTGTACCCTTCCCAGGCACATATACTTCCAACGCTGAGAAACCATTCCTGTGCTGCGCAGCACTCTACATCTAACTGATGTAGGCCAAGGGTGAGTTATACACACAGCAATGGATCTTTAAAAATGTGAATGGCCCAGTAGGCCTCACTCCAGTGACACAGGTTAAAAAAGGATGTGTACACTACTACTGATCACAACACAGTATGCTGCCATCACCGTGCTCCTGCTGTTTAACTCTTGGTGAAGGCAGTAACCTTCCACCACAATGAGGATAGTGCTTTGGGTTGCCCTCCCAGTCCAACAAGCCCGCAATCAATGAGACAGGTCTATGTCATGGCGCACATGCATGATCCATGTTTTCATATGACAACAAAAATCAGCTTGAGGGATCCAGACAACAGGGCAGTTGGGAACGCAGGGCAGGGGTACACACCCATAACTAAGCAGAGAACTTTTTCATCTCAACAATACCCAGATCAACTGCAGAATTACGTCCAGATTTATATTCATGCATTGTTTATCCTGTACGACAGGCTTCTACTTTAAAAAATGAATCTCCCTTATTACTCATCTCAGTGATTCTTAAACAGTTAAGCTCAGCTTCGGTCATTGTAAAGTTGGATTTAAGATGGGCATATAATCTTGTGCACATTAAGGAAGGAGATGAATAGAAACTCTGATTTATTAGCAGGTTTGGCCACTACAAGTACTTAGCATTAGTGGTTTGCATTTGTAATGCTCATGTGATTTTCTAGCATGTATGAAATGAAACCTTGAGGGATAATTTGCATAACAATGTTATTCTATACTAGGGGTCTCACACCTTTTCTGTAATTAGAGCTACTTCTGATCAGTGTAAATCGTTGTGAGCTACTGAAGGCCAAGTAACTTGTGTATTGTTACCAGACACCCCCTTGCCCATCTTCATAGACTATAAACCTAATGTAAATGGAGCACGATACTATGGTTTGAACAAAGTACTGTGACTAGGGGTACCTGTGATAGGGATGCGGTGTGCGTCAGTGAGTACATGGTCTGAGGGGATGTATGAACATATGTGTGAATTGATGGGATATATGTGTATGGGTGACTGTGTTGTATTTGTGGCACATATGGGGCGCCGTTACATGCGTAACAAACATACAACCATCCTATTTTAAATGGTAGAAATTTAAAGTGCAGAAAAATGTTCATAATAAGGAATATTTTTCTGCACTTTAAATTTCTCCAATTTAAAAATAAATGGCTATATTGTTTAGTTATAAATATGGCAGTTCGTCTACCAGCCACTGGGAGCAAGATGCCAGTTGTGAGTAAATGTGACACTTTGAAACAGGAGAAAATTCAACTGAAGAGTTAGCTTCATATTTAAAAACATTACATAAAATTCATCTTTTTAGTTTTCTCCCATGTCAAATTGTCTTTACCAACAGCAAGCATATTACTCCCAGTGGCCTGTAGACATGATGCCATATTTATAACAAGAAAATACTGTCACTTCAAAACATGCTTCATACACTATTTAGACTTAAATGGCTTAATTTAAATTATAGGAAAACTACAAGGATAATGTTTGATAGAAACCTTTCCTTCATTTGAAATCTCTCCCATTTAAAACTAAACTTGACTGTATTTTTCAATTATAAAAGTGGCACTGTGTCTACCAGCCACTGGGAGCAATATGGCTGTGTTTGTAAATGTGACATTTGAAAAGGTAGGAAATTCAAATGAAGAGTTAACTTAATCATTAAGTTAACTCTTCATTTTAATATTTTCTCATTTAAAAGCATTCAAAAATATTTTGCTTTCATGCTTCATGTCGGAGGGATGGGCGGAAATGAAAACTAGGAGGCCGATGTGTGGGTTGAATGGTGAGGTTTATTGAGGAGTTTTACAAGGTGGTGTAGGAATTATTGAGAACAACAACATAGATAGTTTATTGATAATGATGGTATTTCGATAGTCAGGACAGTCAGGTGGTTGCGATCTGAATTGCCTTGTCCAGTCGTTGCTCCCTTCTCACTTCTCATTCTTCATTACCCTGGAAGGCTCAAAGAAAAGGAAAGAGCGGTCAGTGGACTGTATGAGGTTATGATTTTTTTATTCACCGTCACCACAACCGAAGTGTCTCAAGATAAAAAAATAAAGAAAGAAAGAAAGCATGAGCACACTCTGGTGCTCGAATCCTCCTTTTCCCAGGAGAATATGTTTGGTTTCTGGTTTCCTTCTGAGGGGCAAGGGTGGCTGAGTTCGGGGGAAAACCTCCCCCTTTTCACTGCAACCGTAATATTCCCCCTTGTGTACCTCCCAAACTAAGCACAGCCAACCAAATGCCGGGGAGGGTAGGAAATTGGGAAGGTAGTGGCAGAGGGGTTTTCATGGGTGTGTGGAGTACAAAAAATAAGAAAGAAAATGTACCTCCATCAAGTCTTTTACCCGTAGGTCCCTCCCCCTCCTCCTGTCCCTGCAGACCCACTCACCGCATCTGCCGCAACTCTGCAGAGTTGCGACGACCTCTCAGCATCATCCAGGGGTGTCCACCGGACCAGCAGTCCAAATCCTCTCCGGCAGTCTCTTCTTCGTTCCTCAGTGTCTCCTGGAGCTCCCTCGCCGCCCGCTGCTCCGTCGTTTCAAACTCCTTGGCGTCTTCCGGGTTCCTCCTATCGTGCTCCACGTCCTCCTGCGTCCACTCCCTTAAAGTCCGTTGTTCCGCCTCATCCAGTGGGCGCTTTCCTTCCCATTGGTTGACCTTCCTTTCCTTCCCATTGGTTGCTTCCTGTGGAGAGGGTTTTTCAGTTAACTCCCAGAGTCCCGCATCGGTGTTCGGACAGAATACGGCAGAAATGGGTGAGTCCTCGTCATCCTCATGTACCTTTTTCTCACACTTCACTATTGAGTTGAGATGATTTTTATTTAAGAGTTAAAAACCTGAGTGCTTCAGCTCTGAACCTCTGTGACCCACACGGATCATCTGAGTGGAGCACTGCTCATTATCAGGCTCAACTGTCCCAGCCTGATAATAATGTAAAATAAATATAGCCTATCCTTAACTTTAAAACTCAACACTTTTTAATTATAGTTCTTAGATAAAAAAATAACTCAAGGCTGGGAGCTACTCTAAAGGTTATTGTGAGATACTGGTAGCTGGTGATCCACTGGTTGGAGAAATCTGTTCTATACTTTCTGGCTATTCTGGTATTTTCTACCACTCCTACCAAACATCAAATATATGTAACTGAAGCCCCTTTTTGATAACTACTTTATCATCTTAATGCCAAGTTAGATAGATTTTTTTTTATTTAACATGTTTTTATTGGCCTTTGTAGTTTACACAACCATGGTGCGTTAGGATACATTTTGTTTGCTTGCATTCTTTGTATTTTATAGCATTATACACTGTTAATCATACAATAAACGGACATGTATCCTGCCATTATTAAGGTCTAGCATTAAATGGTTTCTATATAGAACTGGGATGCGAAACTGGGGGAACGTTCATGGCATCCTGGGAACTGATGTTAAGTGGGGTATCAGGGCGATATGTGTTGCGCTAGTTGGTATGTCTGTGTGTCACTGGGGGTGGGGGGGAAATGAGGTTGGTCCTGCTCCAATGTCTGGCCTTCGAGTTTTGTGTGATGTGTGGGGAGAATAGCAAGCGACGTTACGTGCGTGCTGCAGGAGGAGATCTAGTGCGTGTGTTTGTGATCTGGGCTTGTGAATGTGGGTCCGTTGAGATGTGCGGGTAGCCATCTGGGTCATCGTGAGTAGGTGGCTGTTTGAATTGATGCAGTAGTAGGGCTCACTCCATAGAAATGGGGTGTTTTCGTGTCCCCTTCACCTCCTCCTCTCTTAATGTTTCCTCCTCTGCTGTTGACCACTTGTATACTCCTCCCGCCCAAGCCGCGATCGGTGGGCCTGTGGGGGATCGCCAGTGCATGGCTATACTCCTTTTAGCCAACAAAATTGCCAGGGAGACAAATCGGGTTGGCACTTTGTGTTACTTCAGTTTCCGGAAAATACCTAGCGCACAGGCTTCCCACGTGTTCAGAAGTGTAAGCCCAGTGAGATCTCCAAGTGATTTGTGAACATTGTGCCAATATGGTTGTAGTGTGGGGCAGCTCCAAAACATGTGATGAAAATCTGCTGCCTGTGAGTGGCATCTAGGACAAAGGAACTGGGTGTCGGGGTAAAATCTTTGGAGGCGTGCTGGTGTTAGGTATGTATATTTTTAGAACGTGCGCTTTTAGACTCCTTCTTGGTGTATTCAAGGGCCATCTCCCATTCTTTCTCATGCAGTGGGCGCCCTAATTCTTTCTACCAGGTGGCTCGTAGGGCCTCTAGGAGTCTGTTTGTAAGTTCTCGAATGGCTTTATAGAGCCATGTGGTCAAGTGTCGCCCCACTCCCATATGTAAGATTATGTGGATGATCAGATGAGTAGTAGGCTCTCCCATCGATAGGTTGTGGTGCAATCAATAGCTGTCGAGGAGTAGGCGGTGAAGTAGGAACTGGCCAGGGGGAGATTGTAGTCGTCCATAAGCTGTCTCGTCCCGAATCACATGTTGTTTTTAAATTCATCCATTTTCCAAACAACATGCTTTGGATTGGCTACTTCTAAAAAATTAAATACACCGACCATCCCAGATTTAGAGGAATATTCAGGTTGGGGTAATTTTACTGATTTGTCCATTCATGATTTGCAAGCTCTTTTGGACAATTCGTCCTTTAACATTTCCAGTTTGGATTCCAAGGGTTGGCTGATATGGCAGAAGAGTGCTGATTCTTGCCAACGCCGTTTTCTGGGTTTGGCTGAAGGGTTCACAGAAGTCAGACCCGATCCCCGTTTTGAAGAAGACTATACAGTCACATCTTATTCTGTGGGGAAGCTGTGTCAAAATTGGTTACAACATTCCACATTAGCTGCAGTTAAACTACATCTATCTCAATTAAATGATAATGTGGATTTGAATGATTTTATAAAAGGCCCAGCTAAAGGTAGATCTAAACGATGGCTGTATGCGATTTACAATGAAATTTGGAAAGTTTCCCAAATTGAGGCTGCTAAACGCCTGAGAGCTATTGATCAAGCAAATTTAGAAAAGGTGCTTGCAGTTGTCGATAACAGTATTAACACGCTTTCTTCCTGAATTTACACGTTGAACAATATTGTGTCTTCTGTTGTTGACATTGTACATGATGAAGTGTCCGTGTTATATCATGGTCAAAATCAATTGCGTTCTGTGATGCAGTTTGCTTGGACACTACAGACTTTGAAGTCTGGTCGAGTGCCTTGGAATTTTATGAACGTCTCATCACTATTTGCCCCATTTAATATTACTGAAAAACAGTGTATGCTATCAATGAGAGATGCATCATTTTCTATGTTACACATTGAAAAATTAGAATCCTTGCCCTTTTCTGTGGCTGAGGTGACTACTGCTACATGGCTTATCCATGGTGCTATTACCTTACCTTTTGCTCTGTATAAATTTACAAATTGTATGAAATATATAGCTATAGGGCGATATGAACCATTAGGCAGTGCTTTCTTACATGAGACATGGTCTTTACCATACACTTACAGATGCCTAAAAGAGGGAAATGAAGTGAATCTGAATGGTGAAGAATGTACACAGTCGCCTGACCGCTCACTAATATGCAGACACATCCAGTTGCATGGTTCTTGTAATCAGGACAAACCTAATTTGGCCTGTGTTTTGAAAGGGACCCCAGTTCCTGCAATAGTTCCCACGTTCACTTTATTGTCCAACGGTAGTTATTTACTTTTGAATAACGATCTGTGTTGTGGGTTACAGGCCGGTATCGCCTATGTGGTAACCGTATCAGAGAGGGTGGTTTGCTGCAAGAATGTGTTATATCCACCCACGCATGGGAATTCAGATGTTTCAATTTGGCCAGGAATACCAACCTTGAAAGCTGAGTTCAATGGTTTAAGCCGTATAAGAGCCCTATTGTCTCAAAAGCAGGTGGCCCTGAGCTCTGCCCGCGAAACTTATGTCCTTCACATAGCAAACACACGCACAGAGGTGCAAGCACTTTTAAGTACTGATTTGCCGTTTCATTTCTCCGAGCTGGTTCATCAAATCTTCAATGCCTCCTCCACAACAGGCCTGGCACATTTTTTTTAAATGGTTAGCAGTGGTCTCGTGACTACATTTGAAAAAGTATTTGGTATTATCCCTGCGTTCTTTCATTCTATATTCGCTAGCCTGTTTGGCGGATTTCCTGTTTTGCTGGCTTTGGCTGCAGGCGTTCGGGTGATATTTTACTTTATAAAACATGGATGCCCATCCTGCGCAAGGAAACGCTCAGCCCCTACTGATGCAGTTTCGCAACCGGATGCTTGATTACTATGGCTCCTTGCCGCTTGCGACTTTAAGCACGGCTTTTGGATTATCGTTCAGATTTTCCTATTTCACATGTGTCCAGCCCGTGTTTCATTGCCTGAGCTGTGATTTCGACTGGGCCATTGATTTGTGTCTCTGTTTACCGACTTCTCCTGACGTCGATTTTGATCAGCTGATGAACCCCGTAGTGGCTCACGAGTTGGTCTGTTCTGGCGAAAGGGTTATGGCTGTGGCAGCGATGCATGGACTAATGGGTCAGTGGGACATATTCGCAGCGGCGCATGACTTTCTGGCACATAGTGTTCTCGAGAACCCACTGAGTTGTCCTCTGATGTTGCTAGAGGAATCGGTATTGGAGGAGCACGTATGTTCTTTCCCATTGCTTAATTGGATGGCTGAACTGTTTTCGGATGGTGACAGTGATTTCATGTTGGAGGCTGTAGCTACCTATTTTGCATATTCATTCAACCCATGAGTGACTTTGAAGACTTTCATTATTATGGCACGTGACTTTTTAGTAATTCTGAATGGTGCCTTTTTCAATACGAACATTCGATTTTCATATGTTCTGGGCCTATGAACTGAGAGTAGGCCTTAAGTTCGACTTTTATATTTTGTGTGGCCACTATAGGCATTCGTACATATTTTTGTTTTTAAATTTTACATACATTTGCATACATTTAGCTTGGCTCAATATCATTGAACTCTGCTTTCATGTTTTACCTTTCATGGGGTATTAGCTTGTGTTTTCTCCTTTTTAAACCGTCCTCGGATCATTGGGGGGGTGTCATATGGTTACTACGTTTCTATATATTGTGTTAAGTTAGCATGAGCTTTTTAAATGTTTAAACGCAATATTTTCTTCCAGCTTGAGTTTGCACACGACACCTAATTGTTATTGTAGCTTTCAACCTAGACGAAAGATGTGATTTATTTGAGAATAATATGTTATTGCTCTAGTATCAGTCGTGCTTGGTACACTTGGTACAACTGTCTGTACACCGAGAACTGCACACTCTAAGAATAACCTAACACAAGGTTGCTGAAGGCCTGATCCTCGCACCACGTTAGACATAACACAAATAATGTTGCTGCCAACATTGGGCTCTACGCGGGTTTAAGATACAGTTACAGGGAATGAATCAACGGACTTGAGGCTTCGCATGCAGAGAGCTGGTAGCTGTTGATGTGATCTCCTCCTACTGAGAATTAGAGGTATGGGTCTGCTCTGCTAGAACCCAGATGAGACCTTCTTAGATATAATATAATATGCTAATTAGGGTGCGCGAAATATAGGTGATGCAGAATTCTATAGACTTTTGCATCATAACATGCTATCACCTTTTGCTTATTATGGATTAGTGACTATGCTGCTAACTCTGATTTTTATAATATGTATGTTGATATTATACAAGATACTGCGTTTGAGAATGTTGCATTGAAAAATAAACATTTCAAACTTGCACGTGTGTTCTTTGCCTCCCAGTTTCGGTTTGGAATGATTATATAACGAAAGAGTGTTCATGTGTTCCACGATACCTGAGGTATTCTAAGTTCATGTTCTGGATTGTCTAAGTCATTGGTAAGTTATTACTACCGATGAGACACTGTAGCTAGCTTGGTAAGGGGATTTCTGAAATAAAGGTGAGTTTTGGGTCATCCTAATTCACCCAGGTTCTAGATCTCTGTGCACAGTTCTGTGGGAGAACGGAAACCCTCCTACAAGAGAAGGAATGCTTTAAGTGCAAGATGAATCGCTTGAAGTTCCATACGGTTGACGTGGAGCCCGGACTCCACCGGAGACCAGAGGCCTCTGATCTCCACCTCCCCATGTGGCCACCTCATCCCAGAAGTGATGTATTGATCACCACTGTGGTTGGGGAAGGTAGAGGGATCTGCTGTCGACTCAATCGTGGTTCGTTAGCCGCCATGGCAATTGGTATGCAGTGCCCTCCGAGATCTGGGCGCAATTGGACAGGTTCACTTGATGTTGTGCCCACTGGAACTTCAAGTCCCACTGCAGAGCCTGCATATGCCATCTGGCATGGTCCACCAGCAGGATGCAGGAGGCCATCAGGCCCAGTAGCTGGAGGGTCATCGTGACTGATACCCAGAATAGAGGCTGAAAGATCGGAATCATAGCCCGAATATCCTGGACTCGCTGTTCTGGAGGATAGACCCGAAACTGCATTGTGTCCAGAACCGCTCCGATAATAGGAGCTTCTGAGAGGGAGTCAGGTGCGACTTCGGCATGTTGATGGAGAACCCCAAGACGTAAGCCGCAAGCCGTGAAAGCGGGCGTACCTGACGTGCACCAGGAGTCGAAGATTCAAAATCAACGTCTGCAAAGTCGGCAAAAAGTCAGTCAAAAAGTGACTGGAGGTACTGCTCTCTCCCGATCTGCGCTGGCTGGCGCGAAAAAAGAAAGAACTGACGTCAGCGCGCGAGGTCGGAGTCTAAGTAGCTACTGCGATGTCATCCCGGCAACCACGACACCAATGACAAACGCAGAGCCGACCTTCGCCACCTTTCGACGTGCAGGGGTACCCCTGATGAAAAACTTTCCGGATTCAGTCTAATGCCTGGGGGTAATTCTAAGGTAAGGAATCTGTAACTAGCTGTTTCTTTCAGATCTGTATATTTTGTTCCCATTTTGGAAATACATAGGCGTCATTGATACCTATTTTTCACTCTTTATAGTTTACTAAATGATTTGCTATATACGTAGTACACAATGAAAAGCCATTGCTAGACACAGCTCAGTTATTGGCTCTGGTTTCCTCGAGTTCTTGGTGAACCTACAAGTCCTATATATCCTCACAACCAGAAGAGTCCAGCAGATGTAACGGTATATTGCTTTCAAGAATCTGTAATACTTAGAAGAAGTTACAGGTGAAAACATTGGCACAAATGGCTGCTTTTCTCAACTCATTTTCTATTTCTTATTTTCAACTGTTAGTTTTTATAAAATAAACTTGAAGGATCTACACAATGACCCCTTGCTGCATTCAGAATGTTGTCTACTTCTCAGAAATGTATGGCTTTCATGGATCCATTATTGCTTTCACACCCATTTCTACAACTAACTGGAAGGAGGTTTAAAGCATAAAAAAGTAGCAAAAATAGGTCATGTCCCAGTAAAATGCCAAAACTGTGAGAAAATGTTGATTATCCGACAAAGACTGCCTGTCCCTCAAAGCTGGGAATATGGTGATTTCAGCACCACAAACCCCTTGTTGATACCATTTGCAAAGGGAAAAACAGATGTTTTCTTCTGCATCACTTTTTCCCCATCCACCCCCAAAAAAACTTTAGCTGTATTTTGGCAAATTATTGGGTCTGCTCCAGGGGAATCCACAAACCCTGGGTATCTTTAAAATCCCCATGATGCTGTAAGAAAAGGACGTAAATTTGGCGTGGATATCTTATGTTGACAAAAGGTTACAGGCGCCTAAGTGTGAACTACCTCAAATAGCCACAAAAAAAAGGCTTTAGTGCATGGGACGGGTGTGGGGGGATGGAGACCTAGCAGCGAAAGGCTTAATGGCATCTTTCTCACCTTCAAACTGAGAGCCAAGATTAAGGTAAACAACAAGGTGATCCAGCCCCAACCAAACTTAAAGGTAGCCCACCTGACCTAAGCCAGACCTAAAGATTAGACATGACTGCAGTCGATTTTGAACTCAACCAATTGTGCAGTAACATTAGACCCTCAAGTTAATCTGAATGGGAAAGAATGCCAGTTGGTCAACCCACAATCTGTAGAAGTGCTATTCAGTAATTCACTAAAGGGCCCCCAGCCTCTAGAGGCAGAGTTCATTTAACCCCTTCGCTGCAGCGCGAATTTCGCCGCGGTGCTGGGGGTCTAGGGGGCGGGCTCGGCGCTTCGGCATTCATGACGGAACCACGCCGTCATGAGCCACGAGCAGCATGTGCTCATGATGGCGTGGTTCCATCACGGCCCTGCCTCCTCATTCATTCGGGGCATTAATGCAGCATGGGCGTAGCGGCCACAGCATGACGAACCACGCCATCATGAGCACACGCCGCCTGTGGCTCATGACGGCGTGGTTCCCTCATAAGCAGGCAAGGGGTTAAATTAGCTGGTAAGTGCAAAAGGAAAGAAGGGGCATATTTCAAAACACTTATTCAGTATCATTAAGTGTATGCAAGATCATTTCCACAGGCCATGAAATGCCATGATTTGTTTTGCTAATCCCTTGAGATGAGTATTTTATCTATGCCCCCGGGGCTTACTAAAGCTGCTTCCTGCAAAGAGCCCCTGGCAAATAGTCTAGTCTTCCTAGTACGCAATGGATAAGCATCCTCTTACTGTAATTGTAATGAAGAATATTTATGGTCTCCGGCAATAAAACATTCACAGAAGATTCTACAGTTTGAATCCACTACATGAAGCCTTATGGGATGTAATGACCTCTCTATAATGTTTAGGAGATTTACTTCCTATCTCAAGTGCACCTGGATGATTGTTTATTTTGGCACTGTGCCATACTATCAAGGAGCAAATGTGCATATTAGTCTCATTCCATTAGGTTATTTTATAGAAAACATTATTGTAACAACATTCTTGCCTCAGTGACGATATGCCTGTCGTAGTGAAATGCTGAGAGAGTTCAGTGACTGTTAGGTACTGCTATGGAGACTTGTGGGAAGATCACTGGTGTAGGAGGTATTTGTGCTTTGCCCAAAAACTTTTGCACCTATGCCCGGCTCCATGTCATTGTTCAATAGAGACCCACCCACACAGGGAACAGGTCCTAAAAAAAGAAGTGGGGGTACTAACCTAGTTAGGCAGTATGCAAGTGACATCAGGGTGTGTGACATCACGGCGCGCTACATCAGGGCGCGGGGCATCATGGCGCACAACATCACACATGGCATCACAGGAATTGACATCATAGAAAGTGGCATCACAAGCCACAACTTTACAGGAAGTGGCATCACAAGTAGTGTCATCAGATCTAAAGCCTTCATATATATGTTTAGCAGGTCTATCATAAGTACGTTTGAGCACATTGTGAGGATAATAGCACAGTGAGCTATGGAAAATTATATGTGAATTCTTCACCTTGCAATCCCCCAGTTTTATTTAACACCTCCTGTACATACATTTATAAACTTATATAATTTATTGTACATGTAATATGCACATGTTGATGTAAAGTGCTTTGACACCCAGCATTGGAATGAGTAGGGCTATACAAGAAAAACCAGTGGTATCCACATTATTTCAACGTCCCCTCAGGGGAAGTAAGCTCTATATAAATGCAATTTGCTTTGTGTAAATACTGGGAAAGAACAACACATCTGATATTCTTACAGTGCATGCATGGCTCCTAAACAGGGACTGCCCGAAGTGAAAAGCTGCCTCTCTTAAGTAAGTGTGAACAGCTAACAAGTTTTGAGCCTGTGCTTCATTTGCATCAGGTGTGAGGCTCCTGACTGCTCTCAGCCAAGAGACTCGAACAAAAGGAGGCCTGATGACCACTCAAATTTGGCCTTTGTTATGGGTCCAGTAGGAGCCTTAAATAAGAAAGCTCCTCCCCGCCTGCATGTTGTTGCTTGTTGCAGATGGAAAGCAGACGACTTGCATGCGCTGCTGAAAGTGTCACGGCGTTCACCCTGTCAAAAAAGTGGGTAGACGCCGTCCACCCACATGTACCCCCGACTCGTGCCCTCCACCCACCTTCAATCACCTGCCAATCTTCAATCGCTTGAAGAGCTCCCTTGGTAGGAGGGAGAAGAACCCTTCCAAGGGTCAGGTAGTAACCCTTCTCTCCGAACACCTTTCTGAAGCCATTTTCCCATGTAGCAGCATGCCACCTCCTCTTTTTATCAAAGTAGTCTTCAATCTCATATAGCATGTTCTTCCTTGCATGAGGCTTTCTTCCTATACCAACACGTGAAAGTGGAAGGATAGCTCTTCCTTTTTTTCAATATCACTGTTTTAGGTTTCTCTTTCTGTAGGAACAGTAGATAGAAGAGTGTTCTTGCCAGTACTTATTTTTTGCCCTCTGAAAAAAGTTGACTCTCTTATGTCTCGCTCTGTAAAGTGACCAATGAAACAACTGGATATCTTTTCTATCTTCCTCCTATGGCACGCCCTATATAAGTACTATCCAATGTGGAACAATTATTTAGATCTTGCATTGCACACGTTATAATGTTTATGGATTTACATGCATCTTCCAATCCCATATGTTTAAGCCAGTGACTCAGTCTCCAACATTGCCTATCTTCCGTCATACGTGAGTAAAGTCATTTCTTCAGATGATACTGACATTGTTCTTAATTTTTCTTAGCAAGACATCCATATTTGTTTAATTATGACCTGAATGGTGAGGTCATCTCAGCAGGGTTTCTGGTTGAGTTTCTTAAAGGAATGTGACACTGGACTGTGTCCGGGATCTTCCTGTGTGAGGGCTTACATGGAGAGGTGAATAGCTATTGAGAATTTAGGATCTCACCGTTCCCCTTCCACCTGAGATATCTTTGTGTGACTAGATGCCTAGCCACGAAGGATAAAGGCTGCTGCTTCCCCAACATCATGGACCCTTTCTTCACCAGGCCTCAGTTTCTGAAGAACAAGTTACTTACCTTCAGTAACACATTATCTAGTAGAGACCTTACCTTTGAGTTTCCCAGGCTTCAGGCTGGATTCGGAAACTTTTGCTGAGAAATACCTCTTGCGTGCGACATCGTGTGGCTCCATTCGGCTCCGTGTGATGTTGTTGGAGTTGGTTATGACACTGCAGTGCCTACATAGGCGCCACCCAGGCACGCGGACGTCAGTACTTTTCGTTTTTCCATGCTAGAATCACAGAGCCACAAAGTTACTGACGTAAACGTGTGCAAAACTAGAGCTCTGAAAGGGTAGTAACCCTAGACCTACAACATCAGTCCGCAAATCGAGGAGGCATGGGTGGGGCCGTAAGAATTCTGCAGCTAGAGAGTCTCTACCAGATAATGCATTACCAAAAGGTAAGTAACTTGTTCATCCGATAGACTTCTAGCTGCAGGTTCCTTACCTGTGAATCAGATTCCCGAACCATACCATCCGGCAGTGGTTGCGGACACTTGAGCTAGACTAAAAAGTCTTGCAGGACTGAGCGGGAAAAGTGCCCGTCCCTGCATACTTGACCATCAAGGCAAAAATGTTTTACGAACGTATGCAGTGATGGCCACGTCGCTGCTTGACAGATGTCTTGGACTGGGACACCCGGTGCCAAGGCTGTAGTTGCAGTATTTCCCCTGGTGGAATGCACCCTTAATCCCTCAGGGGGCTGCTTCTTTGCCACGGCATAAAAGATTTTAATGCAGAGAACAACCCAGCGAGAGATGGTTCTTTTCTGCACTGTTTTTCCCTTCTTTGTTCCTACATACCCCACAAAGAGTTGGTCATCCACCCGGAACTCTTTTGTGCAGTCAAGGTAGAACGACAAAGCTCTTTTTGGGTCCAGTCGGTGGAGACGCTCCTCTTCCTTAGAGCGTTGTAGGGGAGCAAAGAAGGTGGGCAAAGTAATGGACTGACCGAGATGGAATGAGGTCACAACGTTTGGTAAGAATGATGACCTGGTGCGAAGCACCACCATGTCTGGAAAGGACATAAGATAAGGAGGCAAGCTGGATAGCGCCTGCAATTCACTCACCCTCCGGGCCAATGTAATCACCACTAAGAAGGCTGTTTGGATGTTCAACGGCCAGAGGGGACAATCATGCAAATGCTCGAAAGGAGCACACATCAGACAAGTGAGGACTTAATTAAGGTCTCAGTGTGGTATAACAAAGGGTGTAGGTGGAAATATATGAACCAGCCCTTTCAAAAACCTATTTACAATAGGAGATTTAAAGAATGAAGGTTGGTCTGGCAGCAGCAAAAAAGCAGACAGAGCAGAAAGGTAACCCTTGAGAGTTCCCGAAGCAGAGCCCTGCTGGGCAAGGGTAAGAATGAACAAAAGGACAGGAGAAAGAGCAGAAAGAGGGTCAATATACCTTTTTTGTAGAGTAAAACACAAATTTCTGCCACCGGCAGGTGTATGCTGACCTAGCGGAGGGCCGCTTGGCCGCCAGAATAACATTACAGACTTCGGGAGGAAAGTCAAAAGCCATCAACTGCCGCGGCTCAGTCTACACGCATGGAAGCGCAGAGTTGACAGGTTTGGGTGGAGAATCTTCCCTGCTGCTGCGACAGAAGATCTTTCAGAAGGGGCAGCCTGACCTGAGGATCGACACTCACACTCAAAAGCTCTGGATACCAGACTCTTCTTTACCAGTCCGGCACCACAAGGATGACTTGGGCCCGGTCGCTCCTGATCTTCTTCAGAACCTTGCGCAGGAGTGGTATGGGTGGAAAGGCGTACAATATTGCCGAGCTCCATTCGTGACAAAACGCGTCACTGAGCGATAGCCACCTTGGAAATTCCAGCGCGCAGTACTGCTGACATTGGACGTTCTCTTTGGAGGTGAACAAATCTAACCAAGGTTCTGCCCCACTGTTAAAAGAGACCTTGCCCCACCTCCGAATGGAGACGCGCTTCATGATCCTGAAAGCATCGACGGCTGAGATCATCCGCCTTGGCGTTATTATTATTATTATTATTATGTTTCTTATATAGCGCCAGAATCGACCCCCGAAGGGGTATCTCCGCGCTTGCCTTGGGAACCCGTCCTGGCTTTTCCCTGTGAGATAGCCCCTACAGGGCATCCCCAAGGTGAAAGCCAGGCATCCCGCCGCGGGGGCCGTTGTGGAGATTAAGCAAGCTTAATGCCCAGAGTTGCAGAGTGTGAACCCATGATTAGGTCAGGCACCGAAGCGAGAATTATCGAGTCCATGGACATTTGAGCTCAAGACCCTGCCGCGTCGGGAATTGAACCCTGGTCCCGGGTCTGACCTCTGCTTCAGGGTCTGCCTGCTCTAACCAGTGAGCCACACTTCTCCAGTGTTTGCCAGGTGTTGTACCACTAGGGTTGTGCCCTGCTGTTCCAGCCATGCCCAGAGATGCAGGGCCTCTTGACAAAGGGATCACGACCCCACCCTGCCTTGCTTGTTGCAGTACCACATTGCAGTGGTGTTGTCCGTGAACACCTGCACCAACTTCCCCTTGACACAGGGAAGAAATGCTTTCAATGCCAACCGAATCGCTTGGAGCTCCAACAAGTTTATAAGCAGCCCCATCTCCATCGGAGACCAGTGAGCCCTGATCTCCGCCTCTCCCATGTGACCGCCCCATCCCAGGAAAGAGACAGATCCGTTACAACTGTGAAATCTGGTTGGGGGAAGGGAGAAAGGTCTGCTGTTGAACCAATCAGGGTTCGTTAACCACAACTGCAGATCCGGTGAGATTTCCCAGATGCTGTGCCCATTGGAACTTTGGAACTTCAAGTCTCACTGCAGAGCCTGCTTGCGCCACCTGGAGTGTCTTACCAACAGGATGCAGGAGGCCATGAGACCCAACAGCCTTAGAGTCAACCACACTGAAATCCAGGATAGAGGCTGAAACATGACCTGAATATCCTGGACTTGCTGCTCGGGAGGATAAGCCCGAAACAGCACTGTGTCCAGAACAGCTCCAAATGAAAGGGAGCGCCCGAAAAGGCACGTTTATAAAGAACCCCAGCGAACGCAAGAGGTACGCCGTAGTCTGAAGGTGGGAGATGACTGCCTGGGGCGAGGACGCCTTCAACAGCCAGTCATCTAGGTAGGGGAAGACTGAACCCCCTAACCTGCGCAGATGAGCTGCAACCACCGCCATCACCTTGGTGAACACCCGAGGGGCACTAGTAAGACGAAGGGGAGCATGGTAAACTGAAAGTGCTAATGGCCTACCTTGAACCGTATGTAATGCCTGTGGCCCGGCAGGATGGGAATGTGATAATATGCATCCTGTAGGTCCAACACAACCACCCAGTCTCTTTGGTGGTCTAAGGCAGACAAGACCTGAGCCAATGTGAGCATTTTGAATTTCTCCTTTTTGAGTAAGAGATTGTCGGTCCGAAGATCTAAAATGGGCCGATGCCCCTTGCCCTCTGAGGAATCAGAAAGTAACAGGAATAACAGCCACTGCCTACTTCGGAATCTGGAACCTTTTCTAAGCTCCTTTGGCCAAAAGAGCCGTAACTTCCTCTTGAAGAAGCTTCAAATGATCCTCCACCAGCTGGTCCTGAGTTGGCGGAATAGGAGGAGGAAATTAAAGGAAGAGAATTGTCCTCCTGGACGATCTGCAAAACCCACCTGTCTGTTGTTATAGATCTCCAGCGGGGGAGATGATGACGAATTCTCCCACCCACTGGAGTACTGTGGTCCTGCAGAATCAGCCTAGGAGTGCTTGGAGGCTGCAGCTGCTGGGGGCAGTGTGGTAGACGACTTCTGGCCTCCATTCTGAGGATGGAATGAACCGCCTCCACGTACGGCTTGGGCAGTCTGTGTGGGACGGTGTCTGGGATATGGCTGGCGCAGCTGGAAACCCCTTACATTGCCACAAAAGGAAGACTGGCCACGAGGAGTGGAGGAGAAGTCCAAGGATCTGGCCGTATCCCGAGAGTCCTTGAACCGGACCACGGCCGAATCTGCCTTTACCCAAAAAGGCGGGTTCCATCAAAGGGCATGTCCATCCAAGTGGCATGGACATCCCCGGAGAAGCCAGTTGTACGAAGCCAGGTGTGGTGCATTCAGGCCACCATCGTTAAAAATGATCTGCCCAGCGAATCCATTGTATCCAAACCACACCATATGATGAATTGTGCTGCATCTCTCCCGTCCTTGAAAGCTTGGGAGAGCACAGCCCGGGCCTCCTCCAGGACTTGTGGCAGCACCTGCGCAACCATCTCCCAAAGAGAGTGGTAGAAACGGCCCAATAAGCATGCAGTAGTCACCGACCGCAATGCCAGACTGGAGGAAGAAAGCATTTTCTTCCCAAATGAGTCTTGTCTCTTGGATTCCATATCTGAAGGGGCCGAAGGGAATGTGCCCTGGGACGTAAAGGCCGGCACCACAAAACCTTCTGGGGTATGGCATTGGCTGAGGAACTTTGGGTCGCCCGGAGCTGGGCGTTGGCGGTGTGCAGTCGCCCTATTCACAGGAGCCCTGTGTTAGGCTTGGACCATGTTCTTAGAAGGACGTTCGTAAGTGCCTCATTAAAGGGCAATAGGGGTTCAGAGGTGGAAGCCCCAGGTTGAAGCACTTCCATCTGGAGATTATTCCTAACCTGCACTGAGGGCAGCTCCAGTCCAAGGACCTCAGCTGCCCCCTTAACCACCATAGCATAGGACGCTCCCTCCTCTGTAGCCACTGTAAGAGGAGAGAGCATGTCAGTGTGTGGGGAAGTATCCAGACAACTGGCTTCCCCAAAGTTCCCTATACCAGTCCATCGTCTCCTCAGAGACATCCTGGTTCTCTAATGGGTCTCCATACTCCTCCCATTCCTCTCCTGAGCCCAGCACGACCACAAAGTGCTGAGGCGACAACATAGAACCCCTGGGTTCTGTCAACGTTGTAATCAGCGTCGCTTGACGCTGTTCCGGCTCTGTGTCGTCAGGGATGAGGATGGGGTTTGCGCCACCGACGGGCATCGGTGACGTCTCAGGCGCTAACTCTGGGTTTGACGCTGGGGAAGGTCCCTATGGTACGACCGGCGACAACCTAGATTCGGAATCGGATCCTTGAGGTCCCACTAGCGCACTGACCAAAGCCAACGCTGTTGAACACAACGGGGCCCCATCCAACCCCGCGGGTCCAGAGGGCTTTCCAACGGGGTTGTTACGCTCAAATAGGCAGCACATGGCCTTGTGAAAATCTTTAATATGAGCGGGAGTCGCTCTGGCTCCCGGGAATGGATGGAGGAACAAAGTCGACTCAGTCTCCGGCTCCACTGAACCGTACCTGGAGCGTCAGTGCTCTTTACCTCTCTCGGCGACGGACGCCAGTTGAGGTGAAGTCGAAGTCCGCTTGGACTTCTTCTTCTTGTGCCTCTTCCCCGAGTGTCCAGACGACCTCGAATGGAAGGAAGACATCCTCGTCTTTGAACGGGACCAAGACCTTTTTGGAGTCTCGCTTAATGGTGTTGACTGCCGGGCCACGAGCAACTTCATCGCCTGCTCCCTCAAGGTCTTCAGAACCCTGGACCCACAGTCTGAACACATCTTTCAAACGTGGTCGTGTTCAAGACACCACAGACATACGCAGTGGGGATCTGTAACCGACATCATGCGGGATCAAGTCCTGCATGGTTTAAAACCAGTCTTCCTACCAGGCATCCCTCACAGATGAAGTTACTACTCAAAACATTGACACAAGTCAAGAAAAAATCCTGCCAAAAAGTGGCAGAGGGGTAGCTCTTCCCGGATCAGGGCTTAACTGGCGCAGAAAGAAATGAACTGACATATGCGCACCTGGGTGCTGCTTATGTAGGTACCATGACGTCATAACCACCGCTACCGACGCCAACGACATCACCTGGAGCCACCCAATGTCACGCGCAAGGGTTATTGCTCAGCAAACGTTTCTGGATCCAGCCTGACACCTGGGAAATTCATAGGTAAGGAATCTGCAGCTATATCAGATTTACATTGCAATGACTGATGAACCATAGCCTCCCTTATTTCCACTACTGTTTGTGGAGCAAAAAGGGAGCCAACAAACCTGCATTCATGACTAGGGTAGAGGACAGCAGCACTAACGAGAGCTGGGTTGGCAGGAAAGACAAGGCCATATGTATTGGCCCCATCGCTACAGCTCTCACCTGGCTTTATAGATTCCATTTGCCTTGGAAATGAGGTTACTGAAAGGGTTGTAATAGGCTAGTTACCCACACTGCCTTTCAGTTTTTCCATTGCAAAAGGCTCTCCAATGCTTCCAAGTCCGTCTCACCCCTTGCCAGGGCATACGCAATGTATCATTGTAGAGACCCCTTGTAATAGTTGGACCACCAGAGGCCCATGAACCAGCAAGCCACAAAACTGCTACTCCCATTCAGTGCCAAACTGCAAGCCATTTTTTAGATAGCTGCTGGTCTCATCTGGTCTCTCATGCTCTACCCATGCCTGAGCTCTAAAATGATGTGTTTACCCTCCGTCATCTGGCACATGGAACAGTGCCTTCCCCTTACTGTTTGGCACGCTGTTGCTTTCCACCAACATGCAAGAGGAATGCTCTACTAACATTTTGCTTTGTTGGTCTACCTCCTCACTACCATCATGACTCCAGGTGGATTACTGCCAACCACACAGTATTCATTCCAGCCAAAACTACCTAGAAACTGTTAGGCATCACCAGGTTATTTACCTCCTTGTTAGGCAACTTCTTTGCCTCCAATATAAAGATCAGCCTTGCCAAAACCGTGCAGTGAAGCACTCCTTCTCAGGGACTACTTCATCGCCCAATCTCAAGGGACTTCACTGTAGACTTTATGGTGAGGCGGTACCTTCCTTTTTCCATAACGCTTCCTTTAACACACTCTTTTGTTTTATGTCTGTCTGACCCACAAGACTATCTCGCTTCACTCATGGAAACACCCCATCAGCTTTTTCTTTAATCGGGACCCCACTTTTCAGTGTTCTAGATAGTGCTCTTTTTTTCATTCAGCCGAAGGATGTCTCCTGCAGTGGGTGGGGAAGGACCTTTGGATTAGGTGTAACACATACCCCACTGATGCCCGTCTCGTCTTTTGCCAGGCACGACAAGTATAAATGACAGCACCCAATAACTACTTTCAGAGGAAGAGGTATGCCCAGTGAGGCTGTATACCTCAGTAAACTAAACAGTGGACAAGAAACATGACCATTTGTAAATACACCTTGTGTTTTATGTACCATGGCCACTAGTTGTCTTTACATTATGCTGGGTGCTAATGTATCATTAGCTGAAATAAAAGAGTAGAGTTGGGCAAGACCTATGGCTCAGTGAATGTAGTCAATATCCAAAGATATTATTTCACTTCTACTTTTCTTTGTCTCATCACAATTCAGACTCAAACAGTTTGCTGCTAACATGAATGTTTAATGGTTTTTTAATGATTTTCTTCTGTGGAGTTGTTGTTCTCTATTCAACTGACTATTGCCTCGTAGTCTCAGCAAGGCAGATTCATTGTAAGTCGTTAGATCTTGCCACATGCGCTGGAAGAAACAAAACCCCAATATTTAAAGTCAACATTTAGTATGTTAGATCTAGATAGAGTATACATGAACACATGCCTTCTTACAAAATAATAAATCTAACACTTTTTGTTCTTTTTACACAATATACAGATACTTTGAGCAAAAAGCACACACTGGAAGTTAGGCCAAAGGAGGTTAGGAAAAGAATTACCCAAACTGTGACTGGTAAAATGGGTCTTAGTTTCCAATCATTACCTACCAACAGGGTATTCTTTCACCAGTAGGATGCTTTCCCCCAAAAGAACACAGACACTTTAAAGTTTTCATCAGGGGAGAGCTTGCATTCTCTACTGCTCCTCTCCTTACCCTTATGTCACTAGTAGCTTCCGGGGAGTGCAGGGGGTGGGCATCTTACTGAAGGCACAATTTACTTGTAATTAAAAGTTAACGGATAAACTCTGATACCTGTGCAAACAAGAATTTGCACGAGGATCGGAAAGATGAGTTGTATGTTATTTTTCACACGCTCCTGATAGATTCCGGCCATCAAATCTGCTGAAATGCATCTGGTAGGGGGAAAGGCCTTGAAAAAAAGGCAAAACTTGAGGAATGCTGTGTATTCAAACCGTTTCTTCATGTTATGCCTCTTGAAACACAAAATAGTAGGTATTTGCCACAAATGCTACATACTTCTCTCCGGGTTAATGGTGTTTACCATGGTTAGCAAACACTCCACTGTAATCCACCCAACTTGTAATGATGGCCTTTTATTGAGCTGTAATAGAATCCAATTTAAGACGCTGGAACAGAGGCCTTTCAAAAACTTTGTCAAATTATCCCTCAGCTCAGACCAAGCTCTGTTGGTTTAAAATTTAAGAAGTGCTCGGGATGTATAAATTAAGCATAAATGCAGAGAAATTAAAAGATAAAGAATGAAAAGGTACTTGTAATCCTAGATCCCCATTTTGGGAATCCTCATTGAGGGCAAAAAGATTTAAATAGTCCCACCCATTTGACGGTGCTCTTTACAATATAGAGGGGCTTAATCCCCTTGCGCCACCCCTACGTCACTTTTCCCATTTTAAAAATTACGCAAAAGTGGGGCAGGCGGCTTGTAAATAAGCCCCATATTATATTATGGCTTGATTTAGAGTTTGGCTGACAGGCTACTCCATTTTAACCACCATACCCTATTTAGTGTAAAGTTTGTCATCATCTTTCGATTTCCTTTGCCCTGATTGGCTCAGTCTGTGAAAATCGTACCTTTTTTTTTTTAAACCTTTATTTGGAGACAAGTAGGTACAAGGGAAGTGTACATTCAAAACATACAGTTACATTCGGCCATTACAGTGGTACGTCAGTACCCAGAAAGCGTACAAAACAGAAATGCATAAGGAGTCACGAGGAAGTACAGGGCAAGGCATCAGTCAATACAAGGAACAACAGCGAAATGTGCAGGGGATATTAAAATACAATGATCCAGCATGGACAGGCGAGCCAATAAGACAATGCAATAGGAATACAGTACAGTAGCGGAGACCACGTGAGCCAGAGGGGAGACAATTATGAGGAGCACTGGATAGAGGGGTGCCGCACAGGGATACAATCCGAATTCCCAGCGAAAAAAAAAAAAATACCTGTCCGAAGGGGGACTCCCACCCCTCAATAGCTCGCAGGAACAGGAGACAGTCAGCCCCCCCCCGATAACAAAAGAGCAGCAGGTGTCATGCAAAATCCCAGCCCATCCCGTTGTCATCAGCCTATCCCCTCACGGTCCTCAAGTTCAGAATCAGAGTCCCGCGCAGCCCTGGTCAGGAGGTACACCTGGAGCGGACTCCAAAAGTCCTTTGGTCTGCATCGAACAGGCATCAATTCAGAATAGATATTATACTGATCCTGACAGTAAATGAGGTCAGTCACCCAGTCCTGAAAACGCGGTACCCTACCACGACCCCAGCAACAAGCAACCCTACGCTTAGCCAACAACAGGGCCACGTCAACAAATCTACGGTGAGAGGCAGGCACATCCTTAGAGAAGCCAAGTAACATCACTAAGGGGTCAAACGCCACCCCATCCTCCGCCATAACCTGCAGGGCCTCATGAACCTGAGTCCAATATTCCAAAACCCCCGCACAGCTCCAAGCCAAATGCAAAAAGCCAGCGCCTTCCGCTCGACACCTAGCACACCTGTCATCCTCCGCCAAATGAAACCGCAGTTTCCTCGCCGGGGTATAGTAGTACCTCTGAACAAACTTGTAATGGATAATTTTAAGGCGACAACTAGAAGAGACATTGGCCGTGAGCCCGCAACAATATTTCCACTGCTCGTCCGTAATAGGAGCACTCAATTCGGCATCCCACTGCTCGCGCACCCGATTGGTCGGGACCGATCGCTGTCGGCGAATAGCCCCGTATAACTTCGACACCAGGTGTCGCCCATCTGAAACCAGCAGCACATGGAGGGGGAGGGTCACCCCAGGCTCCGAAGGGTAGTCCGGTAGCAGAGCACGCATGCCCTGCCGCAGGCGGACAAAATAGAACAGGTCTAAAGGGGAGCAAGCAGCCGTCCCGAAGAAATGAGCCTGCGTACGAAAGGCACCTTCATGAAACAAGTCGCCCCACGTAAGAATACCTAGCCGCTTGCACATCCGCTGAAACCCCGACTCCAACAACAGCGACAGATCCGGATGATAAGATAGAGGCAAGGCCGGCGAGTAGAGAAAGGAAACGTCTAGCAACCGGGCCGTCCGCTTCCAAGCATCCACCGTGCATGTCACCGTCGTGCGGGGCGTGTCCACATCTGACACCGTGCCCAAAACCATCCCCTCCAGTGGGAGCGGGTGAGCGACCCAATGCTCAGCAGCTATCTGGGGCATGAATGGCGTGGGGCGCATCCAATGATAGGCATAGTGCGCCTGAGCGCTGAGATAATAGAGTTCAAAATCAGGGACGTCGAAACCGCCGTCAGCATAAGGCAACGTAAGGGTAGCCCAGGCCACCCGTGGCTGCTTGCCCCCCCAGAACAAGCGCAGAAGCTCAGAACGAAGTCTACGAAAGAAGTAAGCACCAGGATGATATGGGAGGTTTTGAAAGAGATAAAGAAAGCGGGGCAGAACCACCATCTTGATAAGAGACGCCCTGCCGGCCATGGAGAGAGGTAAAGACATCCACCTGGTGACGTCATCCGCCAGTTTAGTAATGGCCACACCATAGTTGAGCCGAACCGCGTCTCCCCTATCCAAGGATACAACAATACCGAGATAGCGCAACTCCGAGTCACACCATTCCAGAGGGTAGTCAAGGGGAAACCTGGCCACTGCAGATGTGAGGGGGAAAAATTGAGATTTCCGCCAGTTGATATGAACCCCGGAAACGCCACCAAAAGCGACCAGCTCCCGCAGGAGCGTATTAAGGTTGTTCTCAGGGTCCTTGACATAGAGTGTGACATCATCGGCGTACAAAGAAATGCCGACCTGCCGCTGAAGACAATTAAAGGCGCTCTGCTGATGAAACTGACGTATCCTACAGGCTAGCGGCTCAATGGCGATAGCAAACAAGAGGGGTGAGAGGGGGCAACCCTGTCGAGTCCCTCTCGTGAGAGGGAACGAGGGGGACAGCACCCCATTCACTACTACCCTCGCCATCGGATCAGTATACAGAAGCTTAACCCAAGAGATGAAAATCCTGGGGAAACCCATCCGACAAAGAACATCAATAAGGTAGCCCCACTCGACAGAGTCAAACGCCTTAGTGGCATCAAGAAAAACAGCGGCAACCGGGACAGCGGGATCAATGGTCGACACAAGCGAAAACAAAGTGCGAAGATTGTGAGAGGTGGCGCGGCCGGGCACAAATCCCGACTGATCAGGCAACACGATGATGGGCATAAGTTCGGCTAATCTCACCGCCAATACCTTCGCGAGAATTTTAACATCGCAGTTGAGCAATGAGAGGGGCCTGTAGGAGCCCACATCCAGTGGATCCTTACCCGGCTTGAGCAGCGACGTGATGGCGACCTCCCGCATGGAACTCGGAAGGCGTCCCTCCTCCAGAGACTCATCAAACACCTCACGGAGCACAGGGGCCATGATGTCAATATAACACTTATAAAATTCAGCAGGAAGGCCATCCAGGCCGGCGGCCTTCCCATTAGAAAGGGACATGATGGCATTCCTGACCTCCTCCACCTCCAGGGGCCTGCCCAAGAACTCACGATGACCATCCGAGAGCCAACAGAGCGCCAGCTCATCGAGGAAGCCACCGTATCGAGTCTCACCCGTCTGCTGTGTCGTGTAAAGGTGTGCATAATGATCAATAAAAGTGCGCTGAATCTCCGATGTGTCTCGACAGCGAGCGCCGTCCGGAGACACCAATTCCAACACGTCCGACCCATGCCTAGGATGTCTAGTAAGGGCAGCGAGGACCTTACCGGGCCGCTCCCCCTCGCAGTATCGCCTCGCCGTCCAGTATTTCCCCCTGTGCTTAGCCTCCCGAGCAGCCTCCTCCTCATACTCGGAGAGCTTAGTGCGGAACTGTGCCAAAAGAGCGGGGTCCGAGGTCACCTGCATCCTGCGCTCCAAGTCTCGCAAGTCCGCCTCCAACCTCTCGAGGGTCCGAACAATCAAACGGAGTACTCCACAACTTTTAGAAATAGTGACACCCCGGATCGTAACCTTGAAGGCCTCCCAAATGACCTCAATGCTCTCCACAGAGCCCTTGTTTCTAGGGAAGAACGCCTCCACCTCCGCACCGAGTTCCTCCTTGAACACCGGGTCAAGCAAAGCAGTCGGAAACAAACGCCAAGGCGGGCGCGGCCTGTGTAACCCGGGGACGGACAAATCAACCTTCACCGGACAATGATCTGAATACGTCCGAGCCAAATGTGAGGCCCCCCTTAGGCCAGCCATCAACCCTCTAGAGAGAAAGACATAGTCCAGTCTCGCCCATGAACAAGCATGTGTGGTGTAATGGGTGCCCTCCTTAGTGGCAGGGTGGGTGTACCTCCAGCTGTCAACCATCCCAGCCTCTTCCACTATCCCCCGCAGCACATCCCTTGCCTGTACATTGTACTGAGGGCTACCCTCCGATCTGTCCATCTGGGCCTGAAATGCAAAATTAAAATCACCCCCCCACACAATGTGAGTAGCATCCACAGTAAGAACATGACCCCACAGAGTGACAAAAAAGATTGGCGTATCAACATTGGGAGCATAGCAATTAACAAACAGTACAGTGGTCTGCCCAAGCCGTCCCCACAGCAGCACATAGCGCCCCTCAGGGTCCCCCAAAGATCCAAGTTCCTGAAATGCAAGCGATTTCTTAACAAGGGTAACAACCCCACGAGCATAAGAAGAGTATGAAGCGAACCCCCTGGCCGCAGCCCACCTTCCGCCGAAAGTGGGGGAGGGAGCGGGGCGCAGATGCGTCTCCTGGAGAAAAGCAACTTGAATAGCATGCCTGTCCAAATACTGTATCACACTGCGACATTTCCTGGCATCATTAAGGCCCCGTACATTCCAGGACAAAATCGAAATCTGATCTACTACAGCAGTTGACATCACATAACGTAAGGGCCCCGCAGGACCCTATAACCAAATACAGGGCATCCGACTACCAGCAACAGCCATCGATAGGTCCGCGCCCCAGGGCACGGGCAGACCTCCACATACACTCCAGGCATTTCCCATTCATCTCCAAAACAACCAAACAAGAACACAACAACTCCCCCCCAACCGCCCCATCCACGCAGCAAGCACTCGGGACAGCCTATGCGCCGCGCGTCGCCAAGCCATTCCACACGGCCCAGATCCCGCACACGTGATACGCTCGCAGAGTGCGCACCGGCACGTGGCAGCCTAAAATGGCGGCCGGCGCGCTCGGGCCCAAAATGGACGGGAGCACGGGTCCCAGAACCCGTCCCGTAAGATAGGAAAGTGGAACAGCCCGGAGAGCGGGCGCCACGACATGTCCGTACACTCGAACAACAGCAGCAGCCACCAAAGCGAACCAAAAGTCCCGGGCAAACAGACATGGACAGCTTCAACCCCCCCACAACCACCCACCTGACACCACCCCAACTATCAGGCCACATACACCCCTCCCCCTCATCCCCCAACACACATCCAGTCAACCAACATAGGACTAGAATCCAAACAAAAGGTAAATATGGGGCACACCCTCCGGGGAACCTTCCAGAGGTGCACGACGCCACTCCCTCACGCCACGCCAGTGTCCGCGCCAACGAGTATCAGGCGGCCCCAGGCGCAGCGCGGGGGGGTGGGTGCCCAGAGCGCGACATCACATAACACCACCCCGCGGTGCCATCCCAACCCCACAGGAACAGCAAAACGCACTCACTCATCATAATACATAACCCACGCACCAGCAAAAAAAAAAAAAAAAAAAATTCAAAAACGGACAATAGCTAGGCCGCACACACTGAGAAGGAAGCCAGCAGGCCCCAATACAAAAAGTTACACAGCCACAATACTATAAAAACCGAAAAGATGATAGACAAAGTCCAAAGTCACCAGCATCAGGCGACCTCCTCCTCAGCAGCCGAATGTTCACCCTCCGGATCTCGATCGTCGCCACGATCCGCAGCAGCGCGCTCGCGCTGGAGGCGCTTCGCAAAGTCCTCAGCATGCTGTGGGTTGGTGAAAAAATGTTGTTTAGCCTGGTGCGTCACTCGAAGTTTAGCCGGATAGAGCAAGGCGTAGTCCACTTGAAGGTCCCGAAGCTTCCTCTTCACCCCCAAGAACTTCCGACGCTGGTCCTGTAACATCGGTGTGAAGTCGGGGTACATGGTGAAAGACACCCCTTCGAAGGAGAGAGACCTGTTAGTGCGGGCAGCCTGAAGAGCAGCGTCCCGATCACGATAATTCAATAGGCGCGCAATGATGGGACGCGGTGCAGCCCCAGAGGCCGGACGAGGTCCCAAAGTCCGATGCGCTCTCTCGACGATGAACTGGGACGAGAAAACTTCCGCTCCGATGGCGCCCACCAGTAGCCTCTCCACATAAGTCTCCATTTTGCCCACATTCGTGGACTCCGGCACACCTACAATGCGCACGTTGTTGCGCCTACTCCTCGCCTCCAACTCCTCGTTCTTGGCGGCAATGACACGCAAGATATTGTCCATCCGCGCCAGCTGGGTGGTATGGGTGGCCGCCGTGTCATCATGGTCCGAAATGCGCTGTTCCGCCGCCGTCAAGCGCTCCTCATGCACGTCCAATTTCTGAACGACCGCATCCATGCGCGACGATATCTTGTCCACTTTGTCCACTATAGTGGCGAACCCTTGCCTCATCTCCTGCATCATTTGGGCAAAGTCCGGCGGAGGTGGGTGCGGGACACTCTCAGCGACATTCGGGGGGGGGGGACCGCGAAGTTCCAGCTTCCTGGAGCGAACGCGCCCGCGCCTGGCCCCTCCAGAGTCAAAGGACAGTTTGGACTGTTTAGTGTCCGGCTTCCCCATAACGGTGGTACAGAAGGGGAACGAGGCAAGTGGAGGTCAGGATACAGGGCGGGCAAGGGACCCGACCAAGCAGAAAGCAGCTCGAATCGTGGGGGCACGAGCAGGCCAGCACGCCCCGCCACTCCCACCGATGAGCAAAGGCCGTCGCCGTTCTCAGCCCAAGGTGGCAAACCCTCAGAATCCAAGTATTAAATCCGTGGCACTTCCGCGGGCGATGATATCTGGACAGGCAGATGAGAGAGCCAAGAAAAGTCCGACAACCCGGGAGAACCAAGCGTCTCGCCCGGCCAGCGAACAGACCTGGCGGAGAAGGGCGGAGCTAGGCCTACACCCCACGTGCAGAGCCCCGGACTGGCATGAACAGCGACGCCGGGCAAGATGGCATCAGACCTCCAGAGCGCGAGTCGGAGAAACTTGGGACCCACATAACTTCGGCCAGCAACCTCCAAATGGCACAGGAGTTGGACCGTGGGTGGACAGCCGATATCCCAACCGAACCGTGGGGTCAGTTCAGGGCGCAGCGATGGTAATCAGGATACCTAGGCGGATAATAGCTCCGGGCAGCGGGAGCCTCACGACAGTGCGGCCATTCCGCAGTGCGCCCTCTAGCGCCCCCCCTGAAAATCGTACCTTACTCTGTAAACCTCACAGCGAGATGGCTGTCACAGTAAGAGCATCTCACTACCAGCCATGTTTAGTTCGGATGGTCTGATGTTCTTTTTTGCTGTCCGTCGCAGCCAGGGAAAACCTAGCGGTGATGAACAGAAAAAAATACTGACCCGACTCCATTGGAAAAACTCTCTGGCTGTGGAGGTCCTTGGTTATCTGTTTTTCAAATGCAGTTTTTGACAATCAAAAAGTTTAATGGACAGCTGTCAAAACCGTCAGAAGCCATCCACCAAACGTTAGGTACTTTCTCTGGCCAGCAGTGGATCTCTAAATATGGTGATCCTTTGTCAGGGAAAGTGATGGAGGTAAATTATTTGCCCTGACAGAGTAAATATCTCCATACAGTAAATAAGGCCCTTTGTCAAGTCTCACAATTGTGCATGCACCCTGAATATTTATATTGTTAAACTGATTATGCTTGTGCTAATACTGGGGGAGTAGCAGCAGGGATGGGAGAACTGCATGAAGTGTGCAGGAGCTCTAGAAGAGCTAGAGGCTAAGGGGTTAAATGGACACCCTAGCTTTCAGCTTCCCACTGTGTCCCGCATCTGCATCAGGGAGAACAGTGTCAATCCTTGTTCTTCCAAAATCTGGATCATCAAGGAGAACTACAGGGTCCATTATTTATTGGACTGGTGTGTCTCCAGTGTTGAGGCTCTCTACCAAAAGAGTGCTGTTGTTGGGTGTTGTCACTGATTAGCACGGCGAAGCCTGTGCCTTTTGGTGCCTCTGCTTTTTTGCGTGCTTTGTGTGTTTAGGGGCAAAGTGAAGATGAACCACTGTGGGGTCTAGGGTGTTCACTTAAGAGAGTGACTCCATTTGAGACCAAATTCCTTGACTCTGAAGAACAAGTAAGTGGGTTCTTCATGCTGGTAGGAAACTATCTGTTACCATGGACTGAACTGGCCAAGCTTTCTGGAAAGGATCAATTTCTCATATTCTCTTCATTCATCGCCCACAAGAGAGATAACAAAGCTGCCACTCATGTCAGTTCATGTCCTTCTGATTAATTCTCTGCCCCAGGGAAGGCACTGACAGCCTGAAAATGATTTGTAGACCCAGACATTTGCATGGTTGTTACCACTGACTGGAAGTTTTGCAGGACCTTGCTGCATTGATGGCCTTTTCAATTTTCCAATTAGAAAATACAATTGGATTGTTGGAAATACAGTAAGGTGTCGAACAACGCTAGGGCAGTGGTGTTAGTGGAGGGGCAAGGAAGTGGTCATCAGGGTAGAGATCTGCAAATGAGTGGATGCCTAGCTTACTTGCGTGACCAATTGCACCTTTATCCTGTGGATGTGGCAATAAGGGGAGATTGGTTATGGGGACAGGGGGATCGTATAGCTGTGGGTTACCTGCGCGCTTCCCGAGTCCAGCCCACGCCCAGCGAACACATTGCCTTAGTGTCGATCTCGTTTCAGAGTGGCTTGTAGGGGAGGAACAGAGGCATGATGAATGGCCAGGTGGAAGCTCTGTACAGTTTGATTGCAACGTGAGGTTGGAATGGAGTAGGGTGGATTCAGTAATGCAGGAAGTGGGCCTGAGCGCACAATGCATATAGATGCAAGTCCGGGGCACCCATCCCACTCTGTGATTGTGACAGTGTAAGCAGTTCATATGTGGAATGGGGTTGTCAGCCAGCCCACACCAGCGATATCAATTTGGATCATAGGTGCTTGAGGAAGCTAACAGTAGGAAGGAATGGAACATTCACGAATAAATAAAGTTGGGTAACACAACTATTTTCCCTATGGCGATATGGCCTTCCATCGACAGAGTTAGTTAGGAACACATCGGAATGTGGTCCCCCAGCCAGTCCATGGCGCGACTGTTGTTGGTTTGCCACAGTTCTTCAGAATCTCTGCTATTCCAGATGCGTAAAAATGTGATTGGGCTCAAAGCTCATTACAGTGAATATTCAGAGGGGAAGGGGGAGGTCGCTTCCGTCAAAGGGAAGAACACCGACTTGGCCCATTTACCTGTATGCTTGAGTGGTCACCAAATCTCACAACCTTGCGAATCAGAAGTGCCAAGTTGACCTGGGGGTCTTTCACATAAAGAGTGATGTCATCTGGATATAACAAGACTCGGGGACGTGAAACCCAAGCCCCTGTCTGCATGGTGTTACGGGGTTGTGCAGCAAGGGTCTCCATTGCAATGGTAAATGAGGGGGACAGCGGACACACCTTTCTCGTGCCCCTAGTAACGGGAAAAGGATTAGAAATTAGCTAGTTGAGATGCATGCAAGTGTTTGGTAGGGTGTATGGGAGCCGGATCTGTGTGATAAACCTGGGGCCGAGGTCCACCCTCTGTAACAGTAGAAAAACTAGTCAAACACTTTTGTGGTGTACGACAGAGCAGCTGAGATCTGTGGATGCAAATGGTGCATTACTGCAAAAAGAGTTTGTAGGCTATGGGACGTCGACCGACCGGGTATACAGCTGGATTGGTAGGGCCGTACCATCATAGGCAGCAGCAAATGCAGTTGGTTTGCTAAAACTTTGGCAGATATTTTCTTGTCAGTGTTTATTAGGGACAGAAGGGGGTAAAAACCACAATGATTGGCCAGCTTGTTGGATTTAAGAAGACTGACTATGATGGGCTCCTGCAAGGATGGAGGGAGAGACCCTGCCTCCAAGGCATCCTGGTACATATCCAAGAGTTTGGGGGCTAGGAGCTGGAAAAACTCTTTGTAGAGGGCCAAGGTCATCCCGGCAAGGCCATGAGCTTTGTCAGCAGGGAGGCTGGAGATTACCTGGTGTATTTCTTCCATGGTGATGGGAGAGTTCAGAAACTCCTGATGGGCATCAGAAAGCCAGACCAACTGTTCAGTGTCCAAGTATGTCTGGAGGTCTGCAGAATCCGTGGAATGGCAGAGTAGAGGCGTGTAAAGAAAGCCACCATAATCTGCAGAAGGTCAGAAGGGGAAGAGCAGGTATAACCGTACGTATCTAGAAGCTGGAGTCTATGGCCGAGACGTGAGGTTTATGGAGCAGACGAGCTAGAGTTTTGCTGGGGCGGTCCCCCTCCCCATATCTACGAACTTGAGACTCCCTGCTCAGGCAATGTGTTTTGCGTAGTGCCTCTTCCTGGTATTCAGACATTTTGTCTCCGATGCCAGCCTTCGTGATGGATCATTGGAGCGGAAGAGGTCTGACTCCACGTCTGCGATATCAGCCTCCAGTCTCATGAGCGTTCGGCAAATATCTCTAATGATACCATTCTGTGTGGCAATGCATATACCCTGTAGGACTAATTTGAAAACTTCCCATAAAAAAGGAAGGTGAACTGACCAAACCAGTATTCACCTCAAAATGGGCCAGGATAGCCGCATGGATTTCCTTGCTAAAAGGCTCATCTCGCAAAGCACCCTGCGGCAGTCGCCAAGAAAATGCACAGGGGAGAGTGAGAGTGCACTGGGGTGTGGTTGGAGAGGGTGTTAGAGACCCTAGTCCCTAGTAGTTAGCCAATAATTAATTCTGGACCGTGACTTGTGCTGTGGTGATAAGCAGGTGCCTTCGCGGAACTCACGGTGTGCAGCTCACCAAACGTCTGCAAGGTGTTTGTCTGCGATTAATGTATGTAGGATTTTGGCCGCATGATGGCGGGGGAACTGGGAACTGCAATCCCCGTTGAGTGAGTCATCATCTAAAGGGATGGTAAAGTCGCCACTCCAGAGCACTGTCAGGGGACCGATATCAGTGATTACATGCCATATCTTTACGAAGAACTCGGGGTCATCAGTGGTAGGCCCGTAAGTGGAAGCCAGTGTTATAATGTAACTGCCAATTTAACATATCGGCTGCCTTTGTCGCTGAAAATGTGAGATGTTCGCTGAAAAAGTGAGATGTTTTCCATGCAACTTCATTCTGTATGAGGATGCTGACCCCCCAGCATAGGTATAATAGGTCGAGGAATAGGTCGCCCCCATCCCCGATTGAGTAGACCAGGAAGAAGGGCTTTAGCTAAGTGTGTCTCCTGAAGGAGACAAATGTCTCTTTTGTACCTGACCAGGTAAGCGTGTATCAATCTGACTTTTTGGCCATTATTTACCCCACGCACATTCCACGTAATATAGGTGACCGTGAACATCTTATTTGGGATTAAAAGGAGGGGAAATGGGCATGATCCGAGTGGCATGTGTTGTGCTAAGAAAGTGTGCTGTATCGTGCCAAATGCATAAAAGTGTTGTATAGTGTTTTGTCTATGTACGATTTGTAGCCAACCACGTTTCCAACTCTCCAAACCCCCTGCCCCAAACCCCAACATCAATTGTACATACTGGTCCCGCCCTCCACCCACACCATTTCCCCAATTAGGTTGTGATGGCCCTCCCCCTGACATTGGTTACTGGGAATTATCTCGCGGAGCAGTGAAAACACCGAGCTGACTACCCGCCTATGAGGCTGGGTGGCCCGACAATCAAGGCAAATATAGAAGAGAAACATGCACATAGACAGTATTATTTCTGTAGAATATCACCATTAGGTAGGATATACTTCGCATGTCTGGAGACTAGTTAGCATTCCCCAGAGTACAACGACAAGATGCAACAGCTATAGAAGACAACAGATCATTAGTCATTGTCACTTAGCTGGGCCCCTGCTGAGGAGCGTGGCAAGACTGCTTGAGACTGGGTAGGTTTGGACTTTTGTTTGGCCAATTTTAGAAATTCTTTTACATCATTGAAATAATGCTTCTTATCCTCCTAGCGGGTAGGAAGTCGCAGCGGTCAGCCTGCATCGCCAGGGTGAAATCGGGATAGGATACAGTATTACCCTGGTGTTGGATTTGTCCCTTTTCATGAGTCAGCCTGAGGATCATGTCACGGTCCCTTTAGTTTAACAGGCAAGCTATGCCTGGGCACAGGTGGCCACCTCTGAAGGCCTGGGGCCAAGCAACCTGTGGGCCCTTTCGCCGAATACCTGAGACACTTCCACGATGCAAATGTTGTTGGCCTTTATACATGTGCATGTGCTGTTCCTTTGCGACAGCTTGGTTGTCATCAACGTCTGACAAGCAAGTTTCCAACTGATCAAGAGTAGTGTCGTGAGTGTCTACTCGCTTCTTAACATGATCCAGGAGTGAGGTAGGTAGATCTATTTTGGAACATATTGTTTTCAAGCATGTCTTGACCTACAGGAGTATTTCCCTCAGGTCTATCCCCTGTTCATTAGAATCTTCCGCTCGTGGAGGGCCAGCCTCACCATCCTTGGTGTGGTCAGCCTGCCGAGCACTTGTCAGGGACTGTCCGGGACTATGTGGGAAAAACAGTCAGGGACTTGGGCAAGGACTGGGAATTGGGTAGAAAACGTACACAGAAAGAGGAGTACAGCGCTGCCCAGGATTCATACAGGGAGTCAGAGGAGAAAAAGGATCCAAAGGGGAAGCCTGTACAAGTGAACAAGATGGGTAAAACTCAGAAAGGAAGGGCATTAACGAGGCAATTTAGCATTCAGAATAACTACACCCAGGACGAATGTGCAAGACATATATATATATGAAACAACATTAACAATAAAGAGGAGTGTGGGGTAAAGCACTCAGGAGCTCCACTGGTAAGTCTGAAGCTCAGTAAGTTTCTTACCCACAATTGCTGTTACAGATACTGACCGCAAATACCCACATATAGGATATGCATGTAAAGGCAGGGTTTGTGGAGCTTATACCTATGGTGATGTAATAAATGCAACTCAAAGACAATACTTACAGTGAACATGAACCACCACCTAGGTAGTCAGCTGTGCCCATGGATCCTGATGATCAAACAGGAACACCCAAGGCAGTAACAGCAATGGGGTAGAACTAAACACAAGCACAAAATACAAGTAGCTAGCAAGGAAGAGTGCTTAACAGAAAAGGAAGGAAATCACAGTGCACACTTGGCAGAAAGCAGGTAACAAACATACAAGGCAACAGAAGCAAGGCAACAGAATAGAAAGACTGCAAACTAGGAACTGGAACCAAGGAAATGGGAAGAAAGGCGGGGACTGGAGAAGGATATATAGAAGGAGAAGCTACAAGGAGATACAGGTTAAGGAATCAAGAAAACAAAGTAGCATAGAAGGCAGTGCTGGGGCAGGAACAAGAATTGAGCTAAGGCTCAGGAGTCAAGGTAGCACTGCAAGCCGTGCTAGTTCAGGAACAGGGAAATTACTATAGCTCAGGCGTCATGGTAGCATTGCAGGCAGTGCAAGTTCAAGAAATAGGACAAAGCTAAAGCTCAGGAGTCAAGGAAGCACTGCAGGCAGTACTAGTTCAGGAAACAGGGAAATGAATATAGTTTAGGAGTCAACGTAGCACTGCGAGCAGTGCTAGTTCAAGAAACAGGACATAGCTACAGCTCAGGAGTCAATGAGTCAAGAGAGCACTGCAAGCAGTGCAAATCAGGAACAAGAAATAGCTGAAGCCCAGAAACAGGAACAAAGAATAACTATAGCTCAGGAACTCAGGAAACAAGGTTGCACTGCAGGCAGTGCTAATTCAGGCACAAGGAATAGCTATAGCTCAGTAATCAAGGAACAAGGATTAACTAAATCTCAGGAATCCCTGGAAACAAGGATATCAAAGGCTCAGGAAATACTGGAAACAAGGACCGGTCTCACCGGTATACAGCTACAATGACCAAGACTGGACTGAAGGGAGCTGGGGCTTAAAAGAGCTCACAGTAATCCCATGCATCAGGTGTGAGCAGGCTAGCAGCAGCCAGCCACAGGTGAGCTGAATTCCTCCACCCATCCTTGGCTTGCAGAGGTGGAGACAAAGCAGTGAGCAGGGGATTATAGGTAATGGAGTCTCCAGCATGAGCATACTGACTTCCACAAAATCTGGCATGGATTGGGAATGGATGTCAATCCCTAAATGATGTCCAAATGCCTGGAAGTCAGGATATGCATACAGGGGAGTGTCTGGAGGCATATTAGAACACTGGAAAGCCCCACAATTCGGCTCCCTGGTGGTGGGCACGAGAGCACAGGGATTGAATAGTGACAGTCCATCACCTCTCAAATAAAAGCTTGGTCTGCCTTCCTTCGTGCTTCCCCATAGTGTGGTGAGGGTGGGGGCCAGCGGCGTATAATCCCGGTGGAGAGTGGGGCGGGAGATCACCGATCAATGGAGCTGCCGTTGGAGTTCCGTGCTGGCACCAACTATGGGAGGTGGTGCAACCCCTTTTTCAGCAGCAGACCGGGCCCCCACCATGACACCTCCCTCAAGGTCAGAAGTCTGTGGGAGGTGCAGGAGGCCCCAAAGTTCAAGTTGACTACACAGGGGGCAGGGGCAAACCCAGATCTAACCTCCATATAGCCAAGGGGTGAAAGGACGCGCCCTATTGCCACGGCAGGGGGTACAGTGGCAAGCAGCCCCCCAGGATACCTCAGAATGCATGCGAGTGAGAACAGCAGTAAGCAGGCTGGTCCTCACGTGGGGATTATACACCCCTAGTAAGGCCAGAAGGGCGACAGTGATGAAGAAACAGACCAAGGAGATCTGCAGCATGCCAGGACACCCGCAGATCAACCCTGCCAGCCTCCACGCCCCCTCCACAGAATCCGCAGGCCCAAACTGGGCGCTACAATAGGCAGAGGCAGCAGGCTGCGTGCCCAGCCACACCACCGTAGGCTGTCCACCGCCAAAGCGAGGTCCATGAGGTCCAGCCTCCAGGTCTGCAGCACGACCCCCGCATAACGTAGGTCGAGCAGCGGGCGGGTGCTTCACGGTCGATGGTCTGGCAGGGCGGAGAGGCCGGACCACTCCTCCATACTGCGCACAACCGTTTCAGTCGCGCATGGCACACCAGCTCGTCCGTCCCTCGCAACTATGGTTCCCAGCTACTTACCAGTTCAGTAAGAGTCCACTCTGTGATTCAGGAGAGCCGGGGTACAGAGCCATTCCCTCCGGTGGTGGCAAAATCCACTAGTCATAATTGATGGCGATCGGGGCAGCCTGGCCCCAGGGCAGTCACGATTCCGGCATCAACCGCACCGCATGTTGGCCAGCAGCCAAGGTTCGCTGCCGTTCACCCACACAGCCGGGCACTGAGGCTCATCCAGCCCCACTGTAACACAGGTGCGGGGTAACTGGTTTTCGTGTGCTGCCCATGTGTGATGGTGGCACTGGGAGACCTCAGGATGTGCGGATAATGTAGGACTAGTAGCTCGGCCGGCAGAGCTCGCCTACAGAGCGGCTATTTGCTGCTCATGAGACCACACCCCAAGGCTTGATGCTTTAATTGCAAGGCATTTGGGAAGTGAACTGGAGACTCTATCAGTCACAAAAAAAGCTTCCTCTCATGCTCCCTAGTCATGATGCTTGGTGGGCCCTTATCAGGTCAGAGAACACCCTGAAGCCACTTTAGTTTCAGAGGGTGGGGTGGATGTAGCTGCCCCTGGTTGTTTGGCCCACTAACATGCAAAATACAAACAGCAGCCTTTGATTAATGGGGTTATAGTGGCAGCACTGAGAGATACAGGTGCAAGTATCACCATGGTGACTGAAAAACGGTTATCTACCAAACAGTATCTGACTGGAATCCAGTCACCTATGCTGATAATGTGACCAAGGCTCATTCCATGGCTATGGTGTCCTTGGAGTGAGTAGGGGTTACTGGCCAGAAGAAGGTGGCAGTTTCCTCTGCAATTCCTGTTGAATGTCTTCTAGGAAATGATCTAGAGTCCTCAGAATGAGCTGAGAAAGAATTAGGATCCCAGTCAGCCTTGTTGGGAATCCCTGAATGGGTGTGCGAAAAAAACAAGCACAGAGCACAGCCCAGGGTGAAAAAGTGGAGTTGGAGACTGAAAGAGTGTCTCAACCATTCAAGATAAAAGGTAGGAAGTCTTGTAAGCCAGCTTCTGAACAGCCACGAGCTCAGGCAGAAGACCCTTCAGCCCCAGAGGGCACTGAGCCCCGGAAACTTGGGCCTTACCAGGTAGAGCTGCTAGACCCAGGGGGACGAGCTAGGGAAGAGCTGTGCCGAAGGCGGAAGACCTGTCCTACTCTTGAAAGCCTGAGTCAGCAAGCTGCTGCACAGGAAAAGGGAGATGTCAATGGCTCCACATGATCTATTGGGAAGAGGGACTCTGTACACTGAGGCAGAGACCCCAAACCTGGTGCCACTAGGAGAGTGTTAGTGCCTCAGCAGTACAGAGAGTCATTACTCTAATTGGTTCATGACATCCCACTAGGTGAGCATCTTGATCACACAAAGACTTGGAGTAGGCTAGTCAGCCATTTCTACTGGTCAAATATGTCCCAGAAGGTGAATGTGTTTTATACCTGCCAAGCTAGTGACACTGCAGGTAACCACCCAAAGGGCCCCTTAATTCCACTTCCAGTAATTGTGCTGCCCTTTGAAAGCGTAGGGGTTTACGTTGTTGGCCCCCTGGACCCTCCAACAGCATCAGGGAACAGATGTATACCTGTGCTAGTGGATCATGCCACCAGGTACCCTGAAACCACTGCAGTTGCCAGAGCCCTCTTAAGTATTTTCACAAGAGTGGGATTCCCTAAGGAGGTACTGTCAGACCGATAGTAAGTTCATGCCGGATGTATGACGTTACAACGCATACCATTACAACTACCTACCATTACAACGCGACCATTACAACGCATACCATTACAACGCATAGCGCTTTGAGGTGCTGGATAGTGGTAAGTATAATTTACTATTCTAACTCCAGTCCCCGTGGACCCTAGGGAAGGTGTTGGATAGTAAATTATACTTATTCCCTATCCTAGAGCGCCCCCCAGCGCAATGCGTTGTAATGGTATGCGTTGTAAAAGTCGCGTTGTAATGGTAGTGCGGAGTAAAAAATGCGTTGTAACAGGTGTATACCGTTCATGCCTGGCTACTTAAAGGCAGTGTGGAATGAATGTGGCGTGACTTACACGTTCACTACTGCATATTGTCCATAAACCAGTGGTTTAATTGAGAGATTCAACAAAACCATGAAAAGTATGATAATAGGTGCTCCCTGAAAAACATAGGAGGTGGGATGTCCTTTTGCCATGCCTCATTTTCGCATACAACGAAGTACCTCAGAAGGAAGTAGGGTTCAGTCCCTTTGAACTTCTCTTTGGGAATCCTGTAAGGGGTCCACGGTGTCTAGCTAAAGAAGGCTGGGGAGACCTCTCAAAGAGCCTAAATAAGACATTGGGGATTATGTTCTAGCCCTGCGTTCTAGGCTGGCAAAGTACATGGGTAAAGCATCCAAAAACCTTGAGGGCAGCTATCAAGAGCCCCAGAAGCATCACTATGACCAAACGAGAGCCCCAGAAGCATCACTATGACCAAACGGCTGCACTGGTGGATTTCCAAACGGGGTAGAAGGTAAGGGTACTAGAGCCTCTGTAAATTGTAAATTGATACTTGTATAGCGCACTACTCACCCGCAAGGGTCTCAAGGCGCTTGTACCGCTGTGGAACCCATCCTGGCTTTCCCTGTGAGGCATCCACTCCTGGGCACCCCTAAGGTGGAGGCCAGGCATCCTTAGCGTTGTGGGGCCGTTGTGGAGATTAAGCAAGCTATTGCCCAGAGTTGCAGAGTGGGACTACATGATTGGAATAGGCACCGAGGCAAGAATTATCAGGTCCGTGGAATTTTGAGCCCAAGACCCGCTGAGGCGGGGAATTGAACCCTGGTCCCGGGCTAGACCTCTGCATCAGGGTCTGCCGCTCTAATCATTGAGCCTCTGGCTCCATGGGCACCAGGATAAATGGTGTGGACCCTATCCTTGAAAGAAAAGGAGTGGTTAACTATCTGGTGGACCTTGGCACCCCTAGGAGCCTCAAAAGGTTAATCTATGTGAATCACCTTCAACCCTACCATGACAATGCTGATGTGGCCATGCTGATGATCACTGACGAGGATCAGTAACAAGAAAGTGAACCTCTCCATGACCTCCACTTCTACAACCAAAAACATAGGCCGGCAGATAGAGTTGTCTTCTCAGACACCCTCTCTGCCCAACAGAAAGTTAACTGCAGGCATGTCCTGGAGCAGTATGCTTAGCTCTTCTCCCTAACCCCTGGTCAGACCACCTAAAAAAAGTCCTAAAAATGCTGGAATTGTGAGTCATTGAACCCTCTGAGAACCCCTCCGCCAGCCCAGTTGTGTTAGTCCCAAAACCTCATTCCAATAATGAAAACCATAGTGGAGGTTTTGTGTGGACTATAGGGGACTCAATGCAGTAACCAAGGCAGATGCACATCACATTCCTAGAGCTAATGAGCTAATTGACAAGTTAGGGGGCAGTTTTCTCAGTACCTTTGATTTGACATCATGGCACTGGCCGATTGGTCTGACCCCCGGAGCAAAAGAAAAATCAGCATTTTCCATCCAAGATGGGCATTATCAGTTAACTGTTATGTCCTTAAGTTTAAAGAATGCCCTGCTACCTTCCAGAGGTTGATGAATAAAGTCCTTGCTGAATATGAAACTCTTAGTGCAGCATATCTAGACGATATTGATGTGTATAGTTCCAAGTGGCAGGATCACCGGATCCACCATGGGAAGGTCCTGAAGGCTCTGCAAGCTGTAGGACTCACTATTAAGGCAAGCAAGTGCCAGATAGAGCAGGGCACGGTTTTATACTTGGGCTATCTTGTAAGTGGTGGTCAAGTTCAACCATTACGGCCCAAGATCCAGACTATTCTGAACTGGGAAGCGCCATCCACCCAGAACAAAGTCAGGGTATTTCCTTGAGGTACAAAAGTGGGTGGTGATGGACGGAGCATCTGAACCACTCAAACACTCACACCCAGTCAAAAGATCTGGGTTTAATCCATCACAGTTCTTTAGCCCACTCTGCCACCCCAGTTCAGACATGGCCATATGCAAATCAGTCTGACCGTGTGCCTCATGGGAACAGTCCAGCCCGAACTGCCAAGCCATGCCTTCCCTGGACCATGCCTTCCCTGGACCGGAAACAAATGTGCTTGGCACTGGTATTTACGAGTTCTCCAACTAGATGATGGCTTCAATAAAACTAGAGCTGTTTGATAGCAAATATCTCCTATTAATAAAACTTACTCCCATGATGGATTTATTAATACATGCACCCAGAGGTCACCTTAGAGGTGCCCCCTGAAAACCTACAGACTATATGGGTACTGGCCTACTGGTGCAGACTAGACTGCCACCACAGACTGGTTTCTGACCCCTTGCAGGTGAGAGCCCATGCTCTTTCAGGGCAGAAGCAATGCCTGCTCTGACCGGAGGTGTTATCACCTCCTCCAAGCAGGATGCCTAAGTAATCAGCATACCAAGGGAGGAGGCGTCAAAGGCCTCTGCCACCTTTGATATGCAACTCAAGGCTTCCCTAGACAAGCCGTGCAGGGAAAGGAGACCAGCACCACTCGGTCGGAGGGCACGAGGAGGCGGAAAGAACTCCCAACCAGCAGAGGCACCGAGACATATAAGGTACTTTGGGGAGGAGAGTATATGTGTGAGGAATTAAGAAACCCCAACCATTGAAACGTCCATTTAAATAATTTAATTAAAGTTGCAGAATAACATGTCCGCCGACAATGTGAGAGAACGGGAGGCCATGTTCTCGGACAGCCTCCCGATTCCAAGTAACATCCTGAATCCAACTACAACACACACAAGCCCCCAAACTAGCTCACTTAAAGAAACATTTTGAATGCTGGAAAATAAATCACGAAGTGAGCAGAGCAAGTGGTGGGAGGCGAAATCGCTTCAGAGTTACATCAATGTTAATCGCATTCCAAGTGGTCTGCGCATTTTGACAGCACCAAGTTATGAAAATCCCAACCCGGGACTGATGAAAGAATGGACTGAAAGCAATTTAGAGGCATTGCGAAGGTTAGTCCTAATCCTCATTAAGTATGTGGAAATTGATAGAGCGCAGCTCTTGAAAGAAATTGCGGAGATTCATGAGGAGCTCGACAAAACTGACCAAACGGAGGAAAAAACCAAGCTAATGAGTGAAATGAATATCAGGCCCAAAATAGAAGCCAAAATTATGGAACGGAAAACTTATAAGTTCCAAAGAGATCGTAATGATTACGAGATAGGACAGATTTTTACCTTTGCCAAAAGATACGATGCCTTACGTATATCTGCAAAGAAGACACCGTTCCACCAGAGAAGAGCTCTGCAAAGCAGTGAAAACACGGCAACTTCTGCTTCAGACCTCAGCTCTTTGGGCAGTGAATCATAGTCCGAAGTGAGGAATCAAACAGCAGCAGACAAAGCAGTCAAACCTTCACCCGGCACGCTTTTGTGCCAAGAACGGATGCAAACTCTGAGACCCAGGACTTTAAAAGATTAGAGCGCAAACTCAGGAACTACAAGAGGAGGCAGAGGTACAAGACGTGGAAAAGGAGGGCAATATCAGAACAAGAGAGAGAAGGGCAAATGGGTACCCAACAACCAACAGTGACAACCCAAACTAATCAGTCTATTATTAATTTGACGGACATTGCCCTAACATCCGAGGAAGAAAATATCTTGAAACTTGGCTTCTCCTATGCACCTCTTAGGAACTTTGACTATGCCACTACCAGACTTGACATCTACAAAGCAGTTTACAAGTTAAAATTACGCAAATACTTTATATTGAACAAGAAAAAAACAACGCCAAATGTTAGACAACCTCAAGACATTGACTTGACTGGTTAAATGAATGACACAAGACAGACTGAAGAATTATTCGAACTATGGGAAACAGAGGGTGTTGGCTATTCGATGTCCCAAATATCTGAAGCAACAAGAGCAGGACAGTCAAAGGCCACGCCGGCGTCCAATGTCACCCATTTCAGGCCAGTGTCTACATTTAATCCAATTATTCCCAGGGACACAGTGGATGTGTACCATGAGAACGTAACATATCAAATTAAACAACTCAGCAAGAGCACAAAATCAAAAGCGACGATACGATAAACAGTCACAGCAATATGAAGCCCTTATCTCAAAGTTGAGCCAAAACAAGGATGTCATTATTAGAGCCAGTGACAAGGGAGGCAATATTGTTCTGTTAACACGTTCTAACTATGATCAAGAGGGTATGCACAATTAAATGACAGGCAGTGCTACGAACGGACTTCTCTGACAACAATGAAGTCAGCACATTCAGTATATCAGACCAAGCTCACCAAATGGCGAAATTAAAAATACCTAATGGAGAACGAATTCAAGTATTTGCTCAATGAAAATCCAATTACACCAACAATATATCTCATTCCCAAAGTCCATAAGAACAAAGACTTGCCCCCAGGCAGACCAATTATTTCTGCCAGGGGCAGTATGTTGGAAAAAACTTCGGTATACATTAACTATTTGCTGCAGCCTTATGTCAAAGCCCTGGATTCCTATGCACAGGATACTGGGGATTTCATTTAGAAACTTGAACAAATTGTATGGGAAGAGAATTATTGGATGATTATGTTAGACGTAGCTGCATTATATACTAGTATCAAGCATCAAGATGGGCTCAATGCAGTTACCTATTACCTTGCGCGACGAGCTGCTCAACACAAAGAACATAATGATATCATTGTTCAAATGCTGAAATATTGCGTGACCAACAATTTTTTCATGTATAACAACTTGTTATATCTCCAGATACAAGGGGTGGCCGATGGGGGCCAGTTTTTCCCCAAGCTTTGCCTGTTTGCATATGGGCAGCTGGGAAGAACTGGTCCTCAAAACCCAATACAAGACAGTCTGTGATAACTATATCATGAAATGGTTGCGTTACATAGACGACCTGTTTATTGTTTGGAGGGATCTAGGGAATTAGCTGACAAATTTGTAGAGGATATTAACATCAACACACTCAATTTGCAATTCACTGCTAACATGAGTCAGCAATCAGTCCCTTTCCTTGACACAGAAGTCTTTGTTAAAGAGGGTAAGCTAGAAACCAGGGTTCACCGAAAAAGCACAGCAGGAAATACCATCCTTCATGCCACAAGTGCACATCCAGCTCATCTAATATCGAGCATCCCTTTTGGGGAAATGTTGAGGCTAAGAAAATTGTGTAGTAACAACGATGACCTCAAACAGGCACAATTTGACAGCAAATGTCGATTTCTGGGACGTGGTTACTCTATAAAATCCATTGAGTCCGCCATTGCTAAATCCATGTTAGTGGACAGACATCAGCTCCTCAGTACCTACTCCGGAATGAATCCCACACTAACAGTATAGTCAATATGGAAACTACAATTAGTCTGGCGAAAAATGAACCTGTCCCCTTCAGAATTATCACAAGTTACAATAGACAACATTCAGACATTAATAAAATTGTCAACCGTAACTGGCCGGTAATTCTGAATGACCCAGTCATAGGCCCTACTTTACCGCGAAAAGCATCACTTACATACAGTAGGGCACCCTCAATGAGGGATGAACTGGTCAACACCAATCCAGAGGTTTTGGAAAAAACTTCCTGTTAAACAGACCAACAAAGGTTTCTACAGGTGCAAAACGTGCAAATCATGCATCCATGGACCACCAAAACCTATGTAGATGCATTCAGCAATAGGGAACACCTTATTGATAAAATATTAACATGCAATACTGAGTATGTTGTATATGTCTTGACGTGCCCGTGCAATATGAATTACGTGGGTAGCACAAAATTGCCAGCGCATAAACACATATTACAACATCTCCGGGCAATTACGAACCAGGACAACACCTATCCGGTCGCGAGACATTTTAAGGACAAACATAACAGTGATAACTCAGGCTTGAAATATTTTCTGATTGATGCCGTAAGTGCCAGCAGGAGAGGTGGGAACAGAGAGTCGAGGTTGCGTAAACTCGAAACCAGATATATATTGTTACTAGATTCTAAGACTCCCAAGGGCCTCAATATTACTGAGGACTTGCATACATGGCTGTCCTAACTGGTTCATGAGTTCCCTTGCCAAATAGTCCAGTCTCCTTATCCAAGTTGCCCTCCTTCAGCATAAATAACAGCATCAAATATTACATATATTTGAGGAATGCGGACGCATTTCTCGTTAATGTTTTATCTTTTTCCAGAGTAAATGACCATTCAATTTAAACAGAGCATGTTATTATGAGGCATTAAACCTATACAGATATAGTTAGGCCCAACATCAGGCCAAGATATGTTGTAGTGAATGTTGGACTTGGCCCTTCTGGCAGGTTCACCCCTAAACTTTTTGCTTTGTGAATGTGAATTGGTGGTAGTGATTTTTGGTTTCTGCGCACTTTCACTGTGTCCCAGTGGAAAGTGCGTGCGCACTCTGAGTGCGTGGAGTAAGGTTGGCCTGCCCTCACATAGGAATGCATGGGGAATGTCTGTGTCCCTATTAGTTCCTGATGCGTGAGGTGTCCAGGCTCGAGTTTGGTATGTGCGGACTCGTGTGATTGAATGCTGCGCAATGATGTATGCGGCGTGTATGTGTCTAGTGTGGAAGTGCCACTTCTAGACATGGGGACATGGGTGTGCGTGTGCAGTGAGTGTGTTGGCTCGTGATTGGCTGGAGCTTGCTGGTGAGCCTGGCTCCAGGAGTCTGGATGGGTCTGCCCGTGGTGAGTGTGGAGATTAGCATGCTGATGCTCGGGGAGGAGTGCACCTGGGTCCTGAATAGGGCTGGGCTTTCCCCACACAATGCTGGCTCCACCCCCTGTGGTGCGACTGATGATCCTAGCCCTGCCAGTGAATAGAGTGAGGGGCTGAGCACATCAAGGGTGCTCCCAGACCAGCTGCGACTGGTTTTTCCCCTCACACTGAAGCCAGGCAAAGGATTTTACTGTATAAAAAGGGGCTGTGTCCCCTTACAAGTTGTTCTCTTCCAGGATCCTGTCTGAGGGGGGCCGTTGCTGTTGCTGGGCGCCAGGAGGACCGCCACTTGGACTGCCTCCCTGCCTGGAGGCCCAGTGAGCTGGCTCTGGGCGAGCCTTGCCCCCCTGCCTGCCTCCAGAACTTTGCTGGAGCTTTACCTTGCCCTTAGCGCCTGGTAGCGCTTTATTTTTGCCTTTAGCTCTGGGAGCACTTAATTTCTTCTCTAAAGTGCCTGGAAGCGCTTTACTCGTCGTTAGCGCTTGAGAGCCCTGTAATTAGCTGCTAAGCGCAGGGAGCGCTTTATTTTTCACTAGCGCTTTGGGAGCGCTTCATTTATCTTTAAAGCCAGTGCCCACCCGGCATTGCCCTGCGTAATTGTCCCTGCCGCCGCCCGTCCCACAGCAGGAAGTCAGGCAGGCCGGGGGCGGGACCGAGGGACACCCGGAAGTGCTCTATTCGAAACCGGAAGCGGACGGGAGCCCACCCCGCGCTCCGGTGAGACTAGGAGAGAGAGGAAGCCCGCAGCCGGCACCTTCCACGGGGCTCCCAGGAGTGAGGGAGAGCCCCGTGGTGACCGGCTTAAAGGAGGGAGAGTCCTGTAGTCTCCGCCGAGAGCGCCCAGCACGCCGCCAGCAGAGGGAGCCCTGGGAGACACAGCAAAGGAGCCGTGCAGAGGAGGAGCCCCCACCCTCCAGAGTCCCTGTGAGTGCTGCTCCGTGTCTCCGGTGCTGGGGGGCGTCATCTGTATGTCCAGTCCCTTAAAGGAGGGACTCCAATGTTCTGGGGGCATTTTGGCGATTTCAAGTCCACGAGGGACTCCACCGGCCACATTTAATGAACGAGCCCAGAGGGGTTCAGGTGGCACCTTTGGTGTACGAGCCTGCGAGGCTCGAGGCGGCATTTCTGTGTTTTCGAGTCCCCCCCTGAGAGGGACTCCAACGAAGCCCCAGGTGTTCACGGGTCCCCCCGAGAGGGACCACACTGATTTCTTGAGACCCCGAGAGGCTCCAAAGCGCCACAGTTTCTAGTTCAGAGCCACGAGGGCTCTAGGGGGCAATTAGCTTATTTAGAGCCCAGAGAGGCTCTGGAGTGCCACCTTCGTTTCTGCGAGCCCAGAGCGGCTCAGGGGCAGTGGTGTGTTGAGAGCCCAGCGAAGAGGGGATAGTCAGTTGGCCAGAGCCTGCGAGGCTCCCACGTTGACCATATCATTTTCTCCCCAGCTGCCCAGCACTTAGTGGGCAGCTGCTACGTTTAGGCCCCTGACTTTGGGACACAGGGCGTCCTAGCCCTAGAGAGGCCAGTCACAGGTGGTGACTTATGTAAGATTGGCGCAATTGTTCTTTTGCTGCACCTCTGAATGTGTTGATTATGCGTCATGTGCCTTGTTCTGACACCTCTGAATGTTTGTAGGCATCATGTGTTTTCCTTCCCTACACCTCTGGATGTTGTGATGCATCATGTGCAATGTGCTTATACCCCTACAGGTATTGTGATACTTAGGTGGTTGTTTTTCTCCACAGGTGTTGCTAGAGAGGTCCTGGTTCCCTGCGTAATATTTTCCTAAGGTGGTTAGGGTTGCGTAGGTAGTACTTACCTGTTACCAGTGATTACTGGGTGTGTGCTTTATGTTCTATTTTGTGCTACAGTGATTTATAATCTATGTTCTAAGTGCTAATTCTGCCTAGTGCTAAGTTCTAAAAGTGCTGATTCCTGACAGTGGTCCATGTGGCCCTGTCTTGTACATATCCCCTGTAAATTCTGCCCGTGCCTGTTGGCACATTGTAAAGTGTGTGTTCTTATCTAATGTGTTTTGGTATAATAGAAAGGCTATTTTTATATATACCCTTTTGTGGAGTTTCCTTTGTAGTGGGCCTTGGGTGTTGTTGCTGGGTGCGCGCGCAAACACTTAACCTACATAGCCTCCAAGTTTAGCCTTGCTGCTCGCGCCACGTTACCTAGAGGGTGAGCATGGGTTATCTTGGCGTGTAACTCCCTTGCCCTGACTTAGGAGTGATGGTCTCGGACTAACTTTGGTGCAAGCCCTGGCCAGCCAGGGATCCCATTTCTAACAGTGAAGGATTATGAAAACAATATAAAGGAAATTATATAGCCTACACTTAGCTCTGTTATTTAGAACAAGATGTAACAGGGTTGATTGTAATATAATATAATAATATAATCCTTCTCAGCGGATGTTTAATGGACATCATTTTTAAATATCACTATTAATTTTTGAGCATATATGCACTTTAATAGCATCATTTTGCACAGTACCAGTGAAGTTATTTTTTATTAATCTCATACAGGTTATGGATAATGTCAATAAGGGCTGATCACTCTTTTGATTAAGACAAAGCAGGGCCATGATAAAGTACTGTATGCAGTAGGGATTTATCCCGATATTTTTAATAGGGCCACCAGTATATATCTATGTAGTACAACTATAGGCACAAATATTCCAAGTGCCCGCAAAAGTCATTAGGGGACAATAGCCTGTATATAATATCATCCGCTGTTACAATACATTGAGACATGTTAGCTCAATTAATACAATAGTATCAATGCTTTGCACATAAATGTCTGTGATGGTTAGTTCAATGAACAACAAGAGAAATACAGCATCTGGTGTAACAGATTCAGTATTTAATAAAAAACATTGACATACATATTGGTCAAATCAAAACAATGTTGCCTAATTTGCACAATTGCGTATTTTTGCACATATGTTTTAACCTGAGGTTTTTAACTAGTAACCATGATTGGCCAGGATGATTTTTAGCTCCTTTGATTCAGGGCCAAATTGAATGATGTAAATAGCATGTGAATTTCTGCAGATTTATATATTTTACCGATATTTATACCAAACAATGTACATGACACAAAGATGTTGGTACAGCGAATATGTATATTTTGAACCACCAAATCACAGCATTGGGAAGCAATGAATTAAGCATTATGTACAAGACTTTGAAGTATGTTTTTACCTCTATTGTAGGGACTGTCATGTGATGCATTTTAAACCCTACACTGTCACTTTAAAAACTGTAACTTACCTGATTCACATTGTCATGTGAACAAGCCTCCACGGAGGTGAAACTTTATGACGGGTTGCAACTAATAAAAATTCTTGGCACTTATCTACTGTGGTCCGTGTCTGCTTTGCTGCGGTGGGAGTTGGAATCACCTTTGCCGTGGCTGTGGAATTTGTCATATTCAGGCTGTCCTGTTGCTAATGCACATGGTGTTTGTGTAAAAATACAGTAATTGAATTTACCTTCTGCTGTGGTGCTGTAACTTCTGTGTAAACTACGTGAACCCAGGGGACTCGAGGTGATATATATATATATATATATATATATATATATATCAATCAAGTAGTATTTGTATATCGCAGCAAATCACCCCGGGGGGTATCCAGGCACTGTGATGCGTGTCTCAGTCAAAAAGTAAGGTTTTGAGTCCCTTCCTGAAGTGTATCAGCGAGGGTGCAGTGCGGAGGGGGATGGTGTTCCAGGCTCTGGCGGCAATGTGGGAGAAGGAGCATCCTCCTGAGTGGCTGCGATGAATATGTGGTGTCTGAGTGAGGGTGAGGTATGCAAAGCAGGTTTTTGTATTTGGCTGGTGGAAGACCAGGCGGTGGTTCTTGTAGGATGATCCTTGGTTGTGGAGGGCTTTGTAGGCGTGGGTCAGGAGCTTGAAATGTCATCTCTTCTGAACGGGGAGCCAGCGGAGGTCTTTTAGGTGCTGGGGGATGCGAGTCCTCATGAGCAGGTTGAGGATCAGTCTGGCAGCTGCGTTCTGGATTGCCTGGAGTCTCTGCATGAGTTTAGTGGTGATGCTGGCATAGAGTGCGTTGCCGTAGTCAAGCCAGCTAGTGATGAGGGCCTGCATCACAGTTTTCCCCATGCTGATGGGGAGCCATCCGAGGATTTTGTGGAGCATGTGGATCATGTGTAAGCAGGCTGAGGAGACAGCATTGACCTGACATTTCATGGAGAGTTCGCTGTCCAGGATAATGTTGAGGTTGCGGGAGTGGTCGATCGGCATGGGGGTAGGTCCGAGCTCTGCAGGCCACCAGGAGTCGTTCCGAAGGGCAGTGTGTCTGCCAATGATCAGAACTATAGTTTTGTCAATGTTGAGTTTCCGGCAGTTGTCTTTCATCCATGTTGTGACATTCTTTGTGCAGTTGTGGAGTGGAAGTTGGTCTTCGTCTAGATGAGGTCCACTGAGTGTGAGAAGGCGCGCTGTGTGTCGTCGACGAAGAAATTCATGTTGATGTGCGATCTGACATTGTCTGCAAGTGGTTTCATGTAGATGTTGAAGAGGGTTGGACTGGGAGATAAGCTTTGAGGTACTCCACAGATGGTGTGCTTGGGTTGTGATGTGAAGGCAGGGAGGCAGATTCTCTGGGAGCGTCCCATGAGGAAGGATGCTATCCATTGCCTGTGATTCCAATCTGGAGTAGTCAAGCGATGAGTGTAGAGTGTAGACACCCTAAAGGTAAGTAGTCTATTGGCTACTACCTGTCACTCAATATAACGGCTCTAAATTGAGTATTTAGGAGGCGTCCTTGATACTAGGAACTTAGATAGGGAGGATCAAGAAGAGAGGACTAAAAAGAGCCACAAGAAAAGCAATATTTGAAGACTGCTGTGGACTTTTGGCACCACACCCGGCCTGTACTCAGTCTCGATGATCATGACCAGCGACTCATCCTGCAGCTGACCAGCTTCCGAGAACCCTGGGAGACTTCCTGCCCTTTGCAAATTGCCATGCAATCTCCATTTGAGTAGAGTAGCTACTCCCTGCAACCCACAGTCATCGAAATACAAAGTCCAGTGCATTGAGTTGCCGCTCTCATGCCAGGCCAATGCAGCAGCCTCCCAAGGAAAAGGGCCCTCTGCTCTGAAGATCAGATCTGTACCCCCACCCAATGAGCAGACGCCAGGACCAACCGGAGATGCATAGGACCAATACTGGGGGTACAGGACCACTTGCAACAAACAGAGCCTGTGAAGGTTCTGGCAAGACTAACCACCACAAGTCCAGAGGATGCACAGAGCTCAGCCAACCTTTTCACTTTGCACTTGAGTGCCCCAGCCCGGGTACAGACTAACTAACTGTGACCCTTTGTTCCCAGGATCCTTGTGACCCAAGCCCCCTGTCGGGAGCTCCTGGACTTGTCCCCAAGTCCCCTTCACTGCAGCCTGTTTCTAGCCTTTCCACCAGCTTACCATACCTTGCACATCTACTAACCTTACCAGCACCTTGCCAGCCGGATGCCCTAGGGCAGATGCCAAGTAACTGCTTATGGTACTTTGGACCACGGCCCTCCACAACCTAAAGTCCCAAAGGAAAACTCCAGAAACTGATTGCAAATAACTGTATGCAACATATGCCTCTTCTACCATGGGAAAGCATTGCTGCGTAAAGACGCTTTGAATTGAACTATTTACTTACCTCTAAAAGTTCATATTTAAAAAAGTACTTACTTGATAACAAGGTTCTTGATATCAAGATTTACATAAAAATAAGAGTCATTTTTCTAAATTGGCCTCACATTTATTCTTGAGTGTGTGTTTAATTTACTGCCTCTGTGAGTACAACAAATGCTTAGCACCACCCTCTGATGAGTCTTACTACTCGCCTACACTACCACAAAAGAGAGCATTTGGGTTATAATGTTTGCCTCTGTAAACCAATTCGGGTTTGCCTGAACTCTTTACACAGTGTTTTTAGACTACTATATTAAGAGCCAGCTTCCTGCAGTAACAAGAGAAATAATGGGAAAAATAGAGATATAGATTTATTTCAGATCATCCACCACAGTTTTTTATTTTTATAAACCTTTTTATTGGGTTTTGCAGTTTAATCAATAGTATTGTATGACTTGTTACAGCTTATAGCAATAGTGCAAAATAAAAAAGAAAATAAAGTTCGAGGCATGTGGGCTGCTGAATTCATATCTGTGCATAGATCGCCGCCTACTGTTGGGTCTGGATGATCGCACATTGTTAACCTGGAAGAGTCTTCGAAGTATCACGAGATAGGTGGCTCCTCCCCTGAACTACAGTGCGCATGGGCATCGACTCCATCCCCAGATTGTTTTTTTTCCGCCATTGGGTTCGGATGCATATTGGTTCACTCAAGTTCGGAATCGATATAAAACTTTCTTTTGGCCAAAAGGCCTTTAGTTTATCGTCGGTATTGTCTTGCGATCTGTGCCCAGTTCTGTTCCAGCTCAGTTCCCGAGCCGGGCATCCAGAGGCCTTATCGACAAACCATCATGGAACGGAGCCCGTTCAAAAGATGTCCCGTGTGCAACTCGAAATATCCTCACATCGATGTCCACCCGGTGTGCAACAAGTGCCTGTCGCCGGATCACAATGAAGCCAGCTGTATGGCTTGTTCCCGTTTCCGATCCAAGAAGACGATTCGACTTCGACGCGCAGCGCGCAAGGAAGCCCAGCAGACGGCACCTGACCCGATGAACATCTTCGATGCCGAGGATGATGAGGTAGCAGAGCGGGAGGTTCGAGAGAACCTGTCTGATCCCGCATCGGAGATCGACTCCAGCTACGAAGCTGATATTGAGATGCTCGATGCTGAAGACGTCGTCGACGAGGTAGGAGATGACGATAGGGCCTTTGGGGCCATGGAAGATAGCTCAAGCGAGGAGCTAGGCCCACAAACTGATACTGGGGCCAAGACACTTCATAAGGCTCAGGTCGAGGGATCGCCACATGGTCTTACCCAAGATCTTCCACTGGGTTCTACAGCCCCGCCTTCGGGCCCGGCTTCGGACGCTCCTAAAGAGCCGCAAGTTGCCAAACCGAAACCGAAAGAGAAAGCTTTGGTGTCTACGCAACCCAAAGCACTAGAGGCGAAATCGAAACCGAAAGTGCGTATTGCTTTGGTCGGCTCGAAGTCCTCTGAACTATCGGCACTGACGAAGCATAAAGGTGTTATCGCCCCGAAGAGGCCGCTAAAGGGCGTCGAGCCAAAGACTGGCACACCGAATGCACCGGTCAAGGACGTCGACCCGAAAAAATCGGCGCCGAAGACCATCGACACCGACAAAGGACTCAGAGCTCAGAAGGTTCTCGAGCCTACGCGTCGACCGGACAAGGCTAAAAGTGGTACAACCCTCGAGTCCACACCTGGCGGTGGCTCGAAGGATTCCATCGAGTCAACGCAGCCGTCCGCCTCCTTCTCGAAGCAGGTGGCGGACTCGCTGAAGCGTATTAAGGACAAGGCTTCGGCTGTCGGACCAAAGGATACTCCTCCTCCAAAGCCTGCCGGTAACCCTCAAAAGACGTCGGCGCCCATCCACTTCACGCTGCCGCCGAAAGTGGTACCGAAGGCCTTCGTCCCTAAGATGGCCGGCGAAGCGCCCAAGAAGGTGTCCACGGGGCCGAAGCCCACTACTGTGGTGCCGGCCACAAAGCATCGACAACCCTCGCTTGAAGAGCAACAGGAACAATTCATCGATGCCGACACAGGCAGACTTTCTATTTATAAACAAAAGATCGCCCCGGAACAGCCTATGGAGTCGTATAGAATCCCATTGAAAAAGAAGAAGGATTCTACTACAACACCCATTCTTGTAGAACCTATATCTCCACGTGGCCAAGATGTCTTGCCCACTTATTCGGATGTAGAAACAGGGGAAGGTGACGATGAGGAGTACAACTATCCTGTGGACACTGATCCAGAAGATCATAATGAACCCTGGGCAGATGCTGCTGACCCAGGAGATCCACACACTGCCCCAGACACTCATGTGTATGCTGTAAAAACATTGCCTACTGAGGATTCAGCGGCGTTTAATGCACTTATTGAAAGGGCAGCCAAAAATCATGATCTCCAGCTTCATGCTGACCCTATTGAAGTGGATTTTCTGTTTGACACCTTTTCCACCTCATAGAAGACTGTCAAGACTCTGCCTATGCTGAAGGGTGTCTTGAAACATGCTAGGGAGATATTTAAGGAGCCTACAAGGGCCAGGGTGATAAACCCCAGAATTGAAAAAAGTACTAACCGGCGCCTGGGGACCCTACCTACATTAAGGGACAGTTGCCGTTCGACTCTCTGGTTGTTTCTAATGCCCGGAAGAGGGCTAACTCACAAACAACGGGTGATGCTCCTCCCCCTGATAAAGGATCTAAGGTGATAGACGCATCGGGGAAAAGGGTGGCAGCTCAAGCGGCCAACATCTGGCGCATTTCAAACACTCAGGCACTCTTAGCCAGGTATGAAGGGGCCCATTACGACACACTGGAGACCCTGTTACAAAACCTGCCAGATGAATATAAGGAGGCAGCAGAGATGCTCATACAGGAAGGGAAGCTCATATCAAATGCTTCTATCAAATGTGCACTGGACGCAGCAGACACCGCGGCCAGAGCCGTTAACACAAGTGTCATGTTGAGACGGCATGCCTGGCTCAGAATCTCCGGGTTCAAGCCAGAGATACATACCACCATTCTAAATCAGCTAGTAAACCCTGATCATTTATTTGGCCCAGAGGTGGACACCACCTTGGAGAAAATCAAGAAGGACACTGAGACTGCAAAGTCTATGGGGGCTCTCCAGTCGCAGCAGTTCAGGGGTGGTTCTTTCGTCGCTCAAGCAATAGAGGTGTTTCCAGAGGCCAGCTGTCCCAGCAACTCAGTACAATAAAGGTGGCGCGCAAACCACATACACCAAACAAAGTAGAGGTGGCCATTGTGGAAACAGCGCCAAGGGCAGAGGTCGTGGAAACAACAGCTCCAGATCCTCCGCCACTAACAAACAGTGATGCCTTGTCACTGCCCCCCGACCATACAACACCGGTCGGGGGGAGACTCCAACAGTTCCTGCCGGTCTGGAAGTCCATCACCACAGACAGGTGGGTCACAAAGCTTATCCAGTACGGTTATTGTCTGGAGTTAACATCCACTCCACCCTACATACCCCCAAGACGCCGTCCTATGTCCACAGAGCATTTGCACTTATTGCAGCAGGAGGTACTCGTCATGCTGCAAAAAGGAGCACAGGAGTGTACTTCTTGATCCCAAAAAAGGACGGGTCCCTCAAACCCATACTGGACCTCAGACCCCTCAATCAGTACATTCTAACAGAACACTTTCACCTGCTAACATTGCAGCAGGTTCTACCGTTGCTCAGTCAGGGAGATTTCCTCGCAACATTAGATCTGAAGGATTCATACTTTCATATTCTGCTACACCCGTCACACAGAAAATACCTCAGATTCACCATTCAAAATCAGAATTACCAATTCAAGGTCCTCCCTTTCGGAGTAACGACGGCACCCAGGGTGTTTACAAAGTGCCTGGCGACAGTGGCTGTACACCTACGGAGACAGAACATTCACGTCTACCCTTATCTGGACGACTGGCTTATCCAGGCAAAGTCGGCCCAGCAGTGTGCCGCCCACATGTCCCACACCATTCACCTTCTTCACGATCTGGGATTCTCACTGAATTACCCAAAGTCCCACCTGCAACCCGCCCACATACGGCAGTATCTGGGCGCGACAATAGACACTCTGGCAGCCAAATTCAGTGAGGATCAACAGCATGCAATTGCTGATACAGAAATTCAGACCTCAACACTCGCTTCAGGCACGAGTGTTCATGCAGTTGATAGGCATGATGGCCTCCTGCATCTTCATAGTCCCGCACGCGAGACTACATATGCGTCCGCTTCAGGAGTGCTTAGCACGTCAGTGGAATCAGGCTCACGGACAGTTGAAAGACCTAGTGTTGGTAACCGGTCGTGCATACAACTCTCTGCATTGGTGGAATCCACAAAACCCTTGCAAGGGACGACCGTTCCAGGAGCCTGTGCCACAGATCATTCTGACGACGGAGGCATCTCTCCAGGGTTGGGGAGCTCATGTACTCCACTACACTGTGCAGGGACTATGGACAATGCAGCAAAAAAAGATGCACATCAACCTTCTAGAGCTGATGGCTATCTTCATGGCGATGAAAGCATTCAAGGTACATCTGTGCAACAAGGTCGTGTTGATCCGGACGGACAACATGACAGCCATGTACTACATTCAGAAACAGGGAGGAACACACTCTCCACAGTTGTCTCATCTGGCTCAGAGCATGTGGAAAAGGGCCATTCAGAGGAACATCTTCCTCATGGCGGAACACCTCCCAGGCAAGGACAATCAGATGGCGGACCTGCTCAGCAGGTACAGCCACCAAATGCACGAGTGGGAGATACATCCATCAGTACTCCACCCGTACTTCCAGCGGTGGGGTCATCCAGAGATAGACCTGTTCGGCACAAAGGAAAACGCCAAATGCCGCAGCTTTGCCGCCAGGTTCCCACACCCACAGTCGCAGGGCAATGCGATATGGATGAACTGGTCAGGCATATTTGCGTACGCTTTTCCCCCAGCACCGCTGGTGGCACGCAAGCTGAAGCAACACTCGATGACGCTCATCCTGGTTGCTCCGACGTGGGCACGTCAACTATGGTACACCACGTTTCTAGAACTATCCGTGGTACCGCATCAAAGGCTGCACCTCACACCCAGGCTTTTGACACAGTGCCATGGTGACATTCAGCACCCAGATCCGCAACAGCTCAACCTGGGGATCTGGCTCCTGAGGTCTTAGAATTTGGCTACCTCCAGACTGTATGGATATCATAATGGATGCAAGAAAGCCGACCATCAGAGCATGCTATGCGGCAAAATGAAAGCGGTTTGTCATTTACTGTGCAGACCACAACATCGACCCGCTAGATGCTTCTACTCACAACATCATTTGTTATCTGTTACATCTATACAAATGCAATCTGGCCTATGTTTCCATCCGCATACATTTGTCCGCAATAGCGGCTTATTTACAAAACAGGCAGCATCTCTCACTTTTTAGAGTGCGGCCATTAAAGCTTTTTTGGAAGGACTCAAACGAGTCATTCCTCCCCGGACGCCGCCAGCTCCTGAATGGAACCTAAATGTGGTCCTCACCAGACTGATGGGTCCACCTTTTGAGCCTCTACATTCCTGCGAGATTCAGTTCTTGACGTGGAAAGTGGCTTTCCTGATAGCGATGACTTCACTGCGACGCGTTAGTGAACTCCAGGCACTAACTATCCAAGAGCCAGCCAACCTTTTCACTTTGCACTTGAGTGCCCCAGCCCGGGTACAGACTAACTAACTGTGACCCTTTGTTCCCAGGATCCTTGTGACCCAAGCCCCCTGTCGGGAGCTCCTGGACTTGTCCCCAAGTCCCCTTCACTGCAGCCTGTTTCTAGCCTTTCCATCAGCTTACCATACCTTGCACATCTACTAACCTTACCAGCACCTTGCCAGCCGGATGCCCTAGGGCAGATGCCAAGTAACTGCTTATGGTACTTTGGACCACGGCCCTCCACAACCTAAAGTCCCAAAGGAAAACTCCAGAAACTGATTGCAAATAACTGTATGCAACATATGCCTCTTCTACCATGGGAAAGCATTGCTGCGTAAAGACGCTTTGAATTGAACTATTTACTTACCTCTAAAAGTTCATATTTAAAAAAGTACTTACTTGATAACAAGGTTCTTGATATCAAGATTTACATAAAAATAAGAGTCATTTTTCTAAATTGGCCTCACATTTATTCTTGAGTGTGTGTTTAATTTACTGCCTCTGTGAGTACAACAAATGCTTAGCACCACCCTCTGATAAGTCTTACTACTCGCCTACACTACCACAAAAGAGAGCATTTGGGTTATAATGTTTGCCTCTGTAAACCAATTCGGGTTTGCCTGAACTCTTTACACAGTGTTTTTAGATTACTATATTAAGAGCCAGCTTCCTGCAGTAACAAGAGAAATAATGGGAAAAATAGAGATATAGATTTATTTCAGATCATCCACCACAGTTTTTTATTTTTATAAACCTTTTTATTGGGTTTTGCAGTTTAATCAATAGTATTGTATGACTTGTTACAGCTTATAGCAATAGTGCAAAATAAAAAAGAAAATAAAGTTCGAGGCATGTGGGCTGCTGAATTCATATCTGTGCATAGATCGCCGCCTACTGTTGGGTCTGGATGATTGCACATTGTTAACCTGGAAGAGTCTTCGAAGTATCACGAGATAGGTGGCTCCTCCCCTGAACTACAGTGCGCATGGGCATCGACTCCATCCCCAGATTGTTTTTTTTCCGCCATTGGGTTCGGATGCATATTGGTTCACTCAAGTTCGGAATCGATATAAAACTTTCTTTTGGCCAAAAGGCCTTTAGTTTATCGTCGGTATTGTCTTGCGATCTGTGCCCAGTTCTGTTCCAGCTCAGTTCCCGAGCCGGGCATCCAGAGGCCTTATCGACGAACCATCATGGAACGGAGCCCGTTCAAAAGATGTCCCGTGTGCAACTCGAAATATCCTCACATCGATGTCCACCCGGTGTGCAACAAGTGCCTGTCGCCGGATCACAATGAAGCCAGCTGTATGGCTTGTTCCCGTTTCCGATCCAAGAAGACGATTCGACTTCGACGCGCAGCGCGCAAGGAAGCCCAGCAGACGGCACCTGACCCGATGAACATCTTCGATGCCGAGGATGATGAGGTAGCAGAGCGGGAGGTGTGAGAAGGTGGCTTGATATGCAGTGCTCACTATTCTAGTGAACACTATGTATCAGTCCAGCAACCCTTATTGATGATTGGTTGTAAGTCAACCTTATAGACCAGCTATCCTAGTAGCGTGGATACGAGCAGTCTAAGGCTAAAGACTCGAGAGGGCGCGTTAAGCCAGCTGTTTACCACACATATACCCCTTGAATACCAAGTGAAAGGACACCACACAAGTGTTATGAAAATAAACAGTTATTTATTTAAAGATCACAACAGCCCTGTACTCTTTATGAGGACAGGGTACTAAGCACAAACCAAAACTCTTACAAAAATACTTAAGTTAGCACAGTATATACAAATGCCCGAGGGGCACGAAAAACCATATACTCTGAAAGTGGAATGCGAAATTCCTAGCAGGTAAGTACAGTACTAATAGCTTTTGGAATCGCTAGGACTTGACTAGGGAATCGTTAGATTACTTCTAGGAGGCCTAGGGGACTCGGGTGCAGTGTGTGCACTCTCACGCGAGATGCGGGACAAAAGTCTATGGTAGCTAGGAATTAGAAAGTTAGTGTTCTCGGGCGAACCCGACCTGGTAGGGAGAAAACGAAAGTAGATTCTGACCCTTGGATAGTGAGGCTATGCTGGGGCACCGAAATGCCGAAGTTACCTAGCCCAGGGGCTGCAGCTGCATAGGTCTGAAAAGACGTCGGGAATCCTCGTAGACGGACCAGGAGCCGGAAGAAAAGATGCTGGCCGGTGACCAGTGAAGAAAGTTCAGTCGGATCCAAGCCTGGATCTTGAAGATAGATGACACCTGAAAGCAGAGGGGACCAAGTTCGAGACTACTAGCCAGTAGTCAGTGGGCACCAGGAGGGCACCGGATGGTAGCCACCTCGACTAGGTGAGTGGGTGACGCTTGACTCGAAGATCTCACGGACCAGGAGGCGTTGTCGGCAACCAGGATGGAGGATCGAGCTGTCCCACGAAGATAGAAGCTGTCGGCGTCGCTGGACCCAGGATTGGGCAACAAAGCCTTGGCAAATTCAAGCCCACGCGGTGGACCTAAAATGGCGTCTGGAGTGGACCAGGAGGGTCCGGGGTGCTTCTCTTGAAGAAGGAAGCAAAGGCCAGCCTGGAGCAACCAGACCAGCAGTCGTGAAGTCGTTGGGCGTCGTTCAGAGGGCCGCAAGCCAGCCGGCTAGTAGCCAAACAACGCGGTGCACAGCAAACAGCAGAAGGGCCCCACGCAGATCGTGGAGATGCAGGGGGGCTGATCTTGGGTGCTGGAGCTGCGCAGGGTCGGGGCTTCTCGGACCCCAAAGCACTCACCAGTGGAGGACACGGTGGGCTTGCAGTAAAGATGTCGTGCAGTCTTGGCGATCGTCGGTCCCTTGAGGTCTCGTCGCACTCACGGTTCTCAGCTGGGCTGTAGAGGTGAGTAGAGGTCAGAGGTGCCAGGGAAGCCGGGTCTCGTCGAGCTGGGTCGTCGGATTCGTGATGAAGGACTTGCAGCAGACCGCAGTGTTCTTTAGGATGGTGCCTGCGGATGCAGGGTGACTACTCCTTAGCCACAAGGGAGAATCTTGAAGAAGAAATCGTGAAGTCCTTTCGAAGAAAGTGGTATCTTGATTCCAAAGATGATCTAATTTTAACAGGGGGCCCGCTCCCATCTTTATACTAAAAAAAGGGGCTGACCCGGTGACTAGGTCCTGCCTATGGGTGGGACTAGGTGGGGGGTGGTTACACCCCTCAGCCATGCCGGACTTCCCCAGGCCAGGGGCTGGTGTGCCCCTGGAACTGGTTCAGACCGGCCTATGCGTAGTGAGCACCGGGGTGCCACTCAGCAGTCACCTTCCTGTAAAGCCCTGCCTACCCAGGATACACAAAACCATGTCTGGGACGGTGCTAGCACCGCCCCTGACAGGAAACCCTTTGTCCAGGCTCCCCTCGCTGGAAGGACTCCCAGCTGTAGGGGGTCAGACTCGTGTCTGTGGTGGCAGCATCCATTTTGTGGAGCTGAGGCTTCAGTTAACTTTAACCGGGGTTCACAGTTACATACATGTCGTGTCCCTCTAGAAGGGTGGAATGCTAACCCCGTCGCCAGAATTGGCGAGGGGTTAGTATTCCAATTCGTATGACACCTTACTCGACATGTTTTGATAAAGCAATACCAAAGATAGCATTTAACCGCGAGGATTATAATGCACTTAAGAGTATATGGTATGCGATATCATGGAACAGCTATTAGGACTTGATTCCGCAAGCTGCAGACAGGCTCAGCTCATGCCAGAGCACCATCTCACACGATTCCAAGCACTCTGCCTTCAGGATTGTCAAGGCCTGCCATAGGAGTGACTGATAGGAATCTGTGTGTCCATTTTAGGGTTAGGTATAGGTATACTACACCTACAGCAAAGGGTGATTACACGACTTTGCCCCAGCTGTCATGCAGCCAGTTGTGTCAAATTTAGGAGGCCAGCCAGGGGTGGCATAATACATGCTGCAGCCCCTGGTAGCCCTGGGTACACCCATGCCCTGAGTGACAGGGTCTGATAGGGTGGCCCAGTACCAATTGGAAATGCACCTAGGGTACATGGAATCCATTTTAAAGAGAGAGCAGTAGGCCTGGGGTCCTGATTGGCAGGGTCCCAGGTCGACTATGTCCAAAACCAGCTAAAACACAGGGCAAAAAGTTGGGGGCAACCATAGTCAGGAGGTACCTTCCTACACAACCCCCCCCCAAACGAAAGGAGATAAGGCTATCCTTGTCCAGGTAAGCCTCTATTACCTAAGTGGCCATATAAGGAAGGACCAGCTCTGGCTTGGTTTCCCCCTGTGTCATGGTCCACTAGGCAACCCCTCACCCTAAGGGTATCTGAGGGTCTCCACCATAGGGAATCTCTGTCTCTGGTGTGTCTTGGGAAAGAAGAAGGCTGATGCTGGGATGGAGTACTGAAGTGAGGCTCCTCTACCTTTGGGCTCAACTTCCTCCAATCACCATTCATCATGTGTGCCTTTCTTTCTTTAGCTGAGATGCACTGAGCTCTCAGGGTCAGCCTCTGGCTACCTAAAGCTGGAGGCTGAGTCCCTCTGTTTGGCTTACTGGAGGGACAGGTCAGGTCTGGGGTTTTTAGGCCCCATGTTTGGCTGTGCCCAACAGTGTCCAGCTGTGGGAGTTCCCTAACTACTTTTAAGGGGGATCCCTCAGGAGTCTGACTTATTTTCACTTGGCTGGGTTTACCAGCTTCAGTGACCCTAATCTGCTGATTAAGTGGTTCTTTTGGACAGGGGGCCCTTTGGGGTCCACCACTGGCCTCCCTGGTCTCTTCAGCCCTGGGCTGACTGAGGCAGGGTAGAGAGGTGCAGGTTACCTGCTCCAGACTGGGTCCCACCTGGGAAGGGTCCACTGCCATCAGGGGCTCTGCCAGGCTAGGCCTGACTACCTCTGGGGCAGTTCCTTCAACAGGGGTAGAGTCAGTTCCCTGAGGAGGCTGGCTCTCACCTAGTGTCTGGGAGGGGGAAGACTCTTCTTCCTCCTCAATGCTCTCTGTTTGAGTGGAGTGATCCATTGTTTCAGGCTTCACAACCTCACTATCTGTTTGAGTAGAGGCTGAGACCATTTCAACCTTGCCAACCTTTTCAGGAGGGCACTCAGTTTGTGTTTGGGCTGTGACTGTCACAGCCCTCCTATCCTGTTCTGGAAAGTCTGTCTGAGCCTGGGCAGTGGCTACCACTGCCCTTCCAACCTTTTCAGGGAGGAATGGTGCTGGGACTGGGGCTGTAGCTATTACTGCCCCACTAACCTGTCTGGATAGGCCTATCATTCTGGAATGAGTTTCTTGTTCCACCTCAGCCCATGCTGAGAGTTCCAGGTCATTCCCCAGTAAGCAATCTACAGGTAGGTTATCTGTCACTGCCACTCTCATGGGCCCTGTGACATTACCCCAGCTGAGCTTGACTACTGCCATGGGATGCCTTCTCTTCATTCCATGAATGTCTGTCACCTGATAAGTAAAACCAGGGGTCAGTTGAGCAGAGGGGACCAGATGGTCACTCACCATGGTGAGGCTGGCCCCTGTGTCTCTGAATGCCTCAACTTTCTGACCATTCACTAAAACTTCTTGTCTATACTTGCCCAAAATGTGGGGTCCAGTAGTGAAGTTGGCAAACCCCATGCCAGTCTCACAGACAAGAGTGTGGTCAGGGAACCTGGCTAGGCCATAGTCCTCCTGATTGCCCAAAGTAATGCCCACCATATTCTTGGGGGCACTCCCACCACCTGGGGGATTACCACTAGTGGTAACAGGAGGTTTAGGAGTATTACCTGGGGGCATATTTCCCTTATTACCATTTTTAGGGCAACTGGCATCACTTTTGTAATGGCCCACCTGTTTACAGGTATGGCAATAAGGTTTCTTTTGTTCGGAAGGAGTGATCTGGGACCCACCACCCTTGTTGGAGTTTTGGGGCCCTTGGGAAGTCTTTTCTGTGGATTTATCCCCACCCTTCTCTTGAGGCTTGGTTGATTCCTTTTTCTGGTCACCACCCTGGTCTTTAGGCCTAACCCTGGTTCTGACCCATTTGTCTGCCCTCTTACCCAATTCCTGTGGAGAGGTCAACTCAGAGTCTACCAGGTGCTGATGTAATAGCTGGTTCTGACAATTATTTAATATTTGCTCCCTCATAATTAGATTATACAATCCTTTAAAATCAGTAACCTTACTACCCAGTAGCCAGCCTTCAAAAGCCTTAGTGGCACAATCAACAAAGTCAGTCCAATCTTGAGACTGAGTTTTCTGGGTGTCTCTGAACAGCATCCTGTATTGTTCAGTGGTTAAACCAAACCCATCAACCAGTACATTTTTCAAGACTTGGTAATTGTTAGCATCCTCCACCCTTGTGGTGAGGAGCTTATCTCTACCTTTACCATCAAAGGAGAGCCACAAGATAGCTGCCCACTTACTTTGGGGAACACCCTGCACAGTGCAGGCTCTCTCCAAAGCAGTAATCCATTTGTGGATGTCATCCCCTTCTTTAAAGGGGGGCACTATCTTATTCAGGTGCTTTGTGTCAAAACTCCTTTCCCTATTGCTAGGTTTATTGCTGCCACCAGTGGGAACTAGCCCACTTAATTCTTGCTCTCTAGCAAGGGCAAGTCTCTCTTTGGCCAGGGCAAGTTCTTCCCTTTCAATCCTCAGTTTGACTGCCCTTTCTTCAGCTTCATACACTCTCCTCTTAGGGGAAGACATTCCTCTGTGAGAAGAGTTGAGAGAGCCATTGGTTCGAAAGGATCTGCTAGAGCCTCTTGATAGAGACCTAACTCGTCCATTCCCAATGTTAAGCTGACCTGAGAGTGGGCCCAGGAGTCCCCCAGTGCCCATCTCATGTCTGCTTAAGTTGGACCTGGTTAGTCTGCTGACTTCTACCTGTTCCTTTTCTGCCTCATCCCCTGATACCAAATCATCATCCTCATCATCAGCATCATCTGCTGCCTGAAGAGGATGGTCCTGGGCATCAAAGGGACCCTGTAAGGAGGGCATGTTGCCATCTGAATTAGAAGGGTCTGGGTTACCAGCCCTCCTTGCATCATGAGTCTCTAAGAGACCAATCAGAAAGGCAGTTGTGGGGTTAGACCCCTGCTTAATCTTCCTAGAGGTACACACTTGTCGTAACTCATGGAAGCTAAGCGCAGTATATCTTGAAGAGATGACCTGTGGAGGGTCAACTGACACAAGGGGAACCTCAGTGTTTCCTCCTTTGTCCGACATACTGTTTCTAGTGTGGTGTAAGTGATGCACCTACCTACACTATGTGTTTACCTACTGATCCCTTGCTAAGAGTTGCAGCCAAGGTGTGCTAAGCCTTGAGGAGCTACAACAGCTGGTTCAGTAGAACTCAGAGTATTCTAAGCTTTAGTTATGTGTACCTAACAGTACTTATGTGATCTTTCAACAAGATATTCTTAGGATACGTGTGGTAAAACAACAGCAAGCTCAAATCCCAACCGCTGCTCACCAATGTGAGAAGGTGGCTTGATATGCAGTGCTCACTATTCTAGTGAACACTATGTATCAGTCCAGCAACCCTTATTGATGATTGGTTGTAAGTCAACCTTATAGACCAGCTATCCTAGTAGCGTGGATACGAGCAGTCTAAGGCTAAAGACTCGAGAGGGCGCGTTAAGCCAGCTGTTTACCACACATATACCCCTTGAATACCAAGTGAAAGGACACCACACAAGTGTTATGAAAATAAACAGTTATTTATTTAAAGATCACAACAGCCCTGTACTCTTTATGAGGACAGGGTACTAAGCACAAACCAAAACTCTTACAAAAATACTTAAGTTAGCACAGTATATACAAATGCCCGAGGGGCACGAAAAACCATATACTCTGAAAGTGGAATGCGAAATTCCTAGCAGGTAAGTACAGTACTAATAGCTTTTGGAATCGCTAGGACTTGACTAGGGAATCGTTAGATTACTTCTAGGAGGCCTAGGGGACTCGGGTGCAGTGTGTGCACTCTCACGCGAGATGCGGGACAAAAGTCTATGGTAGCTAGGAATTAGAAAGTTAGTGTTCTCGGGCGAACCCGACCTGGTAGGGAGAAAACGAAAGTAGATTCTGACCCTTGGATAGTGAGGCTATGCTGGGGCACCGAAATGCCGAAGTTACCTAGCCCAGGGGCTGCAGCTGCATAGGTCTGAAAAGACGTCGGGAATCCTCGTAGACGGACCAGGAGCCGGAAGAAAAGATGCTGGCCGGTGACCAGTGAAGAAAGTTCAGTCGGATCCAAGCCTGGATCTTGAAGATAGATGACACCTGAAAGCAGAGGGGACCAAGTTCGAGACTACTAGCCAGTAGTCAGTGGGCACCAGGAGGGCACCGGATGGTAGCCACCTCGACTAGGTGAGTGGGTGACGCTTGACTCGAAGATCTCACGGACCAGGAGGCGTTGTCGGCAACCAGGATGGAGGATCGAGCTGTCCCACGAAGATAGAAGCTGTCGGCGTCGCTGGACCCAGGATTGGGCAACAAAGCCTTGGCAAATTCAAGCCCACGCGGTGGACCTAAAATGGCGTCTGGAGTGGACCAGGAGGGTCCGGGGTGCTTCTCTTGAAGAAGGAAGCAAAGGCCAGCCTGGAGCAACCAGACCAGCAGTCGTGAAGTCGTTGGGCGTCGTTCAGAGGGCCGCAAGCCAGCCGGCTAGTAGCCAAACAACGCGGTGCACAGCAAACAGCAGAAGGGCCCCACGCAGATCGTGGAGATGCAGGGGGGCTGATCTTGGGTGCTGGAGCTGCGCAGGGTCGGGGCTTCTCGGACCCCAAAGCACTCACCAGTGGAGGACACGGTGGGCTTGCAGTAAAGATGTCGTGCAGTCTTGGCGATCGTCGGTCCCTTGAGGTCTCGTCGCACTCACGGTTCTCAGCTGGGCTGTAGAGGTGAGTAGAGGTCAGAGGTGCCAGGGAAGCCGGGTCTCGTCGAGCTGGGTCGTCGGATTCGTGATGAAGGACTTGCAGCAGACCGCAGTGTTCTTTAGGATGGTGCCTGCGGATGCAGGGTGACTACTCCTTAGCCACAAGGGAGAATCTTGAAGAAGAAATCGTGAAGTCCTTTCGAAGAAAGTGGTATCTTGATTCCAAAGATGATCTAATTTTAACAGGGGGCCCGCTCCCATCTTTATACTAAAAAAAGGGGCTGACCCGGTGACTAGGTCCTGCCTATGGGTGGGACTAGGTGGGGGGTGGTTACACCCCTCAGCCATGCCGGACTTCCCCAGGCCAGGGGCTGGTGTGCCCCTGGAACTGGTTCAGACCGGCCTATGCGTAGTGAGCACCGGGGTGCCACTCAGCAGTCACCTTCCTGTAAAGCCCTGCCTACCCAGGATACACAAAACCATGTCTGGGACGGTGCTAGCACCGCCCCTGACAGGAAACCCTTTGTCCAGGCTCCCCTCGCTGGAAGGACTCCCAGCTGTAGGGGGTCAGACTCGTGTCTGTGGTGGCAGCATCCATTTTGTGGAGCTGAGGCTTCAGTTAACTTTAACCGGGGTTCACAGTTACATACATGTCGTGTCCCTCTAGAAGGGTGGAATGCTAACCCCGTCGCCAGAATTGGCGAGGGGTTAGTATTCCAATTCGTATGACACCTTACTCGACATGTTTTGATAAAGCAATACCAAAGATAGCATTTAACCGCGAGGATTATAATGCACTTAAGAGTATATGGTATGCGATATCATGGAACAGCTATTAGGACTTGATTCCGCAAGCTGCAGACAGGCTCAGCTCATGCCAGAGCACCATCTCACACGATTCCAAGCACTCTGCCTTCAGGATTGTCAAGGCCTGCCATAGGAGTGACTGATAGGAATCTGTGTGTCCATTTTAGGGTTAGGTATAGGTATACTACACCTACAGCAAAGGGTGATTACACGACTTTGCCCCAGCTGTCATGCAGCCAGTTGTGTCAAATTTAGGAGGCCAGCCAGGGGTGGCATAATACATGCTGCAGCCCCTGGTAGCCCTGGGTACACCCATGCCCTGAGTGACAGGGTCTGATAGGGTGGCCCAGTACCAATTGGAAATGCACCTAGGGTACATGGAATCCATTTTAAAGAGAGAGCAGTAGGCCTGGGGTCCTGATTGGCAGGGTCCCAGGTCGACTATGTCCAAAACCAGCTAAAACACAGGGCAAAAAGTTGGGGGCAACCATAGTCAGGAGGTACCTTCCTACAGGAGGTTCGAGAGAACCTGTCTGATCCCGCATCGGAGATCGACTCCAGCTACAAAGCTGATATTGAGATGCTCGATGCTGAAGACGTCGTCGACGAGGTAGGAGATGACGATAGGGCCTTTGGGGCCATGGAAGATAGCTCAAGCGAGGAGCTAGGCCCACAAACTGATACTGGGGCCAAGACACTTCATAAGGCTCAGGTCGAGGGATCGCCACATGGTCTTACCCAAGATCTTCCACTGGGTTCTACAGCCCCGCCTTCGGGCCCGGCTTCGGACGCTCCTAAAGAGCCGCAAGTTGCCAAACCGAAACCGAAAGAGAAAGCTTTGGTGTCTACGCAACCCAAAGCACTAGAGGCGAAATCGAAACCGAAAGTGCGTATTGCTTTGGTCGGCTCGAAGTCCTCTGAACTATCGGCACTGACGAAGCATAAAGGTGTTATCGCCCCGAAGAGGCCGCTAAAGGGCGTCGAGCCAAAGACTGGCACACCGAATGCACCGGTCAAGGACGTCGACCCGAAAAAATCGGCGCCGAAGACCGTCGACACCGACAAAGGACTCAGAGCTCAGAAGGTTCTCGAGCCTACGCGTCGACCGGACAAGGCTAAAAGTGGTACAACCCTCGAGTCCACACCTGGCGGTGGCTCGAAGGATTCCATCGAGTCAACGCAGCCGTCCGCCTCCTTCTCGAAGCAGGTGGCGGACTCGCTGAAGCGTATTAAGGACAAGGCTTCGGCTGTCGGACCAAAGGATACTCCTCCTCCAAAGCCTGCCGGTAACCCTAAAAAGACGTCGGCGCCCATCCACTTCACGCTGCCGCCGAAAGTGGTACCGAAGGCCTTCGTCCCTAAGATGGCCGGCGAAGCGCCCAAGAAGGTGTCCACGGGGCCGAAGCCCACTACTGTGGTGCCGGCCACAAAGCATCGACAACCCTCGCTTGAAGAGCAACAGGAACAATTCATCGATGCCGACACAGGCAGACTTTCTATTTATAAACGAAAGATCGCCCCGGAACAGCCTATGGAGTCGTATAGAATCCCATTGAAAAAGAAGAAGGATTCTACTACAACACCCATTCTTGTAGAACCTATATCTCCACGTGGCCAAGATGTCTTGCCCACTTATTCGGATGTAGAAACAGGGGAAGGTGACAATGAGGAGTACAACTATCCTGTGGACACTGATCCAGAAGATCATAATGAACCCTGGGCAGATGCTGCTGACCCAGGAGATCCACACACTGCCCCAGACACTCATGTGTATGCTGTAAAAACATTGCCTACTGAGGATTCAGCGGCGTTTAATGCACTTATTGAAAGGGCAGCCAAAAATCATGATCACCAGCTTCATGCTGACCCTATTGAAGTGGATTTTCTGTTTGACACCTTTTCCACCTCATAGAAGACTGTCAAGACTCTGCCTATGCTGAAGGGTGTCTTGAAACATGCTGGGGAGATATTTAAGGAGCCTACAAGGGCCAGGGTGATAAACCCCAGAATTGAAAAAAGTACTAACCGGCGCCTGGGGACCCTACCTACATTAAGGGACAGTTGCCGTTCGACTCTCTGGTTGTTTCTAATGCCCGGAAGAGGGCTAACTCACAAACAACGGGTGATGCTCCTCCCCCTGATAAAGGATCTAAGGTGATAGACGCATCGGGGAAAAGGGTGGCAGCTCAAGGGGCCAACATCTGGCGCATTTCAAACACTCAGGCACTCTTAGCCAGGTATGACAGGGCCCATTACGACACACTGGAGACCCTGTTACAAAACCTGCCAGATGAATATAAGGAGGCAGCAGAGATGCTCATACAGGAAGGGAAGCTCATATCAAATGCTTCTATCAAATGTGCACTGGACGCAGCAGACACCGCGGCCAGAGCCGTTAACACAAGTGTCATGTTGAGACGGCATGCCTGGCTCAGAATCTCCGGGTTCAAGCCAGAGATACATACCACCATTCTAAATCAGCTAGTAAACCCTGATCATTTATTTGGCCCAGAGGTGGACACCACCTTGGAGAAAATCAAGAAGGACACTGAGACTGCAAAGTCTATGGGGGCTCTCCAGTCGCAGCAGTTCAGGGGTGGTTCTTTCGTCGCTCAAGCAATAGAGGTGTTTCCAGAGGCCAGCTGTCCCAGCAACTCAGTACAATAAAGGTGGCGCGCAAACCACATACACCAAACAAAGTAGAGGTGGCCATTGTGGAAACAGCGCCAAGGGCAGAGGTCGTGGAAACAACAGCTCCAGATCCTCCGCCACTAACAAACAGTGATGCCTTGTCACTGCCCCCCGACCATACAACACCGGTCGGGGGGAGACTCCAACAGTTCCTGCCGGTCTGGAAGTCCATCACCACAGACAGGTGGGTCACAAAGCTTATCCAGTACGGTTATTGTCTGGAGTTAACATCCACTCCACCCTACATACCCCCAAGACGCCGTCCTATGTCCACAGAGCATTTGCACTTATTGCAGCAGGAGGTACTCGTCATGCTGCAAAAAGGAGCACAGGAGTGTACTTCTTGATCCCAAAAAAGGACGGGTCCCTCAAACCCATACTGGACCTCAGACCCCTCAATCAGTACATTCTAACAGAACACTTTCACCTGCTAACATTGCAGCAGGTTCTACCGTTGCTCAGTAAGGGAGATTTCCTCGCAACATTAGATCTGAAGGATGCATACTTTCATATTCTGCTACACCCGTCACACAGAAAATACCTCAGATTCACCATTCAAAATCAGAATTACCAATTCAAGGTCCTCCCTTTCGGAGTAACGACGGCACCCAGGGTGTTTACAAAGTGCCTGGCGACAGTGGCTGTACACCTACGGAGACAGAACATTCACGTCTACCCTTATCTGGACGACTGGCTTATCCAGGCAAAGTCGGCCCAGCAGTGTGCCGCCCACATGTCCCACACCATTCACCTTCTTCACGATCTGGGATTCTCACTGAATTACCCAAAGTCCCACCTGCAACCCGCCCACATACGGCAGTATCTGGGCGCGACAATAGACACTCTGGCAGCCAAATTCAGTGAGGATCAACAGCATGCAATTGCTGATACAGAAATTCAGACCTCAACACTCGCTTCAGGCACGAGTGTTCATGCAGTTGATAGGCATGATGGCCTCCTGCATCTTCATAGTCCCGCACGCGAGACTACATATGCGTCCGCTTCAGGAGTGCTTAGCACGTCAGTGGAATCAGGCTCACGGACAGTTGAAAGACCTAGTGTTGGTAACCGGTCGTGCATACAACTCTCTGCATTGGTGGAATCCACAAAACCCTTGCAAGGGACGACCGTTCCAGGAGCCTGTGCCACAGATCATTCTGACGACGGAGGCATCTCTCCAGGGTTGGGGAGCTCATGTACTCCACTACACTGTGCAGGGACTATGGACAATGCAGCAAAAAAAGATGCACATCAACCTTCTAGAGCTGATGGCTATCTTCATGGCGATGAAAGCATTCAAGGTACATCTGTGCAACAAGGTCGTGTTGATCCGGACGGACAACATGACAGCCATGTACTACATTCAGAAACAGGGAGGAACACACTCTCCACAGTTGTCTCATCTGGCTCAGAGCATGTGGAAAAGGGCCATTCAGAGGAACATCTTCCTCATGGCGGAACACCTCCCAGGCAAGGACAATCAGATGGCGGACCTGCTCAGCAGGTACAGCCACCAAATGCACGAGTGGGAGATACATCCATCAGTACTCCACCCGTACTTCCAGCGGTGGGGTCATCCAGAGATAGACCTGTTCGGCACAAAGGAAAACGCCAAACGCCGCAGCTTTGCCGCCAGGTTCCCACACCCACAGTCGCAGGGCAATGCGATATGGATGAACTGGTCAGGCATATTTGCGTACGCTTTTCCCCCAGCACCGCTGGTGGCACGCAAGCTGAAGCAACACTCGATGACGCTCATCCTGGTTGCTCTGACGTGGGCACGTCAACTATGGTACACCACGTTTCTAGAACTATCCGTGGTACCGCATCAAAGGCTGCACCTCACACCCAGGCTTTTGACACAGTGCCATGGTGACATTCAGCACCCAGATCCGCAACAGCTCAACCTGGCGATCTGGCTCCTGAGGTCTTAGAATTTGGCTACCTCCAGACTGTATGGATATCATAATGGATGCAAGAAAGCCGACCATCAGAGCATGCTATGCGGCAAAATGGAAGCGGTTTGTCATTTACTGTGCAGACCACAACATCGACCCGCTAGATGCTTCTACTCACAACATCATTTGTTATCTGTTACATCTATACAAATGCAATCTGGCCTATGTTTCCATCCGCATACATTTGTCCGCAATAGCGGCTTATTTACAAAACAGGCAGCATCTCTCACTTTTTAGAGTGCGGCCATTAAAGCTTTTTTGGAAGGACTCAAACGAGTCATTCCTCCCCGGACCCCGCCAGCTCCTGAATGGAACCTAAATCTGGTCCTCACCAGACTGATGGGTCCACCTTTTGAGCCTCTACATTCCTGCGAGATTCAGTTCTTGACGTGGAAAGTGGCTTTCCTGATAGCGATGACTTCACTGCGACGCGTTAGTGAACTCCAGGCACTAACTATCCAAGAGCCATTCATACAAATTCACTCCAACAGGGTGGTTCTTCGCACTAACCCACAATTTCTTCCTAAGGTAGTTTCGCATTTCTATATCAATCAGACTATTGAACTGCCTGTGTTCTTCCAAAATCCTGAGTCAGTGGCGGAGAGGATACTCCACAGACTAGACGTCAAGAGAGCCTTAATGTACTACATTGATAGGACCAAAGATTTTCGAAAAACAAAACAACTGTTTGTTGCCTTTTCGCCACAGCACAAATGCAACCCCATTTCCAAAGCAGGTATAGCCAGGTGGATCGTTAAGTGCATTCAAATCTGCTATGAAAAAGCCAAGCGCACTTTAACGGTCCCCCCACGGGCCCACTCCACCCGCAAGTTGGGGGCCTCCATGGCTTTCCTTGGAAATATTCCTTTAGAAGACATATGTAGAGCAGCCACATGATCTACCTCACACACATTTACGAAACACTACTGTGTAGATGTGCACTCCAAACAGCAGGCAGCTGTGGGGCAGGCTGTTCTAAAAACACTTTTTCAAACTGCTGCAGCTGGCACAGGCGGCCGCCGCTAATGGAGGGACTGCTATGCATTCTATGCACAGATATGAATTCAGCAGCCCACATGCCTCGAACCGAATATGCTACTTACCAGTATGCATCTGTTCTTGGCATGTAGGGCTGCTGACATTCATATTGCCCGCCCTCCTCCCCGGCGCCTGTAGCGGCTGCAGCACTCCTAATTACTCTTAGCATGGTCATCACTCACGGTGTTACACTCCATCTTTGCTGCAATGGCTAAAAACAATCTGGGGATGGAGTCGATGCCCATGCGCACTGTAGTCCAGGGGAGGAGCCACCTATCTCGTGATACTTCGAAGACTCTTCCAGGACAACAATGTGCGATCATCCGGACCCAACACTAGGCAGCGATCTATGCACAGATATGAATGTCAGCAGCCCTCCATGCCAAGAACAGATGCATACTGGTAAGTAGCATATTTGTTACTTACCTGCAACTACTGTTATCCAGTATTGGTATCTTTCATAGATTTGCATGCCTGAATCATTCCCCTTCGTTGAGATGGGAGTCCCACAGTAAAATATTCAAGCAGTGCTTTAAAAGCTTCATTGGCTATCATGACCAAAGGCCATCTAAACAGTAGCCTATCCCTGTCCTCTTGAAAAAAAGTACTAAATGTTGGTATCCAGCCATTCCACTGTTTTTCACCCTCTAGAACACTACCATCAGACGCACGTTCTCTTCAGATTTTCTAAGCAAAAGTGGGAAGTAAGAATCACAAAGACTAAAGAGAACTGCGTCCACGGGGAGGAGGGTGGATTGCATGTAAATCTATGAAAGTTACTAATACTGGATAACGGTAGTTACAGGGAACTTATTTTCTTATCCAGTATTGCGAATAGCGAACCGTACCCTAAATTGTACTGTCGTTAGAGGAAGGAGGGAGACATGTAACTCATAACCCCCAAAGCAACTGAAATATGACAGTGACAATTGTATTCATAACATACTATCCTGTATCTACTGAACGTTCTAGCAGAATAAAATAGAACAATGAAGGCTGTGCTTAACCTTCAAAGTTATACAAAAGATTCACATTGGTAATAGAAATAAAGTGGCTTGCCTTAATTGAAAAGATGACGCAGTACCACTTGGCCCACAGCTGCATCCTCACGCTATTTGCGATTGTATACAGTAATGTTTTGTAAAAGTGTGAAAATATTTCCATGTCGCAGCACAGCATATCTTGTCCAATGTCACTCCAGCAAACAGAGCTGCTGACGTAGAAACTGTCCTGGTGGAGTGTGCTTTAGTTCTTGTTGTTAGAGGCTTGTTAGCCTTGCTGTGACAAAATTGGATTGCAGAAGAGACCCACCTGGCAACTGGGGCCTTAGTTACTGCTGTTCCTTGGCCGTAGGCGACCAGTAACTGATCTGTTTTTCTTATGTCTTTTGTTTTATGCAGGTAGAATTGTAAACATCTTTTAATATCCAACGTATGCAAAGCCCGTTCTGCTGGGCTAGATGGGTTAGGAAAAAAGGATTGCACTATCACTAGTTCATTGAGGTGAAACTGTGTCGAGACTTTTGGGAAAATAGTCGGGGTTTGTTCGCAGAGCTATATAGTTCTCAGTGAAATGCAGAACACGTTCCTTGATTGTAAAAGCTTGTATTTCGATAACCCTCTTTGCAGATGTGCTTTGTGAATTGGTTCAAACGGCTCTCATCATCTGTGCCAGGACTAAATTAAGCTTCCATTCTGGAGGGGGCGCACGCACCAGGGGAAAGGCATGGAAGAGACCCCACATGAAATGTGTTAAAAGACTAGAGGCACAGAGAGAAAGAACTTGAGGAGACTTGCTATAACGGGGAATAGCACCCAGGTGAACCTTCACTGAAGAGAAAGTGAGACCTGATTTTGCCAAAGAGAGGGGATAGGGAAAATTTCAGGAGGCACTGAGGAGGTTGTTTTGCTCGCACCAGAAACAGAATTGCTTCCATTTTAGGCAGTATGTATTGATAGTACTATCCCCTCTGAATTTGGCAATGACTTTCCTGCACTCCTACAAGATATCTAAATCCCTGAATTCTATGAACTCAAGAGCCATGCGTGCAAATGAAGAGTTTGCATGTATGGATAATTCACCTGGCTTTTGTCCCTCGATAAGAGAGATGGCGATGGCTGCAGGCGAATGGGCTTTGACTCCGACAGCAGGAGTAGCTCCAGGAATGAGTACTGTCTGGGCCATTGTGGCGCTATCAGGAACAGACAACACCCTTTTGGTTTTATCTTGGTTAATACCCTGGGAATTAACGTGATTGGGGGATAAGCATATATCCCAGACAATCGCATTAAAAGGGCACTACCCCTTGACCCTGGTAGAGGGGATCTGCTGGCGTAATACTGGCATTTGATATTCTCTTTCGTCTCGAAGAAGTCTAAAGCTGGTTTTCCCCACCTTCGAAATACCTTGATGAGTTGGGACTGCTCGAACTCCACTCGTGACAACTGGTCTGAGTTCTGCTTAATGTGCTTAATGTGTCTTCCAGAGTATTGTGCATACCTCTGAAATGCTCGGCCCTTAAAGAGATCCCATGCTGTGCCGTCCATTCCCATAATTCCTGAGATAGCGCAATGCATCGTGTTCTTCCCTGTTTGTTGATGTAGTACATGCTGGTTGTATAGTTTGTACGAACCAGCACAGAAGAGCCCCCATTCTCCACAAGAAAGCCTGAAGAGATAGGAATGTGGCTTTGAGTTCTAGACTGTTGATGTGCTGATACTTCTGTGCAGAGGACCATTTGCCCTGAATTAGTCATTCTTGCAGGTTACCTCCCCAGCCTACCATGGAGGCGTCCGTTGTCAATATGAAGTCTGGGATAGTCTGGAGAAAACTAAGGCCTTGTACAAGATTTGGTGCATGAAACCACCATTGCAGTGTGTTTACCATTTGTGTTGTGATCTGAATTACGTCCTTGAAGGATTCTGAAGCCTGTTCCCATTGCTTTTGTAGCTCTTCTTGAAGAGGCCTAATTTTCAGTCTGGCTAGTGGCACCAGATTTATTGCTGAAGAACACATCCCCAGGAGTGACTTGTACATTCGCACAGAAACTAACCCTTATTTTGATATGCTCTTTGCAAGCGTTTGCAGTTGTTATCTATCTTTTGTGAGATAGGAACAATTTGCATTGAATGGTGTCTCTGGACACTCCCAGAAAGGATATGACTTGAGTTGGAGGGAACAAAGATTTATCTTTATTTATAGTGAGTCCCAACGTCCTGAACATGTGAAGGCAGGTGCTCGTAGCTCAACTGGTCTCCTGTGCTGTTGGGATTTTGAGCAGCTAGTTGTCGAGATCCGGGAATACTTGAAGCCCCTGAGATTGTAGGGCTGCTGCTATGGATGGTGCCGATTTGAGGCCAACCTGAAGGACTTTGAATTTGTAGTAGGTACCGGCCACTGTGAATCTTAAGAATTTCCGATGCTTCAGATGGATTTGGATATGGAAATATGAGTCTTCCATGTCGAGTGAGTTCATGAAATCTCCTTAGTTTAAGTGACGTAGGATGTTGGAAAGCAGTACCCTTCTGAACGTCTGTCTGTTGAAAAATGTGTTGAGATTCCTTAGCACCAGAATCAGTCTCCTATCTCCTGATTTCTTTTTTAGTAGGAATAAAAATAATAACCTTTTCTCTTTTGTGACTTCGGCACCTCCTCTATCGCTTCTTTGACAAGCATGACCAAAGCTCCTTTTCGTGATAAATGAAGATGAGGGGGGGACCTTGAATGGAGTAGTTGGAGGGTGCTGAAGGCATTCTAGAGTGTGACTGTTGGTGACAAGGTCCAACACCCAGAGATCTGTTGTTACTTCGCGCCACTGGTGGACATAGCTGAATATCTTTACACCCACAGGCTAGTTGGTGAGGGGAGCTGGTACTCTGGCATGATCATTGTTTTCTGCCTGAATCACAATCTTGGCGTTCACTTGCGGCCTCCCTGGCAAGAGAAATCCGCTGTAGCCGACTGACAGTAATGGAGGATTATAACATTGTCGATACTGAGTCTGGTATGGCTGATACTGTTGAGCCCTCTGGTAACCTTCCTTGTAAGTGGCGAATCCTCACCCTCTAGCACCTCTGAAACGCACCTGTCTGTATTGTAGTGTGAACGACTCTGCGTTGTCCGTGTCATTTTTAATCAGCAACAATGCCTCATCTGTGTGCTTTCTGAAGAAGAACTCCCCATCAAAAGCCATATTCAAAACCTTCGTCTGCACATAAGGTCTAAAGGTAGTTGCTTTCAGCCATCTTTGTGTCAGAGCACAACAGCTCCCGCCAGCCGACGATAGCCAGTATTGGCCACATCAATGGCACAGTCAATGGTTTCTGAAGCTGCACGCTCAACTTCCACTAGTATTTTATGTGCCAATTGTCACTTATCTTCAGGGATAAGGTCAATTAACCGTGCCATGTCAGACAACATTTGGTGGTCATAGCCGCCGACAATGGCTGGAGCATTCACTGCTCTAATTATCACAGCTGCAAAGAAGAAAAACGTTGTCTAAAATGTCCATCCTATGCCCTTCTTTATACGGAGAAGTAATCGGGGTAGCAGGGTTTTGAGAGTGTCTTTGTGCAGCATGAGAAATGATCAAATTCGGCTTGGCCTGCCCAATGAGGCAAGATGGAGAGTTCTCCGGAGCCCTATACTTCTTCCCAACATGGGGCAGCAATGGTGGTATGGACGCTGGTGTTTTCATTATCTTGATGCCTTCCTGCCATATATAATCGATAATAGGTATGGAGCGTACCAATTTCTTTGTGTCCAATTTCCTTGTGCAGATGAAACCTGTTGACTGCCTTCTGCATTAGGTTATGAAATCCTCCGATATCTTCCGGAGGAGAGTTTAATGGAAGGTACTGAGGAGGGGAGGGAGTTGGAATAACATAGTCATCCCAAGGGTCAGGAGCAGAGACTGGCAGCTCACTCTTCTGAGGATGAAGTGTCTTGTGCTCCAGGGTCGGCTGTTCTGGGGTCTGGAATATTCACAGGTGTGCTAGGCATTTGAGCGTCTGGCATACCTGTAGGATCTACTTGAGGTACTGGCCTGTCTGGCTTATTCTGTTGTGGCAGAAACCTCTGTCTGTAATCCGCCAGCATGCCTGTAGATCTTGTATCAATGATGGTGGCAGATGGGCCTTGTCCCTCGGGCTTGGCTCTGGTTGAAAACTATATTGGTAACTGAGACACAGAGCCATATACCCCTGCTGGTAGTACTCTGTCTCACCATTATCGTCCTCATCCTCCTCATCTTGACACTTTAAGTGAAGCTCCGATGGGCTGTGAGCCATCTTCATCCTCTTCTACATAATCCTCCAGCAGATGTGATGGAAGCAAGGGCAAAACCTTGCTATACTCTTGCATAGATGGCGGTAGGAACGTCTTTCTTACTCTGATGACTTGAATAATCACTCGTCGATGGAATCCTCATCGATGTTGACGATGTCGTCGTCGTCTGTACACTCAGCGGCGAATCCGTCATCGTCGGGATCTACGCTGACGGCATTTTAGTCAACGAGAGAGCGTCGACGGTCCTAGACGACGATGGGGTCCTCCAATAGATAGTATGGGAGCCTGCGTCGTTGATGTAACACAGAATGTCATCAACGAGAGAGGAAGCGTCGTCGACAATGATTTTTTGGTTTAAATCTTTTATTGAAGTTTTAACACAATAGACATAGGACACTTCAACAACACGGGCGAGCATGCGGTCGCCCTGCCAGAAACAGGTACCCCGCCTCTCCCCATCGGCTGGGCCCACTGAAGCTGCGTAGAACGTGTCTTTGAGAGCTGGGGAGGCCCTGCAAACGAAGTTAAGCGTCAATCCGGTCCCCTGAACATCCAACTCTCCCACCCCCTCCCCACGCCCTCCCACACACACCCACAGGTCCCCCTCCCCAGTGTGGCAATTGCGATGATATCAGTTCTCTCATCGCCGGTAGGATAGGTGGCGTTCAGGCAGGTGAACGAGGCTCCCCTGGAAGTCGCTTGGAAGCCTGAGCACCCTGTGGTATTTTGGGCAGGTGATTTCATTAAACTCCTCTGATAGGAGAGAGACGAGGGGCTGCCATGTATCCAGAAATGTGTCTCTTGTTTGGGTGAGGAAGGCCTGTATCTTCTCCATGCCCATGATATACCACAGGCGGTGGAGCCACCTCGTGTGAGTAGGTTTTCTGGAGGTGCTCCAGAGAGACAAGATATGTTGGGTGGCTGCCCCCATCGCTAATGCCATCTGTTTACCCCTGATCGATTTGAGAGGGAACGTGATGGCATTGGGAAGGCCAAGGAGTGTGTATGCCGGGAATCGGGGAATTTCGGTGTCAAAATGCTTGTCGAAGCTCTTGAGCACTTCCTCCCAATACCCCTGAACCTCTGTGCATTCCCATAGGATGTGAGTGAGTGTCCCTTGTTGCCCACACCCCCTCCAACACCCAGGGTCCCTGGAGGGGTTGCCTTGATGAAGTTGTGCCGGTGTGAGGTGCCAGTAGTACGCTATTTTCACCGCCGCTTCCTTACTAGCTACATTGTGGGCGGTGTGGTGAGCCCTGAAGTATATGTCCTGCCACTCTTTATCTGTGAAGGAGCGCCCCATTTCATGTTCCCATCTGTTCTGTCCCGCCGAACGTGCAGCAGGAGGGGGCGGGCTAAGCATCATGTATAGGTCAGTGATTGCGTGTCTGTCAGTTATTTTCGTGTGGAGACATTTTTCATAGTTTGTCAGGGGTCTGCTTACATGAGGTTGCACCTCCTTCTCCGTGAGCCAGTGTCTGAGCTGGAAGTACTGGAAGCGTTGTATCTGTGGGAGTGTGTAGTAGTCTTGTAAAGTGCGAATTTGCATAAAGCCCTCGGGGTCGAAGAGATCGCCAGCCGCTTTGCATTCTGATTCCCGCCACTGCGAGAATGACCCGGGGGCCAGTCCCGGAGGGAACTCCGGGTTCTCAAACAGGAGGGACATCGGGGACGGGAATGTGGTAAGGCCTTGCGGTACCGCTACTTCATCCCATACCTGTATTACCGTCCTCGTAATGGGGGATTTCTTGAGGTATGAGGGCCTGTCCGTGCGTCTCAGGAACGGGATTTTTCATAGGGACATCTGACCCATGGCTCAATCTTGAAATAACCACAGTTTTTCCGATTCGGGCCTGTTCCATTCCAGGAGGTAGCGAAGTTGCGTTGCATGAAAGTAGCGAAGTAAGTCAGGTACCCTGAGTCCGCCGTCCGCTGTAGCCCGCGTGTTTAGGTCTCTGCGCAGACGTGGACGCTTACCTGCCCACACAAAGTGTGTGATGGAATCCTGCAGTTGTTTGAGCACGCCAATCGGGGGTGTTACCGGAATAATCTGGAATAAGTACAAGATCTTGGGGAGCAGGGTCATTTTTACCGCTGCCACTCGTCCTAGCCAGGAAAGCGGCTGACGGCCCCACCTCTCGAAGTCCCCCTTGAGGGCAGCTAGTAGAGCCGAATAGTTCCCCTCAACTGTTTGGATTGTGCTCGGGGTCAGAGAGATGCCCAAGTAGGGTATGGACATCTGAACCCGAAGGTCCCCATATGTTTGGTGGCTGCGCCGCATCTCTTTTGCGTTCCGACCCAGAAGCAAGATGAGGGATTTCTCCATGTTCATCTTGAACCCCGATATCTTCCTGAATCTCTCTATCTCCGACAGGAAAGCCGGTACCGATGTTGAGGGGTCCTCTAGGGCCGCAAGGACGTCGTCTGCATACAGGCTTATGGTCTGTTGCTCCCCGCCGAAACGGACGCCCGTTATGGACTTGTTGTCTCGGATCCGTTGGGCCAAGGGCTCGATGTACAGAGCAAAGAGCAGGGGTGAAAGAGGGCACCCCTGCCTGGTTCCCCGTCGGATGTCTAAGGGTCTCGAGCGTATCCCGTTAACCGAGATCCTGGCCTGCTGGGCGGCATAACAGCTAGCAACCCACGTGCGGAACCGGTCTCCGAATCCGTAGCGCGCCAGGACGGCATCTAGGTATCCCCAGTCCACCCTGTCGAACGCCTTCTCGGCAGCCACCGACAGGAGGACCGCGTCGGAGTCATTATAGTGGGCTTTATCAATGACATGAAGCAGGCGTTTGGTATTGTCCGCGCACTGTCTGTTGGGGATAAATCCCGCTTGGTCCGGCTCAATGATTCCCGGTAGGCACGGGCCCAATCTAGCTGCCAGCACGCTTGTGAATAGTTTTAGATCGAGGTTAGGGAGATGGTCAGTCCGGCCCTGCCGATAATGCCAGCTCAGAGGCGTGTTTAGCAACCTTCTCTGTTTTTGAAGTCTTGGAGTCCTGGGAAGGCTTATAATTTGTTCTTCCTCCACCTGAGGAACTGTCCTTCGATCTGGCCCTCTAATGGGAAAAAGAGGCTCTGTCATTTTCCTCATCAGAAGAATGAGACTTGTGTTTAGTGGTCTGAACCCACAATAACAATCTTCCCTCTCTGTCCTTGAGGGTTTTATTTGAGAAGGTGTGGCATATCTTACATTCTCTCACCTAATGCCTTGGGTAGAAGCAATAAATGCACTTCTTATGTGGATCATCCACATTGACTCTTTTCTTGCCACAGGTTTTACATGGGCGAAAATGGCAATTTCTTTCTGACATGTCAAAATTTGAGAAAGCTGAAAAGAAAACAGTAGAACTCAGGGATACTCCTGTCCACACGACATGCAGTAAAAATCTGAAGAGAACTTACTTCTACTCAGTATGTTCTAGAGGGTGCTAACAGCTGATTGGCTGTTTTCCAACATTTAATCCTTTTTTTTAAAGGACATAGAAAGGCTATTGTTTAGATGGCATTGGGCTATTATAGCCTATGAAGCTTTTAAAGCACTGCTTGAATATTTTACCATCTGACTCCCATCTCGACGACGGGGAATGATTCAGGCTTGTAAGTCTATGAAAGATACCCCATTGCTGGATAAATGTCAGTACATAGAAGCAACAACACATCAGATGGAGTTGTTGTGTGGGGCACACATGGGCATGCAGATCTACCTTGCCTTTGGATGTTGTCACCACCAGATCGTAACTTGAAGAGATCATACACCACTGATGATTGATTATTGTGATGCTCTGCACAGACCTCGGGTCCTCCTGTTGAGTCTTTTACCGCAGGCTCTGAACAATACAATGTTTTGTATTGGAAATTAAGGAGGCAATGAAATATATTTGATAATAATTGGGGCTCAACGACTACAAGAGCTGAGTTCTTACGGGCCTCACCCCAGAATTGATACTGACGTTAAACTTATAGCCAATGTATTGGCAAGTAGACTCAATCATGTTATAGCGTTGTTAGTGCATGAAGACCAGTACAGCTTTATTCCGGAGAGTAGCACATTGCTGAACCTCAGACAGCTCACACAGGTCTTGCATATCACCCATGAAATGAAAATAGCAGGTGCTTTGATAGCACTAGATATTGAAAAATGTTTTGACACTATTAGGTCACAGATGTCCACATTGATGCATGAGATGGGGTTTGCTACAATTATTCAGGGCTGATTGGAATTGCTTATACTGAGCCCATGGCTAGAGAGAGATTGGGCCCATGGTATGCAACAAATGGGTAATCAAACATGGGATTTGTCAGGTATGCCCCTCGTCACCCTTATTGTTCAACCTAGCTCTGGAACCTTTGCCGATTAGGCTTAAGGATCTGCTTCAGGATTGCGGGATCAATATTGAGAAAGTAACACATATAGGGGCCGATTCAGAGAACTAATCTGAGATAAAATCCTAAACTTACTACTTTTGGTATTCACAGAAGGCATTTAGTGTTAGTAAAGTTAGGACTCCTAACTTTACTATTACTAAACTGAGACAAAATCCTAACTTTACGATTTTTGGTATTCACAAAAGGCATTTAGTAGTAGTAAAGTTAAAGTCCTAACTTTACTACTCCTAAACGCCTTCTGTGAAAACCAAAAGTAGTAAGTTTAGGATTTTATCTTAGTTTAGTAGTAGTAAAGGTATGAGTCCTAACTTTACTACCACTAAATGCCTTCTGTGAATACCAAAAGTAGTAAGTTTAGGGTATTATCTCAGATTAGTTCAGTGAATCGGCCCCATAGTATCTATGTATGCAGGTGATACTCTAGTTTAGCTTAGCTAGCCCCATGCTTTTCTATGGATAATGTTGAATGAATTGGAGCGGTTTGGGATGGCATCTGATCTCAGGGTAATCAGGATAAGCTGGTGGCTTTTCTAATGGGGAAAGTGGTATGAACCACACCAGAAAACCTACCAGATGTGGGTCTACAATGGGAAGTGAACAGATTTAGTTACTTAGATGAGCAGATAGCCCATACAGTAGGTAAACAATATGCTTATAATATAGGTAGTGTCCTGCAAGGACTCCGAAATTACATCGCCTTCTGAAATACTTTCCTCCTCTTCAGAATAGGTCATATCATGCTTGCGAAGATGGTGCTCTTGCCCCACTGCAAGTTTTCCGATCCACATTTAGGGAAATAAATGTGTTTCTTATTTCTTTGGATTGGGCGGGCAAGAGGAACAGGCTACGATTATCTGTTCTTAAATTAGATAGAGCAGAGGCTGGGCTAGGTCTCCCAGACCTATAATTATATCACTGTCACAACCCACACTACCTGTACCCTCTGCACCCCTGGTACATTTCTCCCTTGAGTCATTACAGACCCCTTGCATCTCCATTGGCCCTCCCTCTGCTTCCTGTGCAAATTGCCACAATCAAGCTAACCCCTTTGTCCTTCCCTCCAATTCTCATGCATATTACCACAACCATGTTGAACCTTGGCCCTTCCCTCCACTACCCATGAGTCTTTCCAGAAGCACTCTAAAAAGTATGGCCTACTTACTGCTCCTTTCCTACTTCCCATTGCACTTACGATTAGGCTCACAATCCTGCCAATTTGCATATCTTGTGAGATCTGGAAGCTATTTTGGTCTCAGTAGAATAAATACAACATATATCCCTAATTGCCTTTACTTGGCTTCTTACCTGCCTGGTTAGAAGCTCTCCAGTCACCGTAGATTTTGTTCCTTGGCTCCAACGGGGGTTTGTCACCTGCCGATCCATGATCTTAGGCGCGTGGTCTCCTCTGCGTCAGCCTGGAGTCCATAACCTGGAAAAAAAGAGACAATCTTAGAAACTTGTAGAACAGTTTTGACCACGCCCAAGCATTGAAGTTTGGAAACCCATTAAACCAGATTTAGGTAAATTCAATTTTGCGAGTCCTTAATAGCGATTTTTACCGAATCGCTCTTAAGGAATCGCCAAATTGAATGTAGGTAGGAATCACAAAAATATTTGCAATTCCTTAATATTCCTTGATTACGAATCGCAAATTGAGATTCGCAACCAAGGAATACCATCCCATTCATTAGGAATGAATAGGATTTGCGCCCGCAATTTGCGAGTAACCAAGAGGCACTTGCATATTGCAGGTGCAATTTCAAGGGGCCAGGGGTTCCAAAAGGACACCCTGTTGCTCCCCTGAAATGTGCACATGTGGCGCACATACATGCCTTGAGGGAATGAATGTGTGCCACATGGCACTTTTAAAAAAGTGCTTTTTTAAAGGAAATCGCTAATTACCACCATCTTGAAGTTGGTGGTATCTAGCAATTCCTTAAGGCTAAAGTCCGCTTTCTTTTGTGCTACTTACATTGCAATTAAGGAATCGCAATTTGCGATTTCTTAAATGCAATCGTAAAATGGGGAATCGCAAATTTTGCGATTCCTTATTTTGCGCATAGGTTTAATCTTACCTGCATTTCTCAAAGCCAAATTTCGATCGCAAAGGCTGAAATTTGGCGAATTTCTGCTTTTGCTAACGCTATTTGGCTTCCTACGTCTGGCCCATTGTGAACAGTCTGTGGACAATTTAGCAGATACGTTTAAGACTAACTCCCAGACGCATCAAGCCCAGATTCTGCGAATTCTAAATTCCGAAAAATACCGAATCGCAAATTAGAATTCGCAGAATGGGATGCATCAATAAAAGCCAACCAAAAAAGCGATTCACAGTATCCCGCAATCGCCGATTGCGATTTCCGCTAAATCCTACAAAAATCGCAGAATCGCCGGTTTCCCATGGAGAAATTGCAATTTCGCAATTACCGAAATCGCAAATTTACGGGAAGTCGCATTTCGAGCACAATGATGACATCACAACCAGGAAGTAGGCAGTTCCCTCACTCATTCTGAACACAGAGCTTGAGAGTGGAAGAAGCACAGCAAGAGCTCCAACAGACACACCCTGCAGCCCCACAACAGGACACACATCCATATCCAGAATGTCCCAGGAAGCAGCAGGAAGCAGTGCATTGATACTGACGTTAAACTTATAGCCAATGTATTGGCAAGTAGACTCAATCATGTTATAGCGTTGTTAGTGCATGAAGACCAGTACAGCTTTATTCCGGGGAGTAGCACATTGCTGAACCTCAGACAGCTCACACAGGTCTTGCATATCACCCATGAAATGGAAACAGCAGGTGCCTTGATAGCACTAGATATTGAAAAATGTTTTGACACTATTAGGTCACAGATGTCCACATTGATGCATGAGATGGGGTTTGCTACAATTATTCAGGGCTGAGTGGAATTGCTTATACTGAGCCCATGGCTAGAGATAGATTGGGCCCATGGTATGCAACAAACGGGTAATCAAACATGGGATTTGTCAGGTATGCCCCTCGTCACCCTTATTGTTCAACCTAGCTCTGGAACCTTAGCCGATTAGGCTTAAGGATCTGCTTCAGGATTGCGGGATCAATATTGAGAAAGTAACACATATAGGGGCCGATTCACAGAACTAATCTGAGATAAAATCCTAAACTTACTACTTTTGGTATTCACAGAAGGCATTTAGTGGTAGTAAAGTTAGGACTCCTAACTTTACTATTACTAAACTGAGACAAAATCCAAACTTTACGATTTTTGGTATTCACAAAAGGCATTTAGTAGTAGTAAAGTTAAAGTCCTAACTTTACTACTCCTAAACGCCTTCTGTGAAAACGAAAAGTAGTAAGTTTAGGGTATTATCTCAGATTAGTTCAGTGAATCGGCCCCATAGTATCTATGTACGCAGGTGATACTCTAGTTTAGCTTAGCTAGCCCCATGCTTTTCTATGGATAATGTTGAATGAATTGGAGCGGTTTGGGATGGCATCTGATCTCAGGGTAATCAGGATAAGCTGGTGGCATTTCTAATGGGGAAAGTGGTATGAACCACACCAGAAAACCTACCAGATGTGGGTCTACAATGGGAAGTGAACAGATTTAGTTACTTAGATGAGAAGATAGCCCATACAGTAGGTAAACAATATGCTTATAAAATAGGTAGTGTCTTGCAAGGACTCCGAAATTAGATCGCGTTCTGAAATACTTTCCTCCTCTTCAGAATAGGTCATATCATGCTTGCGAAGATGGTGCTCTTGCCCCACTGCAAGTTTTCCGATCCACATTTAGGGAAATAAATTTGTTTCTTATTTCTTTGGATTGGGCGGGCAAGAGGAACAGGCTACGATTATCTGTTCTTAAATTAGATAGAGCAGAGGCTGGGCTAGGTCTCCCAGACCTATAATTATATCACTGTCACAACCCACACTACCTGTACCCTCTGCACCCCTGGTACATTTCTCCCTTGAGTCATTACAGACCCCTTGCATCTCCATTGGCCCTCCCTCTGCTTCCTGTGCAAATTGCCACAATCAAGCTAACCCCTTTGTCCTTCCCTCCAATTCTCATGCATATTACCACAACCATGTTGAACCTTGGCCCTTCCCTCCACTACCCATGAGTCTTTCCAGAAGCACTCTAAAAAGTATGGCCTACTTACTGCTCCTTTCCTACTTCCCATTGCACTTACGATTAGGCTCACAATCCTGCCAATTTGCATATCTTGTGAGATCTGGAAGCTATTTTGGTCTCAGTAGAATAAATACAACATATATCCCTAATTGCCTTTGCTTGGCTTCTTACCTGCCTGGTTAGAAGCTCTCCAGTCACCGTAGATTTTGTTCTCTGGCTCCAACGGGGGTTTGTCACCTGCCAATCCATGATCTTAGGCGCGTGGTCTCCTCTGCGTCAGCCTGGAGTCCATAACCTGGATAAAAAGAGACAATCTTAGAAACTTGTAGAACACTTTTGACCACTCCCAAGCATTGAAGTTTGGAAACACATTAAACCAGATTTAGGTAAATTCAATTTTGCGAGTCCTTAATAGCGATTTTTACCTAATCGCTCTTAAGGAATCGCCAAATTGAATGTAGGTAGGAATCACAAAAATATTTGCAATTCCTTAATATTCCTTGATTACGAATCGCAAATTGAGATTCGCAACCAAGGAATACCATCCCATTCATTAGGAATGAATAGGATTTGCGCCCGCAATTTGCGAGTAACCAAGAGGCACTTGCAAATTGCAGGTGCAATTTCAAGGGTGCAGGGGTTCCAAAAGGACACCCTGTTGCTCCCCTGAAATGTGCACATGTGGCGCACATACATGCCTTGAGGGAATGAATGTGTGCCACATGGCACTTTTAAAAAAGTGCTTCTTTAAAGGAAATCGCTAATTACCACCAACTTGAAGTTGGTGGTAATTAGCAATTCCTTAAGGCTAAAGTCCGCTTTCTTTTGTGCTACTTACATTGCAATTAAGGAATCGCAATTTGCGATTTCTTAAATGCAATCGTAAAATAGGGAATGGCAAATTTTGCGAATCCTTATTTTGCGAGTAGGTTTAATCTTACCTGCATTTCTCAAAGCTAAATTTCGATAGCAAAGGCTGAAATTTGGCGAATTTCTGCTTTTGCTAACGCTATTTGGCTTCCTACGTCTGGCCCATTGTGAACAGTCTGTGGACAATTTAGCAGATACGTTTAAGACTAACTCCCAGACGCATCAAGCCCAGATTCTGCGAATTCTAAATTCCGAAAAATACCGAATCGCAAATTAGAATTCGCAGAATGGGATGCATCAATAAAAGCCAATCAAAAAAGCGATTCACAGTCTCCCGCAATCGCTGATTGCGATTTCCGCTAAATCCTACAAAAATCGCAGAATCGCCGGTTTCCCATGGAGAAATTGCAATTTCGCAATTACCGAAATCGCAAATTTACGGGAAGTCGCATTTCGAGCACAATGATGACATCACAACCAGGAAGTAGGCAGTTCCCTCACTCATTCTGAACACAGAGCTTGAGAGTGGAAGAAGCACAGCAAGAGCTCCAACAGACACACCCTGCAGCCCCACAACAGGACACACATCCATATCCAGAATGTCCCAGGAAGCAGCAGGAAGCAGTGCATTGATACTGACGTTAAACTTATAGCCAATGTATTGGCAAGTAGACTCAATCATGTTATAGCGTTGTTAGTGCATGAAGACCAGTACAGCTTTATTCCGGGGAGTAGCACATTGCTGAACCTCAGACAGCTCACACAGGTCTTGCATATCACCCATGAAATGGAAACAGCAGGTGCCTTGATAGCACTAGATATTGAAAAATGTTTTAACACTATTAGGTCACAGATGTCCACATTGATGCATGAGATGGGGTTTGCTACAATTATTCAGGGCTGAGTGGAATTGCTTATACTGAGCCCATGGCTAGAGATAGATTGGGCCCATGGTATGCAACAAATGGGTAATCAAACATGGGATTTGTCAGGTATGCCCCTCGTCACCCTTATTGTTCAACCTAGCTCTGGAACCTTAGCCGATTAGGCTTAAGGATCTGCTTCAGGATTGCGGGATCAATATTGAGAAAGTAACACATATAGGGGCCGATTCACAGAACTAATCTGAGATAAAATCCTAAACTTACTACTTTTTGTATTCACAGAAGGCATTTAGTGGTAGTAAAGTTAGGACTCCTAACTTTACTATTACTAAACTGAGACAAAATCCAAACTTTACGATTTTTGGTATTCACAAAAGGCATTTAGTAGTAGTAAAGTTAAAGTCCTAACTTTACTACTCCTAAACGCCTTCTGTGAAAACGAAAAGTAGTAAGTTTAGGGTATTATCTCAGATTAGTTCAGTGAATCGGCCCCATAGTATCTATGTACGCAGGTGATACTCTAGTTTAGCTTAGCTAGCCCCATGCTTTTCTATGGATAATGATGAATGAATTGGAGCGGTTTGGGATGGCATCTGATCTCAGGGTAATCAGGATAAGCTGTTGGCTTTTCTAATGGGGAAAGTGGTATGAACCACACCAGAAAACCTACCAGATGTGGGTCTACAATGGGAAGTGAACAGATTTAGTTACTTAGATGAGCAGATAGCCCATACAGTAGGTAAACAATATGCTTATAATATAGGTAGTGTCCTGCCAGAACTCCGAAATTACATCGCCTTCTGAAATACTTTCCTCCTCTTCAGAATAGGTCATATCATGCTTGCGAAGATGGTGCTCTTGCCCCACAGCAAGTTTTCCGATCCACATTTAGGGAAATACATTTGTTTCTTAATTCTTTGGTTTGGGCGGGCAAGGGGAACAGGCTACGATTATCTGTTCTTAAATTAGATAGAGCAGAGGCTGGGCTAGGTCTCCCAGACGTACAATTATATCACTGTCACAACCCACACTACCTGTACCCTCTGCACCCCTGGTACATTTCTCCCTTGAGTCATTACAGACCCCTTGCATCTCCATTGGCCCTCCCTCTGCTTCCTGTGCAAATTACCACAATCAAGCTAACCCCTTTGTCCTTCCCTCCAATTCTCATGCATATTACCACAACCATGTTGAACCTTGGCCCTTCCCTCCACTACCCATGAGTCTTTCCAGAAGCACTCTAAAAAGTATGGCCTACTTACTGTTCCTTTCCTACTTCCCATTGCACTTACCATTAGGCTCACAATCCTGCCAATTTGCATATCTTGTGAGATCTGGAAGCTATTTTGGTCTCAGTAGAATAAATACAACATATATCCCTAATTGCCTTTGCTTGGCTTCTTACCTGCCTGGTTAGAAGCTCTCCAGTCACCGTAGATTTTGTTCCTTGGCTCCAACGGGGGTTTGTCACATGCCGATCCAGTGATCTTAAGCGTGGTCTCCTCTGCGTCAGCCTGGAGTCCATAACCTGGAAAAAAAGAAAAAATCTTAGAAACTTGTAGAACACTTTTGACCATGCCCAAGCATTGAAGTTTGGAAACACATTAAACCAGATTTAGGTAAATTCAATTTTGCGAGTCCTTAATAGCGATTTTTACCGAATCGCTCTTAAGGAATCGCCAAATTGAATGTAGGTAGGAATCACAAAAATATTTGCAATTCCTTAATATTCCTTGATTACGAATCGCAAATTGAGATTCGCAACCAAGGAATACCATCCCATTCATTAGGAATTAATAGGATTTGCGCCCGCAATTTGCGAGTAACCAAGAGGCACTTGCAAATTGCAGGTGCAATTTCAAGGGTGCAGGGGTTCCAAAAGGACACCCTGTTGCTCCCCTGAAATGTGAACATGTGGCGCACATACATGCCTTAAGGGAATGAATGTGTGCCACATGGCACTTTTAAAAAAGTGCTTTTTTAAAGGAAATCGCTAATTACCACCAACTTGAAGTTGGTGGTAATTAGCAATTCCTTAAGGCTAAAGTCCACTTTCTTTTGTGCTACTTACTTTGCATTTAAGGAATCGCAATTTGCGATTTCTTAAATGCAATCGTAAAATAGGGAATCGCAAATTTTGCGATTCCTTATTTTGCAAGTAGGTTTAATCTTACCTACATTGCTCAAAGCCAAATTTCGATCGCAAAGGCTGAAATTTGGCGAATTTCTGCTTTTGTTAACGCTATTTGCCTTCCTACGTCTGGCCCATTGTGAACAGTCTGTGGACAATTTAGCAGATACGTTTAAGACTAACCCCCAGACGCATCAAGCCCAGATTCTGCGAATTCTAAATTCCGAAAAATACCGAATCGCAAATTAGAATTCGCAAGAATGGGATGTATCAATAAAAGCCAACCAAAAAAGCGATTCACAGTCTGCCGCAATCGCCGATTGCGATTTCCGCTAAATCCTACAAAAATCGCAGAATCGCCGGTTTCCCATGGAGAAATTGCGATTTCGCAATTACCGAAATCGCAAATTTACGGGAAGTCGCATTTCGAGCACAATGATGACATCACAACCAGGAAGTAGGCAGTTCCCTCACTCATTCTGAACACAGAGCTTGAGAGTGGAAGAAGCACAGCAAGAGGTCCAACATACACACCCTGCAGCTCCACAACAGGACAGACATCCAGATCCAAAATGTCCCAGGAAGCAGCAGGAAGCAGTGCACCTGGCAGAAAAAGAAAAATTACATTTTCTGAACAGGAGCTCGAGTTCCTCATCGCGGGTGTAAGCAGGGACCATGATAGGCTCTTTGGGAAGCAATCCCGGAAGGTCCCTGAAGCAGACAAGTGGCGCATTGGGCAGCGCATCATCATGGGCAAGGTCAACTCTGTTGGAGTCACCCAGCGCTCTATTGATGATCTAAAGAAGAGGTGGTACGACCTCAGAGGCCATGCCAAACAGCGCATTGCAGAGAGGCTGGGGGAGCAACATGCGACCGGAGGAGGAGACCCCCTCAGTTGCGCCCAACACACCACTTGAAGACCTGGTGGAGGAGACCATCAACCCTGCAGCCTGCGTGGGGGTCAGCCAGCTGGACACCTCCCGACCCACCCAAAAATCCATAGGTAAGAGCCATGCAACTGCGAGCCCATCCCCTAACAATGCCCATGCCCCCAGAGCTAGCCATCTGAAAACCCCAGGGATGCAGGCCATGCACATCGGAAATGCCATATTGCATTGTGGGACCTGTAGTGTGAGAATAGTTTCCTGATAGCCACACACAGCCGGACCTGTAAAGTGAAACATGTCCCTAAAGCCAGTCAGGGATTGCAAGCCTGCATGCATGTCGCAACTTCCCATGTGCAAGATTAATATCATTAATCATGCACCCATTTACATCAAAGGTGTTGCTGAACCACAGAGCACGGACAGCGAGGCACTCCAAATTGAGGAGAACACAAAGGACACTGAGGGAGAGAGCCATCCTGCCCCACGACCTGGACCTTCCGACACACCTGCACCAGTACCACCACCTCCCCATGCAAACAGGGCCACCCCTGCAGCCACAGGAGTACAGCAAACACCCCATGCGTCACAAATGGCAATGGAACAGGCCACACCACCACCCAGGAGACAGACACGGCGCACAGCCACTGTGCGGTTGCAGTTGAGTGGCCGGATGAGGCAGCAGGGCAACGTGGCAACACGGGCTGACCGGGGTCAACATGATCAGGAACAAGGGCTTGGCATCGAACGCCGGATGCTAGCTGTCCACCAGAAGCAGGCACGGCACATGGCAGCCATGCAGCTGCAGCTTTACAAAACAGCGTGCAACGTGAGCCAGCTCACCGAAAGCGTGCAGGTGTTAACGGCTGCAGTGAGGGAGAACAGTCAGATCATGGTGTCACAGCAGGACATCACCCGCCGCCGCCACCACCACCACCAGCTGCTGACCCGCCTATCGGCATACACCAGGTCAAGCTACCTGATCGGGAATGCTACTTCCCAACTATCACGCCGGTCCCTGGCAATGCAATGTCAGATGGTGCAATGCTGCCAGGATGTTGCTAGGGCGTTGGAACAGGTCACAACTGCTGTCCAGAACCATCAGGTATGTGGCCATGCCCATGCAGGGGGGGGGATGATGCCAGTGAGGGCACCTCCAGTCTGAGCAGCCTGTCCCTGCTGGTGTTACAAGAACGACGCCGCAGTACCAGGCCCACTGCAGCATCAAGGCCCGATACTGGCAAGGTGGATGTGGAGTGGCGACAGGGCGCGTCCGGCCGGAGGCGCTAGTGATCAACTGACTATTAGCAGCAGTGCCATACTGAAGTACAAAGCAGGCCTGCTTCCCAATAATGGGGCTGTATGACTTAATACAGTTTTCATGTTTTGTGACCAAAAAATGTAAAAGAAAGATCCTGTTTACGCAAATCATATCTCATGTCATTATTTCATTTGGCATGCATGAGTGCAGTGTTGTGTGAGGGGTATGTGAGAACTAAAAATAATTCAGTGTGATGTTGTTGCTGTGCCTGTGTCCTTCAGCAGGATTCTCCCCGCATGCATGACGCACATGTGCAGGTGGGCGGTTGTCCCGCTCCGACTCACTGCCAGAGATCTCCACAGGTATCATCCGCTTGATAGCAATATTGTGGAGTATGGCACACACGGCCACGATGCAGCAGCAGACCTCAGGCTGACCTGTAAAGTGAAACATGTCCCTAAAGCCAGTCAGGGATTGCAAGCCTGCATGCATGTCGCAACTTCCCATGTGCAAGATTAATATCATTAATCATGCACCCATTTACATCAAAGGTGTTGCTGAACCACAGAGCACGGACAGCGAGGCACTCCAAATTGAGGAGAACACAAAGGACACTGAGGGAGAGAGCCATCCTGCCCCACGACCTGGACCTTCCGACACACCTGCACCAGTACCACCACCTCCCCATGCAAACAGGGCCACCCCTGCAGCCACAGGAGTACAGCAAACACCCCATGCGTCACAAATGGCAATGGAACAGGCCACACCACCACCCAGGAGACAGACACGGCGCACAGCCACTGTGCGGTTGCAGTTGAGTGGCCGGATGAGGCAGCAGGGCAACGTGGCAACACGGGCTGACCGGGGTCAACATGATCAGGAACAAGGGCTTGGCATCGAACGCCGGATGCTAGCTGTCCACCAGAAGCAGGCACGGCACATGGCAGCCATGCAGCTGCAGCTTTACAAAACAGCGTGCAACGTGAGCCAGCTCACCGAAAGCGTGCAGGTGTTAACGGCTGCAGTGAGGGAGAACAGTCAGATCATGGTGTCACAGCAGGACATCACCCGCCGCCGCCACCACCACCACCAGCTGCTGACCCGCCTATCGGCATACACCAGGTCAAGCTACCTGATCGGGAATGCTACTTCCCAACTATCACGCCGGTCCCTGGCAATGCAATGTCAGATGGTGCAATGCTGCCAGGATGTTGCTAGGGCGTTGGAACAGGTCACAACTGCTGTCCAGAACCATCAGGTATGTGGCCATGCCCATGCAGGGGGGGGGATGATGCCAGTGAGGGCACCTCCAGTCTGAGCAGCCTGTCCCTGCTGGTGTTACAAGAACGACGCCGCAGTACCAGGCCCACTGCAGCATCAAGGCCCGATACTGGCAAGGTGGATGTGGAGTGGCGACAGGGCGCGTCCGGCCGGAGGCGCTAGTGATCAACTGACTATTAGCAGCAGTGCCATACTGAAGTACAAAGCAGGCCTGCTTCCCAATAATGGGGCTGTATGACTTAATACAGTTTTCATGTTTTGTGACCAAAAAATGTAAAAGAAAGATCCTGTTTACGCAAATCATATCTCATGTCATTATTTCATTTGGCATGCATGAGTGCAGTGTTGTGTGAAGGGTATGTGAGAACTAAAAATAATTCAGTGTGATGTTGTTGCTGTGCCTGTGTCCTTCAGCAGGATTCTCCCCGCATGCATGACGCACATGTGCAGGTGGGCGGTTGTCCCGCTCCGACTCACTGCCAGAGATCTCCACAGGTATCATCCGCTTGATAGCAATATTGTGGAGTATGGCACACACGGCCACGATGCAGCAGCAGACCTCAGGCTGGTATTTGAGGGCCCCCCAGTCTTATGTAGGATGCGGAATCGGCTCTTTAAAATCACAAATGTCCGTTCAATTACATTCCTGGTGCGAATGTGCGCTGCATTGTAACGCCGTTCCTGTGGTGAAGCAGGGTTGAGGTATGGGGTGAGGAGGTACTCACGTAAGCCATAGGCGCTGTCACCTGAAGGAAAGGAGGAGAGGGTCAGTGCCCGTCATGCGCAACTACATGTGCTTGACGTACTGTATGTGGGCATGTGTACTTACCTAGGAGGTGTCCTTCGCAACAGTCACCCCTGGCCAAGCGGGTGTCCAATCCGCTGTGCATGAATATGAAAGCATCATGCGTGCTCCCCGGATATTGGGCCACTATGTCGGTGATGATTGTCTTTGCATTACAGACCATCTGGATGTTGAGTGAGTGGTAGGACTTGCGGTTCCGGTACATGTATTCTGTCTCAGCGGGTGGGCAGATGTGGATGTGGGTACAGTCAATGCATCCAATTACATGGGGAATTGTGCAATGTTGTAGAATTGAAGCTTTGTTTGATTTAAGTCCTGTTGGGGGGTTGGGAAGGTTATGTAATGGTGTATCCGGGTCAGCATGGCGTCCAGGAAACTCTGTAGGCAGCGGGACAGTGTGCTCTGGGAAATCCCCCCTGCAACTGCAACTATCCCCTGGAAGCTTCGGAGGCCAGCAGGTGCAGGCAGCACAGGACCTGGACATGGGTGTGCACCGCTTTGGTCCTCCTCGTTGGGTGCTGCATCAGGGGGTCAAGGTCTCGGATGAGCTTGGTTAACATTGCCCCATTCAGGCTGTATTTTGAGTAGATCTCCTCTTGAGTCTGGCCCAGGAGTGTGATCCGCAGCCGGAAGATGCGCTCCTGGATCCTGCGTCGGTTCCGGACTGCAGCCTGGAGCCTTAGCCGCCTTACCACGATGTAGAGTCCTGGCATTGTGAATGTCCTCATGCCCCTACTGTGTCTCCTTAAGTGTGTTTGTTTAGCCCCGCACCTGTATCTTGTTAGGATATTTTTTTTCCCAACTGAACTTCATGGTTACCACCTGATTTGAGTTCTCCTTAAATTGTGCCTCTGTAATAGCGATTTTGTTTTTTTTCGCAAAATGAGATTATTGATGAATTTGCTTTGCGATTTCGCTAATGATTTCGCAGAATCAGTGGAACATCACTATTACAGAATCGCAAAGGGGGTTCCATGTTGATTCTGCTAATTGAATTGCGAACTCGCAAAAGATTTTTTGCGAATTCGCAATTTGGTGGTTTTTGCTATCATGAATTGCGGGAACAGCAATTGCGATCGCAATAGCTCTTTCGCAACTATTGCAATCGCAATTTTTGTTGATGAATCTATGCATAAGAGACTTGGTTTGTGCCAACCGAGTCACTGTATCACTCTGTTTTGTTTTTTCAGTGTAATACCACGTAACTCCTTAACTCATATAGGGAAGGACTACGGCACAGAGAATTTGATTTGTAAACCTTTAAGCTTCGAATAGAGAAATTGATTGTATTCTCACTTATAACTTATTGGTAAGGTGACTAGCACTCCACGACATGGGCCCCGAATACCTCAACAACTGCCTCTCGTTCTACACTCCTACCCGCCAGCTCCGCTCCGCCAGCCACGCCACCGTCCCACGGATTCGCAGAACCACCACGGGAGGAAGATCATTCTCCTACCTGGCCGCCAAGACATGGAACTCCCTCCCCGCACACCTACGACTGACCCAGGACCATCTCACCTTCAGGAAACACCTCAAGACCTGGCTATTCGAGCAGTAGCGCCCCCCCCCCATTCAGCGCCTTGAGACCCTCGCGGTTGAGTAGCGCACTTTATAAATGTATTGATTGATTGATTACTCTTAAGCTTCTACGGTACCGGGGCCCTAATATTGACTTGACTTCTGCAATAAATCTGACAGTACAATAGGGGAGGCAAACATGGTTACATCTTACAGTTACTCAAGAAAAATCAGTACTTGCATTAGTTCATCAACCAAAACAGGTCTGTGATCAGCTGTGGGGTGGCTGAAGGGAACAGAGCCACACTGCCTTCGGAGTACGATCCATGCGTCACCTCGTCTTCTGAGGAGGACTTAGTGTCTGTTCGTGGGGCATTCGTGAAAGTAGCCGTAGTGATGATCGCTTGAGTCTTGTTCTGTCGTATCTGTTATGAGGTGACATATGCACGTGCAGTGGTCCGTTGCGATCTTCCACCTCTGCGACCCGTTGAGGTGCCAGCGAGGGATCGGTTCCTATCTTCAATTTGTGTGGCAATCTCCATAGCGTTGGTTAGTTCCATTACTTCTAGCCAGTCCTCAACGTCCCTAGGACTTGAAAAAGAGTAAGCTTTCTGTTCATGCATTATTTTCAATCTTGCCAGGAAGAGTAGTGAGTACTTTAAATTCAGGTCCCTGAGCCGCCGTTTTACCGCCATAAAGGAAGACCGTTGTCTCTGAACCAACATCGTGTAATCCGGATATAAGGAGATTCTCGCGTTTTCAAAGTTTATCGGCACTGCTTCCCTGGCCTTTTGCAGTAGGATGTCCCGATCTTGGAAGTTCAGTAGTTTGACTATGAGGGGCTGCGGTGGGGCACCCGGTTTCGGTCTCCCCGTGGGTGTTCTATGTGCGCGCTCTATGCAGTATTGTGTGGAGAGTCCCTCCCTTGTGACGTGATCTCTGAACCACTGTTCCATATATCCAGATGCATCAGATCCTTCACTCTTCTCCGGCATTCCAATCACTCGGATGGTGTTCCGTCTTGCTCTCCCTTCTGCATCCTCCACATGTTCAAGTAAGGTGGCAACCTGTGTCTGCAGCTGCTTCACATCAGTCTCAGTCTGTTTTTGTCTTTGCATCACCTCGGCTAGCGTCACCGCATGTTCTTTCACCTTATCCGCCGTCTTTGCGTGGTCCACCCTAAGAAAGTTCAGTCCGATGGTCAGGGTCCCTATCTGGAGCTCAATTGCTTTTCTGGAGTCCCGCACTTCCCGTAATATAAGGTCCAGTTTATCCTCTGGAGCAGTTACCGTAGCGGGAGGGATACAATCAGATGCTGGCATGCTGTCCACGCTATTCCTTACGTCTTGGACAGAGTCTGTGCCGCTATGATCCTGTTGTTTTGCCTTGTTCCGCCCCATTTCTCTGAGTTATTATGGTGTACGTTAGCGACGGCCGTATCCTTCAGGGCAGATGGTCTGTACTATACCCCGCCTTGACACTGCAGGTACTCCAACCTCCTCTCCAGTCGGACAGGTACCCTCCGCACGCAGCCTACAGCACAACAGTATGACTGTGCACAGGGCGAGTGAATCGCACTCCAGCAGTTAGGGGTTTGCATGTGGAGAAGCACGTTATTCACACTTCCTTGTCTATCCTGCACAATGTCCCTCTTCCCCTCAGCGTCAGTGTCCTCCAATATAGCCGCTCTATCAACCCCAGTTCTGGCTGCAGTGGCTCAGCCCCACACAGTGGACTCGCGGATTGTATAACCGCAGGCAATTCTCACAGTTGTATGCACGATAGCAGGCCTCTCGCTGTCTTACACAGCCTACATCTCACCACCTTTGCTCTATCTCCTCGCTTGCCTGCAATTGAGGTCCACGCCTCGGTTCGTCTTACTTGATTCTCTTCACATTTGTGGCATTCTCTGTGTCCAGCGCTATGCCACACTGTGTTCCGCGGGTGCACCGCCCCCGATGTATAGTCTTGGGGGCCTTTAGCTAGGCCCCTTGGATGCCTCCCTCAGTTTCCCTTTTGGGATGCAGCTCCCTTTATGTTGCGTGAGGTTGCCTCTTTTTATCTCAGCCGGCTCCGTTATGCCTGTGGGGATTGATTATCGTCTCAATCCGGAGAGTTCCTCTCAGTCGCTGGGGTCCGTATCCCCCACTGTTGCAGGGCAGATCGCGGCCGCAGCCGCAGAGGTAGCGGCAGCATCAGCGCTGACCGTGCAGTCCGGGGGCCGGTCGCCGAAAGGGGGGCTGGGGACCCTCCTCTACTATACTTGTTCCCGTACTTGCAAACGAGGGAGGGCGTTCAGCAGGCGCCGCCTGCTGTCCTGTGCCCTCGCCCGCTATATCTCCGCAAGGGCGAACAGGGGAAGGAGGGGGGCCAGGGTAGGAAGGCTGTCACACCGCCCCGATCCTACCGGCACTCCGTGTCCTCTGAGCCGGCTCCCTCACTGCTCCCCAGGCCAGCCGCAGGTCCAATTGGCTCTCCGCTATCGGGTTCTGGTGCTGGCTGTGTACGCTCCCCCACTCCGCAGCAGTCCGTATCAGCCACAGCACGTCAGCAGACCGCGGCGGCAATCCTCCAGCTGCCTCACCGCGGGTCCAAGATGGCGCCCTCCGACCTCCGCAGCGGCAGGCCCACGAGTTGAAATGGCATATCTCGGCGATCTACAGGTCCATCTGTTACATCGCCCAACTACAACACTCTTCCGGCATCAGTATCTGGTCGCTTGACCTCCCCATGCAGGTATGGCGGATTTATGGCAGGATGTTGGTGGCCCTGGTCTGGAGCTCGTCCACAAGACGAACGCCATGCTTGGCGCCTAGCCACGCCCCCTCACCCGGGATAAACCATTGTAGAAGCTGATGATGCAGGTACAACCTGTACTGCAGGGAAAGAGGCAGCAGGAGGAGGAGCCTGAGAAAACATGGCCCTATACCTTGCAACATGCCATGAAGATCTGCCAAGAGGGAAGAAGTAACTGAAACCATCTCCTGGCCTGCGCTTTCTTGTCGTCAACAGGACTGCCGGTAAGAGCACTCATGAAGGTACTCGCCCTCAGAATCAGTCTCTTGGCATTTCACTAACAATTGTGAAGGACTATGTGCATAACCAAAAGTGTCCTGATCATCCCATCAGAATCCTCTTCTTCTTCCTCAAGCAACAGTGTGGGAGGCAAGGGTGTAACCCTCCTTGGAGATGTCATATCCGGCGTTATCCTCTTTAAGGAAATTTTAATCCTCTCCGTCGACGAAGACGTCGTTGACGGTACAGTCGGTAATGGAGTTGCCAGAGAAACCAATGTCCACGAGGTCGTCGATGGAAGATCAACCGTTTACGGCTGAATCGTCGAAGACGAGATGGGCGTCATTGACACTGCCGTCGACGAGACTGTCGACGCTCCTGCCGTCGTCATCGTCGTAGTTGCTCTCGTCGACGACACCGGCGTCACCACTGCCGTCGTCGACACCCTCGTCGTCGCCGCTGTTGTCGTCGACACCTTCATCGACACTCTCGTCTTCGTTGCTGTAACCGTCGTTGGCGCTCCCGTCGACGCTGACGGCACCGTCGACGAGCCCGTCGACTGTGTAACTTTCTTCACTTGAGATTTAGAAGCCTTCGTCGAAGGAGTCTTCTGTAGCATCGTCGACGACTTGGAATCTTACTCTGACTTCTCAGATGTTAGAGAAGAGGGCTTCTTAAACGCTTTAGCAGAATCCACCAATGCCTATACATACATTTACATTTTCTTAGTCTTTCCCTCTCCTTTACAGCGTGGTGAGAAGATTTGCTAGGACTCTGGCTCTCAGACTCACGGGGGGTCTTTTTTAAGGCCTTAACTGGATGCTCTGAGGATTGTGAAGGGGAAGCCCTACCCCTTTTGACTGACCTTCTGGATGAGGTAGCAGATGACGAATATTCACTGTCACTTGATAGAGTTTCCTTCCTCAACTTCATCTTCTGGAGCCAAGTGAGGAGGCGAACCTCACAGTCCCGGAGGGTCTTCATAGAGAAGATGTGGCAGATCTTGCAGTCCGCAGCCTTATGATCAGGGTACAGTCAATAAATGCAGTCCTTATGCCTGTCCTCCACATACAGCCTTTTCTTGCCACAGGTGGAACAAGCTTTGAAAAGGGCTTTCTTCTCCTTGTCAGATATTTCTAGATGAAACACCTAACAATTCTGAAGGAAAAATGTTGAAAAAATCTTCAAATAGAGTTGAAGAGAGCAGAGCTCAAAGGAGACTCCCTTAGCACAATGTGTGGTAGAAAACCTGAGGCTCTGAGGTTCTCTCAGGAGGGTTCTATGAGGTGAGGCTAATCTGATTGGCTGTTGCTTTGCTTTGGTCTCTTTTGCAAAAAGAGGTGGATATGCTACAAAAAGGGAATGAGACCAAGCCTTTTTCTTTCTCTTTAGTACCTACTGCTATGATATTTTGTTACCGAGACTCCTATTCCGACCACGGGGAATGATACAAGCTATGGGAATCTATGAAAGTTCCAATACTGAAGTAAGGAGGCATTTCCAAGTGAAGGATGCATAACAACATATTTGTTCATATTCCCAGATGTGTTGGTTTGTTCTTCACTCTCTTTCGTACTATTGTTTTGTTGGATTTCTTTCTTCTAGCAGTTGGAGCTACTACTGGAGTCCTCTTCTGGGTATATTGCTGGGCTCTTTTCTCATCCAAAATGACAGTGGGAATCTGATGCCTTGCTCTTCAGTACTAAAATCCATCTCCAATCAAGAGCTACAAGATTGCCAAGGAGGTTGTTAATCCTTTGTCATTATTTCCTCCTAAAGTGTACCCTCTTAAAGAGACAGTTGACACCTTTTATGTATACTATACTTCAGGGAGGTATTGTGGCTTATGGGAGTCCCTTTCCTTGGTCGATTAAGCAAAGGTAATCAACAGATATCAGTGTTTATTTCTTGACAGTTAGGCAACCTGGAGTTAGCACACCATTGTTTTGGAAGGGCATAGATCATACTCCAGACTACATCAGTTTTTGGTGTATTCCTCCTTACTTCTGGCCAAACCCAGCAAAGACATACGCCACATAGCTATATCAGATAACACCCTAATGTCATTGCCACATTCTTTTTTTCAGAAGTACCCGACCTGGCAAGTGCTGTAGGCTAGGGATCAGTCTACTGTGTGTCAACTCCATTAGAGACAAGTAGAAGATGACATGTTCTTATAAATGTGAGAGAATGTCATAAGGGCAGTGAAAGATAGCATCCTTTGGGACACCGTTAAAATGATAATTAGAAGCCACTAATATCAGCATCTACTAAACAAAATAAAGCCAGATATGCGGCAAGGGAACACTTAGAATCCCAACTAAAAGAGCTAAAAGGGATAAACAAGACGACCGTTGTAATTAAAAATGCTGCAGACACAGGATAGGGCTTTGGATGAGGACAATGCTGAATATGTTCTGCTAAGGATGAAACATTATTAGAGTGGAGGCAATAGAGCGAGAAAAGGCTGGTTTACATACAATCTGAAAGACAAAGTGGCATGGGACAGATTACCAGCTATAAGGGATGAAGGTGGATAGCTAAAGAATGATGACCTTGGGATAGCTAATGTGTTTAGCGCTTTATACAATAAATAATGCCAGTCTGAGGATGTGACCTTGAGCATATGGAGTACCTAATGAACGCATCATTAATTGTTATTGACTCTGCCGCCTGGACAAGCAAAACAACTAGACAAACTAATAAAAATAGAAAAAGTTTTTAAGGCCCAGTCAAAAGGATCTGCAGTAATGGCATGTGGCGGGCCTTCCCTGGCTTGGAAGATAAACTGCGGTTAAAATGACAGCACTCGGAGGGAGGGATGAGTGTGGTGGGATATGGTAGGGTGGCATGGCCAAGATATCCGAAAACAGGTGACTGTAACTCATCGGAATCCTTTACAATCAGGACCTAATCTGTGTTCAAGCGCAAAGCCACGAAAAGAATCCAAGACTCACTAACCTGTAGAATCTCCAGCTACTGTGGCATAGCCACGCGTACTGTAACATGGTCACGCGGAGACATACTTGGAATCGGCAGCAACCCTAAGAGAAAACACACAAAAAGGAAAGAACAAGTAAGAATCCGAGCAATGCCCTTAGGAGTGCAGCATGGCAGTCCTTAGTAACACTGTTTCTATGTCAAACTACCTAGAGTAACTTCTGAGACACATACTTTTCGCACAGAGTAGCTTTTAAAAACGACAACTAACCAATTTTTTCTTTTTAAAACAATAACTGGTGCGCTATGAGGCTTGATTATTTGGCAAAGGCAGATTTCTTGAGCAAGAATAACAAGTGTTTATTCACTGCAAAAAATAACTCGCTGATATGAATCAACTCTAGAGACTTTATAGAGAAGTGCCACAATTGGGTTAACCCTTGAGACATTAATCCAGGATGTGAAATCCGATATAAGAGAGACTGCATTTTCTCCTATTCAGAGTGTGTCTATATTATGACTCAAGACAGGTAAATCTCCACTCCCTAAAACCTTGTCCCTACAATTTTATATAATGTTTGGAACAAGGGTCCCTATTCTGACAAGGTTGCTTAACTCATTCACAAATGTTCGCTAAATGGCTTTATCTATGACAGAGACCATTGTAACAGTCGTTCCCAACCAGGCAAAACCCACACACGATACAGCTCCTACATCTTCACCTCTTTATTAAACGTTGATGCCAGCACAGGTATCTTGGTGACTAGGTTGGAGACCGATGTTGCCAGGCTTGATTGATCTTAATCAATTGTGCTTCATTACCAGGAGAATCTGAAGAGACAATATAAAACTGACAATACATGTAATAAAGAATATTCACTGAATGGAAAACAATGCAAACTTTGCTTTCACTCAAGACAGGGAAAGTGCTCATCTGGGTTAACTGGTGATTTATGTACAAAATGCTAGAAACTTTCAGCTCTGCCTCTAGATTGCTAATCTGTATCCTTTGCAGAAACAGAGATCGTATGGCTTGTATTAAGATCAAGGCAGGAATTTTCGTCAGGAGTGGTACAAAAGGGAAAGCAGCAGGGTGCTCATTCCCACCACTATTGTTTGCTCCCCCCATGGTACAAAATTCAGAAAAGTTTATAAAGAATGGAGGCATTAGCAGGTTATAAACTAGAAGAGACAAATTATATCCACCACATATATAGATAACCTTTTAGATCCACTCTGATCTCATTTAATCCCTCCCTCCTCTGTTGACAGAATTCAAGGAGTAAGGTGAGGTGTCTGTGTTTAGGATTAACTGGCAAAAATGGCAAGTGCTAAACATAACCACTTCAAAAAATCCCAAACTAGCATTACAGACAATTGTTTCTCTTCATTGGGCAGATGAGTCTATAACATATGTGAGGTTGCAGATCACTGCAGTAATTTAACAAATAACAAACCCAATTATATCCTGCTTTTAAGGCCCAGTCAAAAAGATCTGCAGTAATGGCATGTGGCGGGCCTTCCCTGGCTTGGTAGATAAACTGCGGTTAAAATGACAGCACTCGGATGAGTGTGGCGGGATATGGTAGGGTGGCATGGCCAAGATATCCGAAAACAGGTGACTGTAACTCATCGGAATCCTTTACAATCAGGACCTAATCTGTGTTCAAGCGCAAAGCCACGAAAAGAAACCAAGACTCACTAACCTGTAGAATCTCCAGCTACTGTGGCATAGCCACGCGTACTGTAACATGGTCACGCGGAGACATACTTGGAATCGGCAGCAACCCTAAGAGAAAACACACAAAAAGGAAAGAACAAGTAAGAATCCGAGCAATGCCCTTAGGAGTGCAGCATGGCAGTCCTTAGTAACACTGTTTCTAAGTCAAACTACCTAGAGTAACTTCTGAGACACATACTTTTCGTACAGAGTAGCTTTTAAAAACGACAAGTAACCAATTATTTTTTTTAAGACAATAACTGGTGCGCTATGAGGCTTGATTATTTGGCAAAGGCAGATTTCTTGAGCAAGAATAACAAGTGTTTATTCACTGCAAAAAATAACTCGCTGATATGAATCAACTCTAGAGACTTTATAGAGAAGTGCCACAATTGGGTTAACCCTTGAGACATTAATCCAGGATGTGAAATCCGATATAAGAGAGACTGCATTTTCTCCTATTTAGAGTGTGTCTATATTATGACTCAAGACCGGTAAATCTCCACTCCCTAAAACCTTGTCCCTACAATTTTATATAATGTTTGGAACAAGGGTCCCTATTCTGACAAGGTTGCTTAACTCATTCACAAATGCTCGCTAAATGGCTTTATCTATGACAGAGACCATTGTAACAGTCGTTCCCAACCAGGCAAAACCCACACACGATGCAGCTCCTACATCTTTACCTCTTTATTAAACGTTGATGCCAGCACAGGTATCTTGGTGACTAGGTTGGAGACCGATGTTGCCAGCCTTGATTGATCTTGATCAATTGTGCTTCATTACCAGGAGAATCTGAAGAGACAATATAAAACTGACAATACATGTAATAAAGAATATTCACTGAATGGAAAACAATGCAAACTTTGCTTTCACTCAAGACAGGGAAAGTGCTCATCTGGGTTAACTGGTGATTTATGTACAAAATGCTAGAAACTTTCAGCTCTGCCTCTAGATTGCTAATCTGTATCCTTTGCAGAAACAGAGATCGTATGGCTTGTATTAAGATCAAGGCAGGAATTTTCGCCAGGAGTGGTACAAAAGGGAAAGCAGCAGGGTGCTCATTCCCACCACTATTGTTTGCTCCCCCCATGGTACAAAATTCTGAAAAGTTTATAAATAATGGAGGCATTAGCAGGTTATGAACTAGAAGAGACAAATTATATCCACCACATATATAGATAACCTTTTAGATCCACTCTGATCCCATTTAATCCCTCCCTCCTCTGTTGACAGAATTCAAGGAGTAAGGTGAGGTGTCTGTGTTTAGGATTAACTGGCAAAAATGGCAAGTGTTAAACATAACCCCTTCAAAAAATCCCAAACTAGCATTACAGACAATTGTTTCTCTTCATTGGGCAGATGAGTCTATAACATATGTGAGGTTGCAGATCACTGCACTAATTTAACAAATAACAAACCCAATTATATCCTGCTTTTAAGGCCCAGTCAAAAGGATCTGCAGTAATGGCAATGATGCGGGCCTTCCCTGGCTTGGTAGATAAACTGCGGTTAAAATAACAGCACTCGGATGAGTATGGCGGGATATCGTAGGGTGGCATGGCCAAGATATCCGAAAACAGGTGACTGTAACTCATCGGAATCCTTTACAATCAGGACCTAATCTGTGTTCAAGCGCAAAGCCGCGAAAAGAAACCAAGACTCACTAACCTGTAGAATCTCCAGCTACTGTGGCATAGCCACGCGTACTGTAACATGGTCACGCGGAGACATACTTGGAATCGGCAGCAACCCTAAGAGAAAACACACAAAAAGGAAAGAACAAGTAAGAATCCGAGCAATGCCCTTAGGAGTGCAGCATGGCAGTCCTTAGTAACACTGTTTCTAAGTCAAACTACCTAGAGTAACTTCTGAGACACATACTTTTCGCACAGAGTAGCTTTTAAAAACTACAAGTAACCAATTTATTTTTTTAAGACAATAACTGGTGCGCTATGAGGCTTGATTATTTGGCAAAGGCAGATTTCTTGAGCAAGAATAACAAGTGTTTATTCACTGCAAAAAATAACTCGCTGATATGAATCAACTCTAGAGACTTTATAGAGAAGTGCCACAATTGGGTTAACCCTTGAGACATTAATCCAGGATGTGAAATCCGCTATAAGAGAGACTGCATTTTCTCCTATTTAGAGTGTGTCTATATTATGACTCAAGACAGGTAAATCTCCACTCCCTAAAACCTTGTCCCTACAATTTTATATAATGTTTGGAACAAGGGTCCCTATTCTGACAAGGTTGCTTAACTCATTCACAAATGCTCGCTAAATGGCTTTATCTATGACAGAGACCATTGTAACAGTCGTTCCCAACCAGGCAAAACCCACACACGATGCAGCTCCTACATCTTCACCTCTTTATTAAACGTTGATGCCAGCACAGGTATCTTGGTGACTAGGTTGGAGACCGATGTTGCCAGGCTTGATTGATTTTGATCAATTGTGCTTCATTACCAGGAGAATCTGAAGAGACAATATAAAACTGACAATACATGTAATAAAGAATATTCACTGAATGGAAAACAATGCAAACTTTGCTTTCACTCAAGACAGGGAAAGTGCTCATCTGGGTTAACTGGTGATTTATGTACAAAATGCTAGAAACTTTCAGCTCTGCCTCTAGATTGCTAATCTGTATCCTTTGCAGAAACAGAGATCGTATGGCTTGTATTAAGATCAAGGCAGGAATTTTCGCCAGGAGTGGTACAAAAGGGAAAGCAGCAGGGTGCTCATTCCCACCAATATAGTTTGCTCCCCCTATGGTACAAAATTCAGAAAAGTTTATAAATAATGGAGGCATTAGCAGGTTATAAACTAGAAGAGACAAATTATATCCACCACATATATAGATAACCTTTTAGATCCACTCTGATCCCATTTAATCCCTCCCTCCTCTGTTGACAGAATTCAAGGAGTAAGGTGAGGTGTCTCAGTTTAGGATTAACTGGCAAAAATGGCAAGTGCTAAACATAACCACTTCAAAAAATCCCAAACTAGCATTACAGACAATTGTTTCTCTTCATTGGGCAGATGAGTCTATAACATATGTGAGGTTGCAGATCACTGCAGTAATTTAACAAATAACAAACCCAATTATATCCTGCTTTTAAGGCCCAGTCAAAAGGATCTGCAGTAATGGCATGTGGCGGGCCTTCCCTGGCTTGGTAGATAAACTGCGGTTAAAATGACAGCACTTGGATAAGTGTGGCGGGATATCGTAGGGTGGCATGGCCAAGATATCCGAAAACAGGTGACTGTAACTCATCGGAATCCTTTACAATCAGGACCTAATCTGTGTTCAAGCGCAAAGCCACGAAAAGAAACCAAGACTCACTAACCTGTAGAATCTCCAGCTACTGTTGCATAGCCACGCGTACTGTAACATGGTCACGCGGAGACATACTTGGAATCGGCAGCAACCCTAAGAGAAAACACACAAAAAGGAAAGAACAAGTAAGAATCCGAGCAATGCCCTTAGGAGTGCAGCATGGCAGTCCTTAGTAACACTGTTTCTAAGTCAAACTACCTAGAGTAACTTCTGAGACGCATTCTTTTCGCACAGAGTAGCTTTTAAAAACGACAACTAACCAATTTTTTTTTTAAAGACCATAACTGGTGCACTATGAGGCTTGATTATTTGGCAAAGGCAGATTTCTTGAGCAAGAATAACAAGTGTTTATTCACTGCAAAAAATAACTCGCTGATATGAATCAACTCTAGAGACTTTATAGAGAAGTGCCACAATTGGGTTAACCCTTGAGACATTAATCCAGGATGTGAAATCCGATATAAGAGAGACTGCATTTTCTCCTATTTAGAGTGTGTTCCCGTGAAGATTATACACCATGTTGTGTAGCAAAAGAAAACGCAATTCATTCATAAATGTATCAGACGGTAGTTAATTCCCGTTTGTGATAAATAAAGATATCTGTCGAAGTAAAGCACCTAGCTGAGACAGAGGCCGTTTGAGAAAAAATTCGAGTTAAAAGTTTATCAGTTGCCAAGTGTCATCCTTGAAGACCACTTAGAAAGCATCCCACTCTTTCCATCCCCTCCTTCCTTTCTGGCGCACCTATCATCTCAAAACATTTAGACTCTGAATTGAGTTGTTCTGAAGAGCAGCGGGAGGACCAGCATCGCCCCTGTGGACTCTCGGGAATCTTCAGGTGAGTGGCAAGTGTGAGAGGAAGGCAAGCTATTAAAAAAAAGAAATTCCACCTGGGCGACATGGTGATCTTGGTTTAAACTGATACACAGGATATGATAAACAGTCCCAGAGGTATATGATTTGGCACAGACCTTAGCAAAAAATTCAAAATGAGGTTTAAGCACCAAGGGTGGAGAATTTAGAACTGTGGAATGAGTTGTAAAGATAGAAAACTTGGTATGACTCATGGAATAGGGACATTTCTAAGGAACACCGTCTCATTTTACAACCATCTTTATTTAGGGGACCATTGGTTCCTAATTTAAGTTGCTACATGTTGCACTTAGAACTGCTTGGAGAATCAAGCCATAACGCAGCACCAACATTTGCATCTTCAAGCACGCATCCACTGAATGCCACGGTTATTACCTCCATGCTACTGGCAGCCCTCAAGCAATTCTACAGAGACAGTTCCAAGTGCAAAGTATTTGAGTCATGTCAACTCCAGGTCCAGTGTGTCCAGTCTAGAAGGAGACTTTTCCTAATGATGCAGCAAAGGCAGATTTCGTAATTTCTTATCTTGGAAGTAGCGAGTCCAATTGGTCAATTTTTATGATTGAAAATAATAATCCAATACTATCTGACCATAGGAAATTTAAGGAGGCTGTTAGAAAATTGTTTGCAAAGCATGTATTATACTGTCAAGTGATGAGGAGTTCCTGAATCTAAAACGAAGGACAATGGACCTTTTGACGTATATTATGACTTTTAATTGTTTAGTCGTAGAAGCTAATGGCCTGTAGAGAAAAAAATAGCATCTTTATTTTTATAGGGCATTAAGAGACAACTTGAAGGACTCCCTGTCTTTTATTTTAGATTTACCACAGGCTGCTCAGAATCTATTGCCCTAGTAATCGAATTGGAGCACAGGGTAGAAGAACGAAAAGGGGAGAGGTCTCGAGGTGATGCTATAGTGGTAATATTAAACCCTGAAAGAAAGGAACTGGACCACAAAGGGCAGGATGTAAAACTCATGCATGTCTGGGAATATGATTATTAAGGATGCCAACACACAAGAGCTTAACCTGGCCTTGCAAATTGTTTGTGGAATATATGAGTTTTAAATTCCCTCCTAATTGACAACTTTGCAATGGAAGAAATCAGCAATAAAGATATATATTTGCCGGCAAGAAACTTGACAAATAATGCCTATGGGCTGGCAAGATCATAATGAATTTTTCTCACTGGCACAACACTCCCAATAAAGAGGGGCACCCCCATCAGGAGGTGCCTCAATTTTGGTCCTTAAAGCTCTGAAGCCAGATGTGAGAGTCCTCGCTTGTGGCACTAGTGCCTTTATTTTTCGTATGTTAGCGGAAACATCCTCTGGAAACGTATACATAAATCCTAAGCAGCCAAAAAAAAAGTAAATAATCTTTAGTGATAGCTTAAAGTTAATCAAGGCCCTATGACAGCAGTATCTTGCAGAAACGAGTCTTTGGGGGTAAACTCAGTATGTTCTTGCTCGAAACACCTGAACCAATCCCATGGCAATAGGAAAATGACAACATATGGGGGATTCCGGAGATCGCTCTCGGTCATGTAAAGAAAGACAAGGTTAGCCAGAAGTTTACAGCCTCCTTGAGATCGGCCCTGGACCAGGGTTCAATTCCCCGCCTCGGCGGGGCTTGGGCTCAAAAATTCCACGGACTCGATAATTCTCGCTCCGGTGCCTTCTCGACTCACGGGTTCACACTCTGCAACTCTGGGCAATAGCTTGCTTAATCTCCACAACGGCCCCTCGCGGTGGGATGCCTGGCTTTCACCTTGTGGATACCCTGCCGGGGTTATCTCACAGGGGAATACCAGGACGGGTTCCCTAAGCAAGCGCCGGGAAACCCTTTGTGGGTAGCTGTGCGCTATATAAGCTCAAATACATTTACATTTACAATGCCTTGGACTTCAGAACACTAAACAGAAGAGTGGGTTTTCACTCCGTATTTCACGAGGGTAAGCAATTTCCAAGTGTGCCACACTCTGACAACCGACCATGCAAGGCTATCCTGTACCCTCAATAGGGATACTCAAATTGATACAACTTCAAACAATTAGTACAATTAGTACACAAGAGGGAGAATAAAATGGCCAACAACGTCTTCACCTTCCTCCCTGGTGGAGTTAAGAGAATCTCTGCAATTTGAGGCAAGCGATTCTCTGCTCTCAGCAGCGAACTGGCCGAAATTACTGGAAAAGCTAGTGGAGAGACTCACCAGTAAGGTCAGCCAGGCAGTGCTTATACTCAGAGGGTAGCTTGTAACCCGGAGCAGAGGGTCCTTAAACAAGAACTAAATAAACTCCAAAGGTTAGCCCACAAAAATACTGATACTGCTTCAGAAGCAACTGTGATCTGGAAGGTCAGAAAGTCTGGGAAATCTTCTGGGAAAATCAAAAAGAGGCATGGGTGGAACTACACGAGGCCTTGAAAACCAAAAATCCAGCAACATTCTGTAATCTCATTACAATGAGCTTGAGTCAAAACTCTTGACTACCGTGTCAAAGTGGTTAGAATACATTTTCAACCTTTATAATGCTGGGAAAATGAGTGTGGGCAGGATGACCATGCAGAAGAACTAGTAGGCCCCTCTAATAAAAGAATCAATGAATTGTACACTGGCATCTTTTCGAGCTGCAGGAGCCCCGGGCCACAGAAGAATGGGCATCTCATAAAATAAAAACCACCTCTGGAGGAAAACAAGGCTGTATCCTTGCTCCACTATTGTTCAACCTATACTTGGCGGACATTAACAAAGCACTGGGGTCGACACGTGCTGTGGAGATCTACCGGGGAGTGGTGAATTGGCCCGGACATCTAACCCGCAGCAAGAACCTGTATGCTGCTTCCCCAGTCCTGCGGAGGGTGGCTGACTGGCGTGAGGGGCCTTGACCGTGGGCAGTGCCCCCCTCCTACCTTGATCCTACTGCTGGTGGGCTGGATGTCTCTTCCTATACTTGGTGGAGGCCTGCCCTAGCCATGAGATGGGTGACTGGTCACTGTTGCTGCCCAGCCTGGCGTTGTGCCTTCTGCTGGTCCTTTCTTCTCCCTGTATCCTGCTGCTGACGTGGAAGGCCCAGCCTGGTGTCTTTTGCGGGCTGTGCTGGCTGTGCTGTGGGAGCAACTGGGAGCCCTGTGCAGACGACGGGGAGATTTGTGCTGGGCCTGGCTGCGGACCATGGAGGGAGCGAGATGTCTGGTGAACGGTGAAGGACTGTCCCTGGTGCTCCTCCTTCCACCCCTCGTGACACGCTTGACTGGGGCCGCACTTGAACCCATGTCCAGACGGGAGCCTCAGGGCCTAAGCCATTATGAGTAGGAGGGCTGCTGCAGTGCACACAAAAGCCCAGGGCGAGGGATCCGGGTAGAGCCGCTGCAGGTCTGGATGGTAGTAGCAAATATTGAAATGGGAACATTGAAGGCCGAAGTGGAGAAAGGTTCCATGTGAACAGCAGTTGAACATGGGTCAGTCTGTCCTGAGAGATGGGTCTGCGCCATTCAGAAGGGACGGCCGATGGCATATGTTGCCCTCGCCGATCAAAAGGGAGTTGGGTTCAGATCTCCAAACCCGGAATGGCGGAGACAGGCGCCCTCGCGGTGTCCATTGCAGTAACGCAAACTATCCTGTTTCTCTAGGAGCTCTGGGGAGAGTTTGTTTTTCTCTGTGAAGGGCAGGGCGCCCTGGTATAGGTTTGCCCCAAGAGGAGCCTGAGCTTTTGAAAGCGTCGGATTTCTGGCTGAATCCAGTGAGCTCTTGCTGGTCCTCGAAAATCTGGGGGAGATGGTGTACATCTCACGCCGGGCCATACCCATAACCGCAGCAGGCCTTCATGATGGTGCACATCTTCTGACATGTTGGAACAATGTGGGTAAGGGAAGTTGGCAAGTCAGATCTGTAACTTAGGGATAAGGATCGGCTCTAAAGGCTGAGTCAGTCGGGCTGGGGTGGAGTGCAAAGAGGGACTTCCTGTGGATCACTCCAGCTGCAATGGTCGCCTCTCCCCATGCCCCCGCCCCGGGGGTGCTGGACTGGCATTCTGCCTCGGCCAGCACCTAGCAGCTGACTTAGAACTGGTGTGGACCAGGGGAATCTGACTGTTTAATTAAAACAAAGCATTGCAAAGGCCCGAGGCGTTTGTTGACGCAATGTGATTTCTGTCCAGTGCTCTGAATGTCAAAGTGAAGAAATTCAATGAAACATGGGTAAACGGCGAGAGTAACTATGACCAAGAAGATGGAATCCAGTGTGATTTCTGCTTTATGAATTATGAATATTTTGCATAAACTATTTCTTCATCCCAGTTATGCATTTATACTTGCAGGACACTGGCTTGAACACACATTATCTTGTGGGAGCTGTGAAACTAAGGTGTTTAACAGAACGAATATGTTTTTCTACTTGAATCAACATCCTAAGGTAATTTTTACCACGAGGTATGCTTTCATGTACAATTTTACCCACGCAGCTAGCGAAGCCAATTTAAGGTGATGTTATGTGAGTGGGAGGGAAACTCGTTTTTTTCTACCCACCATCCTTTGCAGTTTCCTTTCTTTGCCTTTGTAGTGTGGGAGCCACCCGGCCCACCTTATACAGCGTTGCACCCTGTTTCACCCTGGAGGGTGGGCTCGCCCAAAAGGGATAATGAATGGGCGCATGAGCGCTCGTGGTCTAAGCCCTCACTACATTACTTGTGTGTGTGTATTCTTTCCTGCAGAGATCACAACGCAGGCCTCGCAACGTAGCACTGGGTCACCCACCTTCCGGCCCACTACAGCCTTATTTATATTCTTTTCTGCAGGGCTGTGCCTTTCTGATATGCAGGCTCTATTTCTCTTGTTTCTGATGAACAAGCCCTGTGTATCTTTTTCCTCCTGTCTCCGATGTATATCTCCGGTGCTTTTATTTTTTCCCCCCTTTTTGATGATATCCCTTTACCTTTTGCCAACCATCTCAGTTATTGTGTCTTCCCCTTTCTGTCTCTGAAGCATATTTCCACCCAGTATATTTCTCTTTTTGCCTCTGATGCACAGATTCTGTCTTTTTCCCTCGCTACTTTGCGCCCATGAGTCTGATGCACATATTTTGTTTATTGCTGTAACCTTAAGGTCCCTTTAGCTGTTTCAATAACAAAGTTTGCTAAAGCTTCTTTCTGCTTTGCAAGCTATCTGTAAATGTTCGTAGTCTTTTTTCAGTGAATAGGTGATTAAAGGTTTGGCATTAGCCAAGACTTTCTGATTTGACTAAAATTGTATATATAGCATACTTACAAAAGGTTTTAAACAGCCTCCCCTTTCAATCAATCTATTGTTGTCGTTTACATCTTCTGCACATTACAACATGAGGGCACTGGATCAGCTCACTTAAACCATTGGCTAACGTCACTGCGAGTGGCAGCAGTGTGCCCTTTTACAAGGATCATATCCACACAAAGTAGCTCCCTTTTATGCATGAGGTTTCAAGAATAGAATTTGTGTTTTTTTGAGACAAAAAATATTTTTGCTTCTACGTAACTTTATTTTTACATATTGGCGCATACCTGGCACATCCTTAAACAATAACGTTTTGCATATGCAATGCGAACAAGCATTGCCAAAGCAATATATGATGGTAGCAACAACTGACTTATTAGTTTCGTCAAAGCTTGTTTAGAGCTGTGTTTGGTTTTAACAGCACAGCTGGGAAACAGAGCTATCACTAGCAATATACTTAGATTGGGTTTGGGTCTGCCTCTTTCAGACATTGGCTTACTTCAAACAGCTAATTTCATCTGTTGACTTGAGACTGTCAATTATGTCAGGGCTCAGCCCAGTGGAGTGTTTGTCTGTTACCTATTCCTATTGCCTGTTTGGGTGTATCCTTCCACCTCCACTGCACTGGTGTGCTTCAATGTAACTGTATGAGGGACTACTTTACAACAGTAAACCTATCTGTGCGCTCCTCCTGGGTCACTCACAAGTATCTCCCTCTAGTGTGCTTATACTGCAAGCAATAGAACATTAAACCCTCACTTATTGACTCTGTCGATGCTTGTTATCCATACTAATATAATAAAGAGAGAGCCCAAACCTTTGAGGCGGGTTATCTCAGGAACCACAGCACCAATCACAACACCCAACACAGCGTTGGAAAGGGCAGTTGCAGCAGAAGGACATAGGCTATGCAGACGCCCACAATATACATTTAAAAGGTAAAAGAACCGTGCCAGCAAAGTAGTCCCTTGTGGGCGTATCTGCGTTGTGATGTGGGCGTGTGCTGGGGGCGTGACAAACGCTGGGGGCGTGTGGTACGTTCCACCCTTCAAGCCATGTCTCATATCGTGTGCTAATCCCACCCTGCTCCCTTTAAATACCCCTGCAGCTCATAATCATAACCCACCCTTACTCCTTAAAATACCCCAACACCCTTAAACACTAACCCATCTTAACCCTATAGGTATACCCTGTACCCCAAAACCCAAACCTAGCCCTGAACCCTAAAAATACCACTGTACCCCAAAACCCAAACCTACCCCTGAACCACAAAACCCAAACCTAGCCCTGAACCCTTAATATAACTCTGTACCCCAAAACCCAAACCTACCCATGAACCCTAAAAATAACCCTGTACCCCAAAACCCAAACCTATCCCTGAACCCTAAAATACCCCTGTACCCCCAAACCTAGCCCTGAACCCTAAAAATACCCCTGTATCCCAAAACCCAAACCTACTCCTGAACCCTAAAAATACCCCTATAACCCAAAACCCAAACCTAGCCCTGACCCTAAAAATACCCCCGTACCCCAAAACCGAAACCTAGTCCTGAACCCTTAAAATAGCCCTGTACCCCAAAACCCAAACCTACCCTTGAACCCTAAAAATACCCCTATACCCCAAACCCATACATATCCCTAAACCCTAAAACTACCCCGGTACCCCATAACCCAAAACTATATCTGAACCCTTAAAATACCCAAACACCCCAAAACATATACCTCAGTACCCCAACACATATACCCCTATACCCATACGTACTTTATCCAAACATTTAAAAAAAACATGCTTTTACCATTCATGCATTTACAACGAATTTCGTTGTAAATGTATGCGTGTTAAAAGCATATAAAATGTAATGCCATGCGTTATAATGGCATTGCGGAGTCATGGTACTTTTGTAATGAAAGTATGCGGAGTGATGGTATGTGGAAAGAAAGTTGCTGAATAATGGGTGTTTACCCTCCCCCGGTAAGTACATTGGTGGCACGGCGGCCCACATCTCCAGCAACATACTCATATTTTTTCACCACCCATTTGAAAAATGCACAGGTCCCTCTCATTGATGGCCAGCACCGACATACACTTTTAGACACACCTTCCGCCACAAGTTCTAGAATTGCGAACTTTAGAGCTGGGGAGCTTCGTTTGAATCTCGGTATCGGCTCAACATCCTGTGATTCAAGGCAAATTGCTTTGTCTCCCCGTGCCTACCACAAATGAATGTGTTCTTCTGTAATGTAAATTGTGCTCATGCCATGTTGTCGAGTTCGCGCTATATAATATTGCAAGGAAAAATAAAGTAGGGAAACTCGAGTTCACACACTACTGAACGCGCACTCTTAAGTGCATCAGCAGTGCACTGTGAATCGGAGCGTTTCACAGGCCTGTCACAGATAAGAAATGCTATCAAAACGAAATCCTACAAAACAATATACTACTGGCCGGCAGCAATTCATACCCGGACAACGTCGGGACGGGCTGCTAGTGCCTTAATAAATCAGGTAGCACACACTTTTGATAGCCATGTACACACCTTACATTTATGTGTATGGTATACAGTGCAGCTCTGTACTACTACGATAATCTCAAGGCATGCACCTAGTGCATGTTTAGTGCTTTGCACAAATAGTTGGTTGCTGTACAGTGCGTGGGCCTCGCTTAAAAAGAACAAAGCCTGCCTGCATTCTTGGACTGCATGCTCTAAATATTGTAGGACCCTTTGAACTCCTACGGCCACTGCCTGGATTCAATCCGTATTGCTCATCGGCTCCATGCGGCAGAATTAATCCCCGCCTCACGTGAGAAAGAATATCAGACTTTGCTTCTACACAGCCGGTTCCCTTAACTCACGGCGTGCAGCTCATTCAAGGAATGTGAACTTTGTGACTCCTCAACAGCGCACCGCTTGGCGGGCGCCCCGTGTTGTCTGACACCTTCACAACTCTATCCAGATTAAATTGTCCTGTTTTACAGTCTACCTCCACTCTCACATTTCCTTGTGCTCGTGGTGCAGTAAAGATTGTACCCAGTCCCTGTCCTGAGGAGAACCTGTAATTATTCCGGTTCAAAACGAGTTGACCCCCAGCCTGTGACAACAAAGAAGGGTGCAGCTAGGGATCAACTCATCCCACTGATGTGGGCCCTTGCGTGCAACCAGATCGAACATTTAGTCACAGGTTTTGTGTGACAGGCAGGCAATTGTTTTCCACTCTTGATTCCGCCTGTCCACTGGTATTTCAGTTAAAGGACTGGTCTTTTCCTTTCATGTTGTATATGTTATTTGACTACAATTGATTTGGGCTGTATGTATTGTATTCAAAGTTGTACTTTGGTGTCATGTGATTGTTTGAATATTTAGTATTCACTTTTGTATATAGTGTATTCATTGTGCACATAATTGTTTTTGCTTTTGACTTGACTGTTTTTGACAGTGTTTCTTTTTGATGTCATGCCTTTATGAACTTTGAAACGTGCTTATGAACCAAAATAAATGTTTTGCTAAGTAAATGGTCTGTTCACGCAGTACTTATGGGCTGTGTGAGCTCTAATTGGAAATCAAAATATCCAGGCTAGCCACTTTTGTTCTGTTTCGCAATTGTTGAGGTCCAGGCTGGCCAGTTTGTTGGACCCAAAACCTTTTTGTGTACATCTAAATATTGTAAAAGCATTGTAAATATTTTGTGTGAAACCACTTTACAAAACTGCCTAGAAAAGCTTTGGATGATGAATGACTTTTTTCTGTTTTGACAACCATGATTTGCAATGTATTCTCTGAGAATGTTTTCTTATTAGATTTGGGCGTAAGATAATTTTTTTTGTAAAGGTACTATTTTCAGTAGTATAAACAAGGAACTTGGAATAAAAGTTCCCTGATAAAAGCTATTTGTTGCAGCACATCTGTTTATCAGAAATTTCATCCTCAATTTAGCTACCTACGAAAATTGTTTTTGTGTTTTATAGAGGCTGTTGGGCATCAATCTAGTGGATAGAGCTTGCGACGGAGCCTTTTAGAATCTATCAGCCCGATTCATCAAGCTGAATTGCGCTTGCAAAGGGCCAGATTCTGAGGATCTGGCCCTTTGCAAGTGCGATTTTTGCATTTGGAATTCATCATCCCAAATGCAAAAATCGCTATTTGCGAAATCGCATATTTGCGAGGAATTGAATTTAAGGAATCTCTATTAGAGATTCCTTAAATGCAATTCATGAACCAATTTTAAATTGCGAATTCGCAATATTTGGTCGCTATTTACCACGAAGTCTGACTTCGCGGTAAATAGCGGAAAAATAGAAAAAAGCACTTTAATGCATTTTTCTCTTTTGCATGTTACACGCACACATGTCCTTTGGACATGTGTGTGCGCAACACCTGTGTAAATTACATTTCAGGGGTGCTACAGGGTGTCCTTTGGACACCCCTGGCACCCTTGAAATCGCTATCTTATTTGCGATTAGCTAATTGCTATTTGCAAATAAGGAATGTGTAGGAATCGCATTTTATTTTGCGATTCCTACATGAATCCCGTTTTGCGAGTCTGATAGAAATTCCTTATGAATTGCTATTAAAGACTCGCAAAACGGGTCTTTGATGAATCTACCTGTTAGCCCACTAATTCCTGCATGCACTACATGTTAATTGGTGACAAACTGCATAGCTTCTGGAAGCATTTGCACTCAACAAAGCTGAAGGCCTGCAGCCTTTGCTTGAAGAATGCGTTAAATACAATCAGGCAATACACTTCCACTGTCTGGGAAGCTGTCCCCACCTTCCATCTTGTGTGAATGCAAACCAGAGGCATTCAAAGGGCTCCAATTCTGCTTTGTAACTAGTACTGAGAGCTAAACTTGAGGACGAACGCCAGCAGGCATCAAGTCTTGCATCTGCAGAATCTTCGTTTCAATGTGTACATTATTTCCCAATATATTGTCTCACACTGCCATGATCTTGAAGTTAGTGCTTCCTCTAATTGCGGACTAAAGCTCTTGCTATTTCTTGACATACGCGACCAGCCATTATTTTTAACTTTCAATCTTTAAGCTCATCAATTAACCTGGCCGGATTGGTGGGGTAGCAGCAGTCTACCAGAGGTCAAATGGTTTACGTAATTTAACCCTTTTGGATTGTTTGTGGGGGTTCAGACCTCGTGTATGTGAGCTGGACCCCCTCCCCTCTCCAGGACCATTAAAAAAATGCCCATTTCAGAAATACATAAGTTTCCTTGATACCCAATTTTCACTCTGCCTATTTCGCTATAAGAATTGTTCTATGTTCGGTACTCAATGAAAAACCATTGTACAGTGTAGCTCAACTCAGTGGTTTGTTCTGGGGTAGCTTGGGTTGTTGGAGAACCTTATATATTCCCGCAACTAGAAGGGTCTAGCAGACATAATGGTATATTGCATTTGTCACTTGGCTATTGTGACAAAAAGGTACAGATGAAAATGCAACAAATTACGATTGTTTTCCTACTCTTTTTCAATATTTCTTGATTTCAACAGTTATTTTCCTTGGGACAACCTTTCGAGATCTACACATAGGACCCCTTACTGAATTTGGAATGTCTACTTTAAAGAAATCTATAGCTTTCCTGAACAACCCACGGGTTTCACACTGGTTCCTACCACAAACTGAAAGTAGGTTGAATAGCAGAAAAAATAGTGAAAATAGACCATCTTTTAGAAAAATGACAAAACAGGTATTCTGAATCAGCCCTGCATGTTCCTGAAAACTGGGAATATGGTGAATTTAGTACAGCAAACTGTTTGTGAATGCAATTTTTAGGAGTATATTGTGCTCACATATATAAATTCGGAGAAGAGAGGAGGGACCAACTTTACCCCTGAATCCCCCATTAAAGCAAGGTAGATCTGGGGATAATGGGTTGGTGGCACTAAACCTAATAGATTCCTCACAATTATATGATATAACCAAGGGAGGAAATTAAACTCTTTAAATATGGGTAGAGCCAGAAGTACTAGACTAGGACGTACCTCTCACCTCACTAACAAAAGTGAAGCAAAGAATTAACGCTGCATCCTTACAATGAATTCACAAGGCTATAAGTAGCAAGGTATAATAAATATAACTCTTAGGATCAAGCCTAAACAAAAATATTCAGTTCCAGACAAAAACTCCTATTTGTAACCAGATATTGAAATAGGATTGGGACTGGTAACAACCCATACCAGGTATATATATTAAAGAAGTTAACATGCTACCTCTGTAAGAAATATATAGATTTTATGAATTGTTTTTAATGTATCACTGTCTCTGATACTACATATCCCACAATGCTTCTATGGTGAGCCTAGTGGGAGTTCGGTATAAATGGAGAAACAAAAGAGGGACTCACTCAACCGTGATCTAGACTTGTTTGTCGAAAGCATTGGTGATGCCCGGTTACTTACCGAAAATACACATTACTCCGAGTCCTGGTCTCCCCGTCCCATTCCTGACAAGTAAGCAAGTAAGCAAGTGAGCAGCTAGTCTGCTCCCCAGAAACCTAAAACCTAGCAGAGCTTTTCCGCACTTCCCCCAATATGGCGCCACCAATCCGGTGAGGATAAAGGGGGAAGTGCATCATAGAACATCCTGAGAATACCAAAGAAAACCAGAACGAAACAGATAACCAAAGAAAACCCAAACCAGGGAGGGAGGGAAGGGCTCAGGAATGAGACGGGGGGACCAGGACTCGGAGTAATGTGTATTACCGGTAAGTAACCGGGCGTAACCTCCTCGTCCTGTCTCCCCGTCCCATTCCTGACAAGTGAGCCCATACCCAAGCACACGGTGATTGTGAGAAAAAACCAGACCAGAAAGTATGAGAAAAGACAGGTCCATTTTAATCAATAGAAAACAGTACAGACTACAAATCATGTACAGAAGACAGGACACAAGCCCCAAAGGCAGCAGATGCCGCCATACCCAACTGAAGATGGCAATGAGCAACAAAAGTATGGGGAGAAGCCCACGAGGCAGCATTGCAAATGTCCCACGAGGCAGCATTGCAAACGAGGCACCCTTGAACATGGCCCAGGAGGACGACACGCTCCTAGTCGACCTACCCTGAATAGAAGAAGGCAGAGGACAGTGGGCAGAATCGTAAGCAGAAACCACAGCACCCCTGACCCACCGAGACAAAGTGGACAAGGAAGGACGAAGCCCCAGCCCTGAGAGGCCATAGGTGACAAACAGTGAATCAACCTTCCTGAAGCCAGCCGTACCCTCCAAGTAGATGCGGAGAGCCCGCAGCACATCCAAAGAATGGAGGAGCACCTCCTCCGGAGAGGCAGGAGCCGGAAAAAACACCGGGAGGACAATATCCTCCTGACAGTCAAAGGAAGACACCACCTTAGGAAGAAAGAACCGACTCGGACGGAGAATGACCTTATCCTCGCAAAAGCGCAAGAAGGGAGGGGAAGCCATCAGCGCCCCAATCTCACCAACCCTCCGCCCAGAAGTAATGGCCACCAGGAAATAACCTTAGCAGAAAGGAATTTCAGGGCCACGGAATCCAAGGGCTCGAAAGGAGGACCCGTCAAAGCCCGGAGAACCAAGGGAAGATCCCAAAGAGGCACAGGAGAACGAGAGACAGGACGCCGAAGCAAGAAACACCGCAGAAGGCGAACCACCAACGAGGAAACAGAAGAACCCCGGAAAGCAAGAATGGCAGCCCACTGGGCCCGAAGGGAAGAAACCCCAAGCCCCAAGACGAAACCATCCTGCAAGAAGTCCAAAACCTTCACGGCCTCACAGGAGGCAGAAGAGAGACCCCTCACAAGATGCCAGGAGGAGAAACTCTACCAGTGACGGTCATACGACCCCAAGGTGGGAGGACGCCAAGAAAGCCGGAGACAACGGGCAACGTCAACCGAGCAACCCTGACCCAGCAAACCTAACCTTTCAAGTGCCAAACCCCCAGCCGGAGGCGACGCAGGGAGGCAACCCCGAGAAGAGGAGCCCGCAGCGGGGAGGGAGACAGGGGAAACCTCCAATGAGGGCAAACCGAGAAGGCCAGCAGAAGGGGAAACCAAGACTGCCGAGACCATACCGGAACCACCAGGAGAACCTCCGCCCGATCCCAACGAACCTTCCGGAGGACCCTCGGAATTAAGGCAAACCGAGGGAAGGCAAACAGCAGACCCCACGACCAAGGAATCGAGAAAGCATCGGTAGCCCACGCCAACGGAGAGGGAACTGTGCTGCAAAACCGAGGAAGAAGGGCGGACGCCATCGAGGCAAACAGATCCAGCCAAGGTAGGCGGATCCTGAGGACAATCAGATAGAACAGACCCGGGGACAAACAGAGGGACGCCGAGGAGGGGAACACCCTGCTCAAAGAATCCGTAGGCCCATTCTCCTACCCCGGAAGATAGACCGCTGTCACAGACAAGAGAGTCGACACGGCCCAAAGGCGAACTTCCGGGACAGGAGAAACAGAGCACGACACAAGTCCCCCTGGCGAGTCATATAAGAACGAACCACCTGATTGTCGGACTGCACAGAGACCGACCGACCCCGAAGGAGAGGAGCGAACCAAAGAAGAGCCAACCAAACCGCCCACAACTCATTCCAGTTCGAGGACTGGAGGGATCCGAAACCTGACCACCGCCCATGACCCTTTTAGGCACCCAGAACGGCACCCCACCCCAAAGCACTGGCATCCGTGGACAACACGACCACAGACCGAGGAGGAAGGAGACCAAACCCCAGGGACAGAGACAGAGGGGACAACCACCACCGGAGATCCGCCCGAATCCCCGGAGTGACAGGGATGAGAGTCTCGCAGTCCAATGAGGCAGGATCCCAGTGCGACAGGACATGAAGCAACAGGGGGCACAGACGCAGCCAGGCCCAAGGAAGGAGAAGCAAAGCGGACGCCATCTTCCCCTAACTCCCCAACCAGAGTCAGGCAGACACCCGGGACAGGGACAGAAGCCAGGAAAGGCGATGACACAAAGCCAACCGGCGCACCTGGGAGAGGAACGCCAAGCCCAGGTCCATGCGGAAGAGAGCCCCCATGAAATACAGGTACTGGGAGGGCACCAGGGAGGACACTCAAGGTCGAGAAGGAACCCAAAGGAACCCAGCAGAAAACACACCCGCTCCACATCCGACAGAGCCGGAGAAAAAGAAAGAGACAAAAACAACCAGTCAACCAGACAGGGAAACACCTGCAGCCCTCAGGAATGAAGAACATCCACCAGAGGGGCCTAGAGCGCCGAGGAAAGGCCGAACAGGAGCACCCGGAAAGGTAGCGAAGGACCCCCACAGCAAACGGAGAAAACCGCTAGACGGCCAGGAACGAGCAGACGCGCATCCAGCAGAACCAGGAACGCCAGACAGCCACACAGAAGCACCATAGGCAGGATGGACAGCAAAGCCACCAACATGAACGCAAGTCCGGGAAAGAAAGAACGAACCCCTCGAGACACAAACAGGGTACAGAATAGGAAGAACCCATCACTGAGGCCAGAAAGAGGAACGAACAACAACCCTCGCCACCACACCAGAAATGAACCACCACGACAGCCAACCATACCAACAGAAGGCACACACCCCCAAGCAAGGCCACCCCCGTAGAGGATGACGGGCAGGGGGGTTCACAAAGAAGATTGGGAGGGGGGGGGACCCTGAACCGAAAATCCATGGACACAGGCCGCAAGGACCAGGCAACCGGAACCGGCAACCACCGGGGAATGCAAAAAACAAAGGCGCAGCCGGGGTCCGACCATCCAAACATCACACCAGCAAAAAAAGAGCCGGGGCCCGGAACCTGCACCAGGGACCGGACCATGTAGACGGAAAAGGACACAGCCTGACCTCAAAGAGGCAGTGTAGGAATGTCCAACCACCCCCTCCACTCGCCGACAGCGGCAGAGGGAGGGCAAACTGGAGAAAACAGCCACAGCCTGGGCAGGCAGTGAACCAGGCCCGCGAGGGAGGACACCACCAAAGGCACAAGACCTACCCCAGAGCAACAGCTCCTCTGACCAAGAGGGGAATAAAACCCACAGCAACCGGCACACCCAGGCAGACCCCCAACCAGGGACCAACCAGGCAAAACAGGACCACAGAAGCAGCAGGAGTGAAAACACCTGACAACATGCGTCGCAAGAAAGAGACACGTGGAGCACAAAAGATAGATGTAGCATCGCCACCAAACACAAAGGCAGCACCACATCGACCCCAGAGGGATGAAAGGCTGAGCGGACCCGCCGGGACCTGAAGAACACAGGCCGCAGCAGCGGAAGCAATAGGCCACTGAGCCACCATGGTATATGCGGCATGATTGTGTCTAGTCTAGAAGTGCCACTTTTAGAAGTTAGCATATTTGTGTAATTTGTGTCTGGCGTGTGATTGGCTGGTGAGCCTGGTCCAGGAGTGCCTGGGCCTGCTTGTGGATTGAGGGTGACAGGGGCTGGGGAGCCCCAGGAGGTTGTCTGAGTCAGCCCGTGGATGAAAGGCTGCATCTGCTGCCAGGGAAGTGGGAGGGGATGGCACCTGGGAGTGACTAGGGCTGTGCCTGCCTGACCACAATGCTGGCTTCACCTCCCGCTGGGCGACTGTCACCTCTGTCCCTGACACTGAAGAGAGTTCCCTAAAACCAGTTCCAGCTGGTTCTCACACTGCCTGCACAAAGACTTCAAAGACTTTTTTCTGTATAAGAAGGGGCTGTGTCCCCTTCCAATTTGTTCTGGTTTTTCTAACTTGAATCTGCCAGGGGCGTGCTGCTGCTTGGCCCCAGGGGAATCCCTGGGCCATGCCCAGCCCCTGGACACCTGATGGACTTTCCTGGATGCCTGGAGGACTCCTGGGGGACCCCTCTGCCTTGCTTGGGGTGATGGGGGGGACTTGGCTTTGCCCCCTGGGAATCTCTGGGACCTTTGCAGCATAGAGAAGCTGCATTTTCCTGCAGGCAGCGCTTGATTTGTATTTCTAGCGCCTGGAAGAGCTGTGCTTCCCCCTGAGCACCTGGGAGCGCTCTGCCTGCCTTCTAGCGCTGGGAGCGCTGTGTTTCCTCTCTTTAGCGCCTGTGAGCGCTTCACTGGGACAATAGCGCTTAGGAGCGCTTTATTTCTGATTATAGCACTGGTAGCGCTCTGCTCATTGTCCTTAGCGCTTGGAAGCGCTTTATTTTCATGGCCGGTGCCCACCCGGCGTTTTCCCCTGTAAATTGTGGCGATATCGTCCCTGCCGCCGCCCGGCGCCTGAACCGGAAGTCAGGCAGGCCGGGGGCGGGACGACTGAGACAACCGGAAGTGGGAGAGAAGCTGCCCAGGAGCCGAGAGAGGAGGAGGGAACATGGCGGCTGGGCGGCAGGGCTCCCGTGAGCTGAGGGAGCCCTGCAGCATCTGAAGGAGAACCCGCCGGAGGAACTGGAGATGCGCCGGTCTGTGCGGGGCTCCCGTGAGAGAGGGCGAGCCCCGCAGGCATCACCCAGTGCTGGGGAAGGCTGGCGTCCCGCGTCGAAGTCCCGGTGAGTGGGGGCTTCTTGTTGTTGGGTGCCTCGAGGCACCGTGCCCGGTCCTAGTCTTGAGCGGCCCCCGTCTGGCAGCGGGCCGCTCCCACCTTGCCCGCATTCTGTTTCGAGGCCCCGGGGCGTAATGGTGCAGAGTCCCCCAGAGGAAGGGGGGACTCCAACGTACGGGCGCACTATTCTTTAGAGCCTGAAAGGGGCAGATTGGCTATGTCGAGCCAAGAGGCCCATGTGTGAAGGAGTCCACGAGAGGCTCCCTGGGGGCATATTTGTTGTAGAGCCCCGAGAAGGCTCCGGGGGTCATATTAGTTAGAGGGGGCGTCGGGGCACATTGCTGGTGCCCGCACCTTCTATCTGTGAGGGATCTGTTTAGAGCCTCAAGGGCTCCATCGGCCATAATTGTTTAAGAGCCTGTGTGGCTCCGACGCTTGGCTATGTGTATTGTCAGAGCCTGGGTGGCTCCACCAGTTGGCGCAGTTTGCGCCTAGGGGTCAGTGAGGACCCTGTTGCAGTTTGGACTCTCAGCTGCCCATCAATTAGTGGGCAGCTGCACCGTTTAGGTCTTGTGAGTGTCCCAGGTGCCCAGCAGGTAGTGGGCACCTGCAACGTTTAGGTTTGGTGACTGGCGCTGCCTGGCAGCGCGCCCTGACATTGTGGACACACGGCGTCTTAGCCCCAAGAAGGCCAGTTGGCCCAGGGACTGCCACAGGTGGTGGCTTATGTAAGTTTTACGCAATTGTATGGTTATTGCACCTCTGAATGTGTTTTCTTGCATCATGTGTTATTCCTGCACCTCTGAATGTTTTTAGGCATCATGTGATTTTTGCGCTATTGTATCGTTCTGGCACCTCTGAATGTTTTTAGGCATCATGTGTCTTCCGTTCCCTGCGCTGCACCTCTGAATGTTTCAGGCATCATGTATCTTCCTGCGCTGCACCTCTGAATGTACTTTATTGCATCATGTGCTTTGTTCTGAACACCGCTGAATGTGTAGGTTTATGCATCATGTGTTTCCCTTGTCTGTACACCTCTGAATGTTTTTAGGCATCATGTGTTTTCCTTTATTACTCCTCTGAATGTGTTTCATGCATCATGGGTAATGTGTTCTTGTTTATACCCCTAAATGTATTTTATTCTTAGGTGGTTGTTCTTTTTAGTACAGGTGGTCCCAGTGAGGTCCTGATACCTGTTCCCAGTAGTTACTGGATGTGATTTATAACTGTTATTTTGTGCTATACTTATTCTAAGTTCTAGAAGTGATTTTATATCCTATTTTCTAATTTCTACTAAGTGCTGATTCTGACAGTGGCCCACGTGGCCCTGTCTCCTGTAAATAATCCCTTTTGAATATTGCCCGTGCCAGTTGGCACCATGTATTTTGTGTGATACTATCTGATGTGTTTTTGCAATACAAAAGTTATTTTATATTGACCTTGTGTGGAGTTCCTTTTGTGGTGTGCCTAGTATGTTGTTGCTGTTGTGCGCTGGCGCAAATGCTTTACACATTGCCTTCGAGTTTAGCCTTACTGCTCGTGCCAAGCTACCAGGGGTTGAGCAGGGGTTATCTTGGCGTGTGACTCCCTTGCCCTGACTAGAATGGTGGTTTCTGCCTGGCTTTGGGGTCAGCCTTAGCCTACCAGAAATAGCCGGTTCTAACAGGCGGGATATATACAACTTTCTTCTACCTGCATTGGCACATCTGCTCAGGAGTGATAGTCAAAAGGGATTGCACTTCAGCCATGTAATGTTAGCATCCATTTACTCCAAGTCGATTGTTTAAGGTCACCCTGGGCCGCATTTACACAGCCCAGTATTAGGCCTTTGTGTTTGTCAGTGCCATATATTACTACATTGAACCAAACAGGAGGCGTGACCGTGGGTTACAACAGCAGAAGTTTCGGGAGAGCAAGTCTCCACACGTGGTCATGGTGTAGGTTTAATCAATTGGAGTTGGCACTCTTATTTGACCATGGGTTTGATGCTGCTCAAGGGCATTGCCGCACTTCGGCCAGAGCACAGGCATTGGGTTTCCCAGGGGGCAGCAAGTGCAGGCAAGGCTTTCCACATCTGGCACCAGAACACAAACATAGTCAGGGCCAACTTGTCTGTTGGGTGACTGGTGTGGGCACCAGGGTTGCTGTCGCTCCACGCAGGGGTGAGCTGGCTCCAATACAGGGCCTATGCATATATTGTTTCAAACCAGATTTGACACCAGTAAGATGTTCACCAGGGTCTAGCAATCACAGAGGTCTGTGCAGTTGTTAGGGGAATTAAAACTCCATGTACAGGTACAGTGTCAGTCGCCTGTGCATAGTTCTTGCAGATACTGTATCATATTAATTTTAATAATCGCTTTAGTTACAAGTGGTAAGCGTGAGATTCCCTCAATTTCAGCAAGTGGGTCACATTGTCAGCAACAAAGCTGCCTGGGGGGTCTGGGTGCAGTCACCACAGATTAAAACTGAACAGGCAACAGTTTGGCAGGAAAGTAGGGATGTGGAATCGATTGCCCACTTAACAGTATGACTATTGCACAGGAGGATGTCAGCCTATGCTGGGTAGGAGGTTCCGCTTCATCACCCAGATTATCAGTTAGAGGTGTTCCCAGAAAAAATTGTGAACTGCTTAAGGTTCTAATGAACAGTGCGGTTTGTGATATCTTTTCGCTGGGAAGAGATATGTTAGGGACTTCATTGCGTACAACGTAGCACATTCAAGCAGGTGTTTTGTTGCAAGCTGCAACTGGAGTTTCCTTTATTACTCCAGCAGCTGCGCACAGGGACAGCAGTACGCAGCCCGGGAAGTCTGGAGGTGAATAACTCAGAGCAAAATTAGCGTCCAACCGGAGGGATAATGGCAAGTACACGAAGTCTCCCTTGCTTAAGTCCCATATTACATGGCGGGATAGTCACCGATTGGCACAGGAACCTTAACTTCTAATAGTATTGTTGGTAATATACCCACGACTCTGTTGTCTCGTGGAGTATGTAGTCCCACTCGTAAGTGTAGAATGCATAAGAACTGCACATTGCACTATTTTAGTGTGACAGGTGCAACAATTAGATCCCTGCCAAAGCAAACTAAAATTCTTAGGGTCAGATGCACAACATACAACTGTCACTCCAGCCTCACTGAAGGAAGTCTGTTAGCAGAGGTGTAGAACGGGATGTCTTGCGCCAGGATGCGGTCATTGCACGGGTGACACAGCAGATAGTCTGCTTTCAGACGAGGGTGCTTGCAGGCTAGGAGACTAAGCAATGTAGCAGAACTAATGCTAAAGCCCCCCCACTGGACTGCCTGAGAATGTGAGTGCAGTGGGATTTACAGTGTTACAGGTATTTTCCCGCCCATACAGGGGCAGATGGGTAGATGGCAGGAATCTGTATAGAGTGGGGGGCAAGACCTATGGACCATCAAGGGTCACAGCTGGGTAGCAGGTATGTGGGTTTCTGTGCTCGAGCTTTAGTTAAGCAAGCCTTTAGGCTGCGTAAGTTGTCACCCCAGATGGTTGTGGTGACTGCGGTAGCGTGCGCTATGCGAAAAAGGTCATCCACTGCGATGAAACCTTGTTGCACCGGAAGAGACCACCGGCTTGAGCCAGAATAGCTCTAGTGTTTCACTTTTGCTAGCATGGGTGAGACTGGCATGGAGGAGATCAACAGTGAAACATCTGCTCTGTACCAGAAAGCAGTTCGTATTTTCAGTTTGGAAGCTGAACATGCATATTTGCAAGGCTGCAAGCATACTGGTGTAATAAGGGTGCAGTTGCGGGGAGGAGTTTTACATATGATGACTAAACTGCACTATTGTGCTGACGTCTTTAAACCCTGAATTTATATGATTACCCACACAGCGGGACTTTCTTTTGATGCCCTTAAACCATTTCCGCTGGTGAGTGCCAACGCATTCACAGTGTCATAATTCTAGGGCCGATCTGGCACGCTCTTGCTGATGGTGCTCTACATGGCTGCATAATGAGTGCCAGACTCTCTGCATCCTATGCTTTGGAGCGTTAAGGGCCAGAAAAGAGCGCATCCTTTAAACGTCCATCCTGGGGCACAGTACCTGGTCCCCTCGCGTTGGGGTCACTGGAAATTCATGGTACAAGCACATCTCAATAACAGGTACAGTTGTATGGGACCAAACGCAATTCTCTGATATGTACCTACTAAAGTTGCTCTTCCCCTGGTAGTTGAACAGGCGGTGAATTACTTTCAGGCATACTCCACTGGCAATAGGGATTGCTGCGCTAGGGGCGTGGCTTGGGCGCCGATGGCGATGGTCGCCTGAGAGCTCGGCTCCGGGACTGAGCCCGTGATTATCCTGTAAATCGGAGGCTGCGGGGCACCCCAGACCCCGCATTCTGCTGAACGGACCGACGGAGACCTGCCAGGGCCCTTGGCGCGGCCTGAACGAGTGATGATCCGGCGTAAAACCGAAGTTTGCGGAGTTGCGGAGTGCGACCCAACATGGCACCCGGACTTCATTGTCCCCTTGGCCGGATCCATTGAACTGGAGGAGCGTCGCCGGCGGCGGCTCGCCCCCGGCTTTGCCACCCCCCATTGATCTGTGTTCTGGATATCGGTCAGATCGGACTTTTTACAACGAGAATGCACTCGGTTGGGTGACTGGGCGGATGCCCACGCTGTAGTGGATCCCGCGGGCGGACGTCTGGTGATCCCGGCGGTGGCCCCACTCACGACACCGCACCTAGCTAAATTTTCCGGGCCAATCCACTTCCATGGGAGGCGCGACCCTCTGGCGCCACAAATCGTCCGGTGGAGTTGGTGACCCTCACCCCGGGACTTTAGCGGTTGTGCGGGCCTGCCCGACCTGGCGGCGGTTGTCTCCGCCTCCTCATCGGTGCCCTCGGACGCCGTGGTGGTGGCGCGAGCCGAGGCGAAGAAGGTCCAACAGGCCCTGGAGAAGGAGATCTCCGGTACTCGATTTGAGGTCCAGTAACCGGGAGAATCGTAGCCGGAGCCTACACTCGGAGACGCCTTCTCCTGGACCAGCACGGAGTGCCCCCGGCGACATGGGGAAACCTAGAGGAGCCAAGGGGACTACCCCAGCCGCCTCAGACTCGGAGACCCAGGACAAAGAGGAATGTGGGGACCCAGAGAGTTCTGGTGGTGCATCGATGCAACAGCAATTTGACCGCGTCTTAGAGGCGATAGCGACCACGCGATCGGCCCTCCAGCAGGACATTGCCCAGGTAGCGACGAGCCTAGGTCTCCTTAGAGCGGACCACGGCAAACTTTCGGACCGGGTCAAGGAAGTGGAGAGCTCGGTGAAAACCTTGGAACCGGCGCAGCGAACCTTGGCTGCGACTATGAAGGATGCCTTATCCCGGATTGCGACCCTGGAGCAGAGAGCGGAGGATGCGGAAGGCCGCAACAGGAGGAACAACATCCGTGTGGTGGGCCTTCCGGAAAAGATCGAGGATGGCAACATGGTGGCATACTTGGAGGCCTGGCTCCGTGACACGGTGGCCCCGGAGGGGCTATCCTCCTTCTACACCTTGGAGCGTGCCCATAGAGTCCCGGCGAGACCACCGCAGCAGGGACGTGCCCCGAGACCAGTGGTGGCGCGGTTATTGCACTTTCGGGACAGAGACTTAATCCTCAATGCCGCCAGACATAATGGTCCATTCAAAGGGGCGAACAGTCAGGTGAACATCTTCCCGGATTACACCTACGAAACTCAACCCAGGCGGTTCTCCTTCCTGGCGGTCAAGCGCGAGCTCAGGAGCGAGGGCATCCAGTACTCGCTCCTTTATCCTGCAAGGCTCCGCATCATTGTCGATGACAAAACTCAATTCTTCGACACCCCGGAGGATGTCTGTGCCTGGCTCGAGCTTTATAGAGCGGGGAAAGATGGCTTCGGCTCCTTATCCCAGCAGGCGGAGGAGCCGGAACAGAGACGGCGATCCAGGAGGATTAGGAGTCGCCGTGGCCGCTCGGGGGGGCCCTCAACTGCAGAGACGTCGACGGAGCGGAGGGGAGTGCTGGAGGTGTTATCTGCGTTATCTGGCTCACGGGACGATGCCATTGAGGAGGAAGCAGACCCGGGTGACGAGGGGGCACCAACGGACTCCGAGAACTCGGTGACTGATAGCGCCCATACACCGGTGATCACACCGAAATCGGTGGAAGACCTTCTGGATGGACAGGGGTAACGGGGTGAGCTACCTCATTTTGGGAGGGGGCCCGGCAGGGGGGTGGCGGATGCCGTCAATTGATGCTGACAACTGGGGCAGGGAGGGTGGGGTGCCCTGTTTTTGCCCCGAGGGTTTTCGGCACTGTTTTGGGCTTGTTTTAGTCCTGGTAGCCTGAGCGTCGAGGGCCCACTGCCTCCGCCCGGCCCGCACCTGGCCCTTAAGGCCTTCCTACGGTGGCGACCGCAGGATTAGTAGGGGTTATTGGGTTGTTGGAGGGTATGGTTTGGATGGGATCTAGATGGTGCTGTTTGGGTCCTGTTCTGGGGAGGGTGGTTGGGGGTCTGGTTCATTCTTGGGTTGTTCGGTTTTGGTTGGGGAAAATGACCGCCATCAGTGCTGGGATGATTGATGTCCTTTCTTTGTTGGGACCCAGATGGGGAGACTTTGCGAGAACAATATGGGACAATGGCTGATGTTGCTAACTTGAAATGTGTTACTTGGAACGTGCGGGGGCTTCATACTATGTCCAGGCGCCACAAAGTCCACGCTTATTTAGTGCGTAGGGGAGTGCAAATGGCGCTGCTGCAGGAAACTCATCTGAACAAGGCGGAAGGGGCGGCGCTACAGCGTAGATGGAGGGGGCAGGTCTTTTGCACATCGTACTCCGCGTATGCCAGAGGGGCGCTGATATGGGTTAGAGCTGGAGTCCCCTTCCAGGTCACGAAAACAGTGATAGATCCAGAGGGGCGTTACGTGGCTATTTCGGGCACTTTGGGAGGGAGGGACTTGAACGTTTGCTGTGTGTACGCTCCTAATATAGACCAGACTGCCTTCCTTTCCAGGTTATCGGGCTCGTTGGCCCACTTCTTCTCCGGGCCCCTTCTGCTCGGGGGAGATTTCAACTCAGTAGTGGACGTAGACACTGACCGCTCGCATCCACCCCTTCCCGATTCTCCGGTTCGTCGCATGGCTAAGGGTCGTAAGGACTGGCAGACCCATTGGGGTCTGACGGATATCTGGAGGGCGCACCACCCCACATCTAGGGACTATTCCTACTTCTCGAGCCTCCATGAGTTGCATGTTAGACTGGACGGATTTCTTGGCTCGCCCGAACTAGTTTCGGCAGCGGTCCGGTCTGAATATTTGTCCAGAACCATTTCAGACCATAACCCCCTCCTGCTGGACCTTCGCTGGTTCCCCGGGGCGCCGGCGGTGCCCACCTGGAAATTACGACCCGAGATTCTTGAGGACAGTGTTTTCAGGGCGGACCTAGGTGA